>NC_141385.1:30103412-31303412 GCF_017979445.1 Akebia trifoliata | reverse complement strand
CTTCAATCATCACAACCTCTACTTCCACCTGAATGAACAATCAAGCAGAGTAAGTCTTTTTATTTTTTATTTTTTGATTCCTTTGGATACATTTCTCAATGAACAAGAAACTTTTACCTTTTTATCAGTACACATTTTCTTGTATGGGAGAAGCATTCTACTTGTTTGCCATTCCATTTCCTTCCTATATGCATCAGCTACATCATCTTGTACTTGTGAAATTTGAACATAGTTTCCCACTGCAAAACCAAAAATGACGAATGGACACATAAAAAGATTAATAGCATAAATTCTCTCTACTTTGTTTGACATTTTTTTTTCTTTTTCTAAAATTAGTTTGATGAATAATATGAGGCCTCAAATGATAATCAGAAGAAATTGGAGCTCCTAAAGGGAGCAATTTTAAAATCAGTAATAAGGAAACTAGGAATCTTTTTATTGTGGATGGAAAATGGGTGGGAAAATTATTTTCTTCAGAAAATGCTATTTAGGAGATTACAATCTCTCAGTCTCACTTCCTCTCAGAAAAACTGAAATGTCCCTTATAGAAATCCTACAACGAGTTGGCTACAGAATACTAAATTCCCCAGAAAAAAGTTATAAAACTGAGGAAAACATTACCCAAAAATTAGCGGTATCGAATATCGATCAGTGTACAGTCTGTTCTGACAATATAATACTACCAACGTAATACAAGACACACACACATAACATGATTATTCTTATTTCTGTTACAGAATGGGATTATAATATCTTGGAAGGGTTGGCTAACCACTTAAAGTTAATTAATACAGTAAGCTTGGACCTGGAAGCGCCAAATTCCCTGAAATTTATTTTGTACTATCCCTCTTTCTTCATTTATTTTATTTTATTTTTTTTATCATTTTCACATTTTTCAGCTAAGTTCTATTGGTTCTTCCTCTCACTCTTTTACGACCTTCAACTTAAATATTTCTTCTAATTGGGGCTATAATAAACCTTCGTTGAACATTCCCAAGCCATCTCAGCAGACTTTCTCTTAGTTTATCGCCTATTGGAGTTACTAATAATTTTTTTTTCCATCTTTCCACTCATCCATCTCAACAGCTTCATCCAGATTGCTCTCTCACACCCCCCCCCCCCCCTCCCTCTCCCATGCTGCGATTATACCCACTACGCCCTTTGATGGTGGTTGGGCATATCTGTAGGGACTAGTCCTACTTCCCAGGGGGGTATCCTATGTCATATTAAAAAAAAAAACACCTTCATCTCTGCTATGCTCAATTTATCAACATGAAGATTCTTAATTGCCCCACATTCAACTCATAAAAGCATAACTGGTCATACTGCCATCATATAAAAAATTTGTAAGAGACACAAGAATGCAAAATCTTTGCTCTTTCTGGTAGATAGGGAAAAAAAAAGAACATAATGGGCACCACTTACTAGGTTTAGGGACCTTTGTTATCCGTGGTCGGACATGTAACAACTTGATTAGAATTCTTCCCTCAGGAACAAATTTCTCCAATGCCCACTCAACTGCATATTTGCTTTTACTACCTCCACTGACAGCCACAGCGACAATTAAAGACGGAGGTGGCAATGCAAGTTCTTCTTCTACTCCAAGAGTTTTCATTCCCTCCATTATTCCCTTAGTTCTCTTTCAAAAAAAAAAAAAAAAAAAGACCATGAAACTAGTTTCATAAAATTAACTAAACCACAATATTTTTATTTCTTAATGGCAATGCAAGTTCTTCTTCTACTTCAAGAGTTTTCATTCCCTCCATTATTCCCTCAGTTCTCTTTCAAAAAAAAAAGACCATGAGACTAGTTTCATGAAATTAACTAAACCACAATATTTTTATTTCTTAATGGGATTTGAGATCATAACAGTAAGCAGACATGCCCTACTACCAAATAGAACGAGGTTTCAAACAAAATCATGTAAATTGGAAATCACACAAAACTGTACAAAAAATCTTCAAAAAAAAAAAAACATAGAATACCTAAGTCTAGTAAAAATTCGTTGATAACTTAAATCAGAACGACAAGAGAAACCTGAAAATCAATTATCTCAAACCCAAGAAAGATGTTCAATTAGAACCCCTAATAAGGAGCCAACAATACACAGAATTGCAAATTATAGTCAGAGCCCACCAAGTAAAAGACTCTCAAAGTGTTTAGAAGCAGTTTTCTATATTACAAACTAGAATCATGACCAAAACAGTGGAAAAAAATACTCAGGACATGAAAATCATGCATGTTATTCTAAAAGCTCAAAACAACTCAATAACCCAAAAAGGAGAAAAAACATGATTTCTTAGAAAAAAAGCCAAAAACAAAAACCTCAAAGCACAAGAAACCATACCTAATACATGGGTTCTCATAAAACCAACCGAAGAACAAAACCCATAGTTTCTTCTCTCCACAAATGTAATAAAAAACCCCAATATCTCCAAATTTAGAAAAAGCAGGAGGAGGTGAAAAGGACCAAAAACACAGAAATGTTTGTAAATTTAGAGGCAACGGTGCCGTGGTGAAATTCCCATATTGAAAACACACCAAGCAGAAATTTAACTTAATTTTTTATTGCTTGTTAAGGACTCATTGTTGTCTTGTTGATGTTGTCTATAAGTTTGCTCAGGTTCTCAGAAATTTCTCTATAAAAAATAACATTAAAGAGTTCAACTAACAGTACCATCGACGGTTAAATGCATCCAAAATGTGCTTTGGGCCTTTTGTCCTTATTATGTGGCAACGACTGGCAACCAGTGTTAACATCTTGAGTTGACGGACTTCTCTGACGTTATGAATCACATTTTAGATTGTCCATGACACACATATTTCCTTGAGATCAGTACTGGTTTTCAAGGGATCTATTAATGAGAATCTCTAAGAGTACTCACTCATCTCAACTGTTTTGACTGAGTGAGATTCAGACTTCAGTTATCTGTTCCTCGACTTCAGATTTCTTTGTTGCTTTCTTCGAAACTCTTTGATTTGGTCATCAAAATGTCGGAGATACAAGAGAGAGGGTCGTGGACCATGGAAGTACTTGGCGGCTTTTCCGACTCCAAAAGAACTATTTAGTGAGGCCGTATTTTGTATCTATCAAACAGTGACCATATGCAGGTGGCAGGTCAGATCCAAACCTTTTTCAATGTATGGGGTAGAATTTTTGGAATTAGCTGATTTATTTTTTGTTCGGACATCATTTTCATGGAAAATTCATTCACAAACTTCTAATCCCACCAAAAGTGATTTATAAAAATCAAAACAGTCGACGATACTTCAACTTGTAAATTAGGATTAGAAGATTCGGAATGAACTCATTTTTTATGAGAATGATTTATTCACCATAGAGATCATCTTTATAAAAAAAATCAGCTCATTCTAAAACTTCTAACTCTTATTTTGAAAAATATTTGACTCGCTTTAGGACCTTTGAATGCTTCCCAATGATGAATGTACGCAGTAAATCATATGTGATATGTATGTGTTTGATGTGACAAGGGCACAGAACCACAGATCTTTTACCTTGTGTATCCCGAAGAAAAATGTATGGTTCTATGCCCTTAACACGTCAACCGTGAGCATTCATCACGACTCTTTACCAAATTACTAGTATTTGTAAAGAGTCATATAGGAGTGACCTCAAGATTGTACCTCATATCACACATCCTATGTGAAAGTGTACGTGAAGGAACTATAGTTGCATTTTGACTCGTATCTCGATAAAAATCATCTATGGTTCTTACACACTTTTACGTCAAGATGTGTGGTATGAGGTACAATGCCAAGGTCACTTCACCATTATTAATTTGTAAATGACTAGTCTTTGCCATGTTGTAGGTATCCTCTTTCTTGGAAGTATTTTATTGAAAAGAATTGTGATAATGAGACTACCCCTATGGCAACTCAATCTACTACCCTGATGTGACAAGTTAGGAGACCGTAGATCTACACTTTTCAGGATACATGACTGCCTTCCCAATAAAAAAATATATCTTGAGGGAACCGTGTTTCCTTAGGAGTGATGTTGTGCTACATACGACAATTATGATGAATAGTACTGAAAATAAAAAATAAGAAAAAAAAAAAAACCACACAAATTTAACGTGGTTCGGCAGTGTGCCTACATCCACAAGAACGAGAGGCTAAATTTTCACTATATGTCAAGTTAGGATTACATCATATGAATTTATAGTAAACTTAATTGTATAAGAGGTATTAGAACATTCCAATAATGCCCTTGTATCGTATCGCGAGGGCGTTGTCCCCGCACTCCCAACATATTAATCATCCCTAGCAATAAAATAATAAATTACATCTTAAAAGGCAAATGCTGTCATTCCGCTCCGCTTCACTTTCGGCATCAGTCTGCTTTCTCTATATATGTGTTCTACTCAATATGAGCCACATACTACAACAATCTCCACCTTGGCGAATATCTACCCCTTAGGAGAGAAAAAAGAAAAACATAACCTGAAACTCCGCTTGGGACATTAAGTTGGGACGTCTCCTATCTAGCACTTGGAGACATTAATCAAGTCCAAGCAATGCTTGAACTTATCTATGGTAACAGGCTTTTCAACATGTCTGCTGTATTCTCAGAAGTGTGAACTTTCTCAAGCAATAATTCACCAGAAGAAGTCAATTCCCTGATCTTGTGAACCTCACATCTATGTGTTTGGTCCTTACATGATACTTGTTTCTTTGCCAAATAAATGTCACTCTAACTATCACAATGCAATTAAACTCCACCTTATTGAATACCCAGCTCCTTGACCAATCCTGTAAGCCATAATGCTTCACTGGGAGTCTCAGCCACTACCATATATTATAACTCAATAGTAGATAGTGCAATTAGAGACTGAACCATTGATCTCAAACAAATAGTCCCCCCTAAGAGTGAATTCATAACCTGTGGTAGATATCTTGTTATCCAAATCCTTTGCATAGTCTATATCCACATATCCTACAAGTAAAGGATCACCCTATTGTATGCTAAACATAATGCCATAGTCTATATTACCCCTCAAGTATCTGAAGATCTACTTAACTGCATCTCAATGTTGTCATCCTGGACTTGGTAAAAACTTGCTCACCACACTGACTACTTGTGTCAAATCTAGTCTTGTACAAACCATAGCATACATCAAGCACCCTACTGCACTAGCATATGAGACCTTTGACATGACTTGCACTTCATCATCTGTCTTCAGGCACTGAGCTATAGACAATCTAAAATGATTCACTAAAAGTGTACTCACTGGTTTTGCATTATTCATGCTGAACATTTCCAATACTCTCTCAACATAGCTATGTTGAGATAACCATAATCTCCTAGAAGCTCTGTCATTATAAATCCCTATCCCAAGAATCTTCTTAACCGCACTCAAATCATTCATGTCAAATTCTCTACTCAACAAAGTCTTCAACTTATTGACCTCACTCATACTCTTTCCATCAATCAACATATCATTCACATAAAGCAATAAAAATATAAATGAATCATCATCAAGGCTTTTTACATAAACACAACAGTCATACTCACATCTCTTATAGTCAATATGGACCATATAGGAGTCAAATCACTTATACCACTGCCTCGGAGACTACTTCAGCCTATAAAGTGATTTCCTCAATTTATAGACCAAGTGTTCCTGTCCAAGTTGATTAAACCCTTATGGTTATACCATATAAATTTACTCTTCCAAATCACAATGGAAAAAAACTGTCTTGACATTCATCTACTTCAACTACATATCAAAATGTGTTATCAAACCCAATACTGCCCTAATAGATGTGTATCTGACCACAAGGAAAAAAATCTCATCATAGTCAACTCCTTTCCTCTGTGAGTAACCCTTTGCTATTAAACAAGCCTTGAATTTCTCACCATATTTTTCTGATATTGTTTCTTTCTTCTTATACACCCATTTGCATCCTATCGCCCTCTGAAAACTCCACCAACTCCCATGTTTGGTTTTTATGCAGAGATTGCATTTCCTCCTCCATAGTACCCATCCATCTACTTTTCTCTTGGATGTATAATGCCTCCTGAAAAATAGTAAAATCCCCGCTACTAGTAATAAGTGCATAAGAAATCAAAACTTCAAAACCATACTTGGTGAATGGCTTGATAGTAAGTCTAGGTCTATCTGTAGTTGTACTGTGATGTTGCTGATCCTCTTAGTTTGAACTCCCTGCATTCTAAGTATTTTCTTCTTTATCATGGGTCTCTAGTTCCACCTGTACCACATGATCATTATTGCTATAATTTTTTGGCACAAGTTTCTCTTCTTCCTGAGTACTGAAAGCGCCCTCGATCCGCAGAGTGCGCGGATCCGCTTTTGACCCTTGAGGTTTGGGAGTCGCTACCTAGTTATTACGGTCTAGGAACCGAATACTGACTCTAAACGGATAAAGAACTAATCTACTAAAGAAAAACTAAATCCGGGGATCACGGGGTTGAAAGGTTTTAGGCACCAACCCCGCCCGACCAATGCCGATTTCTACTTATCCCAAATAAGACTACATTGCTAACAACAAAACCTAGATAAGAAAAATAACATAAATTTTACCTTCGATACGCAAAGATCTTATTCCCTCAGATCTGACAAAAACTGTTCCTTGTACAGTACTCCTTGCTTCGTTCTGTCTCCTGATCTAGTTTCTGATCTCCGAGGCAAGGTATCTCTTTTTTGGATCTAGATTCTTCAAATTTGTTATGAATTTTGGGGTGTTTTTGAAAGGCTTCTAGGTGTTTTTCAAGCTAAAATTGAAGTAGGGGTGTTAGGTAAGGAGTTGAGACTCCCAAACTAGGATTTATTGGAGGCTAGGGGGACTTTTTGACCTGGTTCTCCTAGGGTTTATGATTTGATACGAAAATAGGGTATAGAGACCCCTATTTATAAATTTTTTTAAGGGTTTGTTTAAATAGAATTAGTGTTTAATTAGAATTCTTTTAGTTATAGTTATATTTTAGTTAGAATTGTTTTAGGTAGAGTTGTATTTTAATTAAAATTATTTTAGGTAGAGTTATATTTTAGTTAGAATTCTATTAAATAAATTTATTATTTAATTAGAACTCTATTAGGGTTTTGACTTTTGGTCTTATTTGACTAACTTTAAGATTTTGACTTTAGTCTTAATTGATTGACTTTAAGATTTTGACTTTAGTCTTAATTAATTGACTTTAGTCTTACTTGATTGACTTTAATACCTTGACTTTAGTCTTGCTTGACTGAATTTAATTTTTTGGAGAACCCCCCTCTATTATATATTTAATTCTTTGGACCCCCAAATGGAGGGGTTCCTGAAGAAATATCTTGGCAACCCTCAACAATTTTACCTGAGAGCCTGATTGATCGATTTTTTTAGTTTAAATTTTTAAATTAATTTCATTAATATTTCACTTTAATTATTTAATTTTTTATTTATTAATTTCTAAACTTTTAATTATAAAAATTATGAAATTATCGTTTTGCCCCCGGAGATGACTTTTCGCGTTTTAAGTCGGTTTTTGATGTTCTAGGATGTTAGAAATGATTTTTCATAAGGAATTCAATGGGACTGTTGGTTTGTGTCATTTATGAAATTTTTTGTGTGGAATGGTCGTGAACTTTATGAGGGGTATTTTCATAATTTTGTCGAATTCTATGAAAATTGGCGAAATAATTTATTTAGTTTCAATTTGTTATTTTATGTGTTCGAGAGGGTTTTCCTAAGCGTAATGTAGGCTCTAGGGATATTTTAAAGTTAAGGGTATTTTGGTAATTTGGTCATTTTTTAGTGATTTTAACGTGAAACTTCTTTTTGTCTGAAAAATGATAATTTCTATATTTCTGGGATCATATTTTCCTAGCGTAGCGTGGTTTCTACAGTTTTGTCAGTTCGAGATACCTCATCCGGATTTCTGAAACATATCTGGTAACAAAATAAAGCAATGGAATAAACATCCATCACTGGGAATCATTGCGATTGGGTTGACGAGTTGATTAATCAGGCGGATGCCAAAATGGGGTGTCTACAGATGCCCCTCTTTGGCAGAGGGTTGAAGCAAACTAGATAGCAAATCTATTTGGGTAGATAGTGCGATATCCGAATGCTAAAGCTAGTGACAGTTCATTTTGCAGCCTGATTTAGCAATTCGTCGGGGTGTTCGGATCCTTGAGGGTAAAGCTCTCCCCGAACTAAAAAAATGTCAGATCCTTGAATTTTAGAAAATTCTTATTGACTGATGTAAGAACTGTGCAAATGTGTGCACTTAAAATCTGAGATAAATTTCAAAGAGTTTAAGTTGGAACTGAGTAAAATCTGAGCATAAAATGAATATAAATTGAGCATAAATCGAGCATAATTTGAGCATAGACTAAGCATAAATTGAGCATAGACTGAGCATAAACTGAGCAAACTAAGCATAATCTAAGTATAATTTGAGCATAAACTGAGCATAATTCCAAGAAAACCCTCGGCGGTAACTGAGTAAAATCTAAGATAACCCTTGGCGGCATCTGAGCAAAATCCAAGATAACCCTTGGAGGCAATTGAGCAAAATCCAAGATAACCCTTAGCGACAACTGAACAAAATCTAAGATAACCCTTGGCGGTAACTGAGCAAAATCCAAGTTAACCCTTGGCGGCATCTGAGCAAAATCCAAGATAATCCTTGGCAGCAACTGAGCAAAATCCAAGATAATCCTTGGCGGTATCTGAGCAAAATCCAAGATAATCCTTGGCGGCAACTGAGCAAAATCCAAGATAACCCTTGGCATCTGAGCAAAACTAACAGAGGAATAAAGGAATTTTGGGAAAGAATGAATGAATTTGGAGAAGACTGATTAAAATGAATTGGGGAACGAATAAATCTGGAAGATAATGATCGAATCCAAGAATGAATGGATCTGGAAAAAGAATCTGGGAACGAAAGAATGCCATATTTCCTACTCTAGGTAAATGAATTATTAGTTAATCTCTGGGCACAGTCAAATGTGAGATCCGAAGTACTTTTGTTTGAATCTCAAGATTTTATCTAAAAGTTTTATGAATTTAAAACCTGAGTTTTATTTCTTTTGAACCTCAAGGATTTTTCGAAAAATTGTTATCAAGAAGGTAACCTTAGGTTTGGGGTTCTCATTGTCTTTTAGGATTAACATTGCTCAAAAACAAAATGCCCCTAGTTTGACAATAAACATGGCATAACACATCATGCAAAAATTAAACAATGCCCCTGGTATAAGGGGGAAATTACATATTTAGAGGAAAAAGAAAATACCATTTGTATGAAGGTTTGAAATATTTGATTACCACAAACGCAATAAAGATCTAACTTTTAATTTTGATTAATTTTATAGAAGATTTTGAGTTAGACTCAAGAGAACAAAATATTTCCTTTTGAGACTCGTCATAGGATTCACCCTTCTTATCCTTGGTTCACTTGGAGAAGTAAAAATTTTCAATGCTAAGTATTGAACTTGATTATTCAGACTTCTGATGTTTCAGCTTGGACTGCTCTTAGTTTTTTTTTTTTTTTTTTGCCTAAATCGCCTTTCCAGGTTTTCAATCTAGAGAGCTTTTTTTTTCTCTTTGTTCTGATTGTTGCCAAGACCGTTCTTTCGTATTTTCAACCTTGCGAGCTTGCCTTAGTTTTTGCCTAAGTTGCCCTTTTCGGGTTTTCAACCTAGCAGGCTTTTTTTTCCTGTTGAACTTCTGGAATTGCTGTCTGATTATGCTTTGCTATTTTCCTTGACTTTTCGCACGGTACTTAGGAGGACTTTTATGGGTAAGCTTAGGACTGGGTATAAAAAGAAAGGGATTTTAAGGCTCAAAAACCCGAGTGTGGCATTTCTTTTATTTTGCCTTGAATTTTCTTCTCCATTTTGAAGATATTTCTTTTTTTTTTCTTTTGAACTTTTTTTAGATTTTTTCGAGGAATCTATTTTTTGATGTGGTCAGGTCTGAAGTAACTTCTCAGGTTGCCTACGTACCCTAGAATTTTGGGATCAGACTAAGACGTAGTTCGAATTTTTCCCTCTCCTAGATCAGGTGATCGGACTGAGAAATAAAAAGGCATAATTTTTCTTTTTGAAAAGACTGCAAAGGGGTTGAGAAATGATATATTGAACTGGGTAATAGGAGAATTGATTCGGCTAAAGATGGCCTCCTTAAATGTAGTACCATTTGATTTGGTCAAGGTTGGTTGGTTTTGGTAATTCGATTCCATCATGATCTTGAAGCCTGACAGCTTTTCTTGGGTGATGAACGGACTTCCTCAATTTGGTTTGAATTTCCCCTATAGGGTCAAAGATAGGTGTCCGATTCTCTTTGAGTACTAAATCCCCTACTTGTAAGTGACGGGCCTTGATCTTTTTGTCAAACGCACGGGAGATTCTTCTTTGATAAACTTGCAAGTGGTACAAAGCTCTTAGTCATTTTTCTCCGATCAAGTTTAATTCTTTATACCATTGACTAACCCAATCTATTTCTAACAATTGACTTTCCTTGAAGGCCTTGAGATATGGGATTTCCATTTTAATTGGTAAGATTGCTTCCATATCATACACTATAAAGTAGGGAATAGCTCCAGTGGAAGACTGTATTGAAGTATGATGTGCCCCTAGTGTGAATGGTAACTTCTCTAATTAATCCTGGTGTGATTGACACATTTTCTTGATGATTGTTTTGAGACATTTTATTGGCTGCTTCAACCTTTCCATTAATTTGAGGACGGTAGAGAGATAATGTGATGTCGAATCTCGAACTTTGAACACAGAGTGATAACCTTGACTTTGAAGTATGACCCATTATCAGAAATCAATACCGCTTCAACTGTTTCATTAATCTGAGAATGGTAATCTATTCTGGGAGCTCTACCATTTTGAGAAGTATAGCACTAATACATTTTGTAATATCTTCCTTGATCTCATTTTCTCAAGCCAGTATCTATTCTGTGTATGACAACACCCAGGCTTACACCTAACATATCCTCATAGGCCCACATGAACAAGTCTTTTGAAATTTCTGAGAAAATTCATTATCCCCTGGTGTTCCTATAAAGATAGGATGGTTTCTATTTGAATCTATTTAGGAATTATTTTCTGTTCCGAGGTCAATGACCTTTGTTTTCTCGATTAAACGTTGAGCCTGACTCTTATCTTCTTGCTCAGGAAAGAAATCTATCATTGAAGCCAGATTAGTAGTTAATTCGTTAATGCGCTTGAGGTATTCAGAAATTTCCTTTATCCAATCAAATTCAGATGGGAATGACAAATACCTCTATGATTTGACAAACTAACTCGACTCAATAGAAAAAAAAGTCGACTCGAAAAAAGACATGACCTTGCTGAAAAAAAGGGACTCGAGCTAACCTAAATGACTCATGAAAACTCAAGACTACCCACAACGGACTTAATTAGGACTGAGGACTGAGACATTGCTTACAACCGGCATGACTGAGGCACTGTGATCTTCAAAAAACAACTAGGCGATGTTGAAAAATTTTGAGGTCATTTCTGACTCTTGACTTGATATTGACGTTTACTCTAACTGACCGGATTTACAACCCGAGCTAGATGATGGACGATTGAGCTTAGATACAATGATAACCTAGTAACCCCATCAAATGTGGATTATCAATTCCAGTGTTACCGCCTTGATAATATTTTAAATGAACTCTGAGATTTTATTGAATTATGTACACCAATCCATTAAACAATTCATCCATAAAAAGAAAATAATTTTATTACACTCTTGAAAATTATTGAAAAATAATGTTTTTATTGAATAATAATTTTCACAAACATATTTCAATAATTTTTCATGCAAAAATAGATTTTTTGTAAATCATTTTTTTCTTTGAAAAATATTTTTCTTCCTTTTTTTTTTTTTTGGAAAACATTTTCTTTTAAAAAACTTTTTTGGGAAAACATTTCCTTTTGGAAAATCTTATACTTTTGGAAAGTATTTCTCTTTTGGAAAACATTTTTCTTCTTTTAAAATAGGTTAAAAATCCAAATTAGAAAAAAGTTCGAATTTCATTTTGATTCAAATGGCTCAGCCCATAATGATCGTTGGATCGAGATGGACTGGGTCAAGTTTAAAATGGATTTTTTTATCGGGTTGGTGTACCAAGTGATACTGTAATTTCAAATCAGGTTAAACAACAAAAAATTTATCCTTGAGGACAAACTCACACATTCCTGATCTCATCATTCACATACATTCATATCATCATTCACATGCGTTCTGATCTCATCATTCACATACATTCATTCATCATTCACAAGGTTTCACTCAATGAACAACCCGGGAACACCCACGATAAGTTCGAGTCGTGGCCTACAGGAGAGGTTTCTAGACTCTAAGCTTACTATATACAATGCATTTTTATCTGGCCACCCTTGCCCAAGTACACCTATATACCTCTCGAGCGTACTCAATCAGACGGTATGTGGTGACTTGGTTTGATATACCGTATAGGTGATAATCCAAAACTTCAACTCACTTCTCTGAAGCCAAAAACAACCAGTTTGATCCCCAATTGAGAGGTGGCGCACGATGCTGAGTAAGGGCCCACTTAAATACCTCTCGTCTAGAATAGACGTAGTCTATCCCCTTTGTACAGTAGGGTACAACGGGGCAGGATCTCACTTAGGCACTGGTTTTGACCAAGAAGGGCAATTGATATACTTGGATTATCTTTTACATACCTACGGGTACGAGTCAAGAATTGTTGCTTTCATAAATGGTTTGGCATCCCACTAGGGAACCGACCACGTACTAGTATTATGTTGGTAATCGGGACATGTGACTGTGTGACTCACAATAGGTCAAAGGCTCAGGTCGCTCCAGCCTGGGTGCATCAATATACCTATCTGATCAGATAGTACTGATGTTCCAGTTTGATATACCCTAAGGTACGTGACTGGAGTTGTGGTTTTCATGAATGACGTCGCATCTCCGAAGAGACCGGGCCACGCACTAGTGACACGTTGACTATATGGGACGTGCAAACGTGCAAAACAGTAAACGTGCATGTGGTGTGTGCAAAATAGGATGGGGTGTGCCCGGGGTATTTTTTAAACAAATGGGCATGTGGGCCTGATCATATCATTATACATTGGATTACATGAATATTTAATCAAGACCTACACCATTCGAATCATATGAATATTTAATCAAGATCAACACGATTCCAATCATATGAATATTTAATCAAGATCAACATCATTCCAATCACATAAGTAAAGATAAGCACATTAAGCATATACCAATGTTAGAAGCAAACATTTAATCCAACATTATTTCCTTATGTATTCCAATCAAGGGTCATTTTGGGTGACCCAAAATAATTTAAAATCTCAAAAGGGTATTAAATTAAGGGCGACATGTTGATTGCTGAGGTAAGGAACAATGGTTCTCTTTTTAACAAATTGAATTTTTTTTTTTTTTTTTTTGCCAAGGAATGCCAAAAACTCTCCTCTCTTATTTAAAAAAAAATGATTTCAAAACCAAAAAAGAACTATATAAAAAAAATCAAAATCATAACCTAAAAAAAAAATATATCACACCAAACTTGTTTGCAATCAAATAAAGGAAATATTGATTAACATCATGATATGATGTGCTCCATAAAACAAAAATCAGCATGATAATTACTTTAAAAAAATTCTAAATCAAACCCGAAACAGAACATAAATAATCGGCCTTAGGAGATCTTAAAAAACTTAATGAGACCAACCTAAAAAAAATTCAGAACCTATTTATTTCTACGATAAATGTTTCTAAGTTAGAATAATCTGTATCCAACTAATGTGCGCTGTCACTACAACACTCAATCTGAAATTAGATGGGAAAAAAAAAAAACTAAAAAACTTCTGTTTACAGCATTGATTGGTGGCCGATTTTAGTGGAATCGATGAACCAAGATCTTGATATTTTGTTTGAGATTGATCTCCGCATCTTCAAATCAAAAGAAATTATGATTGATCCTTTTCTCGAAAATTCTGGGTTTTCTAACAGTCTGGGGGAAAATAAATGAATAAAAAAAAGAAATTGACAGTTTTTGTCAAGAAGTTCATTCTAAAGAGAAGTTGATCAAGATCAAGTTTAATCCGAACCAAGTGAAACGATCTCAAGATCTGAAGCACAATATCCTATTTTTCCATTGGTGCTTTACGGTTTCAAACGAAGTCCAACATACGCCTTTGTTTGGAGAGACGAATTAGAGAATAAAAAAACAAACGAGAAACACATTTTCCAGCGAAGATCTTTGGCTCTTCAAGTGAAATCCATCGTTTCACTTCGAGAGAAAAAAAATTCGTCGATTGTTCAGAGAGACGAATCAGAGATTAAAAAAACAAACAAGAAACACATTTTCCAGCGAAGATCTTGGGCTCTTCAAGTGAAATCCATCGTTTCACTTCGAGAGTAAAAAAATCCAGTCGATATGAACCAGTGCCTCATTAAGTTTTCTTTGACAGCCGAATGAAGGAGGTGATTAACTTGTTCTTGATCAAATAAACTTCAAGGGGGCTGTTGATTCAGAGTTTTATGACTCTCTATTAGAAGAAAACAACAATTTTCTGGGTCTTAAACCGAATAGCTCAAACAGATTCGTCTGTTGAAGACGATGAGGTTGGGAAGAAAATATGTTCAAAGTTGAAATAAGTATGGGTTTTAAAAGTAAAATAATATTTTTACTAAGAACCCACCACCCCATCAACTTAAACATTAAGGGTTCAGAGAATAGGAAAAAAATTAACTTCATGCACACCACCCATGTTGTCTTGTACATTGCTGTTGCCAACAACACATTAAATTCTTTTTTTTTTTCTTGCTGTCAACGGCTAGCACAACTCTCAGATTAAAAAAAAAACTATCTATTTAACCAAAAGATTCTTCTTTATTATTTAAAAAAAAACGTCCAAGCATAACCAACGCGTGCCTAATAAAAAAAAATGGTGATCTCCCCGCTGCGACCACCATTAATCCATTAATAACCCTTTTGGAATTTTGCATTATTTAGGATCACCATAAACGACCCTCAATTGGATAAAACAATAATAAATAATGCTCGATTTGAATCATAACAATAATATGCCAAAATACCAAATATTCAAAGTCCAAACGCATAATTAATAATCGAACCAAAATAACAACAAATAGATAAAATAAACAGCTAAACAAATTAAATAAAACATTCTAGGTCGCTTTAACAATGCTCCCATACTTGGGATTTTTCAAGTTTGATCCTCAATGGTCCCCAGTGGAGTCGCCACTGAAAGCACCCTCGATCCGCGGGGTGCGCGGATCCGCTTTTGACCCTTGAGGTTTGAGAGTCGCCACCTAGTTATTACGGTCTAGGAACCGAATACTAACTCTAAACAGATAAAGAAACTAATCTACTAAAGAAAAACTGAATCCGGGGATCACATTACGGGGTTGGAAGGTGTTAGGCACCAACCCCGCCTGGCCAATGCCGGTCTCTACTTATCCCAAATAAGACTACATTGCTAACAACAAAACCTAGATAAGAAAAATAACAGAAATTTTACCTTCGATACGCAAAGATCTTATTCCCTCAGATCTGACAAAAACTGCTCCTTGTACCGTACTCCTTGCTTCGTTCTGTCTCCGAATCTAGTTTCTGATCTTCGAGGTAAGGTATCTCTTTCTTGGATCTGGATTCTTCGAATTTGTTATAGATTTTAGGGTGTTTTTGAAAGGGTTCTAGGTGTTTTTCAAGCTAAAATTGAAGTAGGGGTGTTAGGTAAGGAGTTGAAACTCCAAATTAGGGTTTATGGGAGGCTAGGGGGACTTTTTGACATGTTTCTTAGGGTTTATGATTTGATACGAAAATAGGGTATAGGGACCCCTATTTATAGATTTTTTTTAAGGGTTTGCTTAGATAGAATTAGTGTTTAATTAGAATTCTTTTAGTTAAAGTTATATTTTAGTTAGAATTGTTTTAGGTAAAGTTGTATTTTAATTAAAATTATTTTAGGTAGAGTTATATTTTAGTTAAAATTCTATTAAATAGAGTTATTATTTAATTAGAACTCTATTAGGATTTTGACTTTTGATCTTATTTGATTGACTTTAAGATTTTGACTTTAGTCTTAATTGATTGATTTTAAGATTTTGACTTTAGTCTTAATTAATTGACTTTAATTTTGACTTTAGTCTTACTTGATTGACTTTAATACCTTGACTTTAGTCTTGCTTGATTGACTTTAATTTTTTGGAGAACTCCCCTCTATTATATATTTAATTCTTTGGACCCCCAAATGGAGGGGTTCTTGAAGAAATATCTTGGCAACCCTCAACAATTTTGCCTGAGAGTCTGATTGATCGATTTTTTTAGTTTAAAATTTTAAATTAATTTCATTAATGTTTCACTTTAATATTTTATTTATTAATTTCTAAATTTTAAATTATAAAGATTATGAAATTACCGTTTTACCCCCGGAGAGGACTTTTCGCATTTTAAGTTGGTTTTTGATGTTCTAGGATGTTTTAGAAACGATTTTTCATAAGGAATTCAATGGGACTGTTGGTTTGTGTCATTTATAAAATTTTTTGTGTGGAATGGTCGTGAACTTTATGAGGGGTATTTTCGTAATTTTGTCGAAATTCTATGAAAATTGGCGAAATGATTTATTTAGTTATGATTTTTTGTTTTATGTGTTTGAGAGGGTTTTCTTAAGCATAATGTAGGCTATAGGGATATTTTAAAGT
This sequence comes from Akebia trifoliata, assembly GCF_017979445.1. Classification (NCBI taxonomy): domain Eukaryota; kingdom Viridiplantae; phylum Streptophyta; class Magnoliopsida; order Ranunculales; family Lardizabalaceae; genus Akebia; species Akebia trifoliata. The sequence goes on along the minus strand of NC_141385.1, from coordinate 31,286,690 downwards.
TAGGGGTATTTTGATAATTTGATCATTTTTTAGTGATTTTTATCGTGAAACTTCTTTTTGTCTGAAAAATGATGATTTCTATTTTTTTGGGGTCATATTTTCCTAGCGTAGCGTGGTTTCTACAATTTTGTCAGTTTGGGATACCTCATCCAGATTTCTGAAACATATTTGGTAACAAAATAAAGCAATGGAATAAACATCCATCATTGGGAATCATTGCGATTGGTTTGACGAGTTGATTAATCAGGTGGATGCCAAAATGGGGTGTCTACAAGTACACTACAATATGACTTTTTTTTAATAAAAAATCATATCTCTACTGATTACCACCTTGTTTGCTTTTGGATCCTAAAGCTTGAAACTTTTCACCTCTTTTTGATACCCTAGAAAATACATTGTCTAGACTTAACATCAAGCATCAACCTCTCCTCACTAAAAACATGCATATAGGATGGACATCCAAACACTTTCAAACCAGAATAGTCTACTATGCTGCCTGTCCATACCTCCTCTGTTATTTTCCCATCTAGTAATGTCCTAGGTGATCTATTAATCAAGAAACATGTCATATTCACTACTTCTGCCCAGAAGTTCTTGGTAAGTATTGCATTCAACCTAAGACACCTTACTTTTTCAGTTGTTGTTCTACTCATCATTTCCGTTACATCGTTCTGTTGTGATTTCTTGCGTACTATGAAGTGTTTCTTAGTCCTATGCTGCTCACACAATTCCATGAAATTTGAATCTGTGTACTCAGTACCATTGTCTAACCTGAGGCATTTGATCTTCCTCCCTGACTGGTTTTTTAGTTCAACTTTTCACAATTTGAACTTGGTAAACGTTTCTAACTTGTGTCGCATGAATTACACCCAAACTTTTTATGAGTAGTCATCAATGAAAATCACGAAATACTTATATCCTCCCCATGATACTACCCTTATTGGCCCCCAAACATCTGCATTGAACATAGTCAAGAATCTCATCTGTCTTGTGTGTCTGTCTTGAACTACACCTTATTCTGTTTTCCAAGAACACGATACCTGTAAAAATCAAGCTTGCATGTTTTAACACCATTCAATAGATTTTTCTTATGAAGTTTCATCATCCCACACTCATCCATATGGCCTAACCGCATATGCCACAAGACGGTACTATCTGACTCAGATTTTGCGACTGCAACTCTATCGACAACTATGGTACCTAGCAGTCTATAAATATTTCCTACTAATTTTTATCCCTTCATCACTATCATAACACATTTATTTACCTTCATTACTCCACTTTCAGACTTGTAACTAAACCCATTACAATCTAAAATACCCAATGAAATCAGATTCTTCTTCAAATCCAGTATATGTGTAACATCACATAACATTCTAACAACACCATCAAACATTTTAATTTTAATGTTCCCCATTCCAATAATTTTGCATGAAGCATCGTTACCTATTAGAATAGAACCAAAATTAACATGTAGGTGTCAATCCAATCTTCATTGGGTGTCATGTGATAAGAAAATGTCGAATCCAGTATCTAAGAATCTATGAGATGATTTGAACTAGATGAAATAGAAAACATATCCCCGTCATCGTTCTCTGAGTCTTTTTTTTTCCACTACATTCGTTGAATTTGATGAACCCTCTTTATTCTCTGTATCCCCCCTTTTTTTTCTAAACATTCTCATTTTATGTGCCCCTTTTTTCCCGTACTTATAACACTATATGTCTTTCCTCTTCCTAGATTTAGATCAGGATTTATTGTTACTCGATCCACTCCAAAACTTGTTTCTCCCATCTTCTTGATTACTCCTCATCACAAGTCCTTTACCTTGTGAAATCTCATCACCGACTTTCTTTCTCGGATTAAAACCTAATATAATACTTGTGATCTCCTCAAATTTGAGAATTTCTTTCTCCCACATCAGAGTTGTAACCGAATTTTCGTACGTAAGAGAATCAAGTAGGGAATCAGTAACATCAACGCCATGTCTTCATCTTTGAACTTCACATCAATTCACTTCAAATCATTGACGATATGGTTGAACACATTGATATGCTGATTCAGATATGTGCCCTCTGACATCTTAAGACCATATAGTTTCTACTTAAGATAAAGCTTGTTCGTCAATGACTTGGACATATACCGATTGTTCTAGTTTTGACCAAACTACTGTTGTTGATTCCTCATCCATGACGTGATATGTCACATTATCAGCCAAACAAAACCTAATAGTTGCCGCAACTTTCGTTTCCATTCCTTCCAATCTATGTTGTTCATGCCTTCCATATAACGCTTTTACCATGCCCTGTTGCACTAACAAATCATTTACCCTCTTCTGCCATAATCCAAAATTACCAGATCCATTGAACTTGATCATGTCGAATTTTGTATAAAAAATCCTAGACATTGTAACATGTGCTTTGATACCAATTATTGTGCTACGTGTGGCAATTATGATGAATAGTACGGAAAAAAGAAAAACAAGAAAAAAAAAACCTCACAAATTTAACGTGGTTCAATGGTGTGCCTACATCTACAGAAACGAGGGGCTAAATTTTCACTACATGTCCAATTAGGGCTACATCATATGAATTTATAATAAACCCTAGCCGTACAAGAGGTATTAGAAAATTTAAATAATACCCATGTATCATACCGAGAGAGTGTTGTCCCCTTACCCCCAACCTATTAATCGTTCTTGGCAATTAAACAATAAATTACATCCCAAAAAGTAGATGCCGTCGTTCCACTCCACTTCACTCTCGACATTAACCTACTTTCTCTATATACATGTTCCACTCAATATAAGCCACATACTACAACAAGTGCAGATCTACAGTTCTTGAACTTGTAACGTCAAGTAGTCAATTGATTATGCCACGTGGGGTAGTCAAATTATCATGACTCTATTGAAAAAGAAGTGTGTCTTGAATAAATACACTTAGAAAATTGGATTTTGTACAAAAAATGTTGTTAAAAAACTATTTTTTTTTACCAAAATACCCTTAAATTTCAATTTCTAAAGTATATTCATTGCAATTTAGTGTGTGCCCTAAGAGCACATGTTAACAAAATCCTTGAAAAGGAGGATAAAGCAACAAAGTTGGAGTTGTATTATTAGAAAAGGGGCTGAGGAAAGATAATAATGTTGGAGAGGAATTCATGAAAAATAAGGTAGAAGAATAAAGATAGTACAATGGGAAGGACATTCTGATAAAGCAAGTGTAGAGGAGAGAGACAAAAATTAAAGTTGTCCTTGAGATTTGTAGCAAGATTAAATTTTATAGTTGTGCTAGAGTGACCTCAATATTGTACCTCATATCACATATCCTAACGTGAAAGTGTGTATGAACCATAAATGCTTTTTAACTCGTATCTAGATGAAAGTATCATTGGTTCCTACACACTTTTCACGTCAGGATGTGTGCTATGAGGTACAATGTTGGGGTCACTTCAACATTATTCTAAATTTTAACCCCTCTTTATTTAGGAGACAAAGGAAATGGGGTTCATCATTGTGTTTTATTATATAGATTAGAGTTTTCATATGTCATAGATATCCTCTTTAGTATTATAGGGGTAAAAGAGGAAAATAATAAAGTTGGAAGGGTATTATTGAAAAATAGGAGAATGTGAAAGACAATAATGTTTGAGGGGGTACTATTGGAAAATGGAAAAATAAAAAATATAATATATGAAGTTAAGGAGTATTTTTGGAAAATGCGGTAAAAGAGGAAAGAGAATGAAGTTGGAAAGGCATTATTCTAATGGAATAGAAGTAGAAAGATAATAAATTCAGAAATTATCCTTAAGATTTGTAGTAAGGTTAAATTTCATCGCTTCTTTATCTAAGGTACAAATGGAGTGGGGTTTAGCTTTGTGATTTATTATATAGATTTTTAGTTAAAGCATTTTGTAGTATTTAATTTACTACTATTATTATTGTTATTGGTGGAGTTATGCTTGAATAGTAAAATTTGTGTATAAACTAACTAAGATACATAGAACCTTGATATACGAGTTTGACACAATATAAGTATAGTATGACTCTAGTGACAAAAGACCTAAGCTCAATAATTTATCATCAAGATTCGTAAAATTAAATATGTTAATTTTTCTGATTTAGTATACAGTCATACTTCTCAAGCAGTATTTATCAAGTACTTTATTTTTCTTACTTAACTACACTTATATACATTTTTATAACCATATAAGATAAATTTTGGCAAGGAGGATACCATCCACTATTTTCTTTAGAAAAATCATTCAATTTGAGATTTCTAATATTCGAAGAGGATATAGAAAATTGAAGAATATTTTAAACGATATTATGTAATTTTATAAGGAATAGTTTTTTTTGCTAGTATGTGTAGACACTTCATTTTTGCACTTGTCTGATTAATCAACTTGTTAACTCAATTGCAACGGTTTCCAATAATTGATGAATATTTTAAAATTTTTATTTGTTAATTTTTCAATCCTAAAATTTAAAATTTTAAAATTAATAATTAAAATATTAAATTTACGTAAAGTGAAATCTTAATAAATCAAATTAAAATTTTTTGACAAATAAATTCAATTAATTAAACCTATGGGCAAAATTTTAATAAAGAACCCTTTTATCAGGGGCCCTAAAGAATTTAGAATAATTTAATAATAACCCTCTATTTGGGGGTTCTTCGAAATTTAAAAAAACTCATTCTACACAAGTTTAAAAAATCAAAATAAAACCTAATTAAAAACTAATTAAAATTTTATCTAAACCACTTAACAGATTAGTTAGATACAAAATCTTATCTTTAAGAGACCTAATCAAATACTAATCTTATTAACAAAATTCTTTAAAAAGGAAACTCTACCACCTAATTTCGTAAGTATTAAGAAATCTTAGAAAATAAATGTCAAAAACTCTCTAAAACCTTCCCAAAATCATAAATACAGAGCCCAATTCAATACCTAACCCCTAAGCCTTAATTTTCACCCTAAAATATACTTAAAAATCCTAAAAATACTCTAAAAAAGTTAAAAAAATATATAGATCTAAGAGAAGAAAATCTCATCTTAGATATCGAAAGTAGATCTAGAAACAAAGATAAAACGAAAAGATTCACATGAGGAACGTTCACCACCAATTTATAAGGGAATAGATCATCATAATCACTCAAGTAAAAACAAAGATAATTTTTTATTTATTTTAGATTTAGGCTATTTTTCAATGTAAATCTTTGGAAAAAGTAGAAATTGACTTTCGTCGGGTGGGATTGGTGCCTAACACCTTCCAATCCCGTAACTTGATTCCCGTACCTATAATCTATTCGTAACTTAGTGTTCATTTATCTGTTTAGAGTCATATTTGATTCTTAGACCATGAAACTAGATAACGACTTTCAAAAAAGAAAAATCAAATCTACACACGGGGATCGAAGGCGCTTTCAATATGATCTCCAAAATCATCTGGAAAAAAAAGCCTAAGCCATCATCATGTGGGCTACACACATTATATGTTTATGTTGAAATTATACTTGATCAAAATCTATTAATTTAAATCAGGCTTCCAACAATTGTTTTATGCTTAAGCATGTTCTCCTTGATAATTTTTCTTGTAAGGTTTCATGAAAGTTGAATTTGCTCCCTCACCAAAATGAGGCCAATGTTTTGAAATAACATATATAAGCATGTGCGACCAACATGTTGTTCACATATGCGATTTCACACATTGCATATACTGTGGCATATGTTGCAAAAACAAAAACAAAAAATTGCTGAAAGTATTAAAAAATTACTAAAAAAAATCTAATTTATTTTTAGAAAATACATAATAATTAGGCAAGGCACAAATTTCATATTTTCATTCATAAATCATATACCAAAAAGTGCAAGTAAAAGACTAAAAATAGTTAACAATAATCAAATAGTCATACAAATACATGAAATACTCATAGAAATGCCTAAATAACTAACTTTAATAGTTAGTTTGGTACTTTACACAACTATATCTAATCCATTATGGAACATCTCAATGAGGATTGTCATTCCGTCTTCATCATCATCGTTGCTTTCATTCTCATTGTCATCAGCATCATCACCCTCCTCTACATATACTTCATCATCTTCAGTCTCTTCATTTTCAGTTATCACCAATTCTTTATCTCCTTGATCTTGTACTACTTCATCTTCATCACCATTTTCTTCTTGTATATCATCTTCATCTTTTAGAACTTATTATCTCAAACGTCCTCCAGTGCCCCTTTTTCTCTAGCTTAAACTTTTTCCAAGTGTTGGTGTAAAAGTTGTTTGCTCAACTTTGACTCAAGTTAGATCATCTCCTTTAAACATAGGCTCGTCCCGTGCATCTGTGATCCATAGATGATCTGCGCTAAGATTATCAATAGAGATAAATCATATAAGTCAAGATTCTCTTTACTCAACTTGAATCGTTCGTGCAATTTCTAGTTGTATTGCACGAATACCAAGTCATTCAACATCTTTTATTCTAGCTTGTTTTTCTTTTTAGTGTGAATCTGTTGAATACACAATAATTTATAAATATTAGAAACTTACTTATATCATTGAAAAAATTTGAGTAAAATATTAAGTATTTTACTTAGTTTAGTTCTTACCATCTCAAATGTGCTCCAATTGCATTCACAGATCGATGCAAAACATGTTAGGCCAAAAATTTGTATGACCAACCTCTTCAAACACAAATCCTTCGTAATATGATCAAGTCCATATGCCGACAATCAATCAGCTATTGTATATATCAAAAGATTACATTTAAATATTTTTATTTAACTAAAATACTAGATAAGATGAAATAAGTCAAATAATTAAAGTCTAAATATTAAATTATTTTTGACAATATCTTTTCCAAAGATCTCTTCATAATTCTTGTAACGATCCAAATTATGTAGATATTGCATCTTTTTTTGCTTATTTAGGAATTATTCTTTCTAAAACATTATGAAATCAAATCATATGCGTCAAATATGATTTATCTCAATTAACAGATTGAAGTATATAGCTGGATTAAGAATGTAAACGATCGAATACAATGTAGATTTCATTTGGTTGTCCAATCTCTTATAAATAATATCAAATATATTTTTATAATTTCTTTCATGATATTGATGCACTTGATTTATCTTTTCAATTATTTTTTCCATTCCATCATAAATGAAATTTATAGGGGGTTTCTCATCACCATCTATTAATCAAAGAAAAAAAAAACTAATGGCATGACATTTTTTAGGATCTTTGAAACACTTGTCCAAAAAGTCTAGAACAAGATAGTCTAGGCAACTAACTTTCCTTCGAGCTTCTTTGATCAAGTCTCATTGCTCTATTTGGCTGATATTACAAAGTTTTAAGGTTAACCTTCTTCCCATGTAGGCGTTGTAATATCAAAATGGTCATTTCAAATCAAGTGATTACATGCCTAATTGATTTTCACATATATATCCTCTCATTTGTTGTAATAACATTGCATGTTTGTACATAAAAATAATGACCTTCCTAACCCTTTCAATGGTGTTGATATGCAATTTACTTATGTCCTTCAAAATTAGGTCCATACAATATGCTACACATGGAGACCAATGTAAATAAGGGCGTTTATCTATTAATAGGTGATCTATAGCTACATATGATGTTTTTTTGTCTGTTACAACTTGGACAACATTGTTCTCACTAATTTTCTTAATTATTTTATCTAACAATTAAAAAAGATGCCCAATCTTGTGAGAATTAGCTAATGCATTTATTAATTTTATGAACATTGTTTCATTTAGAAAACTAACTAAAAAGCTAATTATTGTCTAACCGATTTTATCAGTCCAGCCATCAGCCATCAAAATACACATAAGTTGTCTATGAATCTTGATATCCATTGATTAATCCATGGATGAAGTTCACATCTTTCTTAAGACATAATTATCTTATTTCATGATAAGAATGTGGCTTAAGACCAGGTCCAAATTGACCTATTCCCTATATCATTAATTTGAAGTAATTTAATTTGACAATGTTAATAGAGTCATTTGACTACATATTGAATGATTTTCCTTCTATTTTTAATGATATGTTCAATGGTGGTTTGGTTATCCTTCCCTTTTTGGTCAAACACATCTTCGAAATGTGGTCTACACCACTTATCTAGTGGACTATGGGAATGAGCTTTTTTAACAACTTTTCGAGGTAGTGGTGGAATTAGTGGTCTACTATTCCCTGTCATTGTAGGATGAGTATCATATGTAGTGATATCATCATCATCATCATCCTTATAGAAGAATTTATTCACATCTATGATTTGTATTATTTCTAGTAAAGTAATTTTCCTGTAATTCTTTTCAAATGTAATCAATCATTGTAAAAGATCGTGTTAAGAAGTGTTTATCTTGAAGAATGTACATCAAAGTCAAATATATTGAAAATCAAACTCAAAAAAGGTGTCACAAAGAATGAAGGACAAAATCGAGATCAACACACATCGAGAATGGAATACAGAAATTAGGTTAGTGTGTGTGAGTGTCCTTGGTCGATCGACCGACCCATATACGATGAGTATTTTTTTTCTACTCTCAGGTAATCGAGTAGATTTTGTCAATCGAATTCGAAACTCAAGAACCTCATTTTTTATCTCTTGGATGACCAAGTCGATTCGGTTAGTTGAACCTGAAAGTTGACTACCTTTTTATTTGATTACTTGAGCAACCGAGACTTTTCGATCAACTGAACCCGAAAGTCTCAAAGCTTTTGAATTTGGTCGCTTAGTCAATCAAGCACTAAGATTTCAATCTTGTGACTTCTTCTCATTTTGTTTCAATCAATCATTTTTTTATAGAAAGATTTGGTCTTTAGGTATCTTCAAAATTGTTGACTCTTTCAGAATCTATCATTGGTTGTTAGGATTTCTTATTCAAACCCTATTCCTCATTCTCTTCTATAAATAAGAGAGATCGTTTAGAGAGGATCATCAAGAAAAAAAAAAGGAAAATGTAATTAGATTTGAATAAAAGCTTTTGAGTTTTCCAATTCTTCTTTGATCATTTTCTTAGTAATATTATGAGTTTAAAAAAAGGGTTGTTCTATTGTTATTCTTTACTGAGATTTCTCATTATAAAGTCTTGGAATTGTTCGGGTAAAAGTTTTAGGCATAGTGTTGCGGCAGTATGCTCATCTTTCTATGTAAGCGGTTGTAATCCGAAAGTATTGAATAAAAAGACATCAGCTCAATTTTGAACTTTTTGAGAGTGGAGTAGGGACCGAGGTCACTGAATCACTTTAAATCTGTGCCTCTTGTGTGGTTTGAATTTCTCTAAACTCTACAATTGTTTATGATTTCTGAAAATCTAATTGTTTATATATTACAATTGCTTGATTGATTTTTTAAGTAGACTTGATAAATTTAAATTGGCAAAAAACTTATTCACCCCTTCTAGGTGTTCATAATAGAAATTTCAATTCTTTCGACTACCACCTTCCATATGGCTTTCTAAAAGTGCTTCGATCGATTCTTCAAATAATTAATTGCTCTAGGTCTATTTTATGGGGAATTGAGATTCACTAACTAGTCTAGGCGTAGGAGCCAAATTTGACTGCAAATTGGATTCGGGTCGATCAACGGGTAAGAGAAATGGGCAAGGGGTCAAATTATGGGTTTTAGAAAGTGTTAATCAACGAACTCACCTGATCAAGGTGATCGGTGTCTACTACGATTCAAGACTATCTTAAGTTCAATAGAATAAGACTAAGGTCAAGCAAATGTTCGAGGGTCAAAATAGGGAGGTCTAAGGCAATGTTAAAGTTCGAGGGTTTAGATCAAATCATCATTATTTATTTATACCAAGTTAGTCAATTGAAATCATCATCATTTACATCAAGTCAGCCAATCAAATCTTAAGGAGCCTTGAAAAATCCATATCCCCAATTAATTTTGGCAAGCTCTATGTGACATTCATCAATTCATTGATTTGAAATAATTCCAATGCACACAAAAATCGATGGGTCAACTTATGTACGATTTTAAGAAATCAAATTTTAATTTTACATGCCACGTGCACAAAAATTAACAAGTTAACTTGAGTGCCAATTTTATGAAATTAAATTTTGCATTTAAGGTGCTACATGCACAAACATCAACGAGTCAACTCAATTTCCATTTTATGAAATCGTATTTCAATTTTATGTGCAACGTGCACAAAAATCAATGAGTTGACTCATGGCCATTCTTATGAAAAAGAATCATATTTTGCTTATTACACCCCAAAGATTTATGAATTGAATCGACCAAATTTTATTTTGGTAAATGATTTTTTCCTTGATTTGATTGATCCAATAATCTAAAAGGAAATTTAATTTGACCCAAGAATCTAGAAAGAAAAAATGAATTAATACCTCTCCCCACCAAAAATTAGTGAATCGAATTCACTTACTTCAAAAAGATCCTGATTGCTTTCTACATGCACAAAGATTAGTGAATCAACTCACATGCATTATTTAAAAACCGCCCCTATGAGTACAAAACTCAGAGGGTAGACTCGATGGCCATGTTTTAGGAAACGAAAAATCAACCTTAATGTCACGTGCATGAAAATCAGTGAGCCAACTTGGTGACCTAATTTTGCAAAATCTTTTTGAAATTAAATCGATTCAAAGAATCTCAAGAATTTGCAAGTTACTCGGTAATATTTTCCACGAAAATTCTCCAACTGAATTGATCTAATATACACAAAAATCAATTAATTGATTCGGCCATATTTTCTTGTGAAAAATATTCCAATTTTTTTAAGCAATATAAAAATGAGTCGACTTAATGTGTATTTTGATATAATTGATTTTTTCAAATGAGTACTGCAAATGGACAAGTTTCAAGAAAACAAACTTGAATCCATGGCACCTTTCCATGATGGTGAAAACTTACCATGTAGGATATTAATGTCCAAACAGGCAATCATAATTCTAAATTAATCTCAAGTCCACCAACACCATGTCAAATCAATTTGTACCTTATCATGTGCGTAAATTTCTTAAAATGATTGCATCACCGCATATAAGAAAATTTATCAAGAAAGATATCAACTTCACAACACAATTAAAATTTTAAAAAAAAGTTCTAATCTATCCTAAAGTAGAAAAACAAATACTACATTAGAAAAAATCTATTCTAAAGTAAATAAATACAAAAATCTAGAAATACAAAAATTAAAACAAAAAAAACTACAAAAAAAAAAAAAGTTTAAAACCTAATCTAAGTCATTATTAATAGAAAATAAAAAAATCTAATTTAAGGCATGAAAACCCACCAAAATAGACAGTCTAGCCTAAATTACTAAAAAAAAAAAAAAAAATTAAATTAAACCATTTAAAAAAGAATATAACCTAAATTGCTAAAAAATAGTAGATCTAACAAAAAAATTCTATTTGAATTAGAAGAAAAATAAACTCTAACTCAAAAAAGAAATTTTTTTTTTTGAAAATGAGAAATTAATTTATTGAGAATTACTCTTGTGGTCCTTAAAAATTAGAATGGGAGAGAGATATGATTTTGATGTCTCATTTGAAAGTTTTTTTTTTTTTTTTTCCATATCTTTCCCAATTGTGATGACTCCCCAATTTTGATGATTGTCTTCAAAATTTTATCATCTCTTCAATTTGTTGTCTTCTCCTAATATCTAACAATAGGCAAATAAATAAATGATGTTTCGAGAAGGTGTGAGAATTGAGGTGAATTGGAAAGATGTAGAGGTGTGAGTGAGAGTTGAAGAGACATGTTGGAAAGGTGTAGAGATGAGAATGAGAGTTGAAGAGGCGTGTTGAGGGCGGTGTTGAGATGTGAGTATTGTTGGAGAAAATTAATTAGGAGAAATTAATTGGTTAGAGAATATGAGTGGGGGAGACTTGGTTTTTATAGAGAAAATAAAGGTGTAGGGTCTCATCAAATCTTACCTTAAGAACATAATTTTTGAAAATTGTTGACTAATGAATTATGGGCTTATTCTCATAAATTGAGAAGGTCCAATTATCGATTGTCTCAAAACGAGTTGAATGAGGTGTGTGCAAATGATATTTAAGGGTTTAAAAGTATTATTTTTAAGTGGTTACAACCCCCATACTTTTGATCAAATTGAAGTCCAATCTACTAGAAGTAAGAGAGGGTGAACATTGCATCTAAAGACTTTCTAAAAGTAAATTAAAGAAGTGAAGGGGGGTGGAAAATGGAGATAGGAAAGAGAGAAGGGGGATCTTTTACATCACTTGTTTTTACTCTATCTTATCTTTGAAATCTTCCTTCTTTGAATTTTCTTCCTCTTGATCTTCTAATATGTCTTCTTGTTCTTGTATTTGAACTTGAAGATGATAGTGAAGGTATTTAGTGTAGGGATTATGAATTGTGAATTGAGAAAGTTTGAGTTGAAAGGGATGAGAGAGATAGAGATTTGAGGGAGATGACTTAAGGGGGGTGTTCAAGCCTTGATTTCTTGAGGGGAATTGTGTTGAGAATGAGGGAGGTTTTATAAGATTTTGAAAGTAACTATTAAGCATAAAATGGAGATGAAATGATGAAAATAGGTAGAATGGCGTGAGATTTGTGAGAGGAGATGTGTGTAAATTGAAGATGGTGGAAGGGTATTTGTGGAAGGGGATGTAAATGGATTGTTTATGAATCAAATGGGTTAGATCTATCAACTAATTTGGGTTGAGTGTTAGGTGAGTTAAAATGAGTAGATTTTGGTTAGAAGAATGAAGGTGTAAAGGGGGTGATTGTAAATTGAGTATTAGATGAGTTAAAATGAGTAAATTTTAGTTAGAAGAATGGGGGTGATTGTAGATTGAATGTTAAATGAGTTGAAGTGAGTAGATTTTGGTTAAAAGAATGGGAGTGTAATGGGGTGGTTGTAGATTTTTTGGAAGGGTGGAGGATGTGGTGACATGTGTCCTATTGTGATGATTTTTGATTGTGATGATTTTTGGTGATCGGTTGTGATTTTTGAATTTGGGTTTTGAGTCTAAATGGGCTTAGTAGTCGGTTGTGTGTATAGGGTTAGGTTTTAAGTTTAATGGGCTTGGGTAGTGGGTTGTGTATGTGTTGGGTTGAATTGCATTTGATTAGCGTTGGGTTGAGAGATGTGTGATGATGGTTTAGGAGATGGTGGGTTTCTAGCCCATGGGCCATGTAAGAAGGGAGTCCTACGTTATTTACTTGAAAAATAGATGAATTTTTTAGGATTTGGGCATTAGGGCCCATTCCAATTTTGTAACTTTTTTGGCACTTAGCATGCAGGGCCCATCCAAATTTGGGTGTCTACAAGAGCATGTGACAATTTATAAACTTCATAGAAAATACATTAGTTTAAACTCATTTCAGAGTATTTATATTAGTTTACAACTCATTTCGAAGTTCTTGATCTACTAGCATGATGAGTCAGTAAGTTGGGCGGCTGTTAAAAATGCCCCTCTTTTGTAGAGGATATAAGTAGATTGATCATCGAAATCTATTTTGGTGGATATTGCGGTATCTGAATGCCAAAGCAAATGACACTATATTTTTGTAGCTTAGTTGAATGACAAGTTTGACATTATGTAGCTTTGTTGTTTCATTTTTCTTTTCATGCATAATCTGAGTAAAGTTTGAGTAAGTTCTAAACACGATCTACACAAAAATGGAATAAATTTTAAGCAAATCAAAATAAAGTATGAGCAAAATCTCAGCGTAATTTGATTAAGTTCTAAGCATAATTTGAGTAAGGTCTGGGCATAATTTGAGAGTAATCTGAGCATAGTTTGAGTCATGCTCTACCTACACTGGGCAAAAGAGTAAATGACTATAAACTTAATGTTCTACTCTACCTACTCTGATTGAAAGAGTATTGGATTACAAACTGAAGGTCTTACTCCACCTAGAATAATGGACTATAAATTGGGAGTTATATCCTACCTACTCTAAGTGAAAGAGTAATGAATTACGAACTAGAAGTTTTACTCTACCTATTCTGGGCGAAAAAGTAATTGACTATACATGAGAGTTCTATTCTACCTATTTAGGATGTAAGAGTAATGAATTACAAACTGGAGGTCATTATGTACCAAGAATAATGGACTATAAACTGGGAATTCTACTCTACCTACTCTGGGCGAAAAAGTAATGACCTAAAAATTGGAAGCCCCATTTTACTTAGAATAATGGACTATAGTCTAAGAGTTTTGTTCTACCTACTTTGGGCGAAAGAATAGTGAACTACAAACTAGAGTTCCTATTCTACCTAGAATAATAGATTATAATATGGGAGTTCTACTCTACCTATTTTAGGTGAAAGAGTAATGAATTACAAATAGGGTAAAACAAATGAGAAATCAATAATGCTTCTGTATTTTGTAAAACTTTGAATCTTATAGGTCTCATATTAGGGCTTTTCAAAAAAGGTTATTAAGAGGGTAACCTTTAATTCAGGGTTGACTTTATCTTTTAGGGTTAAATTGATCTGACTTAAAAATTTTGCGAACAAAATACCCCTAGTTTGATAGGAAAATTGCATAGAGAATGAACCACTTGACATAGCTTGAAAAATGCCCCTAGTGTAAGGGGAAATATTACACACTTTATAAAAGGAAAGTGCCCATTGTTAAGAAAATTTGAAATATTTTATTATCACAAGTGTAATAAAAGGTTAACATTTAATTCTAGGTTTATATTGAAAATTTTGAGTTGGGCTCAAGAAAAATTGGAATAAAATTATTTCCTTATGAGATTCAACATGGAACTTAGTCTTTTTTTCCCTTTGGTTCACTTAGGGAAGTGAAAATCCTCAAATTCTTCATAGATGAGATACTTGTGGTTTATGAGTCTATGCTTAACTTAAGCTTGGTATTAATCGAAACTCATAATTTGATTCTCGCCTTAGAGTTGATGAAGCTTCGACTTGATTACTTGGACTCTTGATGCTTTGGGTTCAAGCTGTCCTTTCAGGTTTTCAACTTGGTTAGACTAAGATTTTTTTTGTTGCTCAAAATTTTGCCTAGACCATCCTTTTGGGTTTTTAATTTAGCGAGTATGTCCTAATTTTTGCCTAGGCCTCCTTTTCGGATTTTCAATCTAGCGAGGATGCCCTAATTTTTTTCTAGGTCGGCTTTTCAGGTTTTCAACTTAACATGCCTTTTTTTTTTGGTTCTCTTATTCCAAACTTCTGGAGTTACTACCTGGTAATGTTTTATTTTTTTTTTCTTGACCTTTTCACACAGTACTTAGGAAGACTTTCATAGGTAGGTTTAGGATATGGTTTGAAAAAGAAGAGAACTTAAGGCTTAAAAACCCATAATGTCCATTGTTTCTTTGAATATTTTATTTTCCAACTTTTACATCTTTTTTAGGGAGGCATATTTATTTTTTATGTGATCAGGCCTAAACTTATATACCCTAGATTTTTGGGATCAGACTAAAATATAGTGCGAGTACATTCCCTCCCCTAGGTTGGGTAATCAAGCTAAGAAAGAAAAGCTTTTTCTATGTTTATTATTTTTTGAGTGATTGCGAACAAAGGAAATGTTGATTTAGGTATCTAGGAAAATAATTTGTTCAAAGGTAGCCTCCTTAGATGTAGTACCGCTTGATCAGATCAAAGTTTGTCAGTTTCGACAATTCAACTCCGTCATAAATTTGAAGTCTAATAATTTTTCAAGGAAGTATTTCCTTGATGATGAAAGAACTTCTCCAATTGAGTTTGAATTCCTCTTAGGGTTGAAGATAGGGACTTGATTTTTTTTAAGGATTGCATTCCCAATTTACATGTTTTGCATCTTGATTTTCTTGTCAAAAGCCCGAGCAAATCTTCTGTAATAAACTCTTACGATGACAGATAACTCTAAGTAGTTTTTTTTTCAATTAAATTGAGCTTTTTGTACTGGAAGCGGACCCAATTGAATTTATATTCACACTTGAGAGATAAAATTTCCATTTCGACTCATAAACCAGAGTATAGAGTAAATCCTGTGGAAGATTGAATCAAAGTTTGATATGCCTAGAATACGAACAATGATTTCTCAGACCAGTCTCAGTGTGTTTGGCACATCTTTCTAATGATGGACTTGATATTCTTGTAAGTTATAATGCCCTAGATTTTTTGCACGTGTCACGAGAAAATTTGTAGGTAAATTATTAGGAAAAGAATTTCATGAGTTGGAATTTGACGAAATCAATTACATCATTAGATCCACAACAAAAAATTAATTGAAATAGACGGTAAATTTGCGAAAATCGGAACACGGGGACATTTATGTTCTTAATATAATTTTTTAATAACCATTACATCATTTTTATACTACAAATATTAAAACCTAGAAAATTTATTGAATTTTTTACTCTTGCATTCTTTTTTAAGAGAAAACCCTAGCCTTCTTCAATCTTTTAACTCAGCTGTTATCTACTTAAAGACTTCTACAGGGTTCATCGTAGGAGAAGGAGTCATTCATCTCATCATTAGTTTCGAGGGACTATGTAAAGTTAGGATTTTTGTTCACGTTGGAAATGATAGATTTCGAACCAACTCAGATCTAAATAGGGAATCTCTAAACCTTCTGATAGTTTAGATTTTAGTTGCATCTAGTTTTCGAATCGTAAAACCTATTGCTTGTATGCTAAATTAGGTAAAAATTAAAATCTTTTTCAAAATCTATGCTTAGTATAATTGCTTTGATAATTTTTTCTCATGTATGGATGGTATTTTTATCGTTTTTTTTCCGTTTTCTAATTTCTATCAAAGAAATTTATAATCATTACAAAATTTTGTATTACAAAAATCAATAAAGTAAAGAAAATCATTTTGCAAGAGATTTCCTAGTGGCTATTAAGTATTGATAAATTTTTCGTTGCAAATCATTTGCAAATTCAAATGATCTGAGTGTACCACTAAGTGTTAGAAACAAAAGTGTGTTTTTGGCCTTATCTATAGTTCCCTTAGTTCTCAAAAAATTTCAACTACCATCTCCCTTATACTTTATCTAAGGAGTTCGCTTACACCCCTTCCATCTACTTGCCGTCAATGCCAACAGTTAAAAAAGTATTTTTTATTTTTACTTTTATAAATATTATTTTATATATTTACATTTTGATAAACAAAATATCCCTGGGAAAAGATGGGCTCATGCCCAAAATCGTGAATAATTATTAGATGGGTGCATTTTTAAATATTGTTTAAAATTTAATTTTTAAGAAAAAAAAAAATTAAACGATTCAATCAATGAAAAAGGAGGTAAGTGCAATTATACCGTTAGGGGATTAACATGAAATTATGTCAAACTACGTGAGATCAAAGTGTAATTCACCCTATATTTTATTAAAAGAATTATTATTGAGTTAGGATTTGCACAAAAATTTGAAGGATTTACTTTTATACCCTTGAATTAATTATAGGTTAAAAAAAGAAAAAGAAGAGATTCTATTGTCTTACCAACTTTTGCTGATGCCACCTCAATTCATATGTAAATCACTACAGACTAACACACACATCCTAAGGTGGTATTAGAAAAAATTGGTGCGGCAGTATCAACTCTTTTTAAAAAAGGTAAAGTAAACAGAGAGATTCTTTTGTTCATAAAAAAGTCAAATCAGGATTTCACAAAATACCAAATGACCAATCACACGAAACTTAATCAGGGTAGTTTTGTAATTTGGGGATACTCTCAATACACTCGGGTATTTGTAATTAGTGGATTCGGGATTTTGTGCAATTCTAGAGTAAGTTTTGGCTGAGGCAAATTTTTTTAGGTAAATAGCAAATGTGATTTTATAAAAATACAATGTTTTCGTAAAAATAAATAATTATAAAAAATAAGATATATGGTTATTTTCATAATTTTTTATTAGGAAAATGACTGGTCCAATAATTTTTACAAAGTATCAAATTATTTCATAAAAAATTAAAAGATAATTCCAATTTATTGTAGGAGTGCAACTTGGTCTGGTTTGGGGGCCAAATTATAATCAAACCATCATAGGTCTGTTCCATTAAATAAGAATTCCAAAACTGAATCAAGCAAAACCCTGCTTGGAAGCAACATATTTTTAGTGAAAACGCATATAGATAATGAAAATGAAATTTCATATAATAAACTATTAATTTATCTATTAAAAAAATAAGTCATTAATCCATCCATAAAAGAAAAACCATTAATATTTATATATGAATTTTTTGGTGAGATCATGCACACTTAAAACAAAAAAAAAAAAAAGCCATGTTTTTAATATTTGGATGAAGTTGAGAATATGGAGATAAAGGGAAGAAGATATATTTATGGAGAGGTATTTGGTTTTCACGACAAGATTAGAATATATTTTCTCTAAGACAAAAGAGTCTAGGAAGAAAATGTTTATGTGATAAAATGAAACTTAGATCATTATTATTGTGTTCAGATTATGCATAATCTGATTTCAGTCTAATCACTCTTATTAGAAAACAAAATCGATTTAAACCCTATTTTTCTCACTCAATTTGGATGTTTAATTATGATTTCTAATTCATCTAAGACCTTATCCTCTACCCTCTTAAAAAGCGAAGGCAAGTAAGCAATTTTCTTATGTCCAATTACTATAATAATAATAAAAAACCAATTTTTTTTTTTTTAATTTAACGAAATATAAACTAGAAGATCTGCTTGTTTGCAATTTTATTACAAAAGGTTAGCACCTTTACTCATCTTTCCTTAGTAGTCTCAAAGAAAGGAAAACAAAACACTAGGGTTTAAATTAAAAAGAAATATGAGAGAAAAGAGTTGAGAAGAAGATACAAAAGATGAAGAAAAGATCCCTAAACTTGATCTCCATTGGCGGCTTCAACAAATATTTGCTATTTTGAAAGTTACATGGTGCTAAGTTGATAAATCAATGGCACCACGCCATGTGCACTGAAAAGTTACGAAAAATAAAGCACGTAAACTACTCTCGAAATTTTCTCTCAACAACCAATCACTTTTGCTCATTCAATACACATGACGTCATACAATTGGTTCATGAACTTAGTGTATAATTAACTTTCAAACAACAAATCTCAGTTCTCCTTTATTTTCCTTAATTATAACTTAGTTGATTTTTATGACTGAATTTTTGTAACTTCCCCTATTTTCCTTTTTCCTTATAGAAACATGCCACTTGTCTTCCTCTTAAAGCTTCCACCTAATATTCATCACTATTAGATGTCACCTAAGCATTAGAATAGAAATAATTTGAATTTTATAATTGAAATACTAAATAAGGAAAAGGAAAGGATTTCTTTTGCCTTCCAAAAATGGCACCCAAGATCTTACCAATTTCTTCATGATTGCATGAAGACTAGGGGTGCACATTATTCAGATTGGTTTGGATTTGTACTCAAATTGGAATTGAATCAAACATGATCGGTTCTATAAATTTGGAACCAAACTAATCAAATTACCTTATAGAACCAAACCAACCTTTGTTTCGAATTGGTTCAAACTGGTTCTTGGTTCTCATACTTATTATTTTCAATAGTAAAATTAAAATAGTTTAAACTTAAAACTAAGCAAAATAAAATTAAACAAAGCATCACCCAAAACACAGAACATGCATAAACAAAACATCAACACACTTGTTATTTCAATATAAACAAAGCATCACACATAATACATAAAAAATGAAAATCATGAAAAAAATAATATAGAAAATAGATGAAAGAAACTAAGAAAGTTAGCGAGTGACGAGGTGAGGGAGATGAACGGCTAGGTTTTCTTCAAAGAACTTGAAGAAAAGAAAATAGATGAAAGAAACTAAGAAAGGGGTTTGAGACTTTGAGTATTGTTTGAATGTTTTTACCTTATATATATAATATACCCTTAATCCGGAATTGAGCCAAATCAATTAGTTTTTATTTTTTATTTTTTTTTTTTTTTTACAATCTGTACCCAAACCAAACCATGTTCAATCCAAGCCAATCCAATCCAAAAGACTTCGGATTGGTTTGGTTATCAGATTTACCTAATCCAGTGCGCACCCCTAATAAAGACCACTAGAGCTAGCCCCTCTACTAATGCCCACTCTTGTCTAGGTAATTACATTCAAGGCTCCCTAAACTGCCCTTGACATGGGCACCAATTGAAACGGATTAAATCCATGTGCTAAGTCCACTTGCTTAGGAAAAATTGTCAGGGGTTTCCAAAATACCAAACCCAACCTTAGAGTTTAGGTTTATTTCAGGCTTTAAATAAAGAATGAATATAATAAAGGTGGACTCTTCTAAACGAATACTTTTCAGGAAAATAAAAGGTAGGATAAATTACCATTTCATTAGCTAAATTTGATGATGAATGTATGATTTTGGTTAATTCTTTATTTTAATTATCAAAACGTGAACTTGTGAAATCACAGGTTTTTAAAGTGACGAGATCGCAGGTTTAAAGTGACAATCACACTGGTTTGTATAGTGACCTGGGGCGGAGCCGGGATTTTCTTATAGTGGGGGCAAACTATGGTTAGTTGTATAGTGAAAATGAATAGTTTTAGGAAGAAATTAAGAGTTTTTTAGTTAGAAGTAGAAGAAAATGATATTTAGGTCATTTTCAATTAATATTTGAGAAGTCCCGGTCAGGATATAATGTCATCAACAAAAACTTGAAAGGGGAAGGGGGCGGGGGTAATTGGAGGGAGGTGAGGGTGTGGGGACAAATGGGGAGAGAGGTGAGGGAGTGGGGACAAATGGGGAATGTAATTAGTTGAAAAATATAGGGTTGTCTCAAAGTTCTGTGGGGGCAATTGCCCCTACCAGCTCCGTACTAGCTCTGCCCTTGATAGTCACGATCTCGCTAAAAATAACCAAACCTACGAGATAGTCATTTGATACTAACGAGATTGTCACTTTAAACCTGCAAAATTACCACTTTAAAACCCTTGATATCGTTACCGTTCGTGCTTTAGTAATTAAAATGAACAATAAGCCAGAATAGTAAACACGTCAAAAGTTGATCACATTTTGGTAAATATCTCTAAAAGGTATAAAGATAATTCAGTTTAATGAGACTACATTAGATGCCCATTTTGATAAAAATAAATAAGGACCAAAGTGGACGATGACCGTTTTGAGCATTAGATATCCATTTTGGTAAACATAAATAAATAAAAAGAGTATATGGTCATTTTAACAAATATTTCAAAAATGAAGTTGGGTTGGTAATTTCGATACGTTTTGGTAAAACCCCATCTTTTACTATTCCTTTTAAGAGTCAACTTATCAGTAATTTGAAAATAAATTCCAAGAATCTTAATATGTCCATCTCAAAAAATTTACATCCACTTGCACATAAGACACCAATCCACTTTGACGTTAGGGATCATTTGGTTAGTTTTGGTCAAATAAAAATAAAAATAAAAAGTTTGTACTCAAATTAAAGAAATGTAAGACCAGATGGATATCCAATTACCGGACCAATGAAATTATCTTATAATATCCGCCCACTTCCATCCATGGTTCCATGAGCAGTTTCTACAATTTAAGGGGTTTAAGAATCGGATTTGGATCTAATTGGTACCGTTAAGTCTGATTTGAACCTGTCAATCCATTCCGACTCATATCTTCCTTCACTGGTACAAAACAGCGATGATCAATGGCAAGGCCAGATCAATAGAAGTTGATACGGGTGCAACTTGGTCCAGTTAAAATCAAAAACCAAACCAAACCAGAAGCTTTGGGGTGGTTTGGAACAAGTTACGGTTCAGTTCCGGGTTATGAAAATTGAGAACCGATCAATTTGGTTCGGTTCTCGAATCAAGCTTGTATAGAACCAACCAAACCCATAATCGAACCCTTATGCAATAAATAAATAAATAAATAAATAAATATATATATATATATATATATATATATATATAATTATGGTGAATTATTTTAGGATTTGGGACATAGATTAATGATCTTTTATGGATATATTAATGACTTTTTATGAATAGATTAATGATTTATTGTATGGAATTTTTGTTTATTATATGTTAGCTTTTTCATTGAAAAATGTTACTTACAATTTATAAAATATTGGAAACCCATAGAACAGAATCGACTTTAGTTCGATTGGGTTGCTTTGATTCCAATGGAATTTGGTTTGGTTCATTCTTATTTGGTGGAACTGACCTATGTCGGTTCATTTCCATCTAACCTCAAACCGAACTTGCACCCCTAGAAATTGAGGCTGGTGAAAATTAGAAATGAGGACCTTTTGTTTATCTTATATATTGCATAAATAATATTAAATAACTTTTTATATAACAATAAAAATTTATTTAAAATCTACTTATCCACTCCTTCACATTTTTGAGATTCAAATATGCTAAACATATATATTTTTTGAACCTTCCATGGAATTCAAGCATGGGGTCTATTAAGATTTTTTTTTCTCTTGTGTGAATTTAGACATACTCCTATGTTTTGATGAATATTAGAGATGCACTTGCATTTTAAAATTGATGACATACTGCATTGGCTTCAGCCCTATTAATAGATCAATGCAAAAGGACTCAAATCACTTTTTTTTTTTTTTCCAACATTTAGCCAAAAACCCTTGATTTTTCTTCTCAAAACCAATCATGTATAACTTCTTTTGGTAAAACTGTTCACCCTCATCTTGAACGTTAAGATTCTTTCTCTTCAACCTTCAAACTCAAACTCAAATAAGATTTTTGCAATAATATAAAATCGTAGAATTTGATAGAAAAATCTAGGATTTTGTACAATTGTTAATTAAGGGGAAGTGAAGCAAAATGATGGAGTGAAAAGGATGTTGAATAGATTGAAATTAATTTACCATAAAAATTGAAGAGCAAGGAGATGAATGAATTTTGAAAGAAAATAAAGTAGGTAGAATAATCAAGATTTTTGCGTAAAAAATCTATGATCTGCTTTAAGAGTCATACTAGAGTGACCTCAGTAATTTCAATCTATCTCGAAGAAAATACATTATGGGCATGCATGCGTCACCACGTCAAGATGTCCCACTAAGGTCACTCCAACATTAATCTTTCTTTAAGGGTTAGTGTGAGCTTGAAAACAAGAACTAAGGATAAGATTGATTATGTTAAAAATATGGAAAATGCTGAAGTAACATTGTTTCACACATTGCTGATGTGGATGTGTGTAGGTAATCATAGATGCTTTTCATAGAGATATGTGTGAGAAGTATCTATGGTTTTGTGCACATCAATGTCTGAAACAATGTCAATTTCAATATTACTCCAGCAAAACTCTAAAATAATATACGATAGAAATTGAAGAGCTTGATCGAAGATGACCTATTTTGAGAAAAAGTCAAGGGTTTGACTTGAAATTGACAACAAGGGTATTTATATCTTTTTTTCTATTAGTCTACTAAGAATATTGACATGAAGGAGGCATGAGGTCAGCTTGAAAAACAGGGTATCTATATACGTTACTAAAACGTTGAGGCATGGTTTGACAAAGAGGTATCTCCAATACAAGCATAGGGGTATATTAACAAAAATAAAATAAAAAATCTTTGGAAAAAGTTAAACAAGAGATGGGAAATACACTAAAAGATTTTTATTTTATTTTATTTTTTAAATCCCATAAAGACTTTCTTTTTCTAATTTTTGAGACGTTTTTTTTTTTTTTTTGGCCTACTGTGGGTATCTCCACCCTTCGAGTGAGACTAATCCCATGGTCACATGCACCAGCTCCTCGAAAATTCCTATGTGCATCTGGTTGAGTTGGGGGTCAACTGGACCCTAGAGGGTGGCCCCAAAGAATTCATTGCTTTATGAGGTTTTAAACACTTGACCTACTCTTCTTGAGGAGTTTATCAAGGTTCGGCTTTCCACTAGGC
The DNA here is from genome assembly GCF_017979445.1 of Akebia trifoliata. NCBI lineage: Eukaryota > Viridiplantae > Streptophyta > Magnoliopsida > Ranunculales > Lardizabalaceae > Akebia > Akebia trifoliata. Next base: position 31,262,861 of record NC_141385.1, on the reverse strand, counting down.
CAACCCCTTGGAGTTATTTTTGGGACCTTATCTTGATGGATTTTATAAAGAATTTTTTCTATCTCTATTTTTTAGTTTTATTTAGATCGGGATTTGTTAAGAGGGTGTTGATAAATAGACATATGTTTGACGCACACACCTTACGCAGACTGACATGGAAGCACATAATTTATTAATAAATAAATAAAAAAGAGTAAATTTCTCTCTCTCACCCGTTCTCTACCCACATATTTTTTTTTTTAGATTTCAAATCTTAAAAAGGATCGTTGGGCCCATATTGATTATCACATTGTCAATCCAACAACACAGCCATCTAGATTTCATGAAAATATTCATATTAAGAAAAAAAATTATTTTTTGAGCTTGATCCATGGTGCTTAAAATGGATGATTACTGAGTACCTAAATTTAAAAATAAAATTCAATGATGAAAAATTACTGCTTTTTTATTTTTTGAAGTTCATATAATTTTATCCTCTACAACTCCATTTCATCGGATCATGATTTTGAATGTCACAAGGTGATCAGATCTGAAAGTTATTTTTTTCACCAAAGGCAAGAGAAATAAACTTTCTTTTTGATTTTTTTTTTTTTATTTATTTTAATAAGTTATATACTTCCATGTCAGGGTGCGCCAGTTGTGTACGCCAAAAGTACATCAAATTGTCAACACTCTGATTAGGATTTTTCTTTTAGGTCTTATCTATAGTGGGATTTATAAAGATTTTTTATTTTTATTTTTTGGGGTTCTTATCTAAAAAGGGAGCCTTAGGCAATGGCCTAACTTGCCTTATGACTCAACTAGGCCTGAGACTTAATGGGTACCCATTTAATTGGAATCGATACCCTATTTTCAAGATCCCATTTTATTGGAACTAAGAAATCACAGAGTATTAGATAAAATCCTCTTTGTTATCTTGAAGTGATTCTATATTGATTTATAGTACAACAGTGAGAATGATTTGAGAGAGATTTTCTCTCAATTACAGAAGGATTTATTTTGAGAGAGATTTTCTCTCAATTACAAAATATATTTCTAATCAAAAGCTAACTATATATGATAATAATTAACTATAAATTGTTGGTATATTCTAAGGATATTCTAGTGCCAAGATAATCAATCAACTAAGGTAACTTAGTCATCTTAACATCCCCCCTCAAGTTGATGGGTGAACAAGAGCAAACCATTAGCTTATCACGTAACATTTTAAACTGAACCATACTTAACCCTTTTGTAAATATGTCAGCAATACAAGCCAAACTTGGGACAAAGACAACGCGAAGAGCACCACGTAGCACACATTCTCTAAGAAAATGGTAGTCCACCTCTATATGTTTAGTACGAGCATGTATGATGAGATTTGGGGCCAAGTAGGTGGCATTAACATTATCATAATATAAAAGTGGTGGATGTGAGAGTGGAATATCCAAAGCAGAAAGAAGAAATAATAATCATTGAATATCCGAGGCGGTATGGGCCAAAGCCCTATATTCAGCCTTGGCACTTGACCTAGAAATTATCGGTAACTTTTTGGTAGCCCACATAAACCAAAATTAACGCATAAGCCTGTTGTAGAGTGACAATCGTCAAGGCATCCAGCCCAATTAACATCTGAGAATCCACAAAGATGTTCATCCTTTGATTTTGTGAGATGAAGGTCAAAGTTTGGTGTCTCTTTAAGGTAATGCAAAATGCATTTGATGGCAATAAGATGTGGACGATGTGGTTGATGCATGAATTGGCAAACTTGATTCACAAAATATGTGATGTTAGGTCTTGTCATTGTAAGTATTGGAGGGTGCCCACAATACTTCTATAATTGGTGACATCGACAATAACATCTCCATCATCATGAGAAAGTTTTGAACCAGCTGAAATAGGTGATGAGCAAGGCTTGACGTCAAGTAAATTGGCATTTTTGAGCAAGTCAGGAACAAATTTTGTTTGGCAAAAGTCCATACCATCAATGTGACGATGTACTTCAATCCCAAGAAAATAGTGTAAAGGCCCCAAATCTTTAACTTCAAATCGATCATTGAGTTGAGCAACGAGCTTGGTGATAAAATCTGTATTGGCACTGGTAAGAATATTGTTGTCCACATATAATAGGAGAATAGTGAGACCATGGGAAGCATGATGCAAGAACATGAATGTATCATTGGGGCTACGAATAAAACCAAATTCAAACAAAACATTACTAAACCCATCAAACCAAGTGCATGGTGCCTGACGTGGTCCATAAATTGATTTGTGAAGATGACACACATGATGGGGGGAGTGAAGGATTAATAAGTTTTGGTGGTTGCTTCATATAAATAGCTTCAGGAAGTATTCCATGTAAGAAAGCAATCTTAACATCAAATTGTCGAATGCACCAACCACGATTGACTGCAATTGAAAGAATGGGTCGTATTGTAGGAGGTTTAACCACAGGACTAAAGGTTTCTTCGGAATCAATTTCATATCACTGATTATAACCTTTTGCAACAAGGTAGGCTTTATGATGTTCAATAGTCCCATCAACTCGTTGTTTAACCTTGAAGATCTATTTACAATCCACAACATTCGAAGTATGGAAAGCAAGTATAAGGGACCATACTTGTTGTTTGATTCAGGCATTAAATTCATCGAGCATTGCTGCATGCTATTGTGGGTGTTTAGAAGTAGTGGTGTAACATGTGGGTTCTTCACTAGCAGCACTTAGTACAACTTGTAAGCATAATGGCAAAGAATGGCAAGTTGCAAGACCAATGTATGGTTCTTTGGGGCGAAGAATACCATCATGCAAATAAGTGGTCATATGATGTCTATTGATATTTGAAATCAATGGTACAGGCTAGTTTAAGATTGTCATAACCTCATTAGAAGTAGTATGAGTCATGATAGGAGAATTGGGTTGGAGTGGCATGGTAGCTTGTAAATCAGTGACTGGTTAAGTCATTTCAGCAACATTATTTGATGGGGTTGAACACAAAGAAGTTGTGCTAGATGGAAAAACCAATGTCCTTTGAGATGTTTGATCAAATGGTGTAGTAGATGCTTGAGTTATCAATGGTAACTCAATAAATGTTGAATATGTAGGTGCTTCATCTTCAATAGGTGGATAGAATCACAAGTCTTTTGAAGTTGTAGACCATAAGGGCCCATTAGAGAGTATGCTAGCAAAGGGAAACAAGTCCTCACTAAATCGAACATAACTAGATAGATGAATGCACCTTATTTTAGGATCAAAAAATGATAGCCTTTGTGACGTGTGCCATATCCCAAGAAAACACAAGGGATTGATTTCAAAGATAATTTGTCCTGTTTATAAGCCCCAAAGAATGGAAAACATTGGCTACCAAAGCAACGTAAAGTCATATAATTTGGTGGTTGCTAAAATAGAAGTTCATATGGAGACTTGTAACCCAATGTAGAAGAAGGGAGTCTGTTAATAAGAAACACAACTGTAGAAAATTCTTCCATCCAAAATGGCATGGCATGAAAGCTTCACAAAAGAGGGAAAGACTCGTCTCAACAATGTGCCACAATACCATTTTGTTGAGGGGTGTGTGAGTAAGAAATGCGATGTTGAATGCCATTATTGGTGAGGAAAATTTCAAAAGGTTTATTCACATACTCCTTTCCACCATCATATTGAAGGAATTTTATATTGGTGCCAAATTGATTTTCAATAGCCATTTTAAATTTGCAAAAATAACTAAAAATTTCATTTTTTTTGAATGAGAGAATAAATCCACATGTATTTGGAGAAATCATCAACAAAAATAAGATAATATTGGAAATCTCCACATGATAATTCAGGAGCGAGACCCCATAAGTCTGAGTGAATGAGAGGTAAATGTGTAGGAGACCTTAAAGTAGACAAAAAGAAATGTAAACAACAACTTTTATTCAAAGAACAAGCTAAACATCGTGGAATTTTTGAGTTGCCAACAACTTGTAAGCTCTTATTTCTAACGAGTTTAGTAAGAATATGAGGGTAGGATGCCCAAGACGTTGTGCCAAGTTGCAAAAGTAGATGTTTGTCGTACCATATAAGCAAAGAGAAGTAAAGAGGAACCACGGTTGATGTGAGCACGAAGAGAAAAAAGGAAACCTTTACTCGGCTCGTGAAGGAAGAGTTTTCCCGTGCATTGATCCTTTATGCAAAAATCAAAACGGTCAAAGATATAAACACAATCATTTAAAACTTCATTTGGACCCCTGAAATTGTTATCAAGAGGGTAATCTTAAATTCGGGGTCTCCATTATCCTTTAGGATTAATATTGATAAAGCTTGAGAACAAAATGCCCTTAGTTTGACAAGAAACATTGCATGTGAGATAATTGAAAAAAATGCCCCAAGTGTAAGGGGGAAAACTACATGTTATATAAAAAAAAAGTGCCCTTTGTTCTGAAGGTTTGAAATATTTGATTATCACAAACGCAATAAAGATTCAACTTTTAATTTTGATTTTTCATATTGAAGATTTTGAGTCAGACTCAAAAGAACAAGATATTTACTTTTAAGATTCATCGTAGAATCTACCCTTCTCCCTCTTGGTTCACTTGGGGAATCAAAATTTGCAGATAAATCATAGACAAGAAACTTGTGGCTTTTGAGTCTTCGCTTGATTAAAGTTGGGTATTGAAACTTAATCATTCGAACTTCTGATATTTCAGCTCAAACTGCCTCTTAACTTTTCAACTCAACGGAGCTTTTCTTTTGATTTTTTTGTTGCTCTAACTTCTACCTAGATTTTCCTTTTAGGTTTTCAATTTAACGAGCATGCTCTAACTTTTGTCTAGATTGTCTTTTCAGATTTTCAATCTAGCGAGCTTACAATTTTTTCTTTTTTCTTTGCTCTGATTGTTGCCAAGGCTATCCTTTTGGATTTTTAACCTTGCGAGTTTGTCTTAAGTTTTGCCTAAATTGCCCTTTTGATTTTCAACTTAGCAGACTTTTTTCTTTGCTCTAATTGTTGTCAAGACCGTCCTTTCAAATTTTCAACCTTGCGAGCTTACCTTAATTTTTGCTTAAGTCACCTTTTCGGATTTTCAACCTAGTAGGCCCCATTTTTCTTTTTCTTCCCTTTTGAACTTCTGGAGTTACTGTCTGATCATGTTTTTTTACCTTTCTTGACTTTTTTCGCACAGTACTTAGAAGGACTTTCATGGGTAAGCTTAAGATTGGGCATAAAAAAAAAAGAATTTTGAGGCTCAAAAACTCGCATATCCCTTGTGTGGCATTTCTTTTAAATTGTTTTCTTTTTCTTTGAATTTTCTTTCCAATTCTGACAATTTTTTTTTTTTTTGTCTTTTGAATTTTTAAAACTTTTTCTATGATGGAATCTATTGTTTTTATTTTGATATGATCGGGCATGAAGTAACTTCTCAGGTTGCCTATGTACCCCAAAATTTTGGGATCAAACCAAAACGTAGTTTGAATTTTCCCTCCCCTAGGTTGGGTGATCGGGTTGAAAAAGAAAAATAAATTCCAAAAGATTACAAAGGGTTGAGAAATGAGATATGGAACTGGATAACAAAAAATTGATTTGCCAAAGGTGGCATCCTTAAATGTAGTACTTGATTTGGTCAAGATTGGTTGGTTCTAATGGTTCGATTCTATCATGATCTTGAAGTTTTAACAGTTTTTCTACGCAGTATTTCCTTAATGAATAAACCTCTCTAATTGGGTTTAAACGTCCTCATATAGTCGAGGAGGAGTGCTCAATTTTCTTTGAAGTTTGATGGTTTTCCAAAGTAGTGTTTCCTTACTGATGAATGAATTTCTCCATTTAAATTCAGAATTCTTCTGATCGATGAGAGGTGCTCAAAATTTTTTTAAGTTTGATGGTTATATCTTTGACTTATAAGTGACGAATTTCAACCTTCTTGTCAAACGTGCGAGTGACTCATCTTTGATAAGTTTACATGTGGTACAGAACTCCAAGTTATTTTTCTTCAATCAAGTTTAGTTTTTTGTACTCATGACGGATTTAGTTTGTTTCTAACAATTGACTTCCCATCAAGACCTTGAGATACGGGATTTCATTTTAACTGGTAAGACAACTTCCTTATCATACACTAGAGAGTAGAGAATAACTCCAGTGGAAGATTGTATTGAAGTACGATATGCCCAGCTTCTCTGATCAATACTGATGTGATTGCCATATTTTCACGATGATTATTTTGAGACTCGTATTAGCTTCTTCAACCACTCTATTAGTCTGAGGACAATAGAGAAATAATTTGTAATGCCAGATCTTTAACTTCGAACACAAAGTAATGACCTAAGCTTTGAAGTACGACCCATTATTAGAGATCAGCCCAAAAGGTACCCTCATATCGACTGGTAATATATGCTTAAATGAACTTTGCAACTCAAGATGCAATGAGGATAGCGTTGATTCATCTCTATCAATACTTTCATCTTATCGGGCAAGTATCAATTCCATGTTGAGCAACACCCAAGCTTGTACCTAACATATCCTCATAAGATCACATAAAAAAGTCTTTTGAAATTTCTGAGTAAATTCATTATACCCTCGTGTTATTTTAGGGATAAGATGGTTTCTATTTGAATTTCTTAGGAATTTTTTTGTTCCGAGGTTAATGACCTAAAGGTTGAACCCAACCATTATCTTCTTATTCAAAAAAATATATATCCTTGAAGTCAGATTATTAGTTAATCTGTTAATGCGCTCGAGGTATTCAAAAATTTTATTTATCTAATCAAATTTAGATGGGACGATAGACGCCTCTATAAACTTAACAAACTAACTTGACTCAATAGAAAAAGATGGATAGACTCGATCTAAAGGAAACATGATCTTGCTGAATTGATAAAAAAAACTGAATACCCGAGAAACCAAAATGACTCATGAAAACTCAAAACAAGTACCCACAACGGGCTTGACTATGGACTGAGGACTCAGGACATTGCTTACAACCAGCATGACTGAGGCACTATGATCCTCAGGGAACAACTATGTATTGTTGAGAGATTTTGAGGTCATTTCCGATGATTCACTTGGTGTTGATGTTCATTTTAATTGACTGGACTAGTGACCCTAACAAAACGGTGAACGATTGAGCTTAGGTTCAATGATAACCTAGTAATCCCATCAAGGGTATTTTATCAAGTTTAGTGTTACCCTTTTGATAATATTTTAATGAATCATGAGATTTTATTGAATTCTGTGCACCAATCCATTAAACAGTTCATTCATACAATGATTATTTTAAAAGGAAAAATAATTTTATTGAATTATTGAAAATCATTGACAAATAATATTTTCATTTAATAACAACTTTCAACAAATCTGATTCAAATTTTTTTTTGCAAATCATTTTTTCCTTTGAAAAATATTTTTCTTATTTTGAAATGGGTAGGGATCCGAATTAGGAAAAAAAATTGAATACCACTTTGATTTGAATGATCCAACCCATCGTGATTATTGGATCAGGATGAACCGGGTCATTATGAATCATTACCACATTTAAAATGGATTCTTTATTAGATTGATACACCCAGTGATATGATAGCCTTGAATTAGATTAAACAAAAGTTTGGCTATCTTGAGGACAAAACTGTAACTTCATAATCTCAACATTTGAAATGTCCATTTCAAAAAACAAAAAAAAAATCGGGAACACCCACGATAAGTTCGAGTCATGACCTATAAGGAGGTTTCTAGACTCTAGGTTCATCACGTGCAATGCAATTTATTTGGCCACCTTTACCCAAGTGCACCCATATACCTTTCAAGCGTACTCAATCAAACGACATGTGGTAACTTGGTTTGATATACCGTATAGGTGATAATCTAAGATTCCAACTCAAATCTTCGAAGTCAAAAGTAGTCAATTTAATCCCCAATTGAGAGGTAGTGCACGATAATGAGTAAGGGCACTCTTAAGTCGCCTCTCGTCTAGAATAAACGTAGTTTATCCCCCTAATACACAAAGTACAGTAGGGCAAGATCTCGCTTACGTACTGATTTTGATCAAAAAGCAGTTGGTGAACTTAGATTAACTTTGATATACTGTATAGGTACGAGTTTAGGGTTGTAGTTTTTATAAATGATTTAACATCAACGAGGGGATCGACCACGTACTAGTACTACATTGGCAGTCAGGACATGTGACTTTGCGGCTTACAATAGGACAAAGGCTTAGGTCGCTCCAGCTTGGGTGCAACGATATACCTTTCAATGTCACCTGATCGAATGGTAATGATGCCCCAGTTTTATATACCATAAAGGTACGTGACTGTAGTTGTAGTTTTCATGGATGACGTCGCATCTCACGAAAAGATCGGGCCATACACTAGTGCCACGTTAGCTATAAGGGACATGCAAGCAGACAATGCAACAAAATAAACGTGTTAGTGGTGTGTACAAAACAGGGTGGGGTGTGTCCAGGGCATTTTTCAAATAAATGGGCCCGTGGGCCAGATCAAACTATCAAAACATGAATATTACCCACACAATTCATCACATCAAGATTAATATTAAAGCATGCACATCAAAATATAGATATCAAGGCATATTAGATGGGTAATCAATGACTATAACTAAAGAATAATTGATTTGATCCAACATTGAAATAGGTACAACAAATTTCCTATATATATATATATATATATATATATATATATATATATATATATATATATATATATATATATATATATATATATATATATATATTATTTTTTTAATAATCTATGGCTCAATCAAGGATCGCTTTTGGGCAACGCACAATAAATCAAGACTTCAACCAATATTAAATTGATGATAGAATAAGAGTTTTGGAAATAAAGGGTGATTTTTTTTAAAATACTACTAAAAAAATAAAAACTAAAAAAATTTTGTAATCAACAAGCGAGTCGTTATTGCCATACCACCTTTTACTAATACCACCCCAATTTTTATGTAAATCACTAAGTAATTGCCTATAATGGAGGTAACACTAGGAAAAATTGGTGTGCCAAAAAAAATTCTCTTTAGCCACAGAGAGGGTTGTCAATAGTCCTTTACAACAATTGAGATAAAAAAAATGAGATATTATTAGCAACCCATTGTTTACTTACAACACACCAATTCTTTTAGAAAATAAATAATTGTTTACATATGGATTGGTGTGTTACAAGTAAAAATTGGTGTGTTAATAATAGCTCAAGATGAGATGAACCGAGTAACCATGATTTTCACTAATTAAATTAAACAAAGATTACATAAAAATACGTTTATTTAACTGTGATTTTTCATCCAATCTCCTCGTTTCGATCCTAAAATCTCCAATAATTTTCCAAAAGGTTTTTAAATCCCACTTCCTTGTTCGAGTAACTTTCCGAATTGAGTTGGTACCCAATGTGTTACAATTCCGATACCTGAGTGGTAATGATCAGTGACACAGACGAGTTTAATCGAAGAAGGTTGTTTTTTTATATATATAAAAAAAATTGTTAAAGCTCTTGACGGGACAAGCATCATCATCGTCTCTATTTTCGATCATCAGATCAACCGAGTTGGTTTTGATGATGAAGAATAGAGATTAGAGGGAAATAAAAAATGATAACTATTTCTGCCCTTTTCGTCTTCATCGTCATCAACCCCATCGGCAAATCAATATTCCAACTGACAAATAAATTCGACTACAACAACAGAATTTTGCAAAACTTCCAAGGTGCAGCGACAAATTTCGACTGCAACGTGTGGTTTCAAGAGGAATTTAACCATAGAAAGAAAAAAAATCGATTGCATTTGTTGTGGCCACGAAATTCCTCTTCTCTGCAAGTCGTACCAAATTTTCAAACGAAACAAAATTACTATGACAAACATTTCAAAGAGGAGGAAGATCAGCAGTAGAAATTTGATTACTATTGTCATGACAACAAAACCAACGACTGATTCAAGATGATTCTCTAGAAAAATGCCTTTAAAAATAGAGGTCACCAATTTCTTCTAATACTTGAGAATCGTACACACAAACACTCTTGATTAAGAGAAAAATCGAAGGATACTTGGCCCTTTAGTGAGATCTTTTAAAGGTGAGAAACATTGGTCTTTGAGTTAAAGAAATCTAAGAAAATGAGTTTGAATTCGTTGGAGACAATCAGCAAAGAAAAGGGAGAAAAAGAGATATGAAGGAGAGAGAGAGAGAGAGAGAGGGCATGAGGTGTCCCTTTCTTACTGTTTCTTCTTTCTCATATGAGAAGAAGATGAAAATAAAAAGAATCGTTATCTTCTAACGGCATACCACGTATAAAACTAGTTATTTGTTGCTAACAGCAAGCAAAAAAATGTTTTGTTTTGTTTTGTTTTTTTTTTTTCAAAAATCAGACACACATACCTCAAAAATAATTTTAAAAAATAATAAATAAAAATATTTTTTATTTATTTATTTTTATAAATTTTCATGATTTAACAACCATCATTCCATCTTCAATGAAACTAACCTCTAGAATTATTTAGGTCATCCTAAGTGACACTTGATTAAATCATAGAAAAATAATAATAATAAATAAACCATACTCAAAATCCAACCAAATGATCCACAATCATGTCAAAAGAATAAAAATAAATAAATAAATAAAATAAAAAAAACTAGGTCGATTTGGCAATGCACCAAAATTTGAGATTTTTTTCAAATTTGATCATCAAAATATCCCCAACGGAGTCATCACTGAAAGCGTCCTCGATCTGTGGGTTGTGGATCCGCTCTTTTAGGGTTTGGGAGTCGTCACCTAATTATTATGGTCTAGGAACCGAAATATTGAATCTGAAAAGATAAGAAAATATTTGTCTATAAAAAGAACGAGTCTGGAGATCATATTACGGGGTCAAAAGGTGTTACGCAATAACCTCGCTCGGTAAATGCCAGTCTCTATTTTTTCTCGAAAAGAATTACATTGCTAAACATACCTAAAAATAAATAAATAAAAAAATTACCTGGTTGATTGCGACAACTAGTTCTCTCAAAGTCGACAGAGAGTGTCCTTGTGTGAGTTTTCTTACTTTTTATTCGTCACTGAATCCGTTTTTGATCTCCAAGATGTGGTATCCTCCTCCTAGATTTGAGTATTTTTTGGATGGTTTCTAAGTATTTTTAAAGGGTTTCTAGGTGTTTTTTGAGCAAAAATTGGGATTTGAATGTTAGGTAGGGAGTTGGGGCTTCGGATTTAGGGTTTTGGGAAGGCTGATGGGTGTTTCTGACATCTCTTTCTTAGGGTTTCTCTTAACTTGCTAGATTCGGTTGTGGAGACTCCTATTTATAGATTTTTTTGAAAGTCTTTCAATCTGACCAAGTTTCTTTAAGATAAAGTTAATTAGGATTTTGAATTAGGATTTCCATTCTTACCACAATGAAAGAATATTTTTTTATTTTTTTGGGAGAACCCCCTGATTATATTTTTAATTCTTTGGACCCCAGATGGAGGGGTCTTTTAATAAATATCAGGTGGACCCTACTTGAATAAGTATCCCACAACTTACAATTTGGCATGTGGGCTTAATTAATTGATTTTATTTGTTTAAAATATTAAATTTAATTTATTAAGATTTCTTTATACGTTCATTAATATTTTAATTATTAATTTTAAAATTTTGAATTTTTAGGGTTGGAAAATTATCTTTTTGCCCTCAAAAAGGACTTTTGGGTTTCAAAGTCGTTTTTTGATATTTTGAGATGTTTTGAAATCAATTTTTCATAAGGAATTCAATGTGAGTATCAGTTTGTGTCATTTATGGGTTTTTGACGTGAAATAATAGTGGACCCTACGAGGGGTATTTTCATAATTTTGTCGAATTTGATAAAAATTAGCGAAACAGTTTATTTGATTTTAATTTGATGTTTTATGTATTCGAAAGGATTTTCCTAAGTGTAATATAGGCTCTAGGGATGTTTTGATGTTAGGGTTATTTTGGTAATTTAATCATTTTTAGTGATTTTTCTCGTAAAGTTTCTTTTTTATTTGAAAATGATGATTTCTATGTTGTTGCATCACATTTTTTTAGCGTAGCGTGGTTTCTAAAGTTTTGTTTGCTTAAGATACCTTATCTCAATTTCTGAAACATATCTAGTAACAAATAAAAAATATTGAAATATTCATCCATCATTGGAAACTGTTGCAATTAGATTGATGAGTTGATTAATCAGGCAAATGCGAAAATGGGGTGTCTACACTCAACCCAATAGATCAAGAGAAGACAACTTCATCACAGACCAGGGGTTATATTGGTATAGCGTCATACATTTTGGATTAAAGAATGAGGGGGTTACCTATTAGAGATTGGTAACAGAGCTCTTCGGGGATCTGCTGGGAAATATCGTAGAAGTCTACATCGACGATTTGTTAGTCAAAAGCAAAAGGAAAAAAGATCACGTTGTTGATTTAGAAGAAGTCTTTTCTCGAGTAAGAAAAGTGGGGATAAAGCTCAACCCTGAGAAGTGTACTTTCGCATTAACTTTGGAGAAATTCTTAAGCTACTGGTCATGAAAAAGGGGATAGAAGCTAATTCGGATTAGATTAGAGCATTGTTAGAGATGCCATCCCCGAAAATACAGAAGCAAATTCAGAAGTTGGCAGGAAGAGTGGGAGCTCTAAATCGTTTCATTTTCAGGTCTTTTGATAAGTGCAAACCTTTGTACCAATTGCTACAAAAAAAATATATTAGGCCCGAATGGATAAAAGAGTGTGAGCGAGCCTTCGCAGAACTAAAGAAGTACTTGGGCAGACCACCTATACTTTCCAAATTGGAAGTGGGAAAGGAATTAGGGTTGTACTTGGCTATCTCAAAGCATGCACTGAGTTCATTCTTGGTCAAGGCTGGAATAGCAGTAGAGCAGTTCATTTATTTCTTAAACAAGACTTTCATTGAGTCGAAGACACGTTACTCTAGGCCTGAGAATATGGGGTTAGCATTAGTCTATACAGCATTACGCCTAAGGCAGTACTTCCAGGTACATAGAGTATAGGTCATTACAAAATACCTTCTGAAGTCTGTCTTATGGAAGACAGAAGGACCAGGCTAGTTGGCGAAGTGGGCTGTGCAGTTGGTAGAGTTTGGGCTCGAATTCAAGCCTAGAGTCTCATTAGAAGGTCAATAGTAGCTGATTTCTTAGTAGATTTTCCGGTAGAAGAGAAGGCAAATCTACTGGTAGATGAGTTGGAACATGTGGAAGAAGAACAAGAACTGCACAGTAGCTTAGGATGGAAAGTTTACATGAATGGATCATCAAACTTGGAAGGGTCAAGAATAGGAGTAATATTGATTACTACAGACGAGTCCAGGATAGAGAAAGTGGTCAGACTGGGATTCAAGGCGTCGAACAATGAAGTAGAATATGAGACGATGTTGATTGGCCTCAATTCTTTGGTAGGCCTGAGGGTAACTGAGGCAACAGTCTACAACGACTCATAGTTAATAGTCAATCACGTCAGTGGAACGTTCGAGGCACAAGATCTTATGATGAGATTTTACCTGGAGAAAATCTGATTTGTCATATATGGGGCTGAAGATATCAAAATAGAGCACATATCTCGGACAGATAGAAGACATGCGGATACCCTAGCCTACATAACTTTAATGCTGGCAAGGCATTGTATAAAAAAATTACCATTGGGTTACCAAGAACATCCTGCAATAGACGAACCAGAGTTGGTCAACGTGGTAGCGGTCATAGGGGACCAATGATGGATGAATCCAATCCTAGCCTTCCTATAACAAGGGGAGCTGCCTAAAGATCCCAAGGAGGTCAGACAAGTCAAAAATAGAACAGAGAGGTATATCGTCTTAGATGGGGTTTTGTACAGGAAGTTTGTTGGAGGGCCACTCCTACGTCGTCTAATGCCAGAGAAGGCAAAGGATGTGTTAAACAAAATCCACGAAGAAGACTGTGAGAACCATTCAAGGGCAAGGTCTTTGGCTCATAAAGTATTATATCAAGGACATTTTTGGCCTTACGTGCAGAAAAATGCAACATTGTATGTCAAGCACTGCGATAGTTGCCAAAGACATGGAAAGAGACTTAGGCAGCCAACAGTACAGCTCAATTCCCTAGTCAGTCCTTAGCCATTTGCATAATAGGGAATTGATCTAGTAGGCTTGCTATTGAGGGCACTAGGTAATTTGACTTTTTTGCTAGTGGTGACAGATTATTTCACCAAGTGGATAGAAGCACTCCCTCTAGCCAGAATACGCCAGTAGGAAGTTTAGAAGTTCCTGTGGGAGAACATTATCTATAAATTTGGTTTGCCACGCACTATAGTCTCTAATAATGGAAGACAATTCGTAGGAGCGGAAATAAGAGATTTTTATGAAGAACATGGAATAACATAGTTATTCTCCACACCATAGTATCCATAGGGCAACGAATAGATAGAGGCTACAAATAAGGTGTTAATAGACACTCTAAAGAAAAGACTGGGAGAAATGAAGGGCAGGTGGACAACAGTCTTGCATGGCATGTTATGGGCCTATAGGACAACTGCCAGAACTTCCATAGGGTATCACTATTCGCTATGGCCTATAGCATGGAAGTAGTGATCCCTACGAAAAACAACTTCCCTAAGGTCCAGAGTAGTGTAGACTGACCAGAATAATCAGTAGATGATCGCGAAATTAGATTTGTTGGAAGATAAATGAGAAGCAACATTGATAAGACTAAAACATTATCACAAGAAGCTGCAAAGCTATTTCAACAAAAAAATCCACCATAGGAAGTTCAATGAAGGAAATCTAGTACTTCGTAGAGTATTCCAGAATATAAAATAACAGAACAGTGGCAAGTAGGGCGCTAACTAGGAAGGGTCATATAGAATAACAAGGGTAGGCCAGAAGGGAGTCTATTACTTGATAACGATGTCTGATTAAGAGCTACCCAGACTGGGGAATGCATGTTACCTAAAAAGGTATTATCAATAAATATTTTTTCTTTTGTCATTATTGAATTATGTGCAGGAATTAGCATTGTAGAGAGATCCCACCTAGATTCAGGCCTACGTGGGTCTCCTCTGTCTTAATCGGCATAGTAAGAAGTTGGTCAAGGCCCAACTTTGATACGAGTAACAATAGCACTAATGTGGATCCTACTTGGATCTGGACCTACGTAGATCTTCTCTACCTTCATTGGTAGGGTAAGAAGCTGGTCGGGGTCCTATTCTGTCACGAGTTTCAAGAACACTTAAGTTGGATCTCACCTAAATCCGGGCTTACGTGGGTCTTCTCTGCCTTAGTTGGTAGAGTAAGAAGCTGGTCGAGGCCCAACTCTGATACGAGTAACAAACGCACTATCCCACTTGGATGCAAACCTATGTGGGTCTTCTCTGCCTTCATTAACAAAGTAAGAAGCTGTCGGGGTCTAACCCTATTACAAATTTAATAGCACTAAATTTAGCCGTTGAAAGAGTCAAAAGTTGAAGCAGAGTTAGAGTCTTTTTTAAGGACAATAACTCAAGAGGTGTTTCTTAAGTTTGTTACAGTCATCCACTAAAAGGGTCCACCTGAGTTTACTTAAGGTAGAACCGGGGGGGAGAGTGTAGTAAGCATGAGCCGATTAAACAGAGTAGCAGTGTAAGCACAAATAGAGTATAGTAAGCATGAGCCAATTAAGCAAAATAGCAATGTACAATGAGCATCAGCGATTTAAGAAGAATAGTAGTGTAATAAGTAGAGCGTCATAAGAATGAGCAGTTTAAGCAGTAAGCATGAGCATTTTAAGCAAAATAATAGTTTAAGTAGAGTAGTAGTAAAATGAGCAGAGTGAACATCGTTGCAGTTCAATTACGAATTGCGGAAGTGCAAACAGTACGATAGAGTTAGCATTAGAAGTGGGTGAGCAAATGGCTTAAGTTAGCTTGAGCAAAGCAAGCGATGTGACAGACCAGACTCACTGGGATTCTCAAGCAAAACATAATATTGAAATTTATACTAAGTTAGAAAGCAGATTAGCAGATTAAGTAGAACAATAAAAGAATAGGGTATAAAGTTTTAGATGTAACAACAGATGTGCAAAAGCAAAAATATTTCATTAATAGCAAAGGGAAAAGTACAAGAAGGAGATCCCAGAGTTGGGATAGTACAAAATGTAGTAACAAAAAACTAAAAACAAATCTTCATTCAAGAGTGGAAGGTTGGCTGAAAGAAGGCAAAGTCTGAGTAGTAAGAATAAGAGGATCAGCCTCAAAAGTAGAAAGAGGATGATCAGCTTCAGCAATATAACTCAGAGGGTCAACTATTTTATCCTGATCCACATCAATAGCAGGGATGAGAGGCAGGTCAGAAGGTAGAGCAAAGGGCACATCGCTAGTCTGAATCGAAGAATCTGTTGCCTGGACATGATTCAATTCTAAGGTAAGCGTAGCCTCCATGAGCTCACTAGGGGCTCGTTCTAGGTCAGCCATATGGTTCCCCTCCTCATCTAATTAGAAGGGTGGGATATGCCCATAACGCCCAGTCCAAGGTATGTTCTTGATAAGGGAAACCATAAGGGTGTCGTCCATGTCTTCTTCATCATTTCCTTTCTTCTCTTCTTCCTCATACTAAAGCCGAGCAGCCTCAAAGCCTTTGTGGTAAGCTTTAGTCGAAGTCTCTTCTGCCAACTGAGAATATTGGGCCTGTAGTTGTCCCAACAACTTCTTGGTCTCAGCCTCATCCTTTTTGGCCTAAGTTGCCCTAGCTGATTCAACACCTACTCTTAGGGAGCCTAGCTCAAGTTCTTGTTGCTGCATTTTCTCTTGGTGTAGACACCCTATTTTTGCACTCGCTTGATTAATCAACTCGTCAACCCGATTGCAACGGTTCCCAATGATGGATGATTATTCTAATATTTTATTTTGTTACCAGATATGTTTCAGAAATCTGGATGAGGTATTTCGAACTGACAAAACTGTAGAAACCACGCTACGCTAGGAAAACACGAATCTAGAAACATAGAAATCATCATTTTTCAGACAAAAAGAAGTTTCACGATAAAAATCACTAAAAATTGATCAAATTATCAAAATACCCCTAACCTCAAAACAACCCTAGAGCCTACGTTACGATTAGAAAAACCCTTTTGAACACATAAAACAACAAATCGAAACCAAATAAATCATTTCACCAATTTTAACAGAATTTGACAAAATTACAAAAATGCCCCTCATAAAGTTCATAACCATTTCATACAAAAAATTTCATAAATGACATAAACTAATATTTCTATTGAATTCCTTACGAAAAATCGATTCTAAAACATCCTAGAACATTAAAAACCAACTTAAAACGTGAAAAGTCCTCTCCGGGGGTAAAACGGTAATTTCACAATTTTCATAATTAAAAAATTCGAAATTAATAAATAAATATTAAATAATTAAAGTGAAACATTAATGAAATTAATTTAAAATTTTGAACCAAAGAAATCGATCAATCGACTTCTCAGGCAAAATTGTTGAGGGTTCGTGAGAAATTTCTTTAAGGACCCCTCCATTTGGGGGTCCAAAGAATTAACGATATAATAGAGGAGGGTTCTCCAAAAATTAAAGTCAATCAAACAAGACTAAGGTCAAGGCATTAAAGTCAATCAAGTGAGACTAAAGTCAAAATTAGAGTCAATTAAGCAAGACTAAAGTCAAGGTATTAAAGTCAATCAATTAAGACTAAAGTCAAAATCTTAAAGTCAATTAAATAAGACCAAAAGTCAAAACCCTAATAGAGTTCTAATTAAATAATAACTCTATTTAATAGAGTTCTAACTAAAATACAATTCTATCTAAAACAATTCTAATTAAAATACAACTCTACCTAAAACAAGTCTAACTAAAACACAACTCTAATTAAACACTAACTCTATCTAAATCAACCCCTAAAAAAATCTATAAATAGAGGTCCTCACACCCTATTTTCGTATCAAATTAAAAACCCTAGAAAAAGTAGTTTAAAAAGCTACCATAGCCTCCCATAAATCCTAATTTTGAAGTCCCAACTCCTTACCTAATACCCATACTTCGATTATAGCTCAAAAAACACCTAGAAACCCTTCAAAAACACCCCAAAATCTATAAAAAAAAATCTGAAGAACCCAGATCTAAGAAAAAGAGACCTCGCCTCGGAGATCAGAAATCAGATCCGGAGACAGAACGAAGCGAGGAATATTGTACAAGGAATTACTCTGTCAGATCTAAGGGAACGAGAACGTTGTCTTCGAAAAGGTATAAATTTCTTGATTTTTTTTTATATTATTACTTAGGTCTTTTCGCGATGTAATTTATTTGGGAATTAGTAGAGACCGACTTTGACCGGGCGGGGTTGGTGCCTAACACCTTCCAACCCCGTAACATGATCCCCGAATTCAGTTTTTTCTGTTATAGATTAGTTCTTTATCCGTTTAGAGTCATTGATCGGTTCCTAGACCGTAATAACTAGGTGGCGACTCCCAAACCTCAAGGGTCAAAAACGGATCCGCGCACCCTGCGGATCGAAGGCACTTTCACTTGGAGCTTCACAACTCTACATCTCTCATCTATACTCTCTCTTTGTAGCAGACCAATTCCAATTACAGAACACTTTGGAGATCTATCAACTTCCTATTGGAGGTATCCAAGACTAGATTAGCCTTGGAAAATTGGGTCAGATTAGCCTCTGTCTCTTCTTTAGCCTTTCGAGAAATTTGGTTAGAAGAGACTAGCTCAACTTGGAACAAAGTTATTTTTCTTCATGCTCCCTAGCTAGGACAATCGCCTAGTTCTCAGTCTCACACTACTTCAAGAAGGTCAGGGTTCCCTAAACATGGGCCTACGAAGTAAAATAAAGCATTTAAGTAAGTAAACGTGCAAAGTAGATAATAAGATAGAAAGAACAGATAATTACCTGGTGAAGGTCGTGAGTAAATTGACCAAAGCCCAGGTCAACATTAGCCTGGTCAATGACATCTCAATCCTTGGGAGAAATGGACTGGGAGAGCAGAGTAGCAGTAACAACATGGTCCTTTACCACGCAGCTCTTATCATAAATGTAGGAGAGGTGTCAAAAATCATTATTCTCCTTCCCATCCTAGAGGAGGGCCCCACGACCCATCTAGGAAAAGGCAGCCTCTAGAGGAGTCTTGCGATGTCCAGGGCCCTCGTGCTCAGACTCCTTTGGAAGGTAAGGACCCTTCAAACTTTTCCTGACCAATTGACGCCTCTTTCACGGCTGTTAGTTAAGATGAGGGCTACGCTCCCTAAGGGTGGCAAAACTTCGCCTTGCCTGAGTCTGAATCTCCTTAGGGAGCTCAGTAAAGATAGTAACAACTACAATAGTAGCATCAATAACAACCATAGAAGAAACAGAAGCAGCGGTAGAAATAAGGGCAGTCAATCTCCCAAGCACTACAACCAACTGGCTAGCCTCGAGAGGTTTGGCTCCTCTTTTTCTTCCTCCTCTTGGTTGGGTCAGTGGGAAGAGCAACCATGATGGCAGAGGAACACGAGAACGAGAACTCCAAAAGGTCAATGTTCATGACGTCGGAAGACCCAGGCAAGGTTGCAGATGAATGATGGTGAAAAATAGAGGCACAAAATGGATTGAAACGTTTCAAATCCTATTCGGCTTGAGCAAATAAAAACCTAACCAAATAAAACCCCTCGTTATGGAGGAGACCGAAGGGGAGTAGAGGCAAGGGGGAATGGATCAAGATCCTCCACGTTCCACTCAACCCGACTAGAAGGAACTCGTTGTGTAGGTGGTCACGACACAATAGAAAGGCTGTCCTCCACCACTGCCCCATCAACATCTCTGGTTTGGAAGTCTACTACCACAAGCCTCCGATCTTTGGATGCTCTGCGTTGCTCATTCCTAACCTCGACAACAATAAGGATAGGAAAATTCGTGCAGAAAGTAAAGTAATAGTCAAAAGTAGAACAAGTTGCAAACCACGTAAAAGAGTGAGACACAACCAACAATCACAGGTTAGCCTTACCCTAAAAAGTCTGAGGGACCCTAAATCCCTCATGAGAAACGCCAGGAGCAAACTCCTAGCCCCCAGAGATAAACATAAGGTCCTTGTGCCATCCTTTGTTAGAGTTGGGGAGAGAAATAACCAATACCACTACTACAATCTTGGAAGATAGCGAGTAATACCCCAAGCATTGGGGAATAGCCTTCAGGTTGTATCTGGAGAAGAAGTTTTTGGGGGATATGCCTATCTTCTTCACAACCTCCACCAAACAGTAGAAGTTTCTAGACATTTGGCCTAGGGCCTAGTTTATTTTACTCAGCACCTTTTTAAGGAAGGAAGAGAGAAAGAGGGAGGGAAACTGGGGCCAGCCTTAATTTGGCTAGCATAGACCAAGATTTCTCCCTAGAGGCATTCGCTAAGAGAGTTAGAGTCCTCGCAGACCTAAATAGATACAGAGGTGGGAATATAGAAATTCCGCTGAAGTTGGGTTGCACTAATAGCCATGAAAAAACTAAATGTATACGAAAGAGAAGACAAGTAAAGAAGATTACCTCTGTTTAAGAGAGGTAATAGTAGCAGCGAAGTAAGAAGTGAGAGAGAGAGAGAGAGAGAGAGCTTTGCACAGGAAGCAAAAAGATAGAATTTCAGAGTTTTAGCACAATAAGAAGAAAAATGATCATTAGGTCATCTATTTATAAGGATAGATAGTGGAGTACGTACGCTTGAGAGGACAACTTGAGTCCAACTTAAGCGTCGCAGATTGGAGTAGTGTAGAAAGTAGTGGGACACGTGGACAGATGCAGATAAGTAGTGATCCATCTCAGTCATCAAAAGGGATTTGAAGCAATGTTGCATTGAATGCGTCGATTTGGAAAGACCAGACACAATTATGGAGATTAAGGCAACCAATATGAAAATAAAAACGTGTATTGAGGAGACAAAGAGGCTCTACACCTCCTCGAGAGGGGGTAATTGTATAGGGAAATAATTGCACACTAATATAAGCTGTACACGTGTCTAAATTGGTTAAGTGGTACCAAGCACAAGTTAGCATATGGGCACTACCCTTCAAGCAAGGCAGGTCAAAACAAAGATCTCCCTAGCCTGGCTAGAAGGGCAACACAACATTAAGTGAAATCAGGTCAGCTAAGCAAGGTAGATCTGGTCATAGAATAAGCGTACGTCAATCACAAAGATCTCGGAGGAGATCTTTGCAGTTTATTACAGTCAATCCAAAAGATTTTCATTTGGTAAACAACTATGTAAAGTCATGGATATCCCAAGATTGCAGCCAGAAAAATGAGAAACCCTAATTTGCGGCTAAGAAGTATAAGTAGCATAGTAAGCACTATTGTAAAAATCTTTTTGAAGGGATTAGGAGTCTAACCAGTTTTCTTAGACTATTCCTCTGCTTCTCTAACTTGAACGTCGGAGTGATTTTAGCAAGTACCACACCGCTGAGGAGAGGTTCGGATCAGTGCGGCAGGGTCCATCAGATCAGTCAACTGGATGATCCTTTGCGTACATTGACAAGGTCATGCTTGATTTGATAATATCGAGCATTTGTTTGTGCCAGGTATGCCGGATCAAGAGCTACCCAAGTTTCATGAGTAGATTTGTATCCTATGACTTAGGCAAATATTGGTGTTGTCAATGTGGCATGCAACCAACTAAGAAGGATTTGATCCTTCTTTTTTCCATTCCAAATATACAGGATTGGAAATGCTTTCAAAGTCCATAGTGATCATCTCATTTGGAGGTGAATTTGTGTCATCCATCATTAATAACATATATGTTCCATAAAGAATTGGGAAAAACTTACTTTTCCAAGAAATATGGTTGAATAGGTCTAGCTTGATTACTACATAAGAGAGATTTGGAATCCCAAAGAAAAGAGGTGAGGATGATATAGCCATTTGAAAGAGAAGATGAGATTAGTTGAAAGGGAAAAGACCAAAGAGGAGACAAGTTGATGGCTTTAATACCATGAGAAATCATAGAATATTGGATAAAATCATCTTTGTTATATTGTGGTGATTCTATATTGATATATAGTACACCAGTGGGAATGATCTGAGAGTAATTTTCTCTCAATTACAAAATGATTTATTTTAGGAGAGATTTTCTCTCAATTACAGAATATATTTCTATTCAAAAGCATACTATAGTTGATAATAATTAACTATAGATGGTTGGTATACTCCAAGGATGTTCTAGTGCCAAGAGAATCAATCAACTAAGGTAACTTAGTCATTAATAGGAACCAATTAGAATAAGGTCTCTTGGAATCAAACGATTGGGAACCTAAATAGATAAAAACCAATAGACGGTGAAACTCTCACACCCCTAATACAACATGTAAGGCTGGTTCGATACAAATTGAGGTCTATGTCGAAAGCTCTAAATAAGGCTTATTTTTAAAGGAATTTCTAATGTGGGATTTCTTTTTGTGTGTGAAAATTACCATGGGAGACCTCTTTAAGATTAAGCATTTGTTTACTTTTGAAACCTACATCAATCAAACATGGATGTCTTAAGAGGTTAATAATTTTTTTCAGGAACTTCATGCCTTCACCGCCAACATACTCACCACTAATTTTCAATAAAATAAAAATAAAAAAATATAGAAAAAGAAAAAGTGACTAATTACCCACTAACCCTCTTGCCCATTTCAAAAAAGAATATGGGCCAACCTTGTTCAGAGTAAATCATAGGTTCGTCTATTCCTCTTTGAGATGCTATTTGGACTTGATTGCTCTTGGAAATAATGAATCTTGATTAATTAGTCTCCTAATTAATCATTCTAACAATAAGGACCTAATTCATCTTCACATTTGTCTAATTAATCTCCAATCCTAAGACTGTCGATGAATGAGGTATGGATCATATTCCTATTAAATTGTTACCCATCCAATAAAAAGTTTGTGGGGCCCAAACCCAATCAAATCTATATATCATTTTTTTAAGTTTCAGACCCAATCCAACATAATGTCCAACCCAAAAAAAAATTCTGAGCAGTAATTCTAATGATTTACAAAACTATATGTAAAAAATAATAATTATTAGATATTTTCTAATATATTATACGAGGTCCTTATCAGATGGGGTCTTTCTCGCTAATGGTAGAGACATTTTGCACATACAAATTTTCTAATCTAAATATATTATAATCACTTATTAACTCATTACATGCCCAACTATTGTTAATGATGATAATGGTATGAAAAACACACTACATCAATTGCACATCAATTGTAAAATACCCAAACAGTTATGTATTTTGCTGAAATTGTTGAACTAGTTTTTCTTATAATTTATTATGAAAATGTTCGTGTAACCTGAATTTGTGATTATTTTCTTAGAAAATGATTTGGATGCACAGTTTGATTAATTTATCTTTATTCCCTTAAGTTGAATGTAGGTTCACAGAAAGGATAAATATAAGTAAAGAGCAAACGTGTATATATATATATATAACTATTTTGATAAATAAAATTATAAAATCGGGAAGTTTTCGTAAAACACCCATTAAAATAAACCACCTAACGACCACCGAGTCGGTAACCTCTTCCACGGAAGGCAACCCCAGCAGCAGGATTGGCCGGCACTGGACTGTTTATTTGAGTTCCTTCACCCCAAAATGCAACTACCTTGTGACTGCAACACCCATTAAGGAAACAACACAACCTCTAATAAACGCATCAAATGTGTACAAACATTTTTCAAAATAGTGAAAATTTAACTACTTTGCAGCTTGATTTTATGTCTCAAGACTTTAAATCACAGTTTTAAAACTCATTCGACTCAACTTGACCCCTAAATTTGGTGGAAAGTTCCCGAGTCAAGTTAAAAATCATCAATCACTCTTCCGAGTCAACTTGTGAGTTGTCAGTTTTCGACTTTTAAAAGTACAATGGAATGGGCTTGGACGAGATAACCAAGCCGAATTAGTTTTCAGGCTGTTTTGCAGAAAAGAAATTGTTCTCTAATGGGGTGGGGTTGAACCGGGCTTGATCTCTGTTTTTAAGCCCATTAATAGTGGCTTAAATAGATATCTAGGACATGATTGCTTGAATGTGATTTTAGTTTAAAATCAATTTTTTTGGTATAATGAGAAACAAAATTAAGGTTTGCATGGTTTCAAGAAAGCCAATAAGTAAATAATAATAGTAAGGATACACCCAGAGAGGAGTCTTGAGTATGTTTCTTCCTCCAGCTAGAGGATAAAGCACTGTTAAGAAGTAATAAAGATGTCCCGCCACCATTCCAAGAATATCGAGTTTCAATGAATTTCCAAGTATCAAATCAAGTCCAAGCATCGCCCAAGGAAGATAAAATCCCTACAAATTAACCCCACATTAGATGAATGTAAATAAATGAGAATTATATAATTTAACATATTGTTGTTATTGTTATCATCATCGTCATTAAAGTCTTATCCTAAAAATTTGGGACTAGATGAACGATGACACTTGCTCTTCTATTCAATTTTAGATGAAGAGATATAGAAGATTTGGTGAATCTTATAGGTTTGTTGTTTGTTTTAGACCCAACATTATTAATTGATGGCATGGATCTTACTCCTCTCCTACTTTTAGAATCTTCAATTTGAATATTTATGCTAAGGTGTGGGTGCTTTTTTGCTTGCTACACCCACTATACTTGTGGGTGCATGCAGTAAAAAATTGTCTGCTAGTTTCACCAGTGTTTTAAAAATCAGAGCGGACCAGGTTAGATTAGACCCGCTAGTTTCTACAAGTTGAGTCAATTGAAAAAACCCAATTTTATAAAAATTAATTGATCCACCTGGTTCAACTGGTTCAAGCGGTTGGACCGGTGGCCCAAATGGTTTGTGAAAGGACTGATTCAATTTTTGGATGATTTTTAACATACTCCTCTACAATTTGGTGATTATTTGAGTTGCCCTTTGTGCTTTGAAATTCATGACACACCCCTTTACCTAAGGTCCACTCTTGTAAACTAATGGAAAACAGTCTAACTTAATAAGATTTTAATTGTTGACCGACATGGATTGCCTCATTAGAGAAATAGTATTACAATAATCTAAATTTCATGACCAAACCAAATCGAAACACATAAACTAAAAGGTAAAAATATATTTATATTTTGCTTGATCCATGCAACTCTTAAAGTTCATTTCAAAACCAATATTGAAAAAGTATCTCTTAAATTTCAAATTCAATTCCAATGGTAAGAACTTATCTTTGTTAAATTCTTAAAATATCTACATTCCTATAAATAAATAAAATCTTATAATTTATCCCTGCAGCATTGGAGCAGGTTTTTAAAGTTAAGTAACTAGATTTTGGGAAGGAACCCTAAAACTTAATTAATATCTCATTTGGGTCCAACCAAGCTGACCTACCGGTCTGACCAATTTGGACCGATCCAGTCAGTCATATGGGTCAATGACTAGTCTGATTTTTAAAACATTGAGTTTCACCCACCGATTTATTTTAATACAAACAATAACCTACAAAACCTTTCAATAATTCTCTGTAAATACATACTGAATATTTTTAAAAAGATTCGGTAATAACATACAAATGCTTTTCACATGGGTTCTCGTGTAAGGAATTGTTCAGTATGTAACTATTGATCTAAGAATGGCAAATTCGATAGAAACATACTGAAAAAATTCACTATCATATGATAGGTACATACTGAACAACTCTTTACATGGGAATCCCATGTGAAAAAATGCAATCGGTATGTACCTACCAACATAGTGGTGATGAGTTCGGTCCTAACTTACCGTATACACTAACAATTTAAAAATAAAAAAAATTTGATGCAAACAATAAAGATAAAATCAATTTTTAACATGGTTCATTTGCAAAACGATTAAAAACAATTCCAAGAACAAAAGATGATAAAAATAAATGATAAAAACCTCACCTCCATATATCAAAATACTTAATTATACTAAATAATTGTATAAAAAAAATAGATTTTAATGAATAATGTCCCCAAAAATGTATCTGTCGAATAACTCTTATTTTATTAGTTTTATAGATCTTTTGTCATTTTTAGTCTTCTCACTTATTAAATTATGTAATCACCTTAAAACCTAATAAGGACTTAGTAATTAATTACTTTTTTCTATTCTCTTATTTTCAACTTGGTATCAAAGCCTACCTTCATCTCCTCTCCTTCCTCCTTACTACAACCTTATCGCACAATCCCTTTCTTAAATCCACCTCACAACCTATCGGTCTAGTTTAAACCATCACCCCTACATGGGTTGTTTTACTTCATCCCTAATCGCAACATGCGTTAGGGTTGTTAAACCTCATTGAAGTTTTACGACAATAGTAGGGTTGCTGTTCTTAGGCCAACCGATGGCTCTAGAAGCTTGCGGCAGTAGGTTCTAGGTCATTTGCCACATAAACTCGTAGCAAGGATGCTGTTTTGGAACCTACGACTACAATAGGTGCATTTTTCAGAATCCACGACCACAGCAGGGCTACTGTTTGCATCGTTGGTAACCCACGACCACAGTAGGACTGTTGTTTGGTACCTACGATTATAGCAGGTGCATCGTTTGAAGGCTGTGATCAGCACAGAAGCTGTTTGAAGGGCTACGATTAGCATAGGTGTGGTATTGAGAGGCTGCGATCACAGCAGGAGCACTGGTTGAAGGCTACAACCAACAAAAGTGCACTGTTTAAAGGCTGCAACTACCACAGGTATGTTATTTAGAGGTTGTGATCCTAACACAAGCTGGTTGGA
This sequence comes from Akebia trifoliata, assembly GCF_017979445.1. NCBI lineage: Eukaryota > Viridiplantae > Streptophyta > Magnoliopsida > Ranunculales > Lardizabalaceae > Akebia > Akebia trifoliata. Next base: position 31,236,200 of record NC_141385.1, on the reverse strand, counting down.
AGGCTGCGATCAGCACATAGGCTATTTGGATCAGCACAGAGGTTGTTTGGAACCTATACTTATAGTATAGTGGTTATTGCAATCCCAGCACAGAAGCTGTTTGGAGGGCTGCTACCAGCACAGGGGTTGTTTGGAGCCTATAATCACAGTAAGGGTGTTGGCTGAAGGTTATGGCAATTATTTGGGGGTTGCATGCGATCTTTTTTCTCCTTGAGAGCCGTCCCCTCGTCCTCTTTGAACTCTCTTCAAACCAAAGTACATAGACTCTTTAATGGCCTCTGAGACGTCCTCTTCCTCGATCATCGATAATAGTGATGGCTCGAGTGGTCTTCCTTTTCACTCAACCAACTTTCCCAAAATTCAAATTACCATCGTGAAATTAGATGGTCCTAATTATCTTCTTTGGACACGATCGGTTAAACTATTCATTACTGGAAAAAGAAAGATCGATTACTTCACAAGAACAGACAAACAACCTGCACAGACTGACACTTCTTACTCCCACTGATTTGCTAATGATTTTATGATCCGTTATAGGCTGGTTACATCTATACAACCACACATTGCGACTGGGTTTATGTTCTCCTTGATAGCAAAACAAATATGAGACTTTGTGAAAAACATTTACTCGCAACATCAACACAACGTCCAGATCTTTAACTTAGAACGTAAGATTTTTCGTCTTTCGTAAGGTGACTCTTTAGTTACCACCAATATATCACAACTACGTGTTCGATGAAAGAGTTGACCTTCTATTCCTCGTCCTACGCCTAGAAGGACCTTCTTGAAGAGACATTATATGCATCTATTCTAGATAGGAATTGAATTTGTTTAGGTTCTAGTCGGTCTATGAGATGAGTTTGAGTATGCGAGAGTTCATTTATTGGGTACGGATCATTTTCCATTCCTATAGATTATGTATTCTTATGTCTTGGCTGATGAAAGTCATTATGCAACTGTCCTACCTCATTCTTCAGGAAACTACTCTGCTATGCTTGCTCGCTTACCTTCTCTACAGCCTCCTAGTGGGTCTTTGTCCTACCCATCAGCGACATAAGTATGATCATTGTGGAAAGTTGGATCACGTGAAGGTTCATTTTTATGCACTTTATGGTCTTCCTAATCAACAACATCAATACTCTCAATGATTTTCGACTCATGTAGTTTCTCAGTCGACTATTGATTCAGCACTTCCTTCAGCTACTACATTTTCTTCAAATTTGGTATCTTTATCCTAGGTTGAGCTTGACAAGTTCAAGAAAATTTTCAATCAGATGGAAACTTCATCTCAGTTAGTCGCTACTTTTACTCACTCAGGTATCTTTGCATCTACACACAGTGTTTTCACCATTTCTTAATCATGGATCATTGATTTTAGTACCTCCGATAACATGATCGGTATGTCATTCCTATTCAAAACCTATAGTGTTTGTTCTGGTCATCGCAAAGTTTGCCTAGCTGATGGTTCTTTGTCTTATGTAGCTGGTCAAGGTTATTTTCCTATTACATCTTTTTTATTTTTAACTAATACACTACATATTCCTCAATTTACTATTAATCTTATATATGTTAATAGTTTTACCAAAAATTTGAATCGTAGTGTAATTTTTTATCCCTCTCATTATGTCTTTCAAGATCTGGGGTCGAAGAGGACGATTGGCACTAGACGTAAAGTGAATGGCCTATATCTTTTGGACATACCCGGTTTACCTATCACCCATTCTACTTCCCAGTTTAGTAGTAGTAGTCAATCTAATAAGGCTCTTGTAATGCGTTGGCATTTACGATTAAACCATATTTCTTTTGGATATTTGAAACATATGTTCTTTGTTTTATTTAATAATAACAATTTGCTTGATTTTTTTTTTTGTAAAATTTGCCAATTAACTAAACATGTGCGTTCTTCTTATCCTATTAGTATGAATACTACTGCACATGTTATGTTTGACCTAATCCATTTTGATGTGTGGGGTCTTCCCCTGTCACATTAACTCTTAATTTACGCTATTTTGTCTTGTTCATCGATGACCACAATTTTACCACTTGGGTCTATCTTCTGAAACATAAGAATAAAGCTTATGAGATCTTTAAGCAATTTTTTAATATGAGTCATGTCCAGTTTGGTCGTGCCATCAAAGACCTTTCGTTCTGATCATGGTATTGAGTACACTTACAGTGAGGTTTTAAAAATTTGTTTAGAGTCTGACATTAAACATTAAATGTCTAATGTTAAGACCCCTCAGTAGAATGGTCAATCAAAACGAAAAAATCATCATATTCTAGAGTTAGCCCATGCCCTCTCTATTGGCATGAACGTGCCCTAATCCTATTGAGCTGATGTAGTTCTTACTGTTGTTTACCTTATTAATTGGATCCCTTCCCGGGTGCTTCAGTTTGTTACGCCCATCTTTCAGTTCTATCCAGATCGTCCCTTATTTCCACTTCCTCGACGTATATTTGGGTGTGTCTATTTTGTTCAAATTCTTAATCAAACTCATATTAAACTTGACCCTAAGGCCGTAAAATGTATCTTTTTGGGTTATTCCTCTACTTAGAAAGAATATCGTTGTTACCATTCTCTTTCTCAATGACGTTTCATTTCTTGTAATATTTCATTTTTTGAGCATACCCCATACTACAATGGGCCGTTGGCATTCAATCTGAGCGGTTTCTTCTAGATTCCCCTAATGATCCCTCTATTTTTTTATTTCTTCTCCTCATGCATTTTCCTCATTTTCCATCTTCTATCAATTCATCACTTCCTCTACTATAGATTTTCTCTCGGCGTCTACACGATACTAACATCACTCTCATGCTAGACCAGTTTACCTCATCACCTCTAGCTCTGTTTCCTTCTGTCCCCTGTGATGATCGTCTTATTACCGCTCATAAGGTTAAGCACATTTATACTTATCCTATTTTTAATTATAAATCTGATTCTGCCCTCTCACCTTCCTATAGAATTTTTCTTGTTTTTATTTCTGTTGTTTCTCTTCCTACTACTATTTTAGATATTATTACCCATCTTGAGCGACGATCAACTATGATTGATGAATTGAATACTTTTGAAAAGACTTAGACTTTAGAACGTGTTCCTTCTCCACCTAGAAGGAAAGATGTGGGATGTCGTTGAGTTTTCACCCTTAAGTATAATCTTGATGGTTCTATTGCTCGTTATAAGGCCCGTTTGGTTGCCAAGGTTATGCTCAAACTTATGGGATTGATTATCATGAGACATTTGCTCCGGTTGTCAAGATGACCACCATTCACGTTCTCTTTTCTGTTGTCATTATCAGAGGGTGGTCTCTTTTTTAATTAGATGTCAAAAATGCATTTCTCAATAGTGATCTTCAAAAAGAAGTCTATATGATCCAACCTCCTAGGTTTCTCACATCTGCTTCTCCTGAACATGTCTATCGTCTTCGCCATTCTTTTTATGAACTGAAGCAGTCTCCTCGCGCATGGTCTGAACGTTTTACTAAGGCCATGCATCAGTTTGATTTTCATCAGAGTTTTACTGGTCACACCCTTTTCTAACGTCACTACCAGGGTAAAATTATCGCTCTAATTGTTTATGTGAATGATATTGTTCTTACTGGAGATGATGATACTAGTATTGCCGAGGTAAAAACTTATTTAGGATGTTAATTTGAGATTAAGGACCTTAGGTATCTTCGTTATTTTTTGGGTATTGAGGTTGCGCGGTCCCATTCCGGTATATTTATTTTTCAACGTAAGTATGTTCTTGATTTACTTAGTAACTCGGGTCAACTTGGTTCTCATCCCACTGATACTCTTATTGAGCAAAATCACAGGTTGACTGATTCTAAGGGGGAATGTTTGGAGGATATTGACCAGTATCAGCGTCTTATGAGAAAATTGATCTATTTGTCTATGATTCGCCCTAACATTACCTATGCTGTTAGTGTTGTAAGTTAGTTTATGCACTTATCCCGAACATCTCATCTTATTATTGTTTATCGTATTCTTAGATACCTTAAAGGATGTCATGGTCGAGATATTTTGTTCAGTAATCATGGTCATCTTCGCATTAACGCATTGACAAATGCAGATTATGATGGTTCAGTTACTGATAGACGGTCCACTTCTGAGTATTGTACTAAGGTTGGTGGCAACTTAGTAACTTGGCGCAATAAGAAGTGGGATGTGATTTCTTGGTCTAGTGCTGAGTCAGAGTACCGAGTTATGGCACTTGGAGTGTGTGAGTTGTTGTGGCTCAAGACCTTACTAGCTGATTTGTATCTTCTAGTGATAGCCCATTTTTCACTATATTGTGATAATAAGCCAACTATTAACATAGCGGCAAATCCGGTTCAGCATGATAGAACGAAGCATATTGAAGTTGATGACATTTCCTTAAAGAAAAAATTATTTCTAGGCAGATTTGTACTCCTTTTGTTCTTACATCTCAGCAACTTGTTAATATTTTTACTAAAGGTATTAGCAAAGCCGCCTTTGAAGGTGTCTTATCCAAGTTGGCCGTTGCTGACATCCACGCACCGACTTGAAGGGGAGCGTTGAATAACTCTTATTTTATTAGTTTTACAGATCTTTTGTCATTTTTAGTCTTTTCACTTAGTAAATCATGTAATCACCTTAAAGCCTAATTAGGGCTTAGTAATTAATTACTTTTTTCTATTATCTTATTTTTCAACTGTATCAAAACATGATCGTTTGATGAATCTCTGAAAAAAAATCGGTTGATTATGTGGATTCGACTAAACTTTGATAAGATTTTTTGATATGGATGTTTTGATAGAGTTTGATATACTTCGAATTAGTAGGAGGGAAAAGTTGCATTTGTTTAGTGAGTGTTAGGTGGGTGTATGTAGTAAAACATAATTAAATCCAAAAAGGTATTTACGTACTTACACATTATTGACATTTAACGTTCAAATGAGTGTGGTGAGTAAAAAAGTGGGTGTAAATAGCATGCCCCTTCTTCTAAATAAGGCTAAATTAACCTTCATTGAACCTGCCTAAACCAACTTAGTAAACTTTCTCTTAGTTTATCGTATATTGGAGCTACTCCTACTCTAATTTTACTTTCTTAGCTTTGTAACTTATCATTCTCAACATGCTTAATTTATTAACATGATACTTTATGGAGGGATAAATTCTCTGACCTCTAGACTGACAACACGTGTTTGTGGAAGATGAGAGGTTTAACAGGATATGGAATTTCGACCTTTAGAGTGATAATGCTCGAGACATAACCGAGGGAAGGGACTCCGATGTAGGTCGAGAAAACAAAGTGCCATGAATAGAAATATTCATAACCCCTCGATTCTTGGGATGTGAGTGCTACAGTCTTAGAAAGACTCTAAATAAAAAGTCTCACACGATTCCAATCAAAATAGAAGGAGATAAAAAAAGGAAAAACGTGTAGAGGAAGGGTGATTTCCCTATAAATAAAAGAGGAGCCCCACACTAAAGGTACGCAATTCCTACTCAGAAAAATCCTAGAATTATTTTATTTTTCTAATTTTGGCATCCAAGGCTTTGTGGGACAGGGAACATGAAAGATCTTGAGGAATTGCAGATCATGCAGTCGAAAAGTTGGAAATCTCGAGGTGATCACAAAAATAACCTCGACAGTACTTTATGGGCATCTTAACCTTCTGTTCCATAAAGTATAGTTGATCTTATTATTATCTTATAAAATTTTACTTTTTTAATTTAATTGATTGATATAGGTATAATTAATTATGCAAACATGGTAAAATACATACCTTCAATGAGACAAGACCGTAGATGCTGATTCGTGCATTTGGAAACTCACGACTCCAAACGTAGACGAGCATGAACACCAAAGAAACCCCCATAAAGCGAGACCATAACATTGGAACTGCAGCAATTACCTACACAGAAGACCAGTCTGTGTCAAATACACTTGAGAGGAACAAATCAAACATCATATGTCCTAATGCAACCCCCTACATTAGAACCAATATAGGGAAAAGTACCAAAATTTGCCCAGCAATGTTTTTAAAATATTTATCACAAGAGCCATATTCCAATTTTGTCATCTATTTATTTTTCTCAAATTGTGATTTTATTTTTTACCCTTCATTTTAACGTCCAATTAAAAAGACATTTTTTAGCTCTTTGTAAAATGTGTGTGACCTTCCAAGACGTTTGAGTCTTTACTAATAAGAATTTTTTTTTTTTTTTTTTTTTGTTGAGAGAGAGAAACAGATTGAGCGATGGATTTCTTAGGTAGAGAGGGTGCTATTCTTTTAAATGTTTCTGTCTGTAATTTCTCTCATTTGTTGCTTCTTTTTGTTTCTAAAGAATGGAATGAGATCCCCTAAAAGCCCCAGCTTACCAAAATAATTTTGCTCATAGAAAAATCAATCTGGGATTTCACAAAATCTCATGTCAACCAATCACATGGATCTGCATGTATGAAGGGCACCCCCAATTTATAAAACTACCCTCATTAGCCTTTGTGGGATTTATCCTCTAGGGTTCTGCAAAATCCCTGTGAGCAAAAAATCTCTCCCCCTTACCAACCAGATAAAAAGGTATATTCAAATCGTCTATACAAAACATAGCTATTTTGGCAAAAATAAGTAAATAACCAAAATGACCATATGGCTCTTTTTGTCTAACTATTTCAAAAGAATCGGGATAATCTGACTACCCCACATGGCAAACTCAATCGACTACATTGACGTGACAAGTTTGAAAATCGTAGATCTGTGCACCTCGGGATACACAGCTGCACTTCCCCATAAAAAAGTGTATCTCAAGTGAACCGTGTATCCCAAGGAGTGCAAATCTACGGTTCCGAACTTGTCACGTCAGGTAGTCGATTGAATATGCCACGTGGGGTACAAATTATCACAACTCATTTCAAAAGCATGTGCCATTAATTTTGGAAACACAGCCATTTTGGTAAAGAACCCAATCTTCTATGTGAATGATTCATTTTGGTGAGTTTGATTGCCCACTGTGTAACCTTTCTTTCTTGGTGATACTTTTTTTTTCTTGGAAATCCAAAATAACACTATGATTGAGATAATAGAAGATGTGAAGTAATGTAATGCGATGTAATAGTGTAGAATGTGAAGTAATGCAATGCAATGTTAGATAAACTGATGATAATGATCCAGTGAATCTCATACATCACATTACATTACTTCATATATGCTATTGTCTATGTTACACAATAAAGTCGATAGTTATGATCAGGGGTGGAGCCAGGATTTTCTTGTAGTGGGGACAAACTATAATTAATAGTAAGGTTGAAGTTGAATGGTTTTGGGGAAAAATTCAAAGGTTTTTTTTTTTTTTTTTGCATTAGAGGTTGAAGAAAAAGGTATTTAAGTCATTTTAAAGTAGTCTATTAGAGAAGGCCAAAGTCAAGGAGAGATACTAAGGGAGGGAGGGAGTGAGAGACTAGGTGCAAATGGGGCATGTCTTTAGTTGAAAAAAACTGAGTATCTCAAATTAAAACACAAATACAAGGGCAAAAAAATTGAGTGGGGACAATTTCCCCCATTGGCTCCTTACTAGCTCCGCCCCTGGTTATGATCATCTGATCTGGTCGTCGTTATGTCCCTGGCATATTATCAAATGGATATTGTAGCAATTAAGTTTGTACCTCGTATCATAATCATATTGGCAGAATGGACTATATATTTACCAAGAGTATTGATTCTACGGATCCAACTCATCCGTGCATAATTATTTGGTAACATTTTCCTTATAGATAATTTTGTCTTTTATATGGATTATAAATTTATACTCATCTTGTTTTAAGGGAGATTGTTTTAGAAAGTGAGATTGAGATATTGTAATCTTGTTTTTCACATAGTCAGCTAGGGTCGGAGCCAGGATTTCTTGTAGTGGGGGCAAACTATGATTAGTTGTATAGTTGAAGAACATGAATGGAGGGAGGTGAGGTTATGGGGCCAAAAATTGGAGGGAGAGGTGAGGGAGTGGAGACAAATGGGGCATGTAATTAGTTGAAAATATAGCGGTGTCTCAAAGTTCTGTGGGGGCAATTGCCCCACTAGCTCCGCCCCTGTAGTCACTGTGGACATGGGCGACTTGTAGATTTATGTGAGCCTCGTGTTTCTTGATTGCATTCTTATTTGTTTCAAAATAAATATGCATTGTTAGATCAAACGATACAATTACAGTGCAAAGACTTAAAGAAAAGTGATTTGTTTGGATTTACCAGGAGTGATAAAGCTCCGAAGATCATCATCCAGAGGAAGTCTGCTGTCCTCTTATCGAAGGGTCCCTTTTCCAATAAAACACCATATCTTGCACTGTGTATTAAGGATCAGATATCAAATGCAAGCTTCAAGTTTGTACTTCAAAACAGGAGAACTTATATATATATGAGCAATCTTAATTAAAAGAAAGGAAAAAAAAAAAAAACTAATTGGAAAGATGTATGGAAGGACATCAAAGTGTATCACTTGACTTTATTAGACTAGACCTTAGTGATCAGATCATGGAATAAGTGCAAGTAAGCAGTGGCGGAGCTAGTAAGGAGCTGGTGGGGGCAATTGCCCTTACAGAACTTTGAGACACCCTTATATTTTCAACTAATTGCATGTCCCGTTTATCCCCACTCCCTTAGCTCTCTCCTCATTTGCCCCCACATTCTCACCTCCCTTTAATTTTTGCCCCCCCTCCCCCTCAATTTTTTGTTGACGGCATTGTTGGGCCTTCTCAAATACTGATTGGAAATGACCTAAATATCATTTTCTTCAACTTCTAACCAAAAACCTTTGAATTTCTCTCTAAAATCATTCGTCTTCAACTATGCAATTAACCATAGTTTGGCCCCACTACAAGAAAATCCTAGCTCTACCCTCTATAAGTAAGAGAGTGGGAACAAGACCAAGGGAGCTCTAAGTTGAAAAATATCTCCAAAGCGTCATGTATTGAGTTGTGTAATAAGCACAAGTATCAATTTTATTGGTGTATTCTTCATTACTTAATCTATCACTACTTACTCTCTTTTGCAAAAGACGTCTCCTTTACAATTTACAATCAGTAATTTTTAAGAAAATAAACACACTTAATGTAGTAAGTTCTTTATTCAAAAAATACAATGATGACTCCATTATGGTACATAGCTCTTATATTTTCAATCACTTTATATCTATAATTTGGTTGTGTTTTTCGTACTATTTTTATAGCTTGACTTCTAATTAGTTACGAAAAAACCATCCTTGATGAATATTATTTTTAGTAATTAAATAATAAACAAATGTTTTAATGATTGAAGCTTCTTTTACATAGATGGATTCGAATAAATTGTAACTACTACAGTATTATTTTAAATTTTATAATCATTAAACCTGTGTTGTTTCTATACTAAGGAATATTTCAGTACGATATTTGTTTTTAACAATATAAATGACTGATAACTATTTAATAAAAAAGATATTTTATATGATAGATGAATTGAAATATTTTATGAAGAACTCGAGCATTTTGAGAGCCGGGATTGAAGAAGGATTCGCTCCCAAAGCAAGGTTTGAGAGAGGAAGTGAATCCTCAAACATAAGGGATGATGCCCACCATGTTCTATTATTTTTATTAGAGATTGTGTATAACATTGGTGTTGTTTAGGACATTTTTTTGGTTACCTTCAAATTTGGGTTTTGTCACCATGGAGAATTCTATTGCTATCGATTATTGCGGTTGAGTTATGAATGTGAAACCCTAGATAAAATCATGAAAGGCAATAAAATTAAAACAAAGAGCACAGATAGATAAGCAAGACTTAATATGGTTAGTTAGTGGTAACATTCATGGATGAGATGGGAGCGATTCACTATCTTCGAGAAAGAAGTTATATTTTGGGATTTCTCAAATATCTCTTAGCCCTCCAAATCATGAAACTCTAGTTTTCATTAATTCCCAAGATCTCAGGGGGCATAAGCAACCTCTACAACTTTTGGTTTTGTCAAAATACATTGGAAAGTATTTATTATTTTATTTTTTAGTGCCAAAAAAGTTAAAAACTAAATTTTAAGGACACTCCTAAAACATTCCCCAACTGATGAGTAAAATGTAGTGAGGAGGAAAAATTGAACACGAAGCTAGTAAGGAGCTGGTGTATATTTTCAACTAATTACATGTCGCATTTGTCCCCACTCCCTCCCCTCTCTCCCCATTTGCCCCCACAACCTCACCTCCCTCCAATTTTTGCACCCCCTTCAATTTTTGTTGATGACCCTTCTCATATATTAATTAGAAATGACCTCAATATCATTTTCTTTAATTTCTAATAAAAAAAAACCTTTGAATTTCTCCTTAAAATCATTCATTTTCAAGTTCTTCAACTATATAACTAGTCATAATTTGCCCCCAATACAAGAAAATCCTGGTTTCGCCACTGAACATGAGTCAGTTAGGCTTGGGCAGGTTATCTTACATGATTAAAAGACGAATCGCGAAGGGCAATGAGAATGGCCCAAGAAAGAAGAAGTTTGTGAGAAGCCTCCATACCTGCATCAACAAAATATTTGGAAAGAAATTGTGTTCATGTCTACATTTAGTTCGAAATCCTTCTTCAAGAATTTAGACAGAATTACAAAAAACAGCTATAACTTTTCAAAAATGATAGAATTGATCATCAAGAAAATTACAAAAATAAAATAAAATAATTATTTTGCATAAAAATAGGTATAACGGTACATTTACTGCTTTTTCTTTTTTATTTATTTTAAAGAGACAAAATCCAACACTCATCTTAATAAAGGTACAAGCTTTGATTTGGGTTCCATTTGTCTTTTATTATATAAAATCTAACGTTGAGTACTTGATTGTAGTAGTTTTTTGGGCGAAAGTTCACAATCATCCAATTTAGTTTTAAATAAACAACTCACAATTTTACCCATTTTCGAACAAAAAAAAAAATTTTGTTATTTACATTGGGTTTCGATAAATCTACCAAAACATACACTAAAAATCAAATAATTTCTAAAACGGAAGACTATTGAACTTAATTCTAAAAATGGTAACTTATCATTTTCGGAATTATATTTTTTACCAAAAAGGTAAAAATAAAATATAAATGGTAAATTGATAATTTTTTATACCGAAAGTACCTTTTTTTTTTCTTTTTTTTAAATGCTCTTTGTCAATGGGGTCCTTTTGACGTTGTACAAAAAAAAAATTTGATCTCACCCAAAAAGGATCTTAGTCACCGTAAGTATTTTTTTTTAAGAAAATATTATTTATTAATGGGATCCTTTTGGCATCTCATATCAAGATGATCTTCTTGACATTGAGTAATTTAAAAAAAAAAAAGAAAAATTATATATTTGTCAATGAGATCCTCTTGACAATGTACAAAAATAAATTTTAATCTCATGTCAAAAGGTATTTTTGATATAAAAAAAATTACCAATTTAGTGTCATATTTTTTATATCACTTCGGTAAAAAATAACAATTTCAAAAAGTTAAATTGCCATTTTCTGAAATAAGATCAATATTGCTCCTTTTTGAGAATTAATCCAATTGGTGCTCCGTTATGGTAAATTTCTCTTGAGTTTCTCCCCTTGCGCTCCCTTAGTATCAATGCACTCCATAAAGAAAATTAAAATTGAGTTTCTCCTTCTTCGATTCTACAGAGAGAGAGAGAGAGAGAGAGAGAGGAATTACAATGTATTTCATCATGAACAACCAACTCTATGTCTCACACTCTCACCTGATCACCATGTAAGAAACAAATGGGTTCAATGTGATTTGGTTAAATCTTTGTTTCTCTCAAAATACCCTCTCTGCTTTAATTTTATAATCTTTTATGCGACTCTTCCTCATCTAATTACCATTTCTTTCCCTAAATTTATTTCTCTCTTTCTCGAATCTAACTTTTCCTTTTTTCTTTCCTTGGTTTAATATCCAACACATTCTGGGCAAAAATTCAACTTCTTATCTCCCAAAATCCTTTTTTTTCTTTTTTCTCTAAAATAGAAAATCCCTTACCAAAAATCCGATTCTTCCTATTTGTGAGAGAGAAACCTAATACCCTATTCCATCTTTTTTTTTCTTAGGAAAAATTATTAAAAGAGGGTTAAATATTTTAATATTTAAAAGAAAATTTATTTTTATAAAATTTATTAAAAACGAATTAAGTTGTTAGACAGTCAAACATTTTAGTAACTCTCTAGACTGTCCAATGTTTTAAATAGAGGTTAAATTCTTGGGGTGTTAAAAAAAATTATTAAAACACTAAATAGTCCAACATTTTAAGCATTTGGATGTCATTTTTGGTAAAATAATGTATTTTAACACATTAAAATGTTGGATTGTCTATCGAATTAATTCGTTTTTGGTAATTTTTGAAAAAATATATTTTTTTATGTAAATATTTAATCTTTTTTAGTAATTTTTCCATGTTGTTATTGTTTGTTTCTAAAAGAGAGAGACATCTTCGACAAAAAAAAACATAGAGAAACGTTATGCATAGAGGTGTGCAATAAGGAGGGGTAGAATATAATTTTTTTTATAAGAAAGAGAGTTTCTATTGGCACCCCAACTTTTACTTATCACACTCCAAATCACTTAATTATTTCTCACACCCCAATTAATGATTAAATACACTCTTCAAACATAATCAAGGTCTGGTATAGATTATAATCTCAACATTAGAAAATATTATAATACTCGTTCAAACGATTTCAGTATAAAAAAAAAAAAAAAATTTTGATCAATAAACCTATTTTTAATGAATTCAATAACTCAGTGTTAACAGGATTTGAACCCAGGACTCAAGTATCATCACTCAAATACTTTACCAACTAAGTTTGCTAGTACATACTTGTTTAAAAGTACAATTAGGCTCATATAAATCTTAAGCCCAAAACTAGAAATCAAGCAAGAAATAAAAATACACAAGAGAGCTTTTATTGGCATCCCAACTTTTACTTACTTTCAACCATTCAATTATGGATGAATCTCCAAATCGTGTATCGAATATGTCAAAATTTCAATTTCAATAAATTGTTCATTTTAATTCCCATAACATGCACATGGTCCACTGATCACTTTTTACGCATCTATGAATTCGTAAGTTCATTACTTTTAATATCTACAAATTCATAAGTTCGTCACTTTTGAATTTATGAGTTCATAGATATGTAAAAGTGAATAGTGTACCTCATGCATGTTTTAAATAAAATAAATGGTGTACGAAACCGTAATTAGAACAAAAGTTGTGCATGTTTTTGTAACTATCTCTTCAGTTATTATCTTTATTTTTAATTGGCTTGTAATACGTAAAAGTTGGGGTGCCAATAGCAGCTCTCAATTTTTATTTTTTTTTAGAAATTTCGAGTATATTTCTTCAGAGTTGGGGTGCCACAGTGTCGTGTTGGTGTGCCTGTCCCTTTTTTGTTTTTTTTGTTTGTCACACACCTGATCCTATAGTTTTGACGTAGTCCATACTTCATACCCGTTTCAGTGAAAACAGCCTAAAAAATTATATACCATTTGAAGTTGATAAGTAAAATTGAGATAATACAATAATAATAATAAGAGTAAGTCTAGCATTACTAACTTAATAAGATTTCAAATCTTACTAAGAGTCGTTAAGCTCACCTTGTGGCATCTAAAAACATGATCCTATACCACAGGGATGTAGATGACAAAATTTTATATATTGGGAATAAAAAAAATCCTTTAAAAAAAAGTTATTTTGAATCATTAAATTTTAATTTTAAATTTGAGAGTTTTGTAGTCATCAATTTTCAAAGCCTTGGATCAAGTCTCAAAAAAAATAAAAAATAAAATTGGGATTGGGATTGGAGTTTTTCCATGAATCTAGAGGGTTAGGGTGTTGGATTACCAATTTGTACTTAATCCATTTGAGCTCAATGATCATTAGCAAGATTTCAAATAATGTTAATTGAGTAAGAAAAGTGTTTCTCTAGCAATAACGATAACAGTGAAGGAGTGAGCGAGTACCTGAAAACTTTTAAAGATGAAGGCGAAGTCTAACGATAAAGTTTGCCATGGATTGCAAAGTCCAAGATATTGAGCTGAGGTGGTCATCAGGCAGATCACCCCATAAGCTTTGATCACTGGTGGCAGAGATCGATAGTATCTGAAATCATACTACTCATCAAGTTTTGATTTGACAATTATTTTAATAAAGAAATCCATCTACTTCAAAAAAAAAACAACAACAACAACAATGGGACATCATAACATAATAATATGTAATCACAAAATCCCAAAAACAGCAACTTATAGAATTCTCAAAATTAAAATAGTAAGCCTTAAAAATTGAAGTCTCCTGATTTTCTAACTGGAAATCTTCACTCGGTCAATACTCAGATGATGTGTCACGGACATGAAAACATGGATTTCTTTCTTAGAGATACACAACTGCACATCCCCATAAAAGATATATGCAATTGTGTATCCAAAGAAAAAAAAAGAACTATGATGTCTTGTCCTTGTCTCGTCAGCCGAGTGAAAACTTTCTAAATCCATCAATACTCGGCTGACAGTGTTATGGAAACAAAATCATAGATCTGTTTCATTAGGATACATAAATACAAATCCCCATAAAAGATGTGCATTTGTGTATCCCAAAAAAATAGATCTTTGGCTCTATGCCCGTAACACACGTCAGTCAAGTATACACCGAGTGAAGGCTTTCATGTTAGAATATGTTACATAACCCAAAAAATTAAGATGGAGAAAAATGAAAAATTACATGAACTATATAAGCTAATAATATGTTAAAAATTAAAGGATCATAATCAAAGATGGAACCAAGGAATTGTTGCATAAAGATATAGAAAGTATGTAACAAGTCATCAAAGTCAGATAACGAAAAGAGAAATTATTATTAGTAAACCATACAGAGATCTAGAGAGAGCTTACTCTCCTGGTGTAGCCATTGGAGACAATGGTGCTGGTGGTGGAGGAGGAATGGAATGGAGATACAGAAATTAATATAAATTAAATAAGTCCATGACTTTTTTGTCCATACTGTGGAATTGGAGAAACCAAAGAAGACTTGGGTCTGTGTTGTGTTGTGGCCCAGGAAACTCCCCATCCTAAACAAGTCAATGAGATATTGAATGGGAAGATTTCTCTTTCTTATGCTCAGATGACCTTTGACAAATACCATGCTTTAGGTCCCCACACTTCACTTAAGGGGTCCTTGAGTATAAATGTTTAAATTAAGGAAAAATTATTTAAAGGACTCTCATAGAAGGATTTTTTTTTAATAATTCTTAAGTTTTCAGCAGTTTCTTGACAGGACATTTAGTAATTTTTTTTCTTTTTAAATGGTCCTTGGACCTCATCTCCCACATATCTCGCAACTGAATGCTCTAATCATTCGAACTCATCGTTTTCATTCAAAAATTAGATTTTTGACATCTCAATAAAATGTAGGAGACTCCATTCCATCAAAAAGTATTTAAGAAAGAAGAAAAAGTCATTTGAAATGGCTTTTTCAAATATTTTGCAGATGTATGTAAAAAAATTAGGATTTTCACTTTTTTTTTTCTTAGTTTTGTATAAAAATCGATTAAGAATAGTTCTTTTGGGTTGAAATAATTTAAACAAGTCGTTATCTCAAGTTTTAGTTGATCTTTCCATATATTTTAGTAAAAATTTTGAACTTGACACTAAATAAAAAAGTGTCGAGTTCAACAATAAAGTTTGTGAACTCGATCGTACGAGAGACCATTTAGAAAGAAAAAGTTTACTAAAAGTCCTGTTAAACTACCGCAAAAAACTTAGAGACTATTTAGAAAGAAACCCTTTTGTGAGGGTCCTTTAAGTAACTTTCCCTTAAATTAATTAGGTTGTCAAAGCCCAAGGTCCGGATTTGATCGAGGTTGGTCTAGACTACTAATCAGACGAATTACTTATAAAAAATAAAAATAAAAAGTCCAAAGAATCCAATCAGACCCTTCGGATAGGTATCATCAATACTGGGATCCAATTCCTGTCCAATAACAATTGAATTGAATGTGGATCAGATCAAATATGATGAAATATTTAAAATATAATTAACTTTATATGCTTAATTAAGTAAAATGATATATACTTTACATACAGGTAATTGGGTTTCATTGACAAAAGGATTGACACAAGATCTTGACTGTAAAAACACAAAATCCAATAGTTGAAAATTATCCTCAAGATAAAAATCATTGGGATAGATATATATAATTGAGATATGTATAAAATCTCAACCGTTGGGTTTAGTGTTTACACAATCAAGGTCTTTTGTCTTCTTGACTCATGTTTCTTGTGTCAACAGAACCTAATCATTTACATATTTTCTCACATTTTATTGGAATGGGATGTAGTTGATCCAAAACCTATCCAATAGGTTATCAAATCAGATCCTTATCCAAACCCAAATCCCCAATCTTCAATGTTACCAATTCGGGTTTTGGGTTTGATCTAATCTGTTGGCATCCCTTGCTAATTTCACTTTTCCTCTCTTTTGTATTTTCTTTAAATAACATTGGGTTTTGTTTTATATATATATGTGGGGGAAATTCTGGAATAGGACACGTGGCATGAGTTTGAGCACGGAAGTATCTCCAAAGCTCGGATTGACGGAAAGTAAGCCCGACAGATTGAACTCCTCGGGTGCAAATAAATGATTGAGCTCGGACCTTAGCCACCGGTAGGTAAAATGGTACGGGTAGTGGCAGCATAGGTCGGTTGTACGGATCTGACATATGCGACAGTGGATTGACAGCATTAACAACTCACGCCATCCCAGAAGCGGCAGGGCAGTAATAGCAACTCCTGCAGCTGACATGTCAGGGAGTGAGCTAAACTGCCCAAGGTCACTTCAAATGATGGCACAGAAACCGAACCAGATAAATGCATATAAAAGAGGGAAGGCTATGGGTAAAAAAGGAGATAATTCTCTTCTTCTCTAAAAAAAATAGATAACTAAATTACACTGATCAATTTGTCTAACTTGATCGTCGGAGTGGGCTGATTTGCAGGTCCGCCCGAGCTGAGAGAGAAGGAAAGTGTAGAGCAATTTCTTGCATCTACAATATATATATATATATATAATTTTAATGTCGAAGTTAAAACAAAAAAAAAAAAAAAAAAAAAAACACTCACAAACATTGCAATTCTTAAGTTTTTCATATGGAAAATGCTGAAGTAACATTGAAATTGACATCGTTTCACACATTGATGATGTGAATATGCGTAAGAATCATAAATTCTTTTCATCGAAGTGAGAAGCTTCTATGATTCTATGCACACTAATGTGTGAAACGGTGTCAATTTCAATATTACTCCAATTCCTATTTATAGAAAAAACCGAAATCAGCTTCTATTCAGAAAGAAAAATGCTTGAGAAACCTGAAATTACACTAAAAGTATGAGAGATTTTTTGCTCACATAAAAATCAATCCTGGGTTTCACAGAATCTCATATAACCAATCACGCGAAACCTAATGAGGGTAGTTCTATAATTTTGAGGATGTCATCAATATGTGTGGATTCGTGTGGAATTTTATAAAATCTCCAATTTGACTATTATGTAAGCAAATGTTTTTATTTAAGAAAGAATAACATTATTCATGTAGAAACCCCATGTGGCTATGAATTTCTTGGTGTCACCTCCAAGGTCATGTTGACGCTTGACTCAATCTGTTACATGTAGGATTTTTTGAGAGGGCAGTGTGTGTGTGTGGCCATGAGAGCAGTCCTATCCAAAGGGTGGGGACATCCATGATATATTTAAAAAAAAAAATTTTAAAAAAAATGTGTGTAGAAAATAATAGTGGCTGATTAGTTGCACACCACTGATTATTAATTGCACATTTCAAAAATAATTAAAATAAAATGTTGCACTCCTCTCTTTTTCTTTTTCTGCTCTTCCTCAACTATGCCCAAAGAAATTATTGCTAGTTCGATAATTTTTCCAAGAAATATTTTTTCGTTTTGGAACCATGTTTACAAAGTTATGCTCTCTTGAAATACATAGGTTCAATTTAAGTTATAAATAAAGATTAAAAAATCAGTGTCTTAGTTAAGTTGGAGTCAAAGAGAACACGAACAAAATTAATCACAAAATACGATCAAAGTAGAGTAAGAGTGTAAGAAAAATACGAAAATACAAGTTAAAATAAAGCTTAAACCCTAAAAAGTTAGGTATTAGAGTGCGGGCAATTTGTTAAAATAGAGGTTATAAAAATAAAGAATTTTTTAGTGTAATGATAAAATGACTCGTGGCATACTCAATCGACTCACTGATGTGGACAAGTTTGAAAACAATAGATCTTTCTGCCTCGGTATACACTCTTTTAAGGCATAAAAAGGTAAATTAAAATAGAGGTTACAAAAATAAAGAATTTTTTAAGGTTGGTGTGCAACTAGTCAGTCTCAATTAATATACAATTTTTGTGGAGACGAGTGTTATACAGTCGGGACAATCATGTTATTTCGAGGCATCCTAACTTGCCTCTTTCAAAAACCAGCATATGTTTTTCAATAAAACAACCCATTTGAACCAGATTTTGACTGGGTCAAAGTATGATCCGATCGGATCATACAAGTTCCATATTGACATGATCAAACTCTTAAAGTCATGATTTATGAAACACTTAATGTGTGTTTTGTAACACTTTTTAGGTCTGAATGGAGGTGGTCCACTTTTAAAATTCAGACTTCACAAGTTTTATTTTGTTTCAAATTTCAAACTTTAGAATCGAAATTCAGAGATTTTGAACTAATGATGGGGCGGGGGGGGACGTTGAAATTTCTAAAGTCAATTTTTAATTTCCAATCTTCAGAAGTGTTACCGTCAAAACTTTCTTCTGGTTCTCGAGCCAAGTTAACTTGGTCAGCAACACCCTTTAGCATTATTTAACACTCACTGCCCGAACATTTAAGAAAAGGAAAATGCTCTGCGTTCAACAATGAGTTGACCTGGCTGTGAGAACCGTGGACTTTCTAATTTGTATCTCGAGGAAATAAATTTATGATTATGCCAGGTAAATTCAGTGTTGAACCCAAAGTAACACGACTCGGAAAAGAAATTATTTTAAGGATGTGCATGATTTCTAAGAAAACATTTTGAAGAAAATTAATTTTTTTTATAAAACAATCTCAAAAAAATGGATTTTCAGAAAAAAAAAAATTTTTGAGTGGGTGGGGTTACACGTACGAAAATATCAAAGTTAGCTGGTTTTAGTTTCTGGATTGGGGATAGACTCGCACTAGTTGCCCTCACATGTTCTCGAAACACACTCCACTTGAAAAAAAAAAAATTTACTCTTGGGGTACCATCTTTTTTTCTTATTGAATCCATTCAAAACTAAATGAGGGGTTCACCTTTTCTCGAAAACTTATTACCGATTGGGGTTCACTTTGAGAAGGTGAGGGCAACAAGTGTAAGTCTTAATGGACACGCGAGGATAGAAACTTACACAAATGCTGGGCAGGATCTCTAAATGATAAAAATCTTTATCAGGATATCATACCATGGTGGTAGGTAACCAGCTGGTACCATATATAGAGTGCGTGTGATGTTATGGCTAAGGACTATTGTTGAAGAGCTTTGTTTTCCTGTAGAGGGCTCGATGAAGTTGTATTGTTATAACAAAATAACAATCAGTATTGAACACAATCCAATTCAATACGAAAAATATAGAGGTTACCGTCATTTCATAAAGAAGAGAAGATTATGGCTGACAATGTTTGCACACCATTTGCGCAAACATAAGATTAACTTGCAAACATTTTCACTAAAGGCACTAACACTCCTCAATTTTATGATATTTTGGGCAAGTTGGACATGGTGAATATCTATGCACCAATTTGAAGGAGAGTGTTGTAAGGGTAGATTAGTTTTTTGCTCTATCGTTATTAAGACATTAGTATTTTCAGTCTTCGTGTACGTATTTCTTTCACTCCTAATTGATCTTAATATAAATAATAATTTCCTAGAGACATGAGAGTTAATTCATGATCTCATTTTCTCTCTAGCACTCTTTTCTCTGTTCTCTTTCTTTATTTTCTCCTTTTTTTTCTTCTTTGTTTTCTACTTAATTTCCTACTGAACAATGGCATCTTGAAGGGATTTTAAATGAGAACTTTTGCAAGAGTTAAGGTACGACTCCCAAGTTACATAGGGGAAGCAGAGACAAGTACTATCACGCAAGGACAATGGGCTCCTCCCACATGATCACCATCATTCTAAGAACCTATGGAGTGAGTTCGGGAGAGTGAAGATTGACACATGAGAGTCTGATAAGGTCAATGCATTTGAAGGTCTGATCTAGACCTT
Source organism: Akebia trifoliata (assembly GCF_017979445.1). Taxonomy (NCBI): domain Eukaryota; kingdom Viridiplantae; phylum Streptophyta; class Magnoliopsida; order Ranunculales; family Lardizabalaceae; genus Akebia; species Akebia trifoliata. The sequence continues at coordinate 31,215,903 of NC_141385.1, read as the reverse complement.
CATTGGAAACTTGTCGAAGATCTCAAACTGCAAGCCTCATGAATGAAGAAGATCCCTATTGAATCTAGTGTTTTCCACCTTTAAATCTGCTACAACCACCTTCTGTTAGGAACCTAATTCCTAATGTGCCCACCCAAACAAGAGAAAGGGTGATCTCAAGTGCTCAACACACCAAGGATTGTATAAAAAAACGATTAAACTATATCATCTTATTAATTGATAAAGGGATTACATCCTTTTATAAATAAAGAGTCCTAGTCCTAATAATTTACCAATTCTACTCCTACTAAATCAATAATAAATCCCACCGATAGAATCCTAATAGAAATAGAAATCAAATCTAACGAAATAAAGTCCTGACAACTTCTGCCTCACATCTATTATAGTGATACGTTCAAAAACTTTTACTAGTTTATAGCCATTTTGAAATAATCTTCTGCATCTCTCATACCAGATCTAGAAAAGCAATGCATTGATTGCCAATTTTTTTTTTTTAGTGGTAGTGATGTTTTCCCCCTTGAAAACATTTGAGTTCATGTTGTTTCTATTAACCTCCTCATGATTAGCTGCCATAGTTACACCCCAGGAAATGATCGTGGTAAAAGAAACAGTACCCTTAAAGCTTGCAAACTAGGTTAGCAATGATCATGGAAACCTTAACTCCTAATCTAGTAGTTAGAAAATCTTGCACTGGAAAAAAAAAAAAAAAGGTTCAAACAAAGCTTCATTTAGTAGGTCAATACCGAATTCACCAGCATAGATTCGGTAGGTACCTATCGAATCTACCTAAAAGAATTCAATTAGTTCCAAAAGTGTTCCAATCGATACTGAATCCTTTTAGGTGGATTCACCAGGAGCCTACCAAGTCACAATGAAAATTTTCACTAGCTTCCTAACGAACAAAAAATTAGTCTTTTTTTCAGTGGATTTGGTGAGTAATTTTGCTATTTATTAGAAAATAGTGTTTAAGTGGGTGAGACAAGCAAAAAAGTGGGTGCAAATAGTCCAACCCTTCAATTTTTGGATTGGGGTTCGACTCACATTCATTGCCCTTCACATGTTCTCAAAACGCACCTCACTTTAAAAAAAAAAATGCTTAATGGGTCCATTCGGCCCCCTCTTACTAAACTAATTGTTAACAGGTTGTCAAGTGGGTTCATTTTTTTTTTTTCTCAATAACTTGCTATTGATTGGGATGAGAAAGGGCAGGGCAACAAGGGTGAGCCTTATCAGTGACAAGTTACGGAGAAAATGCACCCCAGTAATAAGTAAAAAAGATAGGAACTGCTCTCAAAGAAATGTACAATTTCTCATAGAAGATGGGAACTTATCTCTAGGAAATCTGCATTTTCCTTCTCATCGTAACAGTTATGTTGATGGAGAGGCTCAACCATGCTTTGACACTAGAAAATATGAACCATTTTCTCTCTGATAGTAGTTAGAAAATCATTTTCTATCCAGGTGGGAAAATAATTGTCGAAGGAAATAAATTTTCATGGAAAATGCACTTCGACAATATGTATTTTCTGAAAAATAAATTCTCCTACAATCATAAGGACACTTGAGGTGATATGGTTCTAATAAGGATCTGATTCGATAAAGACCCAGCAGGTCTGTTCTGGATTAACCATCTCCCAAACTGCAGTCCTTTAAAATGTTACATAGTACTTGTGTTATATCATGAATTCTGAAAGAAACAAATACAAAGTGTTTTTGTATTTGTATATCGACAGATTAGATATGTTCCAAACCAAACCCAGTTTTAGAGAGGTTATACTAAAGTACCCGGAAAAAAAAATTCAGTAGATTGAGTTCACAAATATGTTGGCATGTAATTGCTGGATCCTCCATGCAGAACGAATCATACTGCAAAGTACTTCATTTCATGCTAATTCATAGTTCAAGCAAATTTTCCATACTAATCTATTAATCAAGCAAATTTCGTTATCATAGCTCCACAATACGGTTATTAATTTGTTGAAACACTTGACATGAACATTGATTTAAGGTTTGCTAGTACATTAGATGATTTTACAAAAAAAATCGCAAATTTCCGATCAAAATAGTCAAATTTCATACAAGAAAATTGACTAGTTCGTCTCAACTGAACTCTCTTTAATTTATCATCTATTGGATCTAATTCTAAATTTAGACAAACTCGATCATTTTTAATTTAATCATTCATAGTAAGGCTTTGTTGCTCGAAATTCCTCATTATAAAAACTGATGGGGGGGAAGGGCTGCACAAGCATCCCATGTATAGTTCTCCTGAACAACTAAATTATATCACATGCATAACTGTCTATCATGGGATTTAATAAATATGGAGACTTAAGTAAGATTCTTACAAGGAAGCCAGTGTGATTGTCTTTGGTAACTCTTAAATTTCAGGTCCTGATGCAAATAAACTAACAAGACCTCGGAATACTTGCGCAGAGAGTTGATGTGCTTGGATTAGTTCTCCATCCAAGTTCCAGACACCATCATCACCAGAAGAAGTAAATGTGAAAGCCGGGGTCTGTACGTAAAACAAATGATGGTTACAAGGATTTTAAAGATAAAACGAGAGAGAGAGAGAGAGATGATGTTAAACATACTTTATAGTGCTCCACAAACTGGAAATTTAGGGGGTTACCACCCTTCCTTGCGAGTTGTGTAAGATGCCTGTAGATATCAATCTATACTAATTACTTGAGAAATAACAGAAGATGAAGTATAATCAATGATTACCGAAAAAAATTAATAATAAAGAAATTAGAAATCTCTATTTCTACTTTAAGGATTTCCTGGATCCTTCACGAAACATGAATAATTATATGGCATAGCAAACCATACTTTACTTACTAACATAGTAAGATAAGCCTTACCAAGGGTTGTTTTGCTCAAATGGATTATCACATCAGCAATCCAACACCACAGCCCAATAAGTTTGATCGTAAACTCAGATCCCAAAAAAATCAAAAAACAATTTTTTTTTTAGCTTGATCCTAGGTTATGAAAATGGACGGCTACTGAACGTCTACCTAATTCCCAAACTTAAAATTAAAATTCAATGGTGAAAAATAATATTTTTTTGGAATTTTATTTTTTTCAAAGTTCATAGAATTTTGTCCTCTACATCCTTGAAGCATCGGATCATGTTTTTGGATGCCACAAGGTGAGCCCAAGGACCCTTAGCAATGTACTAACTTAGTAAGTCTAGTTGGAGTCCAAGCGAAATACTATCTAAAAGTGTGTGTGAGAGAGTTTCTAATTACCATAAATAAAAAGACCGAGGACAATCTTTAATTAGTATCAAATGTAGAAAACCATCTGCAAGGTGTGCATCAGCCACCAAACCATCAGGAGCTTTTTCATTACGACAGGAAATAACTGCCGCACCAACACTAAGAAAGCGCCCCTTACATCGCAACCACCTCAATTTGTCATGTTTCACATAGTGTGCCACACTGGGCTTCTTAGACTGGTTACAAACACTGCAATTCACCCGGCAAATCACTCTTTCAGGTTTAGTTGGTGGATTACCCAGTGGTCGGGTCCCACTATCTAGAAGACCTTTCTTGGCCGTTGGATCTACCGTTTCTGTTTCAACTTCTAGATAAGCAATCTCTGCCTCGTATGACCTGAAGAAACAAAATAACGCAATGAGAAAAATCAAAACTCTCAATGGTGAGCTTAGTCCTGTCAACTTGGGGATTTGAACCAAGACTTCCTCGAATCTTGAATATATCAAGGCCTTGGAATTTTAATAGATTTAAAAGAACTCTGTGATGGAAATAAAAAAAAAAGAGCAGTGTTCCAGTGCTTGTTTGACTTCTCCAAAAAAGTGTAAAAACTGCTTTGAGTGTGAATAGCTTCTAGCGCTTAAAATGGGTCAGGTTCAGGCAGGATATGAGTATATCTATCTATATCCATAACTGAATTTTTAGTAGGATCTGAATCCGACTTGGATCCTATTAACTAAAACCATATCTTAAGCATTTTGATTTCACTAAACCTATATCCAGATCCGATCCGACCAAATTAATTGATTCACGTAGGTCGGGTTAGATAATTCCAAACCATTCAACTCCCCTCCCCCCCACACGTACCAGGTTATTTCAAGGAAAATCCCTAAGGGTGACCAAAAAAGGAGGCCTGAACTCAAGACCTCTCCCTTTTTGGAGGGAGACCTTAGCCACTACGCCCAACACTGGTTTGTTGACGAAAAATATCTTGAAAAGTATAAAAATATAATTTCCAAAATAATATATCATTCAGATCTAAGCAGATATAGGGATGGATCCACATCCGACCCGGTTCTGACTCAGATCAAGGGGCATCAACCCATATCCGACCCATTTTTTTATTCGGATGTACTCTAAGAAACCAAACCCCGATAAATTCGGATTCAGATTACCTGGATTTCAGATAAAATCCAACCCATTTCATGCCCTAACATCTTCAAGATTAATTTGAGCCTACTTGGAGAAAATTATGGATTTCCAATGCTTAAGCCTGAAAATAGTCAATCTTGAGAGCCAAATGTAAAGACATGGCTTTCGACATAATTGAATGGAGAAACATGACTCATTTAGCCAACCCCTGGGATAAGGCTTCAATGATGATGATGACTGCCAAGACAAATTGATCAATATTTTTTATAGCTGATTTTAGGATTAAATAAAATTCTGGTTAGAATCAAATTCCTCGTCAATCACTTAGAAGAGGGCCGACTCAAAAAGCTTGGCACCTTCAACTAATAAGCAAATTTTAAGTGCTTTTCCCAGGAAAAATCCTTCCACTAAAACTAGTCCTCTGCGTGGTCATCAATCCATCATTTAATTACATAGTGGGATGGGAAAAGGAAAATAAAATATCTTCTCATGGATGCTTAATGATTCGCTACAAGATAAAAAGCTCAATACATGAAGCAAATCTTAAACATAGTTTAAAAGATACCTGTGTCTCAAGAACACCTTTGTTCCAGCATAATCATATCGTTTGGGACCCATCCAGCGGTAATTTTCACTCTCTTTGATGACATCTCCATAAAATCCATACCTAGTAGTAGTCAAAACAAATGACTCCCAGAAATATAACAATGAAAATGCATCAAAAAGGTAAATACTGCTATATAAGGCATTCCTTCAAGTAGTCATCAACATCACGAATCTAAGACATTCGTGAAATGGTTGAATTTCTGCTCAATAATACACCCACAATGAGTAGGTCCCTTATACACAAGTGATTAATCTGGTAGTATTCGAAAATCCAATTATTAACTTATACCAACTTACTGTTTATTTATAAAAATGTGTAACACATTTTCGGTTTGGATGAAGTAACACAGGGTTGTTGACCATCTTGCCGAAAAATTAGCTCTAGACTAATCTACATGTGGGCTTCACATGAAGGTGTACAAAACCATGTATATATACATAAATATATTAAGGGTATGTTTGATTGCACATGGAAAATAGGGTGGAAAATGACATTTTTCACATGGAAATGGAAATTCATTTTCCACCCCAATCAAAAAGTCCATCAAAACATGGATTTCACTTTCCCCACCCATATGGGTGGGAAAATGAAATCCACCCATATTTTCCATCCCCAATTATTCCCTACCACCACCACCACCATCATCATTACACTAACCTCGCCGTCATCGTCATCGCCGTCGTCTTCATCGTCATCGTCGTCGGCTCCATCTCCGACCACCTTCTCTCTCTCTCTCTCTTCTTCTTCTTTTTCTCCATCCCTCACCTCCTCCGCCACTACCACCACCACCACATTTTCCCCCCATCTTCCTCACTTACCTTCATCGCCGCCACCGTCGCCACATCCTCCCCCCTCCCTCTTCCTCGTCATCTTCTTCTTCCTCTCCCCCTCCTCTCATCTTCTTCCTCCTTCTCCTCTTCTTCTTTTTTCTCATATTTTTTCCATGATTTTATCCAAGTAGAATCAAACAATGGAATTTGATTTTCCCACCCTACCTATTTTCTACAACTATTTTTCCATGGAAAGTGACTTTCCATGCAGTCAAACATACCCTAAGAGGAATGCACATGTTGCTTAGGTAATAGCATTGCTTTACTTAATTAGAAAACATACCAGAGATGTTCATAAATAGTAAGTTCTTTAAATAAAAGCGAGAAAATTTATTTAAAAAGGTAAATGGATAGGTAGAATAACAATATTACATTTGTACATATCCATGTTAGCCGCAAGAAATCAAGTTTCTAACAATATAATAAGAAATTTTCATATTAATGTTAATATTGCAAAAACAATATTACATTTATATTTAATATGGCTATATTTTAAAGATCTCATTAAGCGCTTTTAATGGTTCTATTTGATTGCAAAAACAACTTATGAATTGGAGGTTATGGCATTTTGAAAAGCTCAAAAAAAAACTTTTAAAGAGAGGAAAGAAAGTGACACGTTAGGTAGTTATGGTTGGTTGCAATAAAGTAGCTTGACAGTATAGTAAATTTAATAACTTAGAAACAGCCGTAAAAATATCTTTAGAAATTACAAAACAACCCTAACCATTAGAGTTGATACTAAAAGGGAATTTTTGAAAGTGCCTAAAATGGTATAGACTTCATAAAAAGGTCCGTTTTTGTTATATGGTAAAGACATAATGACTTGGTGGGGCTCACATGGAATGAGTCTTGGGCTAATTTTTTGTAAGGATGATCACCTGGCCACCAAGATCTCAATATCAATATGCAGACAATTATGAACTTCCAATCCATTTGGGAGGCTTACAAGTTGAAGCATTCCAGACCACATCAATTTCAACATTAACTTTGAACCCATTTTTCAAAGATTAGAGTTTCAAAATTTGCCATGCAATGATCTCAATGGTTAGGAGATCATCCAGAGAAAAATTAGCTGATTCACTCCTTGTGGACCCTAAGTACTAAGAAATTGCTCCTATGCTTAGCATTCTTACGATTATCCACCTATGATAAATAGGATAGAATACAGTCACTTCTTTGAATATGTATATAAACATAATCAAAATATGCTTGCAAGTTTTTTTTTTTTTTTGATGTATAATACATATCCGACTCATCTACAATTTTTTTCAAATAGGATAAAAGCTGAATAACTAGAAATTTTCCATGTTGATTTGAATCATAAGCACAAAATTATAACTATTTCCAATCTAGCACATTTAAAACACAAACGAACCAAAAATCTTTATCCATAAGAAAGCGAGAGTATCGAGGAAGACATCCAGTTACAATTTTTTATTTTTTTTTTGATAGATCAAGAAATTTATTAAAAACCAACGAACGTTGGGCAGTGGCCAAGGCATCCCTCCAAAAAGGGGTAGGTCTGGAGTTCAAGCCCCCCCATTGGCCACTAACAGGGATTTATTCCTACTTACCTAGTATGTGTGGTTTGTGGGGTATTGCATGTACCTGGGGGATTTGGGTGAGATATGGTGCTCTAAGAGGCCAGTTGCCTCACCCCTGCTAGTCGGGCCTATAGGTCCGGAACCCCCATCATCAAAAAAATAAAAGGAGGCGGCCAAGAGGCCTGCCTACAAGAAAGATACAAACTGAATGTACTTTAAAGGGAATGCCAACAAACACTAAAATAGAGGAAATCTATCATAACCCTTGAGTGCACATAAAGTGCAAGCTACCAATGGGAAAGCAGTATATATCTGACTCAAATGTAAGTAGTGGAACAAACTACAGATCTCAAGTAGAGGATTTGGAAGGCCTAATGACAAAAAGATTGCATGATCCCAACCTTCCAATCTGCTGACCACTTCTTGGACAGTTTAGTATTTTACTCTGACCTTCCAAATAAGGGTGAGGGTTAGGATGGTGATCCGATCAGGACATTTTTATTCCTAGAAGGTCTCCTAGGTGGGACCGCCCAACCCCTGGCATGCATCATGGATGCCACTGCTACAATGCTAGCACTCCGTCCTTATGTCTACCTTAGATGTACTCTGGATTCTGTCTTTTAGAAGAATCGCCTCCTAAGAATAGTGAGAAATTAATGATCCAAAAAGAAAGAAAAAAGTGAGAAATTACCCTGCAAAAGAGGCTGCATAGTGTACAAAAGGTGCATGGTTTGACACTTTTGTCATTTTCCATCTAATAATTTGAGCTATATCAAGATACACCCTTCTTCCCAGAACAATGTGCAAAGCAGATGTTACAGGATCGCGAGCTCCAGTAGTACTGCAAAAGGAGAAATCAACAAATTCTTGCTTACAAACCATGTAGTAAAACTATAATAAGATCCAATCAACAAAAAATCTTGTCACATAATAAAATATCGTCACTTTCCTTGGGCATCAAGAAAAGTGGGAGACTTGTTGAGACTCAACATGAGTACAAATAAAAAATTATCTTGTATAGGAAACTGTTCACTAGGACATTGTTTTGTTATTGTTAAATGAACGTTTTTTTGCTATTTATGATGAAATATACATGTATATGAGGAGAGTACGATCGTATTATAACTTTGGCACAAAGTCTAGCTCCATTGCGGATTGTTAAGCACGTAAGCTCATTGTAGCTTGTATATTTTGATTTAAAAGACAGGAGATAGTTAATTATCAAAAACAAAAATAAGGGACAACGGTTGTTTACGAAAAAATTTGTAAAACTTTATACCATATCAAAGTATCAAACCTATACTTCTTGATATCTAGATGAAAATAAAACTCTGGGAGTTATAAGTTATCCATTTAAAGACTATTTTAATATGATAGAACGTGTATAAACTAAGAAGAACTTAAGAATGAAACAAATTATATCCCTGACAAATAATGCAGATTGCAAGGAAGTACCAAATCACAATTGCATCAGTTGAACCTGCAGGAATAATTCCGAATCTAAACCGCTCATTTGGGAGGGGAAATATAGGATCTTGGTCTGCAAGAAATTCCAAAAGAACAGATATTTAGACAAAGTTAGACACCACCAAGATATAGCTTCCAAAAACAAAACCACTAAGAAAAATGATGAAACAAAAATTCCTAGTTCCCCATTAAGATGATTCTGCTTCATTCACAAAGATATGGGTATAGAGTATACACTAACCTGTGTTACATGATCCACCTTCAGTTCCTGTCATTCAAGAAAAATCGAGTGATATGTCAGGCTTCCAACTATTTGACCTTAGCATCAAATATAAAGTAATAATTGTATCAAGACGTTATTATTTTAATACATACTCAAATTTGAGAAGCATTTTTCATTAGGAATTGAACTATGAAGGAGCGGATTCTCATCTTCATTTTGACGAGAGGTCTCAGGTGCTGCTTCATTTGGATCATGAACAGAGACGGGGCAAGTATTCCCAGTAGAATGAGTAACTTCTGTTGGGGATGGTGGGTAAGGGGCCTTAAGCCTTGAACGGAGTAGCCCATTCAGGATTTCATTGAAGAAACCATCACCACCCTGGAAACAAATCCAAATAAAGTGAATTAGAAAAAAATGGTAAGCCATACATAACAATTAAAAGAAACTTAGCCTACAGTGAATACGGATTGGAATTTGGCAAGGACAGTATCTTTATGGTTATTGACTTATTGTGTATGCTAAATCAGAATTTCTTCCAAACAGGACACGATACAAGTTCATGTAAGACTCATGATGTGGATACCCCAGGATTTCTGAGACCACTCCTAAATCATGAGTGATACACCTGAGATAGCTAGACAACTGTAAGCAGAAAATTCACACAATTCTATAGCTGCGCCCAGTTGAGAGATATAACTTAGATTGCAGAATTTTGTTAAAAAAGTGGAAATAATGATCTAGGGTGACCATGCTTGAGGGGTGGATCTCTTTGGATAAGGACCATAGTGAACCAGAGGGATATCCATGTACGGAAGGATTTGTCCCGGTTTAAAAGCTGTTTAAGAGATGGAATTGACGCATAAGATTAAAAACCTTGAACAAATGTAATGGTGAGATAAGAAAAACTTCCGCAAACATGACCAGATGAAAGACAAGACTCTATTGTTTATGCTATGCATGCTGTTCCATTTATTAAATTGTTGACTAGGACCTTTGGATTATTATTTATTGGGCTACACCACTCACTGACGTTCTATATCAGCCGATGAGGAAGGCATGCAAGGAAAGGAAGAAGTTTAACCTTCATTCTAAATTGAATGCTATAAGATCATGCTCTATGTTATTTATGGTGTCTGTAACGTGAGCTTGTTGGTTGGCTTGGCGATCATGTATTGTTATTAAATGTTCTAAGTGACAATCTCTCGCGCAATCGAAGTATTGGCTTCCAGTACCAAAAATTGGGATCGTGACACATTCCAAAACATCTTGAGGCAATCTGAAACATTTCTAAAATAAATATCCAATGTTCAGGGTCATTGTTTTGTTCCAGTCACGGCCAAAACTTGAATGTTCCTCCAAAACATTTTGATTACAGAAATGAAACTTCAAATCATGTTTGTTGCCACAATTTGTGTTATCTATGGGAGCAATAGTTGATCATCTCTACTGATCAAAAAATAAAGATAGTTGATCATCTCTAAACCATGGCTCAGACAACTCGATCAAGATTTAAAACTCTAACCTTCCAAGGTCTGATGCTTCCAATTCTGCCGGCTCCTTCCCACAAGTATGCATACTCCAAGAGTGTATAAATAAGATGAGAGAGGAGATGTAGTCACAACAATAGCAACAGCAAGCCAACTTAGCTAAGTGGTAGGATGTGTGGAGTGTTGTTCCCACATCCTAGGTTCAAACCACCTTGAACCCAGCTTAATTTCCTAACCACTAACCTTATACCTATCAAAAATAAATAAATAAATAGTAACAACAAGCCCAAGTAGATGAGACAGCTAGAAGAGAATGAGCATCTGCAATAACAAATATGAAAGAAAGCTCTAAAACCAAATTCTGATACAGCCTTCAGAAAAGAGATCCTCTTGATAGAGAGCTGTCACAGTAGAACCACAATAATTGCTTTCCAGAAAGCTCTAAAACCAAACCTATACTGTATGAGTCTTTGACAAAGGTGTCAGATTTGCTCAATGACCCTCAATTGAGTGGTCCTCTTCTTATATAGAAGTCTTTTTCTCCTAATTACAGCATCTCCTAACATTAAGCATCCTAATTGCAGCATCTCCTAATTTAGGAAAGATATTTACAGATCTGTTTCCTAAATAACTATACAACATTATATGCATCCTAATTACAAACCTCCTAATTCAGGAAAGCTATTCACAGATCTGTTTCCTAAATAACCCTTCCCACAAATAGTCAAGGAACACCAACCACAAATAGTCAAGGAAGAACCCTTCCCACAAATAGTAATAACTAATAACTTTATAATATCCTCAAAAATGCACGTCACTATCTCTTCATCAATTATCATGCACTATGAGGATACATCAAACTCATGCACCTTGATCTGCAAACTCATTAGAAAAGCATTTGATAATTCTTTCATATTGTCTTACCTCTTAAGTACAAAAGAAAATATTTAAGTTTTTTTATCAAGAAGAAATTTGAAATCTCATCATTTTATTAATTAAAACAAGTTCTTTCATAAATAAGTTTAACTTTTCCACATTAAGAACACCAACCAAATACAGCTAGATCCCTTCACAAGATTTAACTTTTCCACATTAAGAACACCAACCAAATACAGCTAGATCCCTTCACAAGATTTATTTGTTAAAACTAGCTTCACAAGAATCTATGATCTGTAAAACAACTAACCAAGCAACTATTTATGACAATCGGATGCTAATAACTTACAACAGCAACAACACCATCATAGGAACTGAGTTCTCTGTCTGTAATAGATGCCATCACATCAGAAGCATGACCCGACCTTTGTGTTACAATCACCTGACCAAGGAATTGAGACAACTATTAAAATTAAGCAAATAAAATGAAGAACAAAAAAAAAACTAAAAACAATGTGGGAATAGAGCAAGTACAATTGGGTTTTATATTATTTATTTATGTTTGGTCTAAGTTGTTTAAGGAATTCAGAGGTGTCTTTTTTGAGGATTTCGTCTTTAGATGGGATTTGGTGTGTAATGGTAGTAGCTAATCTTTTGTTGCAATTTTCTTGGAGATCATCTCATCCTCCTTTCCTCTTCAGGATGCATATCAACATATCTATCTGATTGCTAGCAATAAAGAATGTGATTAGAGATTGTTATAAAATCTTCACGGTTATGAAGTAGTGAAATCCATTTTGGATGGTTTAACAACTATGGAGATAGAATTCGGGGAGAGAGTCGGAAATGGTCTAAAAATGGCCAATTCTAGGCTCGATTGTTCTATAGTGCAATCCCTTTCTTAGATTGGGAAAGTGAGAAAGCCTTGCCAGCAAGATGATTACGATGAACCTATTCCTTCCAAAAGTCACATCTTCATTTGAATTAAAGGGATGACTACTACATATAGACGTCATCTATGCAAAATTGATGAATAATAGGTGGACACTCTCACCATCCACTGCCCTTTTTCTCACAAGGTTTGGGAGATTTTCTTCAACCCTTCATGATTTTCTGGGTATAGCCTTACGATGTGTCCACCTTTTTGGGAGCCGGTTCACTACAGATTTTCATATCCTCGTAGTCGCTTGTTATGAGGCTAACCCCTCATGTGATTTTCGGGAGACCATGGAAAGAATGTAATAATTGTATTTTCAAAGGAAACTAGTCCAACACTAAGCCATTATTATGAAGTTGAAACCCACAGTTTTCTCTTGGGGATCTATTAATCATGCATTTAAAAGTGCACAATTGTTGAAATGAGACCTTAACCCAAATTCTTGTTTGTTGATTTTCTTTTCCTCCTTTCTTTGTTGGTTGCTGCTTGAATCTTGTAAGAATCTCTCCTACTTGTCTTTGTGTGGTGTGAGATTTATAACATTTCTTTTAGGCTTGGTAAATTGTAGCTTATCGATCAGAAAGAGAAAAGTAGGGTCATCCTAAAGGCATGAATCCATGATTGACAACCATTATAGAACTTCTACCTTTTAGATTTGGACCATTGACAGACCTTCTATACTGATATGTTTTGAAAGTTTAATGAATATAATCTTTGTTATATCCTCTACACAAGCTACAACAGAATAAAACAAAAAAACAAAACATAAAAATTTAATAAATCCCCTGAACTCACCTTCGTTTTTACTTTAGCCAGAGAAAATATAGGAGCCGCAGTTTCCCAAATCCTACAGCCATTGCCTTTCCCACTCAATGGATGGACAAAAACCTAGACAATCAAGAATAGATTCTAATTCTAGAAAAGGTTAAGTAATTTAATCATGATCCCAAAACCATATCCAGAAACAAACAAAAAATAAAACCCCAAATGTTGAATCAATGAAACAACATACCAAAAGGTTCTTAGGCCTCCCGAGTTCCATGTTTATAAAAGCATTAATTTGATCAACCCAAGTTTGGCATGTCTGCAAATTCTTGTGACCAAAAGTGTATGCAACCAAGATCCACTGAGAACGTCGGGTTTTGGACCTTCGGTATCCATGTACCATAAAACGATACATCTGCATCAACCCAGAACGTTACACCTACCTAAAATTATAATCATCAAATGATCTGAAAGATGAATAAAGTACATAGCCAAGAAATAAAAAAGATTATAACCTCTGACTCACGACCCAAAAGACATCCTCCAGTGTTTGGAAGAGCTGATTCATGAATCAAACCCCAGTTGATGAACTCAACAGCATAAATATCTGATATTTTGATTTCAGTTTCAAATTTTGAGGAAAGCTTTATGCCAAAACAAGAAGATTCATTCCGATCCTAGTCAAAGAGACAATCCATTAGAAATTGAAAATTAAATTACCTAAACGAGCTCAATAAAATTGTAACAATTGCATCTTAAATGTAATTGAAATTTGCACAAAGCCAATCTACAATCACAAGTGGAAGAAAAAGAAAACATTATGTACTCAAGTTGTTTAACGGGTCAACTGGATGGAAACCTATTGCTGGCACTGAAAGCTTCTGAATGTATAAGCTGTAGAGTAATAGTTTTAATACTTTATCCATGACCTGATGGGAGCTTATTTTGTTACCACTTCAAGTCACTACCAAAGAATTTTGCATATTTCTTTTTTAAATTGGAGAATATCTCGCAAACCCAATTTAGTTGATTTACATGAGTAAACTTAACCAATGACATCAAAGCAACAGAAACTCAAAACTGTGGTAATTTCATACGTTAACAGATCTAAAAAATAATTGAATTCTATACCAAAAAGTGAATCCCTACTCCCTTATCCACCTATTATGCACAAATAGACGAAACATATGGTCGCCTAAATTGCATGGGAAACATCCTCCTAGTCATAATATCCCTTTCATGCAGATAAAAATGAGATTTTGTTATTTTAGCATCTATTAATCCAGTTTGTAAAAGGAAAAATATATATATTTTGAAATCTAACTCATTTATACCAATTGATGTTGAATCAAATTGGTTTGGGTTGGATTGACTCAGCCAATCCAAACCAGGCTTGGCACCTTCCATGCTGATCCCAAAAATCTGGATTCTTCAAACCATGACCTTGCCTCAAGCCAGGATTGAATTTTGTTTAATTTCTATTAAAATTTACAGGAATGTAAGAAATTAATATTCCTAACCTGGTTATAACATATTTTTAAATGATTTCAATAAATTTCCATGCCATGTCACCATCACCTCTACGGCATCTCAAAATAACAATAACAGCATTACATAGCCCATCCAAAATTTTATATATATCACAACAACAAATAAGGAAAAAAAATTAAATAAAAATAAACTAATCATCTAACTTGCCTCATAAGTTTACTCTGAGAAGTAAGAAATTATCAATGTATGAAAAAAAAAAATTTAACAAAATCATTAAAAGTTTGTAAACGTACAGCATCCATGGCTTCTATTAATTTCCAAGACAACCCATCCGAATTGAGAGTAAGAAGAACCTCTCCAACATAATCCAAGAACAAATTCGAATTCAAAACCAAACCTTCTCCATCCATCTGCATCTCTTGTTGAGGTTTATTCTCTGTTATAACCTCATCTCCATTTCTCTCCATTGATGACAAAATCCCAACTTTCAGACCCAAATCTCAACCAATATTGTTCAAAATAAGCTAAAAAGAATATAACCCATTCTTCTGGGGAAGATTTAGCAAATACCCATGTCGATCAACTCAAATGCATGAAAATTCCTTCGATCCGACAGAATGGTTTGATACTTTAATTATTTCATGTCTCTCTCTCTTTCTTTAACTCGTGGTTTTAAAACTCCTTTTCACGTCTCGTCTCGTCCCGTCCATGAACGAGACCGATTCGTTTCGAACGAGTCATCCAATTTATTCGTCTCCTTCAACAATGACCGAAATAGACTGATTTTTGAGGGACACATCAGATTTGAAACGGCTTGTCAACCCGTCTCGTTGGTGGACACGATGTACGAGGTGGTCATTGAAAAATCTCACGTGAAAAATTAGATCTGGCTCAAACCCAAAATCGAACCAAACCGAAAGCTTTGGATTAGTTTGATTCGATTTATAATGAACTTGGATTCAATTCCGGCTAAACAAAATACAAAACCAACCAATTTGATTCAATTTTTAGTTCATGCCTTGTAATAATTGAACCAAACTGAAAATCAAATCCCTATATTAATAAAAATATAAATAAATATTATTAATATATTTAATAAATTTTACCCATTTTTATAGATAAATTGATTATTTATTTTTATGGATAGATTAATGAGATTTTTTTTATGGATGGGATAAATGATTTCCTTTAATTGATGAAAAAGCTATTGACTTTTTGTTTCTTGAATGGATAGTTTAATGATTTTTTTTGTTGATGAATATATTAATGACTCATTATATTATATGAGATTTCATATTCCTATCTATTTATTTTTATTAAAAATATGTTGATCCAATTAGATTTTGAAGGTATTGGCAATCCATAGAACTGAACTGAACCAAACTGACCTTAGTTCAATTCGGGTTGATTTGGTTCAGTTCCAATTCTTGTTTAATGGAACCAATGTAGGTTGGTTCGGTTCCGATTTGGCCTCAAACCGAATCAAGTTGCACCCCTATGAAAAATACCTTCCAACATCCATCCCACCAATCCCTTTGTGGAGTGTGGACGAAAGCCCAAATAGGTAAGATTTGTGTTGGATTTAATATTTCTCATATCATGGGCTGGAAATTCTATTTTACATTTCTTTTCACCTTAGTTCACCAGCCCCATAACAGAAAATTTTCAAATCCAATAATCAAAAATTACAAATCAAGCTAATTTCTAGAGTGTACATATGGAACAAGGAAATATTTGGTGATGTATTTTTAAAATGTAGGGAAATTGATTCAATATTTTATTTGATGGAGTTCTGGTAAAAATCATGATAATTTGACACCCTCCTCTACCATACGCTCAGGACGTGAAAGCAATTTCTGAATCACCTTCAAATTGATCTATCAACCATGACAGTACAAATATTTAAAAATAAAACAAAAAAAATAAGCAAATAAAGTTTTATTTATTGAGTAGTGATGAATGTACGCAATTGGGTACACGATTGATATGGCAAAGGCATAGAATCTTAGATCTTTTTCATCGGGATACACAGGAAAAGATGTTATTTTTGTTGTTGTTATACATCAAGTTAGACCCACAGAAGTGTACAGACTCACAGATCTTTTATCTGGAAATTGGACATTTTTTCATATGACCAAAGCCATGAGCATTCAAGGTAGTCAAACTATTGTGAAAATGCCATGAAGAAAGAGAAAGGAGTGGAAGATTGTCAAATTGAAGAGGAATTTTTGCAGAAAAAATCAATAATCGCTATATAGCGATTTTCAGTTGATATATATCTAGTGAGGCGTTCAGCGCCTCACTGTTTACCAAACGTTTTGGGACCATTCGATAAAACGCGATCTGACGGACGAGATTAAAAACAACAGACAAACTGAATTAAGTTATAAATTATATGTTTATTTACAACGTCGTCCCTCAATAACAAAATATTTAGTGCTTCCTCCCTCTTCCCTTTAGACCTGATCGAACGAAATAATAGAAAGTTCTGTCAAGCCCTCTCTCTCACTCTTTCAATCTCTCTCGCTCTTGCTCTCGCCTGAAACACTTGCTGAAACCCTATCTCATTCTCTCTCGCATGAACATGAATGGTTGCATATCCCTCCCACGAATGGCTGCAACACTCTCTCTTGCTACAACTCCATCTCCTACACACAAACGGCTACAACGCCCTCTCGACGAAGACAAGTATTCTCTCTGCAATTTCTTCACTGAAACAAGTATCAAAATCGCTAATCTTCTTAATCGATTGTTATTTGGGGTTTATTTGATGCATCTGTTCTCTCAGTGATCCATGTCGTTTGCTAATGCATTTGATATACATTGATTTCTTTATCAATTTGGGGATCTATATTTTATTAGATGATTCTATTGATCTACATATATTATCTGAACTAAAACTCTTAAATTTACGATTTTGATGATTTTTTACCCTTAATCGTGCAAAATTATGGTGTTTATTTAAGGATTTTTCCTTAAATATTCTCAAATCGGATACTGACTTATTCACTGTGTCTACTTGAATCTACTTGTATTTGATTAAGATTCAATAATTGATGCAAATGATTCATTTTCTAACGAAATTCAATTTGAAGTTTTTGTTTAAAAACATCTAAATCCGAAGTTTGTTTAATGAATGAATTGTGCTATAAGTAAAAATGGCTTCGGTTTCCTAAAGGTAGCTTGTTTGTACTTGTTAATGCCATCTATGTTTTTTTTAACCATAAAGAATGCCACTTGACTGGAATTGGTAAAAATTTTCTGATTGGATCTGTTGTACTTTGATTCATCAAAATGTCTTGGACTTCCAAGAATATAGAGAACATAGTGTAAATGTAATTAATTATCTATAGAAATTGGGGGTTATGATCATTCACAAATTTCTGTAGGAGATCTCCTTAATGTGACTACTGGAATGGCTCTCTCATGTGTATGGGATTGGCATATGACTCATAGGTTTTTGCTGCCAGTACCTTAGATATTGTCTTCAAAAAAAAGTGTGAGATAAAATCCCTATACATGTAAATGAATCTAGCTACCTTCGTGGTTGAGGTGCTTGAGGAGCTTAGCTAGGCAAGCGAGTGCAATTTATTTATGGATTTTAAGAGCTCTTTCTTTCAAAAAACTGTGGCAAAGTATATAATTTTATAATGCAGCATTTAGTATTTGTTATTAGATTATTTGGCTACAGCAGCAGTTTTAGTATTATATTTGAGAACATCTGTCATATATCCTATTGAACTAAAGCTTATCAACTTTTTTGGCAGGTGATGTCTGAACTTCAGAACCCAATCCTTGTGGAATTGAGAAGTGTCATATCTGAAAAGATAGGTATGATGTGTGAAAGCATTCATTCAGAATTCAAGGATCTTGTATCAATGTGTGGAGCACCTAATGAGCAGTTGAAAGCAGATCAATTACTTTAATGCCTCTTGTAAGTTGGTTGATAGACTTTACTCCTTTTCTTTAACAATTTTTAATTTTTTTTTGGTTTGAGAATAATTTTTCGCTGAACAATATATTATTTTGATGGAAATCATTTTGGGTACCAACTTTGCACTTCTCTACGAGTCTTTTCAAACTGATAAAAAATACCCTTAGAATGAAACATGACATCCTCAATCTTGCTAGGATATCTATTTTAGTTCTCAGGAGTTTACAATAGCATTGAAGTTGAGTCATTAAGTAATTAGGCTTTCTACTTATTTGCACTATAAAATAAAATGTATAATCAATTTTAATCTTTGCACTATAAAATGAAATGTTATAATTAGTCATTAAGTAATTGAGTCATTATGTATGGTATTGTAGTAGTTGCCCTTGGAATGCTGAGCACCATAGCTACCGGGTTGGCCATTGATACATATGATCCAATTAGTGACAATGCTAGATGCATTTCTAAGATGGTAGGCATGAGACACAGAATTCGAGAAAGAACTGATGCCCTTGATGCTGTTGAAAGCACTATTGCCGCTATTGGGAAGGTGGTAATTACAATGCCGGGACAACGAAGCACGATTGCAGGGATAGAAGCATAGATGGGTGTGATGCTTTACATGGTTGGACGATATGGAGAGGCTCGGAGCTCTTTTGAAAGTGTTGTAGCAAAGCTTAGAGCCAGATTCTTTGGGGTTGTACTGAATCAGATGGGATTAGCTTGTGTACAAGTATACAAGATTGATGAGGCTGTTGAGTTGTTTAAAGAAGCAAGGGAGATACTAAAACAGGAGTGTGGTATATGTAATCGTATGAAGTCTCGTGTTCTTTTGGCCATTGCATGAGTAAAACATGCTTTATGTATTGAACAAGAATTGTAAATGAGACATATTATATGTACAGGCAACTCTTTTTGTTGGATATGTTCCTACACACTGTTTTTTATAATGTTTAATAATAGATATCTATTGAATCATTTTTATAATGTTTTTTTAGGTACGTACTGAATCAAATGTTCAACATGAACCTACGAATTCAATCTATCAAATTTTTTTTTTTTTGAGTTCTTGAATCCAAAATCGTCTCTCTAGAGGTTGTGAAGTGCTGTTGCAATACACGATGTCTAAGAAGAAACACAATTTTTGAGGCGTTCTTTGTATTTTTTATTTTTTTTAATTTTCCTGAATTTCAATTTTTTATTTTCTTAGTTCTTAATTATAAGTATAGATAGGTATATATGTACTCCTGTTTTTAGGGGAAGACTATGTTAAATTTAACGTCCTAGTTTATTCTCTCTATCAATATGAGGTTGTCTTATTGATTTTGAGGATGGATTCAATGAAGTTACTTAGATTTGATATTGTTTTTGGTTGAAGTTGTTTTACTATTACACTTTTACTTAACCACACAAGTATGATTGTAGGTGCCAGGAATTTAACAAAGCAATAAAGATAAGGGTTTCAACCGACTAAGACATTTATATTTAGTATTACATTGCCTGTGATGTCAATCATGCATACTAGTTTATGCACTCTTTCTTCACTTAACCACTTCATTGTTGTTGGCCCAAGTCCATGGATGGACTATGTCGGAATTGGATTTTTGAATTTTTCTTCATTTGTTGAATACAAATTTATTAATGGGTCTGGCCCATGAGAGTAATTATACAAAACTTGTTTTCCACATTTCCTCACTTTTGGGAGATTGTCAAGTGACATCCAGTTAATCTTCTGAAGGTTCTCAAGTCAAAAATAACTTGCAAGGGCTCATACATTTAAGCTACATTTAATATTACAAATGTGTAAATGCGGTACATTTATGGACCTGCATGCACTTATACTAAACAAAACACCCAACTATCAAGCTCATCAGCAGACCACTCATCCTATGAGGTCAATACACCTTAAACATTAAAGAGGATTGTATTAGATTGACAACTGGCATAAAATATTGTCAAACCATTAAAAATGATCCAAACTCATCCTATAAGGTCAGTACACCTTAAACAAAACAAATAAAACTAAAGATTGCACTGCCTTGTAGAAAAAACTTCTGCAAGAATCACCATTTTTTTTTTTTTTTTTTGTCTCTTGAATGACAAATCAAAAAGGTTATCAATAGACAAAAAATCCGACAACACATACTCTCTTCTGACTCATCAATCTGTACCAAACAGAATCAGTGTATCTTCTCTTCAAAGGGTCATAACTTGGAAATTATGCCATATTCTCGTCTTTCATAGGTGTTATCTTCACGCACTTTCCATTAAACCACCTCTCACAGATGTCACAACCAATCCAAAACTTGTCGGCATTGTAATTACTACCTTCCCAATTACGACAGTAATGTTTTTAGCAACATCAAGGGCATCAGTTCTCTCTCAAATTCTGTGGCTCATGCTTGCCATCTCAGCAATGCCTCCAACATTGTTACTAATTGGACTATATGCATCAATGGCCAACCTGGTAGCTATGGTGCTTAGCATTCCAAAGGTAACTACTGCAATACCATACATAATGACTCAGTTAATTAATGACTGATTATAACATTTCATTTTATAGTGCAAAGATTAAAACTAATTATACATTTCATTTTATAGTGCAAACAAGTGGAAAGCCTAATTACTTAATGACTTAACTTCAATTCCATTGTAAACTCCTGAGAACTAAAACAAATATCCTAACAAGATTGAGGATGTCATATTTCATTCTAAGGGTTATTTTTGTCAGTTTGAAAAGTCTCGTAGAGAAGTGCAAAATTGGTACCCAAAATGATTTCCATCAAAACAATATATTGTTCAGGGAAAAATTATTCTCATACCAAAAAAAAAAAAAAGAATTGTTAAAGAAAATGAGTAAAATCTATCAACCAACTTACAAGAGGTATTGAAGTAATTGATCTGCTCTCAACTGCTCATTAGGCACTCCACACATTGATACAAGATCCTTGAACTCTGAATGAACGTTTTCACATATCATACCTATCTTTCCATATATGACACTTCTCAATTCCACAAGGATTGGGTTCTGAAGTTCAAACATTATCTGCCAAAAAAGTTGACAAGATTTTGTTCAATAGGATATATGACAGATGTTCTCAAGTATAATACTAAAACTACTGCTGTAGCCAAATAATCTAATAACAAATACTTGCTGCATTATAAAATTATATACTTTGCCACATTTTTTTGAAGGAAAGAGCTCTCAAAATCTATAAATAAAATGCACTCGCTTGCCTATGAGTTATATGCCAATCCCATACACATGAGAGAGTCATTCCAATAGTCACATTAAGGAAATCTCCTACAGAAATTTGTGAATGATCATAACCCCTAATTTCTATAGATAATTAATTACATCTACACTATGTTCTCTATATTCTTGGAAGTCCAAGACATTTTGATGGATCAAAGTACAACAGATCCAATCAGAAAATTTTTATCAATTCCAGTCAAGTGGCATTCTTTATGGTTAAAAAAAACATAGATGGCATTAACAAGTACAAACAAGCTACCTTTAGGAAACCGAAGCCATTTTTACTTATAGCACAATTCATTCATTAAACAGACTTTGAATTTAGATCTTTTTAAACAAAAACTTCAATTTCAATTTCGTCAGAAAATGAATAATTTGCATCAATTATTGAATCTTAATCAAATACAAGTAGATTCAAGTAGACATAGTGAACAGGTCAGTATCCGATTTGAGAATATTTAAGGAAAAATCCTTAAATAAACACCATAATTTTGCACGATTAAGGGTAAAAAAACATCAAAATCATATATTTTTGAGCTTTATTTCAGATAATACATGTAGATCAATATAATTGACTAAGAAAATATAGATCCCCAAATTGATAAAGAAATCAATGTATATCAAATGCATTAGCAAATGACATGGATCACTGAGAGAACAAATGCATCAAATAAACCCCAAATAACAATCGATTAAGAAGATTAACGATTTCGATATTTGTTTCACTGAAGAAATAGCAGAGAGAGTACCTATCTTCGTTGAGAGGGTGTTGTAGTTGTTCGTGCGAGAGAGATGGAGTTGCAGTGAGAAAGAGTATTGCAGCCGTTCGTGCGAGGGAAATGCAGTCGTTCGTGTTCGTGCGAGAGAGAATAAAAAAGGGTTTCAATGAGTATTTCAGGCGAGAGCGAGAGTAAGAACGAGAGAGACTTAGAGAAAAGGTTCAATAGAACTCTCTATTATTTCGTTCAATCGGGTTTAAAGAGAAGAGGGAGGAAACACTAAATATTATATTATTGAGAGACGGCTCTGTAAATAAACATATAATTTATAACTTAACACAGTTCGACTGTTGTTTTTAATCTTGTTCATCGGATTGCGTTTTATCAAACGGTCCCAAAATGTTTGGTAAACAGTGAGGTGTCGAACGCCTCCTATATATATATACAAAAATCACTATATTTCAAAATTTTCTTTTTTTACAATTTCAAAGCATTTTATTTTGGATTATTTGTAAAGCCTCCCCCCCCTCCCCTCCCACTATGATTTTATAAATAGAGAGGTGCTATTTCACTTCGGGGGAGAGAAAAAAATGTTGGAATTTTTTTTTTTTGAGTCTACTTGAAGAAATTTTGAAAAAATCAAAGAAAAATTCTGTAACTTTAAGTAAATCAGATTTAATTGGTAAGATAAATTTTAATTATTTTCTTATTTTATTTTTCAGCAACTGAATTGCTTTTAGATCATTGTTATTAGAGATTCAATTTGAAATAATTTGGATTTTGAACTTCAATCTCTCTTTGAAATTAAGTTAGAATGATCAAATTTGAAGTGGATTCAACCACATCACTACTTATGAGATTAGATTTCTGATCCTTTCTCCTTATAGTGGTAACAAAATCAAAAAATTCTTTAATGGTCCCTATCAATATGCTTTCATTAAGAGATCTTAATTGTGGTTGTTTTCATTTCAATTGTTTTTATTTTCTCTTAATTTTATTTCCATTTTCAACAAATTGAGCTTTAATTGTGTTTTTTGATTTTAATTATGTTTTGTTACATTAAAAACCTAAAATTTTATTATTTTTAAACATATGTTTAATCCTAATCTGTTATTATTTTTGGTTGATCTTGTTTTGACTATGTTATGTTTTGTTTTCATTCATTTTTCACTCCTTTTGAAAGTAAAATCTATACCATTTTTCAGATCTAAAAATTGTATTCTTCTTTCTCATGATTTTGATGCATGTGTAAGCATAATTTTGATCTTCTTCAATATTTCTTTTCTTTTCTAATTTGTGCTTTCTTCTCTTAATGATTATTTAATTGCCTCCATTTTATTTCACTTCATTTTATTGCTTTTATTTTTCTTTTTAGATATTTTGTGTGTTTGGTTTAACTTACAAACCTAAACATGACTATTTTTAATTTATTTTCTACTTTTTGTTATTTGTTTCAATCTTCTTTTTTATTATTTTTCTTCTAAATTTATACAAAATATTTTAATTGTGTTTGTATAGTTGCTTTATATTATTTTTGGAGTTGTGTTATTCTTTTCCCACTGTATTCCTTGCAAAAATTTTGGCAAAACTCAGTTTAAGTTGTTCTTGGCATATAATGATTCCAGAATCTTTTTGCTCTTTTTCGACTCTGATTTTCTATTTTCAAATATTATTTTGTTACATTTTCTTTTTTATTTTCAAATTTTTTTCAGCCTTATTCATATTCTTGTTATACCTTTGTATTCACTTCTATTGGTTTTATTTTTTTCTTTGATTATTTTATTTTCTTTTGTGATTTGATAGATTAATTGAGCCGAGTAACACCACACATTTTTCTTTAAAAAAATATTATCACTTAGGTGATATCAACGCTTTATATCTTTTCTCTTTCAAGAGGATTGGTATTTAGTCATGATGGTACTTAAGTGATAACATTTTCTTCCCTTATGAGGCGTTATGTTGTCCAATTTTTTAAATCATTTTAACACAATAAAATTCTATTTTTGTGCAATTTGGTATATTCTTTATGTCCGAAAATCAGACATGGATTCCATTGTAACACCAAGATAACGTTATTTTATTCATTTAATCATTAATATGATCGTTTATGAAGGTTAATAGTGTTATTTTTCAAATATTAATGTTGATTTTTAAGTTGTCTTTAGATGTTAGTGAATTCGATTTTATTTTTCTATTGTTAATACGATCAATTTCAGATGTTAGTGTTATTGTTTTAGTTGTTTTAAGTATCTTCTCTAAGATACCTTTTTTTTTTTATCAAAAACAAAAGCACAAAAAATCTTAATTTTCAGAATAGATGATTTAATTTTAAAAGCAAAAGAAATTTTAAGTCAATACAAATAGTATAAAGGCAATCCTTGGATATATGACTATTTAGTGGAATTAACTAGTGAGATGGCAGATAGTAAAGCTACTAGGATACCAACAAACACTCAGTCAAAAATGATTCTAGATGCAATGAAGAATATTTTTTACGGATTGATGACAGAGGAAATGAATAATATTTAAGAAACACAAACGAAGGATAATGCTTCTTCTTTTAAAGCTTCTATGTTTGATGAAAATAAAAATGATAGACTGTTAAAAGAAAATAGAGCTTTGAAGTCGCAGCTAACCCAAATGAGAGAAGCAATGAACAAATTGACTCGAGATAAAGAAGAATAGAATAATGCATTGACACCAGAAAAGAGTATGGATTTCGTTGAAATTCCAAAACATTAGGAAGATTCACTTGAAATACAACTACAGAAAAACTTATCTTTGAAATAACATGTCAGAAGTTTATAATGTTATACATACAATGAAAAAAGACTTAGTGAGTTCGAAAAAGGGAGAAGGTAATAATCACAAAAGGATGTTTTGAAGAGAAGTCTTTTTGCATCCATTCATGAAGAAAGTTGTTCCACCAATTTTCCAACAATATGATGGTTCCACCATCCCGATTCATCATTTTTTCAAATTTGAGATCTTATGTGGGGAGCACGCTATAGATTTGATGCTGATGTTTAAATTATTCCTAACATCGTTAAGTGGTCTAACTTTTACATGGTTCTCCAACTTTCCTATAAATAGTGTGGGAAATTGGAATGATTTGTGTGACTTCTTTTACAATTGTTTCTTTTCCTCTCGAAAGATTGTGATAATTGAATATCTCTGAAAACATCGATAAGAACCTGAGCAATCATTAACTGCATACTTTGATAAGTTTCAAATACTTATTTATAAGTTTATTAATGATGTGTCCGAATGCAGTATAGTGAATGCTTTTATTAACGACGTGTTGCTAGAATATACAAAAGATCTGATTATTATTATTGTCAAGTCTATGATGGAACTAGAAGGAGTAATAGAAGGACTTTAACAGTATTACAACTAGACACGAGAGCATACACATATTGTAGAGGAAATGTTTGAACTTGAAAATAGATGAGGTTTTTGTAGAAGAGGTCGAAGAAGAGTTAGAAGATAGGAAACAAGGTTCACATAAAAAACTAAAGAAGAGTTAAATTTTGATACAGATAGGACAAAAATCATTTTTCTTCATTTGATGAAAAATAATTTGATTACATTGTCACTAATATTTGAGATACGCTCATAAATCTAATCGATAAGATTAAATGGTGTGATTTTTGACCTGAGCATACAACAAAGTATTGTTTTAGATTGCAAAACGTTATTCATGATTAAGTGGCTAATGTTACCTTGCTCGAACAAAAAATTGGGCAAGGAGCAAAAAGGATTGGAGCACGTCATACTTCAATTATAAAGAGTACAAAAAGTGATAATGTAGAAGAAGATACTTTGGTAGCAGAAATCAAGAAAAGAAAATGTTAGAGGGCATTGAAAAATTTGAAAAACTAGTGATGACAAAGAAGCAGAAGACTATAAAAATAGTAAAAATGAATGATGATGAAGTTGTTAATTAATAAGTGCTAGAAAATGTATAATTTATTATTAACTCATAGGGCACTTATTAGGATTATCACATTAAAATTTTGTTTTTAATAAATAATTCTCTCAAGTAAGTTTTTAATTTAATTTAATGATTTTTAGGTTAATTAGGATATTTTTCATATTTTTAATTAATTTTGGAGAATTTGATTTGTGTAATATTAATTTTGCAGATATTCGAGGAGGCCAAGTCAACATATGAGACTCAAGAAGCAAATAAGTCAAAATATTGGAATCAACCATGAAAAATTAAAGTCAAACGCACAAAGATGATTGTGATACAGTGAACCCTGTACGCAGGGCTATAAATATAAATAATTAACTGAAGAGCTTTTGTGTATTATTTTGATCAGCAATAAACATGGTAGAACAAAGTCCAATTGTTATCCAACTTATTCAAGTCTACAAAAGGACCATTCTCCTAAGAAATTGAATTAATTCTAACTTTATCTGTCTCTCATTGTCCTCTTCTCTTTTCTCTTTTATTTTAATTATATACTTGTAATTTTATTTTTATTGCAATCTGGAAGATAATTATTCAAGAATTTCAAGAAGCAATAAAAATTAATTTTTATATTCAACATCTGTTATTTTGTTGCTCTAGAATGGTTCTTGACTAATCACTCAATCTATGGAGATTGATGAAGTTAAGTTAATTATTTAATTTCAGTTTATTTTTCTAAGTTCTTGATGTTTTAATCGTTTAAAATAGATTTGTCTTCAAAAATCTTGTTTCTTAAGTGTTCCTTGAATTATTTCTCTTTATCCCTCGTTTTGGCATAATCCATTATTATTGTGGAGAACCCATTATATCGGATGTTCACTGTGATGTAGGATCACTGGACGATAAAACTTTTTGAAAAAATGAGATTTTGACCAATATTTAGATTTATAAAAATATTATAATTTTATTATTATATTTTCTGAATCAAGAATCTTTGTAGATTACTTGATTCTAATTATCAAAAAGAACTTAAAATAAATTGATTTTAATTAATGTATCTTGGTGGATTCAAATTCCTTAGATGTTTTCCAATTTAGATTTTTTAATTTAATTTTTCAATCTTAATTTTTAAATTATTCTTAGAAAATGTTCTTAGGTTTTATTTAATGCGGATTGTCCTCTTTCCCTATGGATCAATCCTTACGTGCCCTATCAAGTTAAAGTTTATAAAATTTATTTGTTCGGAATACTGTAACGAACCACAAGCAATACTTCATCAACATCATGCAAGGAGCGACAAACATTAATCAAGTAGTTTGATTAAGCAAAATGAAATACAAACTAGCAGAAAAATATAATTGTATACCGACATTAAGATCTTTATACGATATCGTTGCACTTCTAAAGAAGATTCCTATTGTTGTATAAGTGTTCGATATTTTAAAATTTTCCTTAGGAACACGATTAATGTTTGAGATCATTCTATCCAAAACTTTGATTCGTAATAATGATGTTCATACTCTGTTTTTCAAGGATATTATATAACCGTTTAAGTTACAAGAAGAAGTTTTATTGATTGAAATGAAAGAAAAGTTAAAACAATTGGTGGAGCGAAGAAAATAGAGAATGTATGCAATGCAAACACGTGAAAGGATAAAAGAAAACTAATATATTTTTCTGAAGATGAGTTGATCAATCAAATAGTTGTTAAGCTATTATTATTTTATTGTATCAAATCAATAGGGGTAAAAAATATATTCCTCTATAAAAAAAATTTTGCTAATTGCATGGACTCCCTTAAAAAAATGTATTGGTGCATGTACAAATGAGGTGCTCTACTTATGTGAAATATAACTTTTATGGTTGTCATAATTTTTTTAATATATAGATAATTTCTTTATCAAGATGAATATTCTATTATCTACCAAGATATTTTTGTGAGTTATTTTCTACTAAGAATGATATTTCTTAGAAGCTAGATTCCTTCAATGTAACGAGTCTTTTTTCCTTCTCTTTTTTATGATAAGTAATATATTGAAAAATTATAATTCTAAAATAATTTTACAAACAGTTGAATTTCAAAAATAACTTTGGGCGCCCAAAATAGTGTTGGACGAAGAATAAATGCATATTGTTTCATTGAGAAAATGATTGAGAAAGCACACTATTTGAAGAAGGAGAAAAATTACAAATAGAACCATTAGATTTGTAAAAGAAAGAATAATTTGATCTGTGAGATGTAGTGGCAAAAAACGATGGGAAAATAGATAGAAAAAATGTGGGCTCCTATTATTATTATTGTTCTTATTGTGGGTATCCCCACCCTTTGAGTGAGATTAATCTCACGGTCACATGCACTGTCCCTTCGAAAAGTTCTACGTGCAATCAATTGAGTCGAGGGTCAACCGAACCCTGGAGGGTGGCCTCAAGGAATTCATTACTTTGTGGGGTTTCGAACACTTGACCTACCTTTCCCGAGGAGGTTATCAGTGAAATAAAAGATACTTTAGCAATTTTAAAATTTTAAAATTTTAAATATTTTTTTTCAAAATTTATTACGTTTAGAATGATGTAGATGTTGTAGACACCCTAATTTTGCACAGGCCCATTCGAAAAAAGTTCTAAAAAATATATTATAATACAAAAAAATCATCAAAGGGCCAAAATATATGAAAATTACTATTTTGCTTAAAATAAAATGGCTAAGAGCTATTAAATAGCCTATGGGTCCATAATAAATGTTATGTGGCAAGTTCCCTCGTACAACCAATCTAATTCTTAGTCCAATACAATTCTTAGCCCAATCCAATTCCAAGCCCAATCCTAAAGGGTCCAATTCAAAATCCAAATTCAATTCCAAACCCATATAAAAATCCTACCCAATATCCAAAATTCAAATCCATACCCTAATCACACGTCTCCATACCAATAATTTAATTTTATCATTTCATGTCTCCTCTTTTAAAGTTCTCCACCCCTTTCACATGTCTCCACCTTAATAATTTAACTTTCTAGCATTTCATGTCTCTCATTTTAAATCACATCATGTCATGTCTCAATTTGATCAAAATTACACGTGTCACTCATACATTCACCATCCGAAAAATCCTAGAAAAATTATATATCTCTACAATCATACAATTAAAAAATTCAAAAATAAAAATCCATATAATTTTTATTTGATTTTAGGGTTAGACCCTTTTACTCAAAAAAATTATTTTCAAACTCTAGGTTGACACCTCATTTTTGCTATATCGAGCTCAAGAGCACTAAAAACCTTTCAAGAATGGGCTTGACCCAAGATATTTCTTAAAAAGGCTTCAAGGCCTATCAATCAAGTAGCAACATGCCTTGAAGGCCATTTTCAAAAGAAATTTTAAGACTGGCCGAACCTCACATTTAGGCAAGCCATATTTAAACCTGAAATAACCTCATCAACGGCAAAAAAAGTTTTTAGTATGTCCGAGCCTTACTTTGACCAAGCCAACTTTTTAGCTTAGGTTTGGCCAGGATTAATATTTGCTTGGTATGAACCATAGTTTCGGCCAGGCATAATTTTGCCCTGGTCGAAACTCACTTTAGGTCAAGTCTATTGGGTAGATACAAACCCATGTGTACTCGAATTTTCTTAAAGAAAAATGATCCTCTAATCCATCTCCTTAATGACTTTTTCCTCAAGAAATCCCTTATTTTTACTTTATTATTCTTGTATTAATTCTCTAATAGTCCTCACACCTTGGTTTTCAAGTAATTATGTAATTTTTCTAATAAGGACTCTTGGTCAAAATTGGTCCCCACATGAGTGTTATTACATCTCTAACCTCATCATGTTTAGCCTAGATAGAGATATTTTATTCTTGTTCCCATCATCCTTAACCTCAATTCAAGAGAATCTCATGATATTCAATGAAATTAGACGCAATTCAAGAGGTTTTGACTTTTTTTTTATCCAATCTACATAATTCTCTAGAACTTGTGGGTAAAGACTAGATTATCCCTAGGTTGTTGGAGAACTAGTTAAAGGAAATAACACTTAGGTCCAAAATCTTATCATATATTTACATGTCATTTGGTTTGATTCTCTCTCAATTGACTTCAAGCCTAAGGTTTAAGACCATTCTACAACTCTCAAAGAATTCTTTTGAAACTAATTGATTTTTACTAGTCTATCCCTTTGTCATTTTGATTAGTTAGATTCGTAGGTGAGTGAAAAAACCATCAAGACCAAGGAGAGGAGGGGTAATTGAGATCTTTCATTGAGGTTTTAAAGCAAATATTGAGAACTTGGAGATTTAAAACCAAATTATCCCAAAGGGTCTTCCAAAATCCTATAAATAGGAGACCCATTCAAGGCAAATAGAGAAAGAAGCTCTAGTGATCCAAAATTCTGTTAAATCCTCTCCTTAAAACCTTTTAGCATACGAAAACTCTGCCAAATAGAAACCTAAAACAAGAAGAAAATAAATAAAGAAAAAAAAAAAGAGACCAAGGTGGGGAATACGTTTAAATTTCAATTTTCCTTTATGTAATAATCCCTTTGTATACCTACTTTTACCTCACATCCCCTATTTACATTCAAGCAAATTTATCTTTAAGTTTTCTTTATTTTTAATAATGTAGATTTTCATTTTCTTTAGCTTGAGGCTTGGGAGTAGAGAGTAAAACTTCTTAAATGTAATCTCCCCCTATAAGCCTTCAATATGTTTTATGAGAGCATTAGAATAATTATTCTTTGCTTATTTAGTTTTCCTTACAAGCTTTAAATTCCTAGTTTAGATGTTCTTTATTTTCTTTACTTTCCTTGTAAATTTAAATTCATATAATAAAGATTTTCTTTATTTCTTTCTTAATGACTTAATAACTAGAGAGTAATCCATTTTTGGAGGTAATCTTCTCTTTCTAAGTCTATTACATGCATATATATTTGCACACACCATACTCCAAAAGGATAAAGAGTCAAAGGTGGTGGTCTTCTTAGATCCCACATAACTCTCTAAACCAACACAAAAAATAATCCTAAAATAGACACAACTCATGCATAAAAGGTCCTTAGTTTTCTTATACTAGTGTCCAATCCATAGATGTCTCCTAAGGACTAAACCAACAAAAAGATACTCCCAAGGAAGCATATAACTTTCTAAAAGAATTTTGAGATCCAAGAAGGTGAAATCCATATGAATTTCCACAAAAATCCCAACCTCACAAAAGTTTTCAACAAACACCTACTTTCTTTTTTAGTTTGGTCATGGACTTAATTTCTTCATTTTCTAAATTGAATTATAGCTTTTTCGTTTCTTAACCTTTTTTTACAATTCCATCTACTTTCAAAATTAAAAAAAGATAAGTTTCGTATTTCACCATTGACCATTAAAGGTTAACATCTTTAGATGGGAGAGACAATGTGTCTAACACCTTCCTTGTCCCTCAATCGAACCTCCTTACCTTAGTTTTCTAGGTAAATTTTTTCCTTATCCTTTTGGATATGAGAGTTACTACATTTTGGTGTCGCTGTCGGGGATCGAACTTGGGTCACCAGCGTGACAGGTAGGAATTTGATGAGAGTACAAAATGTCATATTTTTATTTTTTAATGTTTAATCCTTTATAAATATTTGGTGCCCGAATGTATTCATTATTCTTTTATTTTAATTTAGGATGCAAATGGAGGTGTTAAATGCAAAACGAAGTTAATTAGGTGATTTTGGACAATTTCGACATCGCTTCGTAATTTGAGCATAACTTTCTCATCCGAGCTCTGATTTAGATGATTCAAAATGCTATATAAATCTAAGAAAAGATCTACAACTTTTATGTTTTTAATTTTAAGAGATACGGGATACATCAAGGTCAAAATCGGGCTTGAAGTTTCTATATCTGCATTATTGACATTCTGAAACGTCCCTAAACATGTAATTTGATATGCGAATTTGACGCGGTATATTTTCGAAAGTCTCTAGATTGGTGCACGAAATTTTCAGTTGAAAAGACCATTTTCCTAATTATATTAGGACTTTATTTTATTTTAAATATTTTTTTTCTTAATTTGTCAGATTTGAATATTGTTATTTTAGGATAAAATTTAAAATATTTTTAGGAGATTTTGTAGGCTTCTAAGAAGTAAAAATAACATGTAAAAGAGACTTGAAAAAGACATCTCTCTTCCCTTCTTCTCTAACTTCTGTTTTGAGTTTTCATCATGATTTTGTGTGACTAAACTTTTCTAATTGGTCGAAGGAAATGGAAAGCCTGCGAATCAATAAAAACTGTGAGATCTAATTGATTTTTATTGTTCAATTTTACTTTGAGTATTGGATGTTCTTCTATGTCTATTTTCATGATTGTTTCGTTTAATTACTAGAAGGTCTACTAACTTATTATACGTTGCAATTTACTACTAGGTTATCCGTAATTGTTTGATCCCTCTAATTTTTGAAGTAACTAAGATTTAATGATTTGTTGTACCAGAAATTATTAAATCTTAGGAGGAACGTTCGACTAAATTAAATACAACCGGCTTGTACTTGTATTGTTTAGCTTTATCGATATCTCTAATTCTTAAGACTACTACTAGATTAAATCTTTAGCTCTTGTCTTGGGTTATTTAGTAGTTAGAGTTAATTAGATCGCATGTTTGCTATTTAATTGTGACTAAGGAGAGATAGGAAAATAGTTCTAACGGTGAATATTCAAACTGTGAATTGATATATACTTGCATCGATAATCAGTTGTAAAATTTCTATGACGGATGTTGACTTAGGCCAATGTTTATTCTTTTAATTGATTTCAATTCTTCAATTTGAATTGTTCCTTAGTTGTTTTTCTTAAAATTGTTTTCGTTATACTCGAACTCCCCTCCTTATTCACATAGCATAAAAACTAGGCTAGATACTTTCCGTGGGAATGATCTTTACTCGCACCACTATATATATATATATATATATTTTTTTTTTAAGAGTATAGGTTTTATTTTTGGTTGCTTGCGACAGCACACCAAAATTTTGACAATTAAGGGTACAAAGTTTATTTTTATCAATTTTTCTAAAAAGAAAAATGATCAGTTTATAGGACCTAAGGTGGAGAAAATTTGGTGCTTTAACACTTTTTATATTTTCTAACTAGACCCCTTACTTAGATTTTATGTGGGTTAGCGTTGAATCCATACAACAATTACCAAAAATTAAATATTTAAAATAAAATCATTTTGAGTGTTCATTCACACCCTATTCTAAAAAAATGAATGATGACGACTCAAAATCAACCTAGTAAAGGTCCTCAGACTCAAAAATCATATAGTTGTAGATGTTGATGAATATTTGAATCTATTATACTTCAGAACTTATGATATACCCCTTGACCTCCATATTTTTTGAGATACAAGCAATAAATGATTCAAATAACTTAGTTTTTAATCTCTTGTAAAAAAATGTTATGACTAAAAGTCCATATTTTCTCGTCATTTCCTAAGGCACTTATTAGATTTTCTAACTCATATCATTAGTTTTTATCATAAAATCATATATGTCACTTAAATCATTATATTTCATATTTTGTTAGTTAATTGCATGAAATTTATGATTATTGGGGATCTTGATTATGCATTGTATTTTTGTAGATAAATCAGACGAAATCTAGAAGTCAAGAGTGGAAAGACTACCAAAGTCAAAGTCAATGTCAAATTAGAAGTAAAAAAAATAAGATCAAAACACGATCCAAGAGATCCGATCGTCCTAGATCCATAAAAAGATTAACAAAAACAAGTTTTTCTTAAACTCTAATATGCCATACTATATCATTTTGCCCATAATTTTGGACTCACTAATTGAATTAAGGCAATGTTAGATGCGTTGAAAAACTAATTCAAAGGAGAACAAATTAGTATAAGGTCAATTTGGACTTTTTATGAGTAACAAATAAAAGACAAGTTAGAATCTTCTAATTTGTAGTGTTTCACCATTTTGGATATAGAACTTGACTTGGATCTCGAATAGAAGCAAGGCTTGTTGGATTGAAAACCTAATTGAGAGAGAAACAAAAGTGAATTTCATGAATCAAGACTAATTCAGATGTTCTATGGGTGCCAATGTGCTACCAAAGTAACCCCAATTTTTTTTTTAAAAGAACTTAAGTTCTTAATTTTCTTCTCTAGATTATTATAAAATATACTTCAAGATTAATAAATATAAGTTTACTTATTATTTTTTGTCTTTTTATAGTTTTGCAATAATTCTTGGCTAATCCCCCAATTTAGAAAGATTGAAGAAGTTAGAATAATTTAATTATAATTTAATTTTTATTTTTAAGTTCTTGAATGTTTTTGCATATTATAGTAAATTTCTCTTCAAATCAATCTTAGTTCTTCAATATATTTTGGGGATCTTTCCTTATCATTCATCATTGGATAAAGTCTCCTTATAGAGGATCATTGGATGATAACACCTTTGAAAGGAAGGAGATTTTGATTAATTTAATTAGATTAATTAAATCTTATTTTTATCGCAAAATCTTTCGAATCAATGAACTTTACTAGATTTTGATTTGAGTTATCCAAAAGAACTTGAAATTAGAAATTAGATTTTAATTGGATTCTTTTTTTGTGGATACAGTTTTCCTAGTCTTTTTTAATCTCATACTTTTCTTAGTTTTTAATTTAGTTTTAGTTACATAATTTCTTGTCTTAAATTAATTTTAAATTCTTTTTCTCTAATTTTTTTTTTTTAATTTGGATAACTAGTCCCCAATCTATGTGGATCGACCCTACTTATCAAACAAGAAGGTTTATAATTATTTATTTTATATATATATAGTTAAAGAAAATCATATACGAGACAAACCTTGCTAATGCCATCCTAATTCACATGTAAATCACAAAAAATTAGCACACACTTGGGGTGGCATTAGTAAAAGTTGATGTGACAATAAAAGCTCTCTTATTTGTTTATATTATACATAAAGGACAACATTCGGTAGACAACATTTTGTCTTACATGACAAAAAGTATTGGAATGAGCTGATTTTTTTTGTAAGGATGATCTCTATGGTGAGGGGACCATCATCACAAAAAATCGTCCAATTCTAAAACTTCTAAACCTATGAAAAATGATTACAAACTAACTGTAAAAAGTAAACGGTCAACAATTCTTCAACTTGTAAATTAGGGTTGGCAATTTTAGAATGGATTGATTTTTTGTGACGATGATCCCTTCACCATAAAGATCATCCTCATAAAAATTAGCCCATTCCAAATTTTTTAGCCCATATATGATAAAACACATTGTCTAGAATATTATTTAAATAATATGTAATTAAAATTTTAATAAATAAATTATTTTAATTAAAATATATAAAATCCCAATTGATCCGATTGAGTCATCTTGGTTGTCTCACGAGATTCAACACCGTTGAGACGCCTTGTCTATCTGATGAACTATATCGAGATGACTCACCCAAGTCATCTTGACATCATATTAGATTTGAAACAATGCATAAGAGATATTTTATTAAGATAAATAAAAAATTGTCAAGTGTCCAATTAAAAGTAAATTGTTGGATAGACCTTCATAATACTCTGGCATCCTCTCAACCTCATAAAATCCTACCTATTGGAAGAGTGAAGATAAGAAAACTCACATCTAGGGGTGTCAATGGGTGCCCATTTAAATAAAATTGAATAAAATCAAATAGATTGATGATAGGCTGACGTGGTTGATGTGACATGTGCATAGATCCTGAAGAAAAAGTTCTATAATTTGTGCACATGCTACGCGTCAATCAACCACATCAGTTTAACAAGACTCAAATCGATAGGAATCCAGAATCAAAAGGCTTCATATTTTATCCCTTTTTTTTTTTTTTTGGAATTAATAAGAATAGAGTTTTTTGAAATCAAACCAATTGATAAAATCCGATAGGGACCGACAATTTTTTTTTTTTACTGATACGGTTCTTAGCTCTATTAATTTGAAAACCTAAATCAAAACCGATAAGAACCGAAATTAATATAAAATTTAATGGTTGCGGTTCCTTTACGAATCGGAATTGGAACCGACCCATTTGACAAGCTTGACTGAAGCTGAACCCATAAAAGATGAGAAACCCGTTTGTAACGAAAATTCTAAAACCCTTAAACCCTAGAAACCCTCTTCCAACACTATGAATTTCCTTCGCTTCACGTCCTCTGCTTCTCTCTGCAACTCCATTTCCCGCCATTTTAGTTCTCGCACAAGGCTACCAAAGCTTCGAAAAATCCCTTATCATCAACGATCTCAAGCCATACTTCAAGCCCAGAAAGCTTTAACTGACTATCTCCACGCCACCAGATCCTTGCCCTTCGCTCACGCAGAACAAATCAGCAAAAACTCTCCTTTTTCTCTCTACGATATCATCTCCAGAGTCGAATTCTCTCCTTCTAACTTCTCCAAGAACATCAATAAGTTCCTCAGATACCATCCTATCAACGAATTCGAATTCTTCTTCGAGAGCATCGGCATCGATCCTTCAGAAATCTACAGATTCTTACCCTCTTATCAGTTCTTTTTAAATGAAGAAAAGATTATCTTGAACGCTGCTCTTGCGTTATACGGGTTCGGATTCCCTTGGAACAAACTGGGTATCTTGTACAAGGAGGAGATTTCCGTATTTGGTAAGAATCCAGAAGTTTTAATTGCTCAGCTTTGTGGATTTAAAGTGTTTGGGTTTGATAATGTTTCGATTGCCGGTATCTGTCTTGCTTTTCCTTTTGTTTTGAGTGAAAATGGTGATTTGAGAGCTGACATTGATGCCCTTCTTGATGTTTTGAAAAGGGTTTTTCTTGATTTTGATTTGAAGACTTCTTTAGAAGGCAATGTGGATGCTTGGTATGATGCTTGTAGGAAAATTAGGGTTTTTTATGATCTTGGTTGCGAGAAGGGGAGGTTAAGGGAATTAATGGGTAAGAGAATGAAGGTTTTTCTTGAACACTCAGAAGACGTTTTGGTACAAAAGGTGGAATTTTTTCTTCGATTAGATGCAATGAAGGAGGAGGTCGGCTTGTTGCTTCTTCACTACCCAGAGATTCTAAAATTCGATCTGGAAGGCCCAATGTTTTCGGTTTTAGAATTTTTGAAACGTGTTGGGCTGAGTGATGAAGAACTGAATTCTATTTCAGTAAAGTATCCTTATGTTTTAGGCAGGAATCGGTTGAGGAACCTGCCTCATATGATGAGAGCTTTGGATCTTCACAATTGGTTCTTCAATAAGATCGTGGATGGGAATTACCTCTTATTAGCTAATTTTGATATTAGTAATCCTGATGTAGACATGGAGAAAGATTTTAAAGATAGTTTGGAGAGGATCCGATTGATGAAGAACCACATTCATGTAATGGGTAAGTTGAATTTCTTGCATGAAATTGGATACGGAGAGAATCTTTCCACAATAAAAGTCTTATCCAACTTGCATGGCTCGAGAAATGAGTTACAAAAGCGATTTGATTGTCTTCTTCAGTTAGGGATTGAATTTCACAAGCTTTGTAAGTTTGTAAGCGTGAGGTCTAAGATCCTTAACCAAAACCCATATGTACTTGAACAGAAAGTGAAGTTCCTTCAGAATGACATAGGGTTATCTTTGCAATCCCTAGATGTTTTTCCTGCATATTTATGGTATGATTTAGAGAATCGGATCAAACCCAGATTTAGAATCCATATGTGGCTTAAAGAAAAAGGTTTGATGACAAAACAATATTCCATTGCAACCATACTTGCTACTTCGGAAAAGAAATTCATAGCTCGCCTTTTACATATTCACCCGGCTGCCCCAAAACAATGGTTGGAGTGCTTTTCGCCTGGAAAATACAATGAGAGTCTCCAAGAAACATAGGTAAATCTGTGATGAATTGCAACAATCGCGGTCACAAGTCACAAACATTTTTTTCTTGGAAATCTGAGCTACAGAAGTGTAGGAAATTCCTTTGAGAGAGCTACTTCATGTCTCTAGTTCCAAAATCTTTTATCAGATCAAGAAAACGCAAAATCTGGGGCGGTGAATCCAGCCATGATTTCTTGTCAGGAATCAGGATCACCCAAATGCAATACTTGAACCTCACATTGTTTGTGAAAAGTGCAATACAATTCATATTGGATTCTAATTCTGGTTCACCATTTGAAACTGTTCTATTGCAATTTTTAGAATTTCTCACACTATCAGCACAGGATTGGACCATGAGTTAACATCTCACCAGAAGTAAGTTATGTTGTATCCTTTTTGATACTCCCATATGTACTTATGGCTGTTTAATTCTCAAGATGAGCACTCTTTTTGTGTAAATGAGTTTGATTGTAAATGTAAATTGTTTGTATACGACCTTTGTCAACCTTTAAGTTCTCTATGAGAGTATTTTAAAATTTAGGGTTTTAATGTTGGTTAAATATTCTGTCATTTGTTTTCTTTCTAACGGAGGCAACGTTACATTGTATTTGTCCCAGTAACCCTAATGTTGTCAATATAACTAATCAAAATTGACTCTAATCCAGAACTTGGTGGTTGCAGTCTTGCAACTAATGTTGTTGATGCTCTGCGTGCAAATGCTGAAATGTCAAACTATGTTCTTACAGAATGCTTCTTTTTTATTCCTACGTGTTTGAGTGTTTGCATATGGATTCAACTTTTATATCAGGTGGTGCTTCATGCAGCTAAATATGTGGTATGGAAGGATTCACAAGTTCTCCACACTCCTGTGGATCTGAACTTCAGTATTCTAAATTTGAATTTCTCAATATTTTATGGATGTCATAAAGATTCGCTTGGGTTGGGTTGTATATTGTTCATACATTGCATAGATGAAATTCAAGTTTTTCTTTCCCAATGGAATTATCAAGTTTTATTGTGGCGTCATTGGTTTCCTTGGTAAAGCTTACAGTTTACCTTCATTTTTAATAGCAATCAGATTGTTGAGTTTCTCTTTTTGGTAGACTAAGTAGTAGAGATTTTAACTGCACTATAAACTGGATATAATCTATACATTAAGTCATCATTATAAACCGGTATATCTATCAAGCTGTAGACTGTGTTATAAAGCTTGAAATCATGACTCAACTTAAAAGTCCATCCTATTGAGTTCACTTGACTAGTGAATAAAATATTAATGAAATAATAAATGTATTATTTCATGTATATATAAGATTTTTCTGTGTTTTGTGTGTGTGTATTTTTCCTGGTTTTTTGGTGCGTGCATGTGTGTGAAATCATTTCAGGGTTTGCAGAAAAAAAATTTCTTACAGCTTGCTTGGTGTGTTG
This sequence comes from Akebia trifoliata, assembly GCF_017979445.1. Taxonomy (NCBI): domain Eukaryota; kingdom Viridiplantae; phylum Streptophyta; class Magnoliopsida; order Ranunculales; family Lardizabalaceae; genus Akebia; species Akebia trifoliata. The sequence goes on along the minus strand of NC_141385.1, from coordinate 31,176,207 downwards.
CAAAATTCTGTTCATGAGGGATTCATCAGTTTCAAGTTCAACCATTACATATTTTGTTCAGAGACTGAAGGTTTGAGATAAATGCAACGCTTGTTCTGTGTTATTGGAAAACCAAGTCTTTATTCTTGAGGATTCTAAGAATATCTTACCAGAGATTCTCGAATTGAATCTATGGAAAACAATGGATTTCCTCTTTGTGGAAAGGAAATTGGTGTTTTTTTCTAGTTGGGAATCCTTGGCTTTTGAAAATCTGAAAAATGGGGATGGATGGAAAGAATAAAGTTGGTTCTCTTGGACCACGGGTGGGATTTGGATATTTCCAATAGTCAGAGGATTGATCTTGATGAATTGATTGTCATTCGGATTTTGGATGATTTGTTCGAGGAGAATTCAAAAATGCCGCAATTATTTTCTACTATTTTCAGGTGGCCTGAGAGTTACACCAAGTCCAAGCGTGTGATAAATTCAATATTTACAATGATACTGAATCATGGAGCCTTGGATCTTCTTATGTATCTCACTAGAAGTAAGAATGGAAGAGGTGATGGCATTACTTGGTGGTTAATGTCCTCAAGGAGACCCAGAGGAATAGAAGGATTTTGGAAACTAAGAGTTTGCTAGTTAGTTCTTGAGTCAGGAAAAGAAAATGTTAAGTATGGCTCTTAGATTAGTCGATTGAATGAAGATGTTCAACATTTTTCCCACAATCGGAGTATGTAATTAAGGGCATTATTAGAGTGAAAAAGAAGGTTGGATTGGCTTGGGAATTCTTGGGACAAATCAATATTTGAGGGATGAGCAATGCTTGTATTATTAGTTTGCTGTGCCCAAGGTAGGTAGCCTTGCAATTACTCGTGGATTTGCAGAATTGCATATTTAAACCTGATGAGCTTGCATAAACAACCACAATTGCTGCATCCTGCAAAATGGGGCTCTTGAAAGAGGCCAGTTCCATATTTTTCAAAATGATTCAAATGGGTCTCTCTCCGGGCTTTAGACCATAGCTCAGTTGGTATGACACAAGAAGGTTGAGGGAAACAAACATGTTTTGAAGGTATCTGGTTTTTGCCCTCAAACATTTTTCTGTCTAGTAGCTTTATTTCTGAGTTGGGCATATCCTGATTGTTACTGTTACACAACTATTATTGGACAAGTTAGATGAAGTTCTTAAGTATCCATGTGAAATGTTGAAGAGGAGGTTCAAACCAACCCATTAGAACATACACAGTGCTCGTCGATATTGCAGGATTGGAGACTTAGAAATGGTGAAATATCTGTCGTGGGATCTGGTTTTTCATATTTATTGAAGGGTAGAAAAGTTTTCTATTCCTACTTTGAATCAGGGTTTCCATTCCTATTATCATGAGGCACTTCCTCGATCATTCTTGGAGTCTTTTCAAGGTTTTCTAAGAAACTCTAAAAGAAAATTATCGGATAATATTTGGTGTTTTTTAATTCTTATTTGGCATGGTTTAGCTAAAAATTGATATGGCAATAGAAGTTATTTTTGTTGTGTAAATGTCTTGTATTCTGTTGTACTACATAGAGTTGCGGCGGTGTAGGGGGAAACTCCCCAGTTGGGGTCCCGCTACCCAGTCAGTAAGCGGGGGTGAAGCCCAAATTTTTTAAAGGATGTGAAAAGGGAAATCATGTAATATTTTCTTAAGGGGTTTTCTATTTTTGGGGGTTTCTGTTTTGGGGAGTTCTGCATGTTTTGGTAACCCTTAGTTATATAAATAGAGGTCTTTAGAGCTATAAAAAATTATGAGAAAATAGTGATTGTTGTTGTTCTGTTCCGTGGAAGTAGGCACACTGTCAAACCACATAAATCCTTGTCTTTAGTGTGATTATACTGTCTTTTGCTATTTCAATTTTTTCACAAGTTAGTATCAGAACCTCAAGTTATTGAGGTTTGCGGTGAAGATGATTGGTTTAAAATTTGAAGTTGATAAGTTCGATGGGAGGAACAACTTCAACTTATGGTAGAGATGAGTAAACGATCTGTTGGTGCAACAAGGATTGTGCAAGGCAGTGCCTCATAAGAAACTTGTGGCAGTGGACAATGATGATTGGGAAGAGATCAGTCAGAATGCCGTGACTACTATTCGTTTGTATCTTGCAGACGAAGTAATGTATAACGTGATAGATGAAGAATCAACTCTAGATCTATGGAAGAAACTAGAGAGTTTATACACGGCGAAGTCTTTAGCAAACAAATTGTTTCTTAAGAAACAACTATACGAATTACAGATGATAGAAAGTTCAAATTTGTTGGAGCATCTCAATATGTGTAATAAGATCATAAGTGAACTCTTGAGATTTGAGGTTAAAATCAAGGAAGAAGACAAGTCATTATTGTTATTGGCAACTCTTCCCTCTTCATATGATCATCTTGTTAAGGAGACTTTGAATACAGAGGAGGTTACCACGACACTTTTATCAAATCAGATGAGGAGAAAATCAAATAATGAGGAATCCTAGGCAGAAGGGCTTGTGGCAAAGGAGATTCAAGGACGAGGGAAGTCAAAAAATAAATCTTGACCAGATAGGAAAAGTCTAGATCGAAATCAAGGGTGAAAGACGTAGAGTGCTACTACCTTAAGAAAGGGTACTTCAAAAGAGATTGTCGAAAACGTCAAAAGAATATTGAAAACAAGAAAAAGAAAAAATCTTCTGACTCGACAAATGTAATAGCAAAAGCTTCAGATAGTAGTGATGAGGATGCGCTCTTAATTTCCACTTCCTTAAGTATCAATATCCTATACGATTCTTGGATATTGGATTCAAGATGTTTGTACCATATGTGTACGAATAGGAATTTGTTTGACACATTTGAACCATATAATGGTGGCGTTGTGTTGATGGTTAACAACACAATGTACAAAATAGTTAGGATAAAGACCATTAAAATCAAGATATATGATGGAATGGTTCGTACTTTGATTGATGTGAGGTATGCACTCGATCTGAAAAAGAATTTGATTTATTTTGGTGCATTGGATTCTACTGGGTATAGATACTTTATGGCAAGTGGAGTATTGAAGGTTGTGAAAGGTGTCATGGTGGTTTTGAAATGTTATAAGATAGGAAATCTATACAGGCTGATAGGGAAAACAATTACAGGTGGAATTGTTGTTGGTTCATCAGAAAACAATGAAAGGATGAAACCAGATTATGGCACATGCGATTATGTGTTTGAAAAATAATGTAGGGTACATTTCAAGGTTTCGAAATATCGCAATACAAAGATACTTGAGAATGTCCATTCGAATGTATGAGGACCAACCCTAGTAACCTCTAATTCAGGAGCCTTATATTTTGTGCCCAGAATGTGATTTCAACTCTAACAACATTAAAATCGGTGAAAACGGAGAAGTTGACGAAGAATCGCAAAAATGATCAAAATATCCTTTGATGTTCAATTTTTACCTAGAAACCTCAATTTGTAGGAAAATATGACTAAAAATAAGCTTTTGACATTATTCATACACATCGAAAAGATTTAGAGACCCCACGTTTAAGAGAATAAATTTTTTTATCATGAAATGACAAATTTTCACATGAAATGATACGATTTTTTACATAAAATGACGATTTCCATCACGTGGAATGACACCAATTGATCGCATGTAATGATGAAAATTAAGACTTGATTGAACCAATCATGAATCCATCGACCAATCGATCAATAAAAATTTCAACAAATCAAACCAATTGAATTAACAAAATCTTGCATTTTAAACCAATAATCTCTTAATCAGTTTCATTGATCAAACATCAAATTAACCTTTCAATTAAAATATCTAATCAATTTAAAAATTGTCAACACTTATAAATTTTTAACAAATTGTTAAACACTCGATAAACCAAATCCTCGATAAAAATTTAACCGTGATTAAATTATCGTATCATCCAAATCAATTTATGAATCGATAACCAATCAAATCAATCGACATATTAAATTTAATCGAATTAAGCACCAATCGATTAAACCTCGATTGATCGAAACCACGTAAAACAAACAACATAAGTAACATGAGAAGTATGAGATCACTCCCTCCATTCTTCACACACAAATACAAAAAGTGAGAGGTTCGACCGAGCAAAAAGGACAAAAAAGAAGAAAATAGAAAAATATGTGATTCATTGGACACAAGAAGGGAAAAAGAAATTTAAAAAAAAAGGAGAAAAGTTTTTGGAAATAAAAAAACTATAAAAAGGGAGCAAGCATACGTTCTGGAGGAGGAGAGAAAAAAAAATCTGTTAAGAGAAATTAAAAAAAGACGAGAAGAAAAAAAAAAGGAAAAAAAGAGAAGGAATAAAAAAGAGAGGAGTCACTCGGCACCTGGACAACAGCCATGTATACATTCTTCATCGCCTTCTTCCTTGTCACCCTTTTCTTTTTCTTCTTGCATTAACGACTTCAGCGCACCAACCATTCTCACCCTTCATTTTCTCTTATTCTTTTATCTCCATAGCCATTCCATCGTCACCCCATCATTTACTACAGGACTATGAACCTCCCATTCCTCTTCTCCCAGCCTCGCCTCATCCCACTTGCTCACTTTTCCTAAGATCCCATACTCTTTCACTATTTCTCTGATTTTCTTTTCTAGATATAGAGGTAAGAAAAAGAAGAAGAAGAATGAAAAAAAGAAGAAGCCCCACAACACACACTCACTCTTCCTCTTTTATTATTATTTTTTGATTTTCTTGTGCAGCCAAATCGAACCAAACCCCTTTCTCTCACGTTCTCATCTCCCTCTCTCTCCAGTTGCGACCACCACTCTCAAAAACTCTTAGTCGGACTTAATTTGAAGGAAAAAACATTACGGCTCACCTTCACCATTCAAGGTGAGTTCGACTTTCGTTAGACATTGTTTTTTTCTCTCTCTATTATCTCTTATAAATTTTTTTTTTTTGTGGTGTTTTCATTCGTTTCTTTGTTTAATTTTAATTTGTCTTATACTTTTATGATCAATAATGTATTCCTTTCTTTTCTTTTCTTTATTTTTATTTTTGTAATCGAAGTGTGTCTTGGTTAACAGTGAAATCCTATGTTTAAATTTTCATACCTAGGTCATTATCATGCTAATTCAGTCTAGTATGATTATGGGGTGTTTCAAATTACTTTTATGTGTGTAATGCATTGATACAACTTTTGTGATGATATATGCTTGATTTGGTAGTTTATTCATGCACGTTATGTATGCCACCAAATTATTTATGCACATGAAATCTCAACTAATTTGGAAACAATATACACATACTACATTTTTTTTTCCGTTTTGGAAATGATTTATGTATGTGAACTTGTTATAAATTTGGAAATTCTATACATGTGATTTTTTTTTAATACTAATTTGGAATTATTGATTTTGAACTTGTGTGTTTGTGAAATTTTACTGATCCAGGGGATATTTCCGAACCATTCCCATCCCCACCTATACCTCTTTGATGCGAAGGAAAGTGTTGCAAGCTAGGGGCCATTCAAGACCTGGTGGCTCACAGATTTAGGGATGGGAAAGACTCCTATATCTGGCACGATCCTTGGATACAAGAGGGGGTTCTATTGAACAATTAACACCAAGAGCATAACTACGAAACCAATCTCTACTGAGAAGCCAAGGTGAACTCTCTGATCAGACAAGACATTTGGGTTCTCCTTGTTCACCTTATGGCCAGCCTGAGTAGTAGGTAGGAACAACTCAGATCTCTGGAATTGGAAAGCCATGAAAGGGACAAAATTATCCGGAAGCCAAAAGCCAAAATAATTTTTACTCTTAGATCTGCCTACATGGCCCATCAACAACCCAAACCTCATCTTAGATGGTACCCCTTGGTGTGGTTCAACAACAATATTAATAGGCATAATGTCATTGCCTGGTTGGGGCTAAGCAAAGGGCTTAAAGCCCAGCACAAGCTATTGGAAATTAGCCTTGACCTTAACATTTTCCTGTTGACCATAGGATAGTCTCAGATCGTAGTAGAGACTGATCACCTTGATCAGGCGGGTTCGGTGCCTAACACCTTCTGAAACCCATAATCTGACCCCTTGATCATTTATCTTATTTGTGGACCGATCCAGATCCGTTTTGGAGTTATTTGGGTTCCTAGACCTAAATTAGGTGGCGATTCCTTTTTCTCTAAAAGTCCCCCATAATTCATTAGATACTTTTTTCATTATTTAGTAAAAAGTGTCAAGGACACTTTCAAGGAGTATTATCTGATCAATTGGATTTAGAGAAACATGGTCAAGGGGGGTACTTCAGGACCATTCCCATTCCCACCTATGTCTCTTTGATGCGAAGGAAAATGTTGCAAGCCAGGGGACAATTCAAGGCCTGGTGACTCAAATTTGGGGATGGGAGAGACTCTTACATCTGGCATGATCCTAAATACAAGAGGGGATTCTATTGAACAATTAGCACTATGAGCACATCTACGTGACCAATCTCCATAGAAAAGCCAAGGTGAACTCTCGAATCAAACAAGAAACTTGGGTTCTCATTGTTCACCCTATAGCCAGCCTGGGCAGCAGGTAGAAGCAAATTAGATCTCTAAAATTGGAAAGCCATGAGAGGGACAAAATTATCTGAAAGTTAGAAGCCAAATGAACTTTCACTCTTAGATCTGTTTATGGCCCTTCAACAGCCCAAACCTCACATTAGATGGTACCCCTTGGTGTGGTTCAACAACAATATTAAGAGGCATAGTGTTATTGCTTGGTAGGGGCTAAGCAAATGGCTTAAAACCCAGGACAAGCTATTGGACATTAGCTTTGACCTTAACCTTTTCTTGTTGACAGTAGGATAATATCGGATCGTAGTAGAAATCGATTATCTCGATCGAACGGGTTCGATGCCTAACACCTTCTGAAACCTGTAATCTGACTCCTTGGTCATTTATCTTATTTGTGAACCGATCCGGATCTGTCTTGGAGTTATTTGGTTCCCAGACCTAACCTAGGTGGTGACTCCTTATTTCCTAAAAATCCTTTATAATTCATTAGATATTTTTCATTATTTAGTAAAAAGTGTTGAGGACGCTTAAAATGAGCATTATATGATTACTTGGATTTAGAGAAACATGATCAGGGGGGTACTTTTGGACCATTCCCATCCCCACCTATGCCTCTTTGATGAGAAGGAAAATGTTGCATGCTAAGGAGCCATTCAAGACCTAGTGACTCACAAAGTTGGGGATGGGAGAGACTCCTACATCTGGTACAATCCTTAGATACAAGAGGGGGTTCTATTGAACAATTAGCACCATGAACACATCTATGAGACAGTTTCCACAAAGAAGCCAAGGTGAACTCCCTGATCAAACAAGACACTTGGGTTCTCCTTGTTCACCCTATAGCTAGCCTGGGCAGCAAGTAGGAGCAAATCAAATCTCTAGAATTGGAAAGCTATAAGAGGGACAAAATTATCCGAAAACTAGAAGCCAAAATAACTTTTACTCTTAGATTTGCCTACGTAGCCCTTCAACAACCCAAACTTCACGTTAAATGGTACCCCTTGGTGTGGTTCAACAACAATATTAAGAGGCATAGTGCCATTGCTTGGTTGAGGCTAAGCAAAGGGCTTAAAACCCAGGACAAACTATTAGACATTAGCCTTGACCCTAACCTTTTCTTGTTGACTATATGATAGTCTCAGATGGTAGTAGAGACCGATCACCTCGATCTGGTAGTTTCAATGTCTAATACTTTTCGAAACCCATAATCTGACCCCATTTATCTTATTTGCAGACCAATCTAGATCCATTTTGGAGTTATTTTGGTTCCTAGACCTAAACTAGTTGGTGACTCCCTATTCCCTAAAAATCCCCTATAATTCATCAGATACTTTTTATTATTTAGTAAAAAGTATTAAGGCCATTTTCAAGGAGCATCATATGATCACTTGGATTCAGAGAAACATGATCAAGGGGGGTACTTTCAGACCATTCCCATCCCCACCTATGCCTCTTTGATGCAAATGAAAGTGTCGCAAGCCAGGGGGCCATTTAAGACCTGGTGACTTACAGATTTGGGGATGGGAGAGACTCCTACATTTGACACGATCTTTGGATACAAGAGGGGGTTCTATTGAACAATTAACATTAGGAGCACATCTACAAGACCAATCTTTACAAAGAAGCTAAGGTGAGCTCCATGATTAGACAAAACACTTGGGTTCTCCTTGTTCACCTTATAATCATCATGGGTAGCAGGTAGGATCAAATCAGATCTCTGAAATTGAAATGCCATGAGAGGGATAAAATTATTTGAAAACTAGAAGCCAAATGAACTTTCACTCTTAGATCTGCCTACATGGCCCTTCAATAGGCCAAACCTCACGTTAAATGGCCCCTTGGTGTGGTTCAACAACAATTTTTAGAGGCATAATGTCATTGCCTGGTTAGGGCTTAAAACCCAAGACAAACTATTAGCTATGGGCTTATCCAATAATCAAGTTGTTGCTTCTACAGGAATGCCATTGAAGAAGAAGGCTGCCTATTTCTCAGTTGTGAGTTTCTTTATGATATGTGGTAGAGATTGCTAAGGAGATCCAATATCAAGCATGAAAATAGGAACTAGATTGATGAAGTAGACTGGCTTCGCACCAATATAAGAGGAAAGTCTTTGAGCTCCCTAATGAAAGGCTTGCTTTCAATTCTTTTATCCGTCATATCTGGCTTGAAAGGTGTAGACGTGTCTTCAAAAACAATTGTCTCTCCCTGGAGTTTCTAGAGTGCATTATAGTAAGGGATGTCCAATTAAGAGTTGGAAGCATGGATGCAAGAACTGAAGACAATGTTTCATCTAGAGCCTTCATGGCCTCATGGAATTCGACCCCAAGGTTTGATCTTAAAATTCTTGTGAAATGTGTATGGGTTAAGCCTCCTGAAAATTCATATGTATTGAACTCGGATGGGTCTTATAGAGGAGATATCGGAGGAGAAAGAACTATCATTAGAAATAACAGAGGAAGTATTGTAGGGGCTCTTGTTAAAAACTCCATTAGGAAGTCAATCCTCTCTCATGAGCTTCAAGCTATCCTCAAAGGTCTAAACTTGGCTATTAGCTTACATATAGATTCCTTAATGGTCAGAGTTGACTCCGAAATGGCTATCGACTGCATTAATGAAGAGGCAGCAATGCCTTGGAGAAAAAAAAAGAACCGTGAGAGCCATTAAATCTAAAGTGTCTCACTTTAAGAGGATCAAATTCTCTTTTTGTTTCAGAGAAATCAACCAAGCTACTGTTTTTTTAGCTTCCAACCTAAATTCCTTAAGTAACTTTAGGTTGAATCCTTTGGACCTCCCTCGGGAGCTTAAGGATATTTTATGTAAGGATGCCAATGGGCATGCCTATGAAAGATTCTAATTTCTTCTTTTCTGGTTGGGAGTCTGCCTAACCCCCTTTTAGTCTTCCAAAAAAAATCTTGGCTCAACTCCTAACATCAAAAATTGCATAAAAAAATTGCTATACAAACCCCAGCCCACTCCACCCGATGGAACATGAAACATTTAATACTTTATGACTTTTTTTATCTCTTTCTATATATCTACTATATCTATTATGCTATTTTGGGTTAAGGATGCATTATACCGATCAATTTTGAACATGAAACATCTAATGATTATACTTATTGTATAGGAAAATAATTGCATAGTTATCCAAGTCGTACGCATGTCCAAGCCGATTAAGTGGTACCAGGCGCAGGTCAACAATCGGGCCCTGCCCTTTAAGCAGGGCAGATCAAAGCAGAGATCTCCCAAGCGTGGTTAGAAGGGCAGCACATCATTAAATGAAACCTAGTCTACCAAGCAGGGTAGACCTGGTTGTAAAATCAACGTAAGCCTAATATGCGCACGTCAATCCCAAAGATCTCGAAAAAGATCTTAGCAGTATAGTACGATCAATCTAGAAAATCCTCATTTGGTAAGCGAATCCACAGAGTCAGAGGATATCTTAGGATTGCCATCCAAAAAGGGGAAAACTTTGATTCGTAGCTAAGAAATATAAATAACACAATAAACATTGCTGAGGATATCTTTTTGGGGGGATTGGAGGTCTAGCCAGGTCACTAAGACTATTCCTCTGCTTCTCTAACTTGAGTGTCAGAGTGATTTTGGAAGCTACCACGCCGTTGCAAGGATGGAGGTGATTGGAATGACTTCGGACCAGTGAGGTAGAATCCATCAGAGCCGTCTACTAGATTTTGATCGCATAGAACTGGTGCCGTCCGTGGAAACACCAATAACATATTGATTTTAGTGGAAACAATGGTGAGATCCACAATAACTACCAAAGTCAATGCACCCCCACCTATGGCACTTGTCGTAGAGGTTTAACTCTTGGAGATGGTAGAGGTAATGAATAAACAACAAGAAGAGATGCGAAAGAGAATGGATGACTTGATTCAATAGAATCAAAACTCGAAGGAGCGTCATGATAATCAGCAACCAGCGGGATAGGATGAACTTTTTGCTGAAAATGATCATGTTTCGAACGTAGAAGAAAGTGCACCCCTATTGATCGCTACAGGAGAAGGTGGAACAGAAGTTGCTATTACGACTACTCAGTGGAGCTTGCAATAGGTCTGATTCAAAAGGAAGTCAGAGAGATGATTAGGAAGGAGAAGACGATGAATAATGCTAATATAGGCACATCAACGACACAAGTTGTAGGAGGATTCAGAAGTCTCCCTTTACAACGAAGATCCTAGCGTAGGAAATTCTAAATAAATCATGCCGCCATACTTTATTCCCTATTCGGGAAAGAAAGACTTGGTGGACCATCTTTTATATTTCTGGCAGATACTTGCTTTGTGGAAAGGAAATGAGGGATTGATATGTAGATTGTTTCCTTCGAGCTTGCAAGGGAATGTGTTAACATGGTTCCACAAGTTGCCATGTGGTTCTAAACCTTCTTTCAAGGAGTTCTGCACTGCTTTTGTAGCCTGTTACATCGGCAACAGGAAAAGTAGCAAAGACGTTAATGCGTTACTCAGTATGAGGATGCAGCCTGGGGAGAGCCTCGAAGAGTTTACAAGGAGGTTCAGGGAAGAAGTGATGTCCCTAAAGAGTTGTGACGGGAGAATAGCCAAGGTGGCGTTCAGGAACTCCTTGCTGCCTAGCTCGAGGTTGTATAGGTCTCTTGTGAAGAAAAGACCAGAAGCATGGAGCGAATTGTTCAAAAAAGTAGAGAAATATATTCGCTTGGAAGATGACCCCCGGAATTCAACCAGGAGGAGCAAGGTAATACGTATTGTGGTGAAGCCCAGGTAAGCAGCATTAACTACAATAATACAACAGGAAAATACCGCTTGAGCAGGATAGAGAACGGATAAGAGAAGAGACGTATTTTTCCATGCCTTCTAGCGAGATTTTGCCACTTATTGTAAATGAACCTTATTTCGAGTGGCCAACGCTCCTTCCTCAAGATCAGATAAACAGAGATGAAAGGTACTATGAGTACCACAAAACACGAGCGGACACCACCAATAGATACTAGGTCTTGAAGAGGTTCCTACAAAGGTTGGCAGAACAAAACAGATTGAAAGACTTGCCAGAAAACCGAGGGAAAATCCATCCCAAGACAACTACTAGAGCCTCGATCAGCCACCTATTAAAAGGTAAGATGGGAGAGCAGTTGTGCTACATGTTGTCCTTAAGCAAGAAAGTAGAAGATCAGGCCAGAACAGGATTGACGAAATTATCAAAAGATGAAGAACAGAGCATATGGCTCACGTTTACATGACAAAAAGTGGCCCACAAAGCAAATGGAGCCCTATGGGGAACAGATCGTTGCCTTTACAGAAAAAGACTTGGAGGGAGTAATGAGGCCTCATTACAACGCACTCGTGTTAACCCTCCAGGTGGGTACCGTTATTCTCAAGAAGGAACTAGTCGACATCGACAGTTTTGTCGACATTCTATATGCTTCGACTTTTCTGAAGATGGGCCTTAGTAGGAACATGCTCATCCCAGCAGGAGCGTCATTGATTAGGTTTGATAGAAGGACAAACCAACCTTAGGGGAAGATAGTTTTGCCTGTGCAGGTAGGTTGATAACCTTGATGATCAGGTTTATGGTTGTCGAGGCAAGTTCCCCATACAATGCCATCCTGGGTAGATGGTGGACGCACGAGATGAGAGCCATTCCCTTTACGTACTATCAGGTTCTGTGGTTCCCTATACCACAAGGGATGTGGGACGTATGAGGTGATCATGTAGCAGCCCAAGTATGCACGCTAGGCAGAGAAGAGCCCCCTAAAACTAAGGACAAGTAATAACAATTATAGTGGGGGGAGAGTGAGCTTGAATAACTCCCATGCCTAGAAAGTGTCCAGATAGTGGATGTGGGAGAAGGTAGACAGATACGTATCAGCACAGAGTTGGCATCAGAAGAGTTGAAGGAACTGACAGATTGCTTAAGGAAGGATTGGGACGTCTTTGCTTGGTCTATAAAAGAGATGCCAGGGATTAGTCTGTAGACACCCCATTTTTGTACTCGCCTGATTAATCAACTCGTCAACCCGATCGCAACGGTTCCCAATGATGGATGTTTATTCCAATACTTTATTTTGTTACCAAATATGTTTCAGAAATCCGAATGAGGTATCTCGAACTGAGAAAACTTAGAAACCACGCTACGCTAGGAAAATACGACCCCAGGAACATAGAAATCATCATCTTGCAGACCAAAACGAAGCTTTACGATAAAAATCACTAAAAATGACCAAATTACCAAAATACCCATAACATCAAAACAACCCTAGAGCCTACATTACGCTTAGGAAAACCCATTCAAACACATAAAACAACAAATCGAAACCAAATAAATTATTTCGCTAATTTTCACAGAATTTGACAAAATTACGAAAATACCCCTCATAAAATTCACGATCATTTCACACAAAAAATTTCATAAATGACAAAAACCAATATTCCCATTGAATTCCTTATGAAAAACTGATTCCAAAACATCCTGGACCATTGAAAAACGATTTAAAACGTAAAAAATCCTCTCCAAGGGCAGGTAATTTTACAACTTTAATAATTAAAATTTTCAAAATTAATAAATAAATCATTAAATAACGTAAATTGAAACATTAAAGTCAATCAAGTAAGACTAAAGTCAAGATATTAAAAGCTAACCAAGAAAGACTAAAGTCAAGATATTAAAAGCCAACCAAGAAAGACTAAAGTCAAAATATTAAAGTCAATCTCATAAGACTAAAGTCAAAATCCTATATCAAAACCCTAATCTAAACTAATCAAGTCAATCTCATGAGACTAAAGTCAAAATCCTAATCTAAACTAATCAAGTCAATCTCATAAGACTAAAAGTCAAAACCCTAAATTAAAATCCTAAAGATTAAGTCCATCTCATGAGACCAAAGTCTAAACCCTAATTGAAATCCTAAAAGAAACCCTAATCAAACCCTAATTCTCCTAAAAAACTTTATAAATAGGAGCCTCCACACCCTATGTTCGTATCAAAGAAAAAATCCTAAAAAAAGTAGGTGAAGAAGCCTCCACAACCTCCCCAAAATCTTAATTTTGGAGCCCCAACTCCTTACCTAACACCCCTACTTCGATTTTAGCCTAAAAAATACCTAGAAACCTTTTAAAAACACCCCAAAAATCCATAATAAATTCAACGCATCCAGATCCAAGAAGGAGATACCTTGCCTCGGAGATCAGAAATCAGATCCGGAGATAGAACAAAGCAAGGAGTACGGTACAAGGAGCAGTTTCACCAGATCTGAGGGAATATAACCTTTGCGTATCGAAGGTAATATTTTTCTATTTTTATATCTAGGTTTTGGTCATTAGCAATGTAGTCTTACTTGGGATAAGTAGAGACCGACATTGGCCGGGCGGGGTTGGTGCCTAACACCTTCCAACCCCGTAACATGATCTCCGGATTCAGATTTTCTGTAGTAGATTAGTTTTTTTTATCCATTTTAGAGTCAGTTTGGTTCCTAGACCATAATAACTAGGTGGCGACTCCCAAACCTTAAGAGTCAAAAGCGGATCCGCGTACCCCGTGGATCGAGGGCGCTTTCATAGTCCAGAGGTGATCTGCCACCACTTGAACATGGAATCAGCTTTCAAACCAGTAAAACAAAAGCCAAAGAAACTATCACCTTGATTTAGAGAACCAATCAACGATGAGGTGAATAGGGTTCATCAGGGAGGTGTAATTCCCTGACTAGATAACAAATATCGTGGCAGTATCAAAGAAGAATGGGAATGTTAGAGTTTGTATTGACTTTACAAACTTGAACAAGGCCTTTCTAAAGGATAGTTTTCCCAGGCCAAGGATAGATGTAACGTTAGGCCACGAGAGGTTGTCCTTCATGGATGGCTATTCTGACTATAATCAGATACAGTTCAATCCAGTAGATCAAGATAAGACAATTTCCATTGTTTAAACTCCTTTGAAGGAAAAGGATCCCTTGAAACTTTCCTAACCAGCCTGCGCCTCTTATGCGGCTGTAGGTCAAGGACATGGTTGAGCTCCTTGGGGGTGGCAAAACTTTGCTCTGCCTGGGCCTAAATTTCCTTAGGGAGTTCAGTAGGGATAGTAACGGCTACAATAGTAGCATCAGTAATAATTGTAGCATAAACAAAAATAGAGGTAGAAATAAGGGCAACCAGCCCCTAGGCACTTTAGCCAGCTGGTCTGCTTCTCTAATGAAGGTGGAGCCTCGAAAGGCCAGGCTCATCTTTTTATTGGCTGGGTCTGTGGGAGGAGCAGTCATGATGGCAGGGGAACAGGAGAACAAGAATTTCAAGAGGTCGATGTTTATGAAGTCAGAAGACCCTGGCAGAATTACAGATAAAGGAGGGCTAGAAAAAGAAATCGATAATGAATCAAGATATTCCAGGTGTTGTTCAGCTTGGGCAAAGGAAGCCTGACTAAATAAAGCTCTTTGTCATTGAGGAGACCGAAGGGGGGCAAAGGTAAGGGCAAGGGGGAATGGATCAAGATCTTCCATGGTCCACTTGATCCAATCAGAGGAAACTCATCATGTAGGTGGCTGCAGCAAAACAAGAGGAGATGTTCCACCACCACCCCCTTCCTTAGCAGCTCTAGTTTGGAGGTCTACTGCCACAAGCCTCCGATCTTTGGATGCTTTACCTGTTTTTTCCTAGCCTCAACAGCAGAAGGGCAAAGGAATCTACGAAAAAAAGAAGGTAAAAATTAGAAATAAATTGGGAAACAGATGGAACAGTAGAATGAAACACATCCAAAAACCTAAAAATCAATTTTACACTATAAGGTCTGAGAAACTCTAAATCCCTCATGAGGAACGCCAAGGATGATCTCCCAGTTCTCGGAGATAAACAGGAGGTCCTTGTACCACCCTTTGTTAGAATTTAGGAGAGAGGGGACCAGAACCACTGATGCATTCTTGGAGGACAACGAGTAGTACCCCAGGCATTGGGAGATGGCTTTTAGATTATATCTGGAGAAGAAGTTATTGGGGGTTATGCCCATCTTCTCTACAATCTCCACTAGACGATAGAAGTTCTCAAACATTTGGCTTAGGGCCTGATTTATCTTACTCAGCACCTCTCTAAGAAAGGGAGAGAGGAAAATTGAGGCCAGCCTTAATTTGACCGATGTAGACCAAAATCTCTCCCTGATGATACTCGTCAGGGTTGTGAGGGTCTTCGTTGACCTGAAGAGACATAAATGCAAGGATATAGAGTTTCCGTCGAAGTTGGGTTGCGTTAGCAATTATAAGAAAAGTAAATGTGTAGAAAAGAGAAGGCAAGTAAAGAAGATTACCTCGGTCTGAGAGAGGTAACAGTTGCAGCAAAGTAGAAAATAGAAAAGGAGAAAGATAGAAAACTTTTTGTAGAAAACAAAGAGATGAAATCTTAGAGTTTTAACACAATAAGAAAGGAAATAAATGCTAAGTCTCCTATTTATAAGAATAGATAATGGAGTACGTACACCTGAGAGGACAACTTGAGTCCAGCTTAAGCGTCGTAGATTGGGGGTAGTGCAGAAGATAGTAGGGCACGTTGACGGACGCAGATGAAGAGTGATCCATCTCAACTATCAGAAGTGATTTGAAAAGATGTTACATTGAATGCATCTATTCGGGAAGAGCAGAAGTAATTATGGAGAATCAAGGCACCCAATGAGAAAATAGATACGTGTCTCGAGGAGACGAAAATACTTCACGTCTCCTTGAGAGGGGGTAATTATAGAGGGAAATAATTGCACAATTATCCAAATCGTACGCTTGTCCAAGCTGATTAAGTGGCACCGAGCGCAAGTCAGCAAACAGGCAGTACCCTTTAAGTAGGCTAGGTCAAAATAGCGATATCTCAAATGTGGCTAAAAGGGTAGTACAACATTAAGTGAAATCTAGTCTGCCAAACGGAGTAGACCTAGTCATAGAATCACCATAAGCCTGATATGTGCACATCAATCCTAGAGATCTCGAAGAAGATCTCTATAATATAGTACGATCAATCTAGAAAATCCTCGTTTGGTAAGTGAATCCACAGAGTCATGGAATATCCTAGGATTACCGCCCGAAAAGGGGGAAACCTTGATTCGCAGTCAGGAGCTATAAATAGCACAGTAAGCACTGCTGAGGGGATCTTTTTAGGAGAATCGGAGGTCTAACCAGGACATTGAGACTATTCCTCTGCTTCTCTAACTTGAGCGTCGAAATGATTTTGGTAGGTACCATACCGTTGCGAGGAGGGAGGTGATCGAAGCGACTTCGGATCAGTGAGGTAGAGTCCATCAAAGTCGTCTACCGAATTTTGACCACACACTTATCTTACTAGCATTGCAAGTTTTATACTTCACACATCAATTATTTTCCAAGCCATTGATGAATCCTTGAGCTTGATTAGCTAAATCTTAGGTCTTCTTCCAATAATACTGCAAATCTCAAGCTCAACACTCAACCAATCTCTCTTCCTTGGTTTGGTAAAATATAACCAAGTGAAAGTAGGGTTCCAATACCAAATATGTGGTATTACCACACACGAACTTATCGATGACCAAGATACACCTTCCCCTTAGACCAAAACTTCTATCAAAGGAACCCACATTTTTAATTTTCGCAAGCTTCAACATTTTAGCTTCCCCACTTGCAAGAAGACCATGTTCAGACTCTTACATCAACTCCTTGAACGCAATACATCATTAAGCCTACATGTCTATATAAATCTTTTAAAGCTCGTAGAGACCCATGGTCGCATGTTAATATTAGCTCTTTAATTAAGGTCTCTTCTTCCACTATGGTTGCATAAATGTTTAGGGTCTGTTCTTTACAGAAGTCAACTTCAGCTCTAGAAGCTGGCTTTTGGAAGAAGTAGTAGTCTAGAACCTGAAAAATCACATCTAGCAGAAGCTTGTTCGTTATGGAAATACATAAGTCAGAAATTGATATTCGTTTGACAATTTTTTATTGTTGGATTCTGATAAAATGATCAAAATACCCTTAATGTTAATAATGCACCTAGAATGCACAAAAAATGAGTAGAATATATATATGGAAATGTTCAACACCCTAAGCTTTACCCTACACTTTAACAAACGTGATTTGTCCTACATGGGTTAGAAATTTTGAAATGGGCTGATTTTTGGTGAGGATGATCTCTATGATTAGAAGATGATCCTCACCAAAAATCAGCCCATTCCAAAATTTTTAGCCCCATGTTTACAAGTTGAAAAATCGTGGACTGTCCCTTTTTTGTAAACCATTTTTGATAGGGTTAAAAGTTTTGGAATGAGCTGATTTTTGGTGAGGATGATCTCCTCACCATAGAGATCATCCTCACCAAAAATCAGCCCATTCCAAAACTTTTAACCCATGTAAGACAAAACACATTTGTTAAAGTATAGGGTAAAACTTAGGGTGGGGAACGGGACCCATATATATATATATATAATAAATTTCTTTATAATTCTATCGAACAATATCTCCTCTTAAAAATGAACATATGAAATTTTCCTGATAAAAACAATACATGCATAATACACAATCCAACATCCACATAAAGATAAATGGTGTTTTGGTAATAAAGTAGTGATGATGAATTACTTTTGGTGTTGGTAGTAAAGATGAAGGGTATTTTGGTAGTAATCCCTTTTTGGAAGATGTATGGTATTTTGATAATCCTCTTTTATTTTTTAAGGTTAGGTTTGTTTAAAAATTTGATTAAAGATGAAGGATATTTTGGTAAATATGAAGTGAATTTTGGAAGATGAAGGGTATTTTAATAATTCTCTTTTGTTTTTTAAAGTTAAGTTTGGTTGAAAATTTGATTAAAGATGAAGGATATTTTGGTAATTGATAACGATGAAGGGTATTTTGTTAATCCCTTTTGATTTTTAATGTTAAGTTTGGTTGAAAATTTTGATTAAAGATGAAGGGTATTTTGATAAAGATGAAGGGTATTTTAATAATTTCATTTAATTTTTTTAAGGTTAAGTTTGATTGGAAATTTGATTAAAGATGAAATGTATTTTGGTAATTATACTTGAGTCGCTTTTTTACATTTTTGGCTTTTTGTCAAAGTTATTTGAAGAAACTCCTCTTGGACGATTTCTTTTAGGAGCTACTTTTAGACTTTGATTGAAATTCTCGGGAGTCAAAAAAGTCCAAATGAACATCATTAATCTAATTTTTTTTTTTTTTTTTTACTTAAAAGCAAAAAAAACAAAAAACAAAAAATATTGGCTCCTGAAGCTCAAATGAACAGGGCCTTAAAATCTTGTCTCGAGACAATGTTTCAATCAAGAGAAAAATCGATATTATTTTGACTCAAATCATTCATGTTTTGGGAAAAATGTTTTCCATCATTCTCAGCCAATACCAATATATAAAGGCCGGCATATTGATATTTTGAACCATCACACAAAGCCTTTTATTTATTTACAGATATAAAATGCTTATTGACAAGAGAAAATACCACATAAAGGAGTAGGTGGCATTTGATGGAGAGACAATAATGACATAAGAATCTGTTTCCACGTCTTAAAATACCTTGTATTCAAGCTAGAATACTTGGGTGAATCTAAACCATTCCCTATAAGTTGTCTAAACTACTCCCTAAACGTTGGTGCAACATAAAATGCTGGATTGACGAGTTACTAAAACATTGGCAGTCTGTCTCATTTGAAGTGATGTGACTCAGACAAGTCAACTCAGTATGATACCATGAGATAGCCGTTTAATGAGGGTAATTTGGTAAAACCAATATTTAATGGGTGTACAAGATTAGATTCATTGAAAGTCAACATCACCACTTTTTTTTAAAAAAAATTAATGAAAAAAGTTTTATTTTATTCAAAAATTTTGATTTAATAATTTAAGTAGTAAACTGTACTTTAGGGAAAAAAAATAAAATATAAAATTTTCACCCTTAAGTATTGAAAAGGGGTGTTAGACTTTGAATCGAGGATAAACTTACTTTTGCATTTTACAATAGGTATATTGAAGAGTCATGAATTTTTAAGGCCCCCTTTGACACACGAACGTGGCATGGGTTAGAATCATAGATTTTCTCTAGATACACTATTATACATTCTCATAAATATGTGTGGTTATGTAATCCGAGAAAAAAAATCTATGATTTTAGCATATGCTAAGTCAAGGATGTATAAGGGCATGCATCATAGGGGAGCATCCAAAAATCATTATTTTATATTAAATTACCCAAAAGCATGGTTATACATAGGGTTGACAATGGGTTGGGTCAGGTAGAGGTGTCAATGGATAGTTAAAAATTCAAATCCGATTTGAATTCAAATTTGAAAAATTGAATATTATCCAAAAAATTTAGATATCGGATATTAGATTTGGATAGTTGTATATATTCAAATCCTTATCAGATACAAATTCATATATTAACATTTCGAATCTGATAATATCCAATTCGAAATAATATATTTATTTGATTTATTTTATATATATAAATAATGTAATATAGATTATTTGATTTGATTTGATTTATTTATTATATAAGTAGTATAATATATAATAGGTATTTTTCAATAATGAAAAATCAGTTGGATAGGAAAATTTGTATATGTGTATTTTTTTATATACAAATTATTCGAATTCTAATAAGATATTATTCGATATCTAATAGAATAATCGGATTCGAATTAGGACAGTGTTTTAGAACATCCGTTAGATTCGAATTTGAATTTGGATTCAAATATTGATGTATCCCAATTGAGAAGCATCTGTTGATAGCCATAGGGTCAGGGTCAGATGAAGCTAGTTCCATATCCTTATCTAACTCTAAATCCAGTTATCTGTATTCGATTTTTTACCTACTTATGCTAAGGATATCCATATCCGACTTGTACCCAAATTTCAAGCGGATATTTAGTTGGATGTATATACTTCATTGTAAAAATGATGGAAAATCATAATTTTGGATTATGTACTCATACCCAAATAACTTGGGTATGCAGATATTATCCAACCCATTGCTAGCCCTACTTATACAATCAATAGTTGATCAAAATTGATAAGAGGTGTATTTTGATAAGGATAATTATAAAAGCACCCCACGAATTAATAAGGACAACTCACATCATAGTCGAATCATTTTATCTTATATGGGTCAAAAGTTTCAGAATGGGTTGAGTTTTGGTGAAGATGATCTCTATGATGAGGAGATCATCCTCACAAGAGATCAGTCCATTTTGAAACTTCTAATCCCATTAAAATTGGTTACAAAAAAATGAATGATTTATAGTTCTTAAACTTATTTTGATGGGATTAGAAGCTTCGGAATAAATTGATTTTTGATGATAAAGATCATCCTCATAAAAAATTAGTTCATTTCAAAATTTTTAATCTATGTAAGACAACAATTCCAAGTATGGTTTGGGCTGTCCTTATTAATTCTTGAGGTGCTTTTATAATTACCTTTTTGGTAATTAAGCAAACACCTGTAAAATTACCAAATTACCCATGCAAGTTGCTAAGAAGCCTGGAGACTACCTAGTACATACTGGAGACCTTTTTCTCCGAGCGAGAGCGAAGTAGAGTTAACAGAGCAAATATAAGTTTCTCCCTCTCACTCTCTCTCAAGCTCACGCGTTAAGGTTAGATCGATCGAGATTAGAGAGAGCTCGTTCTCACCAAACCCTAGCGATCTTCCTGAAGAAACCCTAGCAATTGATGGTGATTCAGCCAATATCGAAATCCGAAAAATTACAGAGAAAATCATCCATGGAGACTGCGCCAGTGAAATCTCAGCCATTGCATAATTTCTCGTTACCGTACTTGAAATGGGGCAAAAACCAGATGAACAACCATCGATGGAGAAAACACGCTGATTCCTGCCGAGAATCTCCTTCGCTAGATCATCGTTCTTCAGCTTCTGATGCTGAATCGGACAGTGTTTCTCAGAAAGAACAAGAATGTAAGAATCAGAAAGATCGGCTGGGATCAGGATGTCGTAGTAGCAGGAATCGTTCTTCTTCTGCTACTTTGATAGCGAAACCAGAAAAGGATCGGACAGAATCGGAAACAGTAATCGAAGAAGTTAGATCAAATCTCTTAATTCGTTTCCGTACGGGAGGAAAAGATGAATCGGAATCAAAGAAAAAACGGATTTCTGTTGTTGTAAAAGCTGAAAGGGACGAAGTAGAGGAATCTGCGCAGAAGCCATGGAATCTGAGACCGAGGAGAGCTGTTATTAAGGCTCGAGATGAGTTTCAAGTTGTAGGAGCTTCGAAGAATGGAGAGTTGCAAGAGAAACTAGAGAATCAGCCGAAATCGCTTCGATTGAGAGGTTTTGCTGAAGCTCAGAATGTGGAGAAGAAGGAGAAGCAGAAGTTCTCCATATCGCTCTCTCGGGAGGAGGTTGAAGAGGATTTCTTTGCGTTGACCGGATCGAAACCGCCGCGGAGGCCGAATAAGAGAGCCAAAAACATACAGAGACAAGTAGATGTAAGAATTTCCGATTTTCTTCCTCTTTTTTGTGATACCTTTCTAGGTTTTTACTTTTTGATGTTTAATCCAGTTTTTGTGATTATTTTCAGAATGTTCTCCCTGGTTCGTGGTTGGCTGGAATTACAGCAGATTCTTACACTATTCCTGATGTTCATCCTAAGGTAATTCCTGTTTGTTTTCGTTGATTTTGTGAATTTTAATTTTAATTTTTTATCCACAAACCTAAAGCATGATTTGATTGTTCTTCTTGCAGAGGTAGTAATGATCAGACCTGGGTTTCGAAGGAATCTGAAAGTTTATAAAGGCTAACTATGTCCACTTTGAGACGTCGATTGGAGGTATTATACACTTCGAATCTGTAGAGAGGAAAGAAAGTTAAAGGAAAGTATTTAATTTTAGTTGTTTTTTGTTTAGTTGGTAATCTTTGAGATGATGAGCGGAGATGTTGCGATGTTTGTTCAGTTTGAAAGTAGCTTTGGATGTAAATATGAACAGATGAATGAATAGAAAAAATATTTTTCTTTGATTTTCACCATGCGGTAACTGATAATGTTTTTTTTTTTTTGAAAAATTATAATTTTTTTTCTTAATTATTGATTGTAATGTTTGACAGGCATCCCTACTTTGTTTGGGGGCAGAATTGAGAGTGTATTGTTTTTGGACTCTTATTTAAATCAAATAAAACTATGGGGTGACTGCATCTTCCTTGCTCTGCTGCAAGAATACTTGCATCACAAGGTTTGAAGTATATTATATATATGTTAACTACATGTCTTGCTTTCTTTCTTTTCTTTCTTTTATATCTAATCTTATTTTCTCGATGAATGGCATGTTATTTTCATCTATTTGATCTCATTGGTGGCTGTTATGTTCATTAGAATCATGTGACGCTACTATAAAAAAATCATGCGAAGTTTGGACCCTGTTTAGTTTGAGAATCTGATCTATCCCCAGGGTTTAGTATTTCATAGTTTTATATTGTCCATTATATTTTCAGGATCTGTTAGTGCACAAGGGTAAGATTTATTATTCTCTATCAATTAGTTTACACACCCCTTTCTAATAACCAGAATAAATAACTAAGCTTTTATGATATGAACCCAACCAATACACCTAAAATACCTAACTGTTAGTGGTGTGGTGACCTACTATGTGATGGTGGCTTTCACTCTAGGTAGCCCTTTTTTCTTAGGCCACCCTTATGCGAGACCCTGATACCCAATTTGTTGCTCCTTCCACCCAGGTACTTTATGGGCCCCTAGGTTCACAAGTCTTTCCTTTCAAGATTTGAACCTTTAGACGTCATGTTGGCTCTAATACCAAAAGATATGAACCCAACTGATAACTAAAAATACTCAGCCTGTTAATGGTGTGGAAAGTGAAGCCTATATCTCTTGGGGGGCGTAATTAATGTTGTACCTACTACAAATGATTCGGAAAGTTTCTAAATCATTTGAAAAGCATTGTCCTCCATGAATCCTTTTATAATCTTGTCTATTGATCAGTTGTATTTCTCCTGATTTTGTTAAATGAGTGATGTAGCGCATTGTATCAAACTACACTTGGAAGCTTTTACTAATCATCAAGAGTGACCACCTATCATGGCTTTCCTCTTTGCCTGTACTACCTACGATGGAAGAATAATATAAGGTAGTTTTGTTATTCCACCAAAGAATCAGATTCTGAATCTTAAAGGACATCTCGCTCAACATTATGTCATATATATCAGACAATTTTCTAATTCCCCCTACCCTGGTTTTACTTCTAAAATCATGATCAGATTTTATGGTAGTTCCGAATTTAATGAATCACTATTGGCAACCACCCCAACATCCTTAAATTTCTGTTACCAATCAAAGTTGAATGGAATCTGCAAACTATTGGGGAGTCCATACAGAATGATTTGATGTTTTTTACAGGGAAAAGATGGAGCGATATCATTAGTAGAAAATTCTCACAATCCTATTGAGTGCAGAAGACATTCAAGACCATAAAGCTCATGTTTCTGCACATGGTATCTTTTTCTATGATCTGATTTTGTCTAGTTCATCATTTTCTATTTGGTGACACGTTGCTTGTGTATCACTCAATAAATTGATCAGTAGCACATTCTCCTTGCGGATATGTATGTACTACTTTCTGAATATGTACTTGCGGGTAGCCACAAAATTCTCCTAATTTTTCCAAAAAATAGGATAAATTTGGTGCGTAAGGCTTTCTCCAAATTAGTCAGTGAATAGTTGAATCAGAAAAAAAAATGTTTTTTTCCCTGATTGAATGAGCCCTAACCTCTGGTACTGCATCCCTCAAAACTCTAATTCTCTAAAGCACCTATTTTATTGCTTAAGGACATTTTTATAATCCCCATTTTATTGCTTACTTAAGAACATTTTTGTAATCCCCAATTTGGTTCCCCATTTTTTAGGAAAAATTTTCAAATAATTACCGCAGTTTCAAAAATATCGGAAGTGTTACATGTGTTGATAGAACTACTACATACTGTTGACAAATCGTTCACAAAGCGTCGACATGTCATAATTTTGTCAATACTTGTAACACTTTTGAAATAAATAAAAATACTTGTAATTATTTATGAAATTTCCATTTTATTTACCGAGCCAAATTAAATGGAACTGGCCCCTCATTCAACATTTGTTACCATGGTTACAGATATGATCCCTGTTTATAGTTGAATGGAGGAATAGGATTGAGTGGATTAAATCAGGGTTTGAGGAAAGGGAAAGATGAATTTTAAAAATATTTGAATTATTAATCATAAATGTAATCTGAATATTTCGGATTTAATGTTTTTATCTCCTTATGAAGAATGATTACTTTGAATATTATTAATTACAACAAATAGAAATTTAATATAACAAGGAAAACAACTTTACATTGCTACATATTTTAGCAAAAAAGCATGTCTGCCATATTCTCTTACTTTTCTTGTAATCTTTCTGGAGATCCATAGTGCGGTGACTTGAAGAAGATGCACTCTGCCTCCTTGTTAATCATGTCTTCTCAGACTTCTTTGCCCTGTAGATTTGATTGAGATTGGACTACATGCCAATGGTCTCTCAAACATCAAAGGGTGTCTAAGGTAACTTCCTACATTCATCAGCAACATGGATGCTACATACTTGTTTCTGTGGTGGTATTCTCTTCTTGTTTTTCTTTCCCTTTTTATCCCATTTTTATTATTGATTAAAGGATTTGTTGGATAAAACGATGAGAGAATTAATAATAATAATAATAATAATAATAATAATAATAAAATTCAAATTAAAAGTGAATAGAATGTGACACGATATTTATGTTGTTTGGCGAGATAGCCTATTATGTTCATAGGTGGCGATGAGGGGATCTTCTCACTATTTATGTGAAAATTAGGTTACAATCTCTTTATCTCACTTTCTCTCAGACACTAAAATTCACTCCAAACTCTAGAATTCTTATTGATTGTTAAAAGAAAAAAGAGAATTGCTCCTACTAAAGGGCAAGTCGCGAAATTGAAGAAAAGAAAGTCACCAAACATCACCTCTATACAAATACAATCCCTAAGCCAAATCAACATGGGAGTAGGAGTATCCTCTCTTTGGTGTAGTCCCATCCCCCGCCTCTTAATGTTCTAAAAACCAGTCTAAACCACTGGTCCTACCGGATTTTGTAATGGTAGTTAATGAATTATCGGTTTTTGTGAGCATTGTCTTTTATGATTATAAGTTTGGTATTTATTACAGGTAGGAAGGAAATACATGCATACTTTTAAGGTTTTTTTATTTTTATTTTAATAATAAAACTTAAATCAGGTTTTGACCAATTTGATAAACATACCCACAAGGAAGCACAAACAACAGGAATTTACATTTATAAAGTATTAAATCCTATCTGATGGTGAATCAATAACCATTTTTCTACAAAATTTAAGAGAAGCAGATTTGAATATGATGGGTGTAGTCAAACTTAGATGGCAAACTTTCCATGGAAATTCAAAACGCATCTTTTGTTCGAAACTTTGACCAACAAGATATTTTTTGGCTATTTCTTTTTATGTCTGTTAACTCTCTGTGATTGTGACCTGGCCGGCCCTTCTGTAATCAATAAATGTCTATAAATACAAATTTTTTCCTTCGTTTGACTGGCGTTTACTGAGTCGAAAAAATAAAAAATATAAAAAATTCTCCCACGTAGCCTTGTGACAGGTTCTTCGATTGCTTCTTTATCGTGTTTCAAAAGCTGACTTTTAAGGAAAGTAATTGTATTGCCAACTGTTTGAACAAACTATCAATAGTAAGTGTTTTGTGTATGTGCATACCTTTGTAAAATTCATTTAGGAATTTGATAAAAAGTTTATTGAATATTTTATCAAATATTTTGTATGCCACATCTTTCAAGATCTTGTTTCATAATGACAATTAATGACAAATCCAATTAATAGCAGTAAATATCAAAAAGATAAATAATTATATAAAAAAATAATAATAATAACATAATATCCACAACACAAGATTTTATATGATTTATCCAAAAGTTATGTTCATGAAGGTATGAGTGTTGAAGTCCGATTTCATTAAAAGAAAATTGGACAATTTGATACAATGAGCTACCTCTATCACTTAGCTTAATCTTTTTCTTCTAGATCTAAACTTCTCAACCTCTTATATTTAGGTTTTCTTTCTTTCTTTATATTTTTCTCTAAAAAAGACTTAGGACTTGTTTGGATTGACTTCTCTAAGGCCTTATTTGTTAAACTGAAAAAAAATAAGTGTTGAAACTTATAAGCGTTGAATTTAAGTGATGAAAATATTGTTTGTTAAGATGTCAAAATCATGTTGAATTCATTAAAATTAAGTGCTGAATTTGCAGAATCATTTTTGTTACATATTGTTGAAAATTGGTAAATTGTCTATTTTACCCTTACAATTATAATATGCATTGTTTGCATGTTTTAAATGTCTATTTCTTATCAAACACAATAAATATATTATTTCTTATAAAATTAAAATGCAATATTTTTAAATAAAAAAATAATACTAAAATTTTCAATTTCTAAATAATAATTTGTATTTCTAAAATCCTACAAATTTCAAATTAAAAACAAGAATGTCATACAAGTTACCAAAATTTGAAATCAACACATCCATCAAAATTTTAAGATCAACATTGTCATATAATCCATTAAAATTGAAAAGCAACATTGTCATACTCAACAAAATAACATCATTTCATATATTTGCACTACTAAGATGATTTGTAATTTAATTCCGTAAAGTAATCATGAATGCTTGTTCAGATTGTCCAAACATTTCTTTCACGTCGAAATGAGTATATTTACCATTAGTTATTTTGAGAAGAACATTTTCATCATCGTATTGATAAAAAAAGTCATCAGTTATCGAAATTTTACAAAGAAAATTGTGAATTACCATGCATGCAATCACTATATTTCTCTGAGTAGGAAAAAAGTATGGTGTGATCATTTTTAAAATTGGGAATCGCACCTTTAAAATTCTGAAAGCCTTCTCAATCACATTTATTAGTCTGGCATGTGCATAGTTGAATATTTCCTCCTTACATTTAGGACGTCTTTGACAAAAATTAGATGACCAATAACACATTGCAATATAGTATTGATACCATAAATCATCGTGTGTGCATGTAAGCAACATTAATCAAATAATATTTATCTACATCAAAATGAATACATCGTTAAATTAGAAATATATTTAGATATTATATTTATTACTAATAAAATTATATGAAATACTAATAATACCAGATGAAGGTATTGGAAATCTATTTGCAGGATTACGAATAGTCTCTATTAAGACCCTTGAATTATGTACCACTCATTCTCATCTAACTTACATGTATGTAAATATCATATCAAAATTACAAATAGTCATTACATTTTGATAGTATTCAAACCTTTCCCTTCCACTGTAAGGAATTTTTCTATCCGATAAAATGCAAGCATAGATGAGTGTTTCATCAAGAGCACCAAAAACACCCTTGTTAATTAATTAAAGAAATACATTATTACTGATTAAGAATTTAAACATAAATATAAATTATCTTGGTAGAAAGTTTAGTCCCTTAAATATTTGTCTAAGATGTCGATGAGTTCGAATTTCTTCCATTAGTTGATCGAAAGATGGTAATAGGTTCATTTCTTTAGAAAAGTACAACATAGCTACTAGAACCTTATGAAAATACTTATGGATTGTTTGTAATGAATGTTGAAATCAATTTTTTATTAGTCGATATCGACAATTATGACGTATTGTCGTAAGAAACATTACAATTATTTTCGGTATTTTCACATGTCTACTATCCACAAGCCATTCTCGTTCTTAAAATAAACGACAAAGGTTAACGAATGACTCATTTTCCATTTTTAACAACTCATAACAATTTAATGAAGGACCCTTTAAGAATTCATTCACAAATTGTGTACTCGTAAGTGTTGATAAATTGATTGTATCTAGAGTAATAGATTGTTGTCTAATATGTTCCAATATAAACTTTAATATTAATATTATTAGAAGCCTCTGTTATTGTGGTGTCATAGTCATTGTTGCATAAATAATTTATATACATATAAAAAGTAATACGATAATCAAACATTTCATAATCAAATATTTATTCAAAATAAGAGTGTTGCAATATACAAATCTAAAGAAATTCATTCAAAATAAGAGTTCCAACATTGAAATCTAAAGAAATCCAATCAAAATAAGTATTCCAACATGTCATAAACACGAAACAAACAAAATATTCCATCAAAGACAAATTTTTTTACAAAACTACCACTAAGATATCACATCTGAAAGCCTATGATAAGTAAATAATATTAAGCCAAGACAACCGTAATGTTGGATCTACCAATTCCATCTAAATTGTCTTATACTCATTTTTCATAGCAAATGCATTAAGCATTATATTGTAGAGGTGTCTTCATTTCCCCACCATCGTCATTTCATTTAAACATTTCATACAGTCTTGTATCGATGGTCCATTGTCTGTATCTATCACAAGAATATCGATAAGTGTTTGAATATTATTTTGAAGATCATCTTGATCATTCTTTTTACGATGCTTTTTGATACTGAATTATTCACATTTTCTGAAGGAGTTGATACATTGGGAATACTCTGTCCTAAAGATTCATCATCCAAATGTTGTGATTCAAACTCATCAAAATTTTGTGAATCTTTTCCAACTTGAGATGATACATCCATGAGCAACCCTTCTCTATGTGGATCCCATCCAATATCTCCCGTAGCCATTGTATATTCAAATAATGTACATAATTCACGGGCAAACTTCAATGACTTATGATGAAATTTTTTTACTTTTAGGTATTTCTGAGACACATTAGAATCATATTAAAAGTGAGTCCACTTATAATATTCTCAAGATTTATATATATATATATAGTAAAAATATAGGTTTAGACATACCTTCAAGTAGTCATCCTATCGTTCATCAGTCCAATGAATGGTATTTGTTTCTACATTGTATTCATGACCCGTGCAAGTTGTAAGTCACATTCAAATTCCATATTGATTCTTTTGATAATCTCATTGATTTTTTAATTGCCTTTGTTTAAAAGTAGTTAAAAATTTGTTATTCATTTCAACTATAATTCTATTCCATGACTGAGATTTTAGAGTCCCCCTCGATCTTCCTTTACGGTTAACTTCTTCAATACATAGATTAATAAAAAAAATTTAATCCTCTCATCAAACCAACACGTTCGGTTTCTTTTATTAGAATTCATATCTAGATGCAGTAGAAAAATAAAAATAATCAAATTTAAATAACTATAAAAATAATCCGTATCGATGTCAATTATTTTCAAACATGGAAAATAGTGCAAACTACCATTTATGGAACCGTTGGAAAAATATAGGCACATCAAGAGTAATTAGTAATAACTAATAAACAATTTGTAAGACTAGAGTAAAGGATAGGAAAATGAATATCATTGACATCTAGAATCTTCAAATAAGTAAATTGTAATAAGATTTCATATTGAAAATTCCATTGCTGGATGCGTTTCAAATCAGATATCCACTCTTAATAAATGGAAACAAGATAAATTAGCTTACTAGTTACATAATATTTATACCATTTTAATGTCTACAAACTTATCTAAAAACATTATTTCCATGTTACGTACTTAGGATAAAATAAGAAATTCAAATAAAATGTCCCTCAACTTGGGAAATAAATTATATTGGTCAATGTGCTTGACACTTTGTACCCATGTTGAACACCTAAAATCCATGTCTCTGTTACATTAGTTTGGAGTAACTTTTTACTACTCTGATATTGATCAAAACACAGAGGGTTATTTCTAAATTACCATCTATATATATATTCTTTTTAATGGAGGTGCAAAAGTAAAAGTTGGGATGACACCAGAAGTTTTCAAAAAGGGGGTGGGGGATGCCACTAAATGATGTACCCCACGGTTGATTATGACAATTTGATAATAATATTTCACATTGGTTTATAGCATCATGATAATTATGGTTGCAACTTTAGTAGTGTATTTTTTTCTCTATCTAGCAAATATGATCTGAAGGGTGCAATGCACAAAGTAAATGTGGACAATGATCAATTGCGGATAAAAGATCACAATCAATTAATCAAGGTAGCCAAAAATATGTCTTTACTCTCACTTCGGTCATAAAAGCAATAACAACACACAGAGTGTAGATCACTAACTTGTTGATCCGCGGCATTATTGTTGAAGCCCGCCTAGATAAGTTTTTGCCAAACAAAAGTAGACAATTCAATGGGCTACCAGTGTGTGACTCCCAATTTCTTTTCCACGGAAGAATTTGAAAATTCTAGAATATCAGAGGCATCATGAGAGAACAGTATCTTGCATGAACATCAAGGGAGCTCTAACACTAGAGTTGGAGTATTAAGTGAAAAAAATGGCTCTCTCCTAATTATTTCATTTATTCAAAAAAATAAGTCATGTACATTTTGTGGAAAATTATACATAGAGATAATAAGACCTAGAATTGAAGATCAGATATAGAGACAACAAGAACTATAATTAGTTGAGATACAAAAACAAAACTATTACTATGAAATCTTTTGAAAAGATTAGATTACCAGAATTATCAAAATCAAACTGAATAAAATAAATTATACTGTTCTTTTGGAGAAAAAAGACTTTAAATCTAGATGAAGTCACTCCCAATTTAAATTTGGAAAATGTTTGATCAACTTTCCAAGTGACTGCTGTTTTGAAAAAAACTTAATAACTTGTTGACTTATCATTAATGCAATTGGAAGAGACACAAAATCAGGTCGAGACTTTGATGGTTTGATTCTATGAAAAGGTTTGGAACCAGTTCCTTTTAGTTTTCCTTTAAGGGTACATGAAGGTTCAAGACTAGGTTTTTGGAAGGACTGTGCAAGGGAACATATACCATTCACATGGGTATAAGTTAAAAACAAACAAAATAATAAATTTTTTCTAAAACATGGGGTCAATAGATTTTGGTGAAGCTAAAGGAGAATTTATTAAGAAGGTAAAGAATAGGATTAGAGAATCCAATGTACAAACATGAGAATTTGTTATTCAAGACATTTCTTTATGCAAAAACATATTTGTTTGTGTATGTCTGCCCAGGTATATTTAAATTACTACATTGTAATTCAAAGGGTTAATGAATGCAAATGACAACCAATCACTGTCTCAATGGTAAAATGTTTCATTGAGTTTATATGATTTACTCAAGTTGGAAGCATAAAGACAAACCTGATGATCTGTTGAGATCTGGCGAGAGAGAGCGAGATCTGGTGAGTGAGAGACGAGAGAGATGATGGAGACGACGGAGATGATAGAGATCTGGCGAGAGAGATACGAGAGAGATGCGAGAGTTTCAGTCGGTGCTCAGTTGAGAAAGAGATGAGAGAGATGATAGAGTTTTAGCTGGGGTTTGTTTCAGTCGAGAGAGGGATGAGAGAGTTTTCAGATTTTTGTAGTTTGGGATGAAATAGAAAATGAGGATAGACGCGGTAACTAAATATATTTGTGAAGGGTATATTTGTCCACGAAAAAAAAATGGTGTTGAGTGCAAATAGCAATAAGCATTCAATATCTTTTTTGTGTTAAAAATTTCAATCAAATTTTCAGCATTTTGTGATGAATTTTTTTTATAAATAAACGTGCAAATTTTAAGAAAGTGCTGAAAATAAATTTTTTCAACAATAAGCGCTGAAAATTAGCGCAAACAAGCACCAGCTAAATTAACAACAAACCTAAAAAGTGAGAAAGTTTTGAATTCAGTTGAAGTTGATGATTCAAATTCCCTAAAAGTAGTTTAAACTTTAAAAGTAAAAGATCTCATTTATTAAAATCATTTGCTTAGTGAAATTAAATGTTTTCTATCTTCATTTATTTCTCCAAACCCGAAAAAATTAAATCGTTAATAGAAAGTTTGAGACCGATTGGGTCAACATGATTATCGGTCTCAACATGATTTGACAAGAATCTATCTCTTATAGTAATACACTCCCCACTTGGAGACCTCCCAAAATAATTAGTATGCTTAGACAAATTTTTTATCATTGCATCCATCAATAAAGAGTATAATTTGGCATCAAAGATATTCTAACATAGAGAAATCATAACAGACTGAAATTTTATTATAATTTTGGCATCAGATCATGCCTTAACGGGCTCGAAAATGACTGTCGAATGGTTTGCAATGTGCAAGCTGAATTGCCCACCTTTCTCACTCACGTCGACCTTTTCCTTCCCTTGTGGAGCCTTTAATTCAAAATTCTTGACCAATTTCCCAAGCACCAATCCTAGGATTGGCAATGCAAGTATAATGCCAGGGCAACTACGCCTTCCAACCCCAAAGGGTAGAAACCTAAAATCAACCTTACCACCCGCGACAGCATCAACGCTCCCTTCCTCTTCTAGGAACCGCTCTGGTCTGAACTCTTTCGGGTTCTTCCACCATGCCGGGTTGTTTGCAAGCCACCATGCATTGACCACCACCTTTGACCCCTCGGGGATGGTGTAACCACCAAGCTTGGCTTCTTCAAGGTTCATGTGTGGGACTAATAAGGGTATGGGGGTGTGCAACCTTAATGTTTCTTTGACTGTGGCTTGTAAGTAGGGTAATTTGTTTAGATTTGACTCGGTCAAGGGATTTCCCTGAAGGATGGTCGAGATTTCTTCTCGGATTTTGTGTTGGACGGTTGGATGATTGACCAGCTCAGCTATGGCCCACTCCATAGACCACAAGGTTGTCTCAATTGCAGCAACATTGATGTTCTCCACAATGTATAATACGTTTTCTTCACTAATCTCTCCCTTCCTTTGAGCTTCTATTATGTGATCAATAGCACAACTTGGCTTATGCTCATCTCCATTGGCTTCCATTATTTTCCTGTAAAACATAAAAATGGCAATGGAAAAAATAAAGATGACCATATTTGTAAAACTCTTCAAGTCGATTTGAAATACAGTTGAGTTGCTTAGACCATAATGGATTTCAAGATGATTAGTGCTCAATACTTGAAAAAATGCACCCAATCAGATTAGAAACTCAACCAGTTATCAGAGACCATACATAATATTGTTTTGGAGAATGAAAATAAATATTTGCCATTATTTTAAAAAAATTAATTAAAACTATTATTTAGGGATTGATAAATTTAATGATTTTTTTTGAAGTCATAGACATTTGAGTCAAGTTGAATTTTCTAATCTTAAAATTTCGGCAAATATTCGAGTGTAATAAGATGCATTGTAATAAGGTGGATTGCGATGCACCAAAACATTATGAGGATTATAATTATGTTAGGGATTTGATTAGACTACATAAGTTTTATTTCTTTATTTTGATTTCTATTTAAATCCTAATTGAGCTCATTGTAACCATCTAATAAAGGAAATCTTATCTAATCTAAACTTCGGTTGCAACTTGAGTGGGTTGGATGCAATCTGCGCCCAACCCTAACTTGACCAACACCAACCCACACCATTGCCCAACCTGACCTCGGATATGAAATGCTCAACCTGAACTCTACCCAACTCCAATTTGGTCGGGTTGTTTGGGTTAATAAACTCCTCATTAATATTAGGTAATTTAGTACCCGTAAGGGTTTATATAAAGATAAGTGGTATGTAAAAGAATTTAAAATTTAAATTATTTTTCCTAAACATTTGTTTCTAAAGTTTATATACATAAAATAATAAGCAAACTTAAAGAGAAGAAAAATAATAAGATTAACTAAAATAATCATTTTTATTAATAATCTCAATTTTCAAGACAAAAAAAGATTTAAAGTTGTAATATAATCATTGCAGGACAATATAGAACTACATTTCAAACAAAGCATTAATAATAAAGATTGATTATTTATCTAATGAAAATAATCACACATTAGTTTTGATATATAGATAAACAAAAACATACATATTGGAATACAAATTATGAGGGTGAAAGAAGCCAAGATAAGAAATATTTTTAAATTAGGATCATATTAAGTTCGAGTTGACTAATACCTATGGCCACGCCCAATCCGATTTGAGTTGGACATTTTTTTTTGTTTCTTGAACTCAGGGCGGAACCCAAGTTAGCTATGCCCAGACATGACCCAAGGTAAGGTTCAACCCAGTGGGTTCGGGTTTTGCCCACCCAAGTTGCATCCCTAATCAAAACCAATCTTAATCTTTATGAGAAAATATTTTGATGCATCACAATACACCTAATTATAATGCATCTTATTATAGTTTAACAGTGAGGATTATTAAGATAATTTTTAATTTTTAATGATTGATTAAAGTATTGGGTCGGATTTTTATGGATCCTAAATATTTGAGATATCTCTGGTTTTTCAAATATGCAAGAAACTAATCGAAATAACCAAAATAATCTTTAGTCAAAATATTATCCCAGAAGCCAAGACCCACCAATCTACCCAAAGAAAAAGAAAAAGAAAAAGAAAAAGAGAAAGAGAAATAAAAACTATCCCAAAAATGCATCTATTTCAACCCGTGATTTATTTTGAAATCTCCCTTGATGTAAAAGGTATATTTATTTTCTTCTCAATATTTTGATGTGTTTAATCCTTACTTGAAATCAAAACAATGTAAGGAGCCACCTAGTTGAAGATGATGGATTTTTAGGAGAAAAAAAAGAGTTTTGGGTAAAAGGTTAAAAATATCAAGGGTATCCCGGCCAATTTATTTAATCTCTCAAAATTAACCATTGTCAAAAGTTTGTCTTGGGTTTGAAAATCTCAAATATGCAACAAAATATGGAGTGATATATCAAAATCATCCTAATATCAAAGACAGGCATAGAAGGGCATCTTATGGAATAAATTGGTAAAATTCAAATCAATATCCTTTTTATTTAATAAATATTATAGAAAAAAAATACTATATAAAATTTAAAATTTTACCTCCGCTTTTCAACGTAGTAGTTATTGAAAAATGCGAGCCTCCGAGACTGCAAATCTCTGCATTTATTTAGATACCCCCTCAAGAATGGCCTTAAGATAGGAATAAAATCACCATAATTGTACTCGAAACTTTGCGCCAATCGGCTCCTCTCGGCATTAAATTTGGTCGCCTGTTGGAACAACGGATCCTCCGGTGACTCGAACTTAGTATCAAACATCATCCTATACATGATGTTGTACAACATTAATTGCAGTCGTTTCCTGATCACCAATCCTTCTACTCTCACTTTTCTCTCCTCCTTGTACAAATCCTTGACAACTAGCTCCATTTCTTCCTCCCACATATTGCTATATGTATGTACCACTTTATTAGTGAAGAATGGTAAGGTCATTATACGCCTCATTTTTCGCCAATGATCGCCATAGA
Organism: Akebia trifoliata; assembly: GCF_017979445.1. Classification (NCBI taxonomy): domain Eukaryota; kingdom Viridiplantae; phylum Streptophyta; class Magnoliopsida; order Ranunculales; family Lardizabalaceae; genus Akebia; species Akebia trifoliata. Next base: position 31,140,364 of record NC_141385.1, on the reverse strand, counting down.
TTGTGAAGACCATGTCTTGCCCATTGCCTGTAAAAATGTCGAACACCACATTTCGAGGTCGGGACCCAAATTCGACACCTTGGTTATGTAGAACTTCGGTGGCAAGTTGCGGGTCCGAGACTACTACAAGGTTCTTAGAACCTAATTTAAGTAGGAAAATTCGACCATATTTTTGTGATAAGGAGGCTAGAAATCGATGATTAAGATCATTTCCGACTTGGAGCCAATTCCCGAATATTGGGATGGATAGAGGTCTCGGAGGGAGGTTAGATTGTTGATAATTCGATTCAAAGAATATGATGATGAATGGAATAATAATTGAGACTAGAGTTAAGGGGAAGGGGATTTCTATGTAAAAGAATAGTAACTTTGTGAGAGATATAAATATAACTGCGAAAAAGGTACACAATATCGATTTCGTGACAATATTAGCCATCGAATTGAAAGAGAGAGAGAGAGATGGTTAAAGAGTTGAGGAGAGAAATGGGCTTATATATAAGAGCCATAAATGAGTCAAGAAGGACTTTTTAGTGGTTTTAAGGACTTAGAGAGAGAGAGAGAGAGAGAGAGAGAGAGGGGTAGGTGGTTGAAGAGTTAGGAGAGAAAATCTAAGATGTTTTTCGTGGTTTTAAGGATTTTGAACCCATGGGCTCTCTTAAAACAATGGGTGAATTAAGAGCTGTTTTTAAGTCAAATATGGTTGTTGGGTTGGGTTGTTGCTCTCTCTCTCTCTCTCTCATCTAGGTAAACATGGTAATCAAACCACCAAAATTAAAACACTTTGACTTCTCCATTGATGTATAATCAAGAATTGATCAAGAGTTTGAAAACATCTAATCCCTCCGATCGTAGGGTTATGTTACATCAAAGAGATGGTACAATGGGCAGTGGGCTAGGAATAAGCTTGCTAAATAAATACTCAACTACCTTATCCTCTATTCTTGTGACTTTTTATCTATAATAAAGATAACGGTTTGGTTGTCTTGTTTTGTTCAAGAAAACTTATCAAAGCAAGGTTGGTGAAGTTGTTCGAGTATTGAGGAAAACCTGGATTGAAAAGTGGTTTTAAAAACCTGTTTTTTTGGGATGGGATTGGTACCAACCCACTCAAGGAATCCAAGTTGACTCGGATGGCTCGTCTAGTTTCTCAAACCATTCTCTTAAGTCATCGCCTCCACCTACTTCCATACGACTAAATTATAAAATTTAAAAAAAAAAAAGTCTTAGTATGCGTTTGGGTTAGCTCTGAATTGGGCTTTTATGAGAAGTGAAGCTATCTTTTTAGCATTTCGACGGGTGTGATAAGATTTAGATTCGCACTTCCCTTGGTAGATATAATCACGTCTAGCTTGAGCTTTCAACTCAATGATGAGCATTCGAGTCCATTAATGCATTACAAATTATGCAACGACAAAAACCCACAATTTTGAGTGGTTCTTACCCAAATTATAATTATAGAAGTGAGGATATTATTTATTAGAATTCAGATTAATTAATCTTTTACATTATCAAGATAGGAAATAGCATTGCAACTCACCTCTATATCTTAGAAAACATGTATTAAGTAAAGCCTTTTTTTTTTTCGCTAACCAAGTGTTTGGGCCAGCTTGTGCACACCACGACTAATCTCGGGGAGAACTACCACAGCAACCCACCGCCATGGTCCCCCAGTTAAATCTTGAGAAAAATTCAAGAGAGGAATCGAACCCGTGACGTGCACTTAACCCATACTTCACGTGCTCGCCCTTACCACTTAAGCAACCCATGAGTGGGTTATTAAGTAAAGCCTTGCATCTCAACAAAATATCATTAAAAGAAAATAAGTTCCATTGGTCACCTCGACTGGCCTAGTGTTGTTTTGAATGAAATGCTACTTATAAAATAAAAAAAAATGTATTCTCTTATTTAATATTTTCTAAAATCTACATATTTTCACGTTCTCTCTCTTCCTTTCTTCCTCCCCACTGACATTAAATTCCCACTCGTAGGTGGCATGTGCAAACGCATGTGTATTAGAAAAGCTTTTTTGTAATTTAAGATATTAAGGGGATTGTGAACATGGAAAAGGATATTATTGTTATTTTAAAATTAATGTGATTATAGGGATACTGAAATTGTAATGTTACTGATTTTTTATGAAAATAACTCTTATAATATTAAAATGTAAAGATTCTAATTCCTCATCTCAGTTTCTTTCTCGTTTCTTGCAATTTCTCCCCTCATCGACTTCTAATACATCATTAAAGTAAGAAATAGACTAAAATCAAGCATTAAAAAAATCCATCTCCCAATTTCAAAATCTGTCTTTCTTCCATTTTGCACTTAAATTCATGATATTTCATGACAACTTTAAAAAGTATCACCGAAAAGATATTTTGATTTTAACTTCAATAAAGCTAAACAAATTTTTCTATATTTTGAAAAGAAATTTCTATCCAAATCACTAGGGCAGCAATTTGGGTGGGCCAAACCCGAACCCGATGGGTTGAATTCGACTTTAGTTCATGCCAGGGCATAGTTTTTTTTTTGGATAACCGTATATCATTGTAGGCAGCAGACCGGGCCCATACATGGGCTTTGTCCAGTCCATAAATCATGATCTTGTCCAAGGACTGGTCCTGGGGTGTATGCAATACCCTCATTGTAGACACCCAAATTTGCATGGGCCCACCTTGATAAGGCTCATAAAAATTTGTATTTTGTCGAATTTTCAATAAGGGCCTAGTAATCCAATTCTTGAATTTTCTCACTTTTTATTGTAATAAAATAAATCCAAGGCTTTTAGTTTGTCAATGGGCTTGCAAATAAGTCTCATACACATCACTTTAATCCATATCCTCTGAGTCATCTCTAACTCACCTCCATTACTCTCAAAATATCTAAACTAATCCAACTCCTAAAAAGCCTCAACCTAATCTAACCCTAACCAGAGTCCCAATAACCTAGCCTAATTCTAAACCCATGCAATCTAACTTAAATCACAAGATAATCCTAAGCCCAACATCACAAGCCTATTCTAAATCAAGTCTCTACTCAAGCCCAAAATCACACCCATGTCCATAACCTTAACCAATCAAGATTCACCTAAGATCAAAAATCATGATCATCAAGGGGGACACTTGTCACCATCAAAACCAATCTACCTAACCCAATTACCATCCTCAAAACCTACACAACCCACACAACTCCCTCGAAAATTTTCAAAATTCTCCTGAAATGACCATAATACCCTCCAGTTCATTCAAAGAGCAGCTTACTTCATCCAACAATTAAAATGGGGTATTTTACAGTTTTTAAGAAGTTCATGGGAAATTAAAAATCTAGAAAATTGTTCGAAAAAGAAATTAATTTTTCAGATTTTCTGATTCCACAAAAACTTAAAAAGGAAATAAAAAGTGCAAATTATTCTTATTTCCAACTGGTCACAACTCGCAACAAATTCATTCAAATAATCAGTATGAGGGAAATATCCTTGTTTTAAAGGTCATTTTTTGTCAGTGATAGAGAAAGAGAGAAACCTGAATCTCGACTTTGGGTTTGAGTTTGATCTTGACTTCCTCTCCTTGTCTGTTGCCGATTTTCTTCGGTTCCTCCCATAACCAACAGGTGGCGAAATATTTTACTTCTAATGAAACGTGTAAAAAGAATGAGTTGCCATGTGTCCTAATGGAGACAACTCATGACACGTGTCATTTACTCAAGAGAAGGGACGTTGAGTCTTTACTTGATATCCCTTGTTGTTTCGAGTACATTCAGTAGGATAAACTAATTTTTATTTATTTATTTTTTTTTAAAGAAAAAATTGATGATTGATTAGCTGGTCCATTGATAGTATAATGATACCTTGTTAAAAGGAAATAAGTGATTAATGGATTACTGTGGCATAAAAGCAGATAGAAAAGTCACACTTTGGAGCTAATACCCTTTTGTATTTTTGTTAAGAATAATGATTTTCTTATGCCCTTCACATACGCTCCTATCACAAAATCATAGATCATTTACCTCGGAATATGTGAAATCATAAATCTTTTTCTTATGTATCTCGAGAAAGTCATCTACGGTTTTGTGATGAGGGCATATGGTAGAGGGACATCAAATTATCACGACTCAATTTTATTTTTCCATTTTTACCCCCTTAATCTGAAATAGATGTCCTTCCTATAATTTTATTATATTTTCTCTTTTGTCCCTTCAACCCACTTTATTATTTTTCATCTTTTATCTATTTAATCTCAATTTTTTTTAATAATATTTTTCATTCAAGTTATAATTTCAAATTTTATAATATTATTCCTCTAATTTTATTTTATTTTCTCTTTTACCCCCTTAACTCAAGAGAGGATGCCTGTGCAATAGGCACGGGTAATCTGTAAAATCTCGAATATTCAGTTCGTATCTCGAGAAAAAATAAATAATGAAATTTTGAGAAAATCCTGAAAGTGGGACTTAGGGTAAAACTGTAAGATTTTGTTCTTATTATTTTTAATAAAATTTGACATTTTCATTGGATTCAAAATGATCAAAAAACGTACTTTAGCTTGTAAACACGCTCAAATGCGAGTCCGAACAAACTTATTGTAAAATCCTCGATTACCGAGTCGAATTAGGCTAAAATAATGACTTTTTGGTAGAGTATGAATTTTTAAAATTCGATCATACCATTGGATTCGTAACGAAAAATTATAAAAAATAGATTATTTATTGTTATTTTTTTAGCACAAAAAGTCAAATTATCGTTAAAAACGAAAACGACGTCAATTTTAAGGTCCCATTGGGCCAAAAATATAAATATTTGTTAGAGATAGAATTTGTAAAAATTGACATAGCATTAGATCTTAAATAAAAAATTATACAAAATAGAATATTTACTCGTTACTTTTGGAGTCCGAACGGTCAAGTTATTGTCAAACGAAACAATAAGCAAAATATCGAAATTGTCCCAAAATTTTATATAAATAAAATTTTAAATTTTTTTTACTATTCATCTTCGTTTTAAACAACTAAAAACTAACCAACAAATTTTTTTTTTTTCAAATTTTCAAACTCAAATCTATCGTGAACGGGCTGTAGTTGACTTCCGCCGTAGAATGGAAAAATGTCTGTAGCCTCGACATCAACAAAATCCACCCAACTTCTTTTTGTTTCATCTTCTCTTTCACCTCATATCATAAAAAATCAGCCGTATATATTGAAAGCACCATCGATCCGCGGGGTGCGCGGATCCGCTTTTGACCTTTGAGGTTTGAAAGTCGCCACCTAGTTATTACGGTCTAGGAACCGAACATTGACTCGAAACGGATAAGAAAAACAAATAATCTACTAAAAAATATACTGAGTCCGGGGATCACATTACGGGGTTGGAAGGTGTTAAGCACCAACCCCGCCCGACAAACGTCGGTCTCTACTAATTCCCAAATAAAACTACATTGCTAAAAAGACCTAAGTAATAAAAATAAAAAATAAAAATCTTTACCTTTACGAATGCAACGATTTTGTTTCCTCAGATCAGATAAAACAATTCCTTGTACAGCACTCCTCGCTTCGTTCTATCACCGGATTCGCTTCAGATCTTCAAGATGAGGTACTTTCTTCTTAGATCTGAACTTTCTGATTTTTTTTCAATTTTTGGATATTTTTTAAGAGCTTCATAGTATTTTTTGAGCTAAAGTTGGGGTATGGATGTTAGGTAAGGAGTTAGGACTTCAAAATTAGGGTTTATGGGAGGCAAGGGAAGTTTTTTGACCTACTTTTACTAGGGTTTATTTTTTCATACAAAAATCGGTTGTAGGGACCCCTATTTATATATTTTTTTAAGTGTCTTTTAGATAGAGTTAATGTTTAATTATAATTCTTTTAGAGAGAGTTATTGTTTAATTATAATTGTTTTAGGTAGAGTTATATTTTAATTAGAATTGTTTTAACTAGAGTTATTATTTAATTAGGATTGTTTTAAATAGGGTTATTATTTAATTAGAACTCTATTAGGGTTTTGACTTTTAGTCTTACTTGATTGACTTTAAGATTTTGGAGAAACCCTATTTATCATATCTTAAATTCTTTGGGCCCCCAAATGGAGGGGTCCTTTAATAAATATCTGGGCAATCATCAACAATTTTGCCTGAGAGCTTGATTGATCAATTTTTTTTGTTTAAAATTTTAAATTAATTTTATTAATGTTTCACTATACATTATTTAATGTTTAATTTATTAATTTCAAAATTTTTAATTATTAAAATTGTAAAATTACTATTTTATCCTCGAAGAGGACTTTTTGCATTTTAAGTCATTTTTCAATGTTCTAGGATGTTTTGGAATCGATTTTTCGTAAGGAATTCAATGTGAATGTTGGTTTTTATCATTTATGAATTTTTTGTGTGAAATGGTCATGAACTTTATGAGGGACATTTTCGTAATTTTGTCGAATTCTGTGAAAATTGACGAAATGATTTATTTGATTTCGATTTGTTGTTTTATGTGTTTGAATGGATTTTTCTAAGTGTACTATAGGCTCTAGGGATATTTTGATGTTAGGAGTATTTTGCTAATTTGGTCATTTTTTAATGATTTTTACAATAAAACTTTTTTTTGTCTATAAGATGATGATTTTTAGGCTTTTGGGATTATATTTTCCTAGCCTAGCATGGTTTCTAAAATTTTGTTAATTTGATATACCTCATCCGAATTTCTGAAACACATATAGTAACAAAATAAAGTATTGGAATGATCATCCATTATTGGGAACCGTTGTGATCAGGTTAACGAGTTGATTAATCAAGCGAGTGCAAAAATGGGGTGTCTACAGATGCCCCTCTTTGACAGAGGGTTGAAGAAAACTAGATAGCAAATCTATTTTGGTAGATAGTACAATATTCGAATGCCAAAGTTAGTGATAGTTTATTTTGCAACATGATTTAACAATTCGTCAGGACGTTCGAATCCTTGAGCGTAAAACTCTCTTCGAACTAAAAGTTGTCAGGTCCTCGAGCTTGAACTCTCACTGACAATGTCAGATCCTCGAATTTTAGAAAATTCTCCTTGACTAATGCAAAAGTGCACATGTGTGTATTGGTGTGATGCTTACTGAGTAAAAATGTGTCAGGTCCTAGAGATATTTTCTTACTGAAAATAATGATTCAAAATTGAAATATACTTATGCAACGAAAGCAATCATGGCAAGGTTGAATAATGAGATAATTGGAGTCATAACATTGTAGGAATTTTGTTAAATCTTATTTGAAATTCTTTTTAGAGTTCGAAAAAGTTTGAGTCTCGATTATCAAACTCGAGTCTATTGTAGCCACACTTCTCGGGCTGAGGAACTTAAACAATCCTGTTAATTCATTCTATGATTCAAAAAAGTTGGAGTTCGTTTCTCGGACTTTGGATAAGATTTACAAGAACTTAAACAATCCTATTAAAATTGGAGTCTCGTTTCTCGGACTCGAATTAAGGTTTATAGTCACTTCAAAAAAACCTATTCATTCTATGATTCAAAAAATTGGAGTCTCGTTTCTCGGACTCGAACCTAGGTTTGTAGGCACTTCAAAAAACCTACTCATTCTATGATTCAAAAAAGTTGGAGTCTCGTTTCTCGGACTCGTACTTAGATTTATAGGTACTTCAAAAAGCCTACTCGTTCTATAATTCAAAAAGTTGGAGTCTCGTTTCTCGAACTCAAACTTAGGTTTGTAGGCACTTTAAAAAGCCTACTTATTCTATGATTCAAAAAGTTGGAGTCTCCTTTTTCGGACTCGAACTTAAGTTTGTAGGCACTTTAAAAAGCCTACTCATTCTATGATTCAAAAAGTTTGAGTCTCGTTTCTCGGACTCGAACTTAGGTTTGTAAGCACTTCAAACAGTCTATTCATTCTATAATTCAAAAAGTTGGAGTCTTATTTCTCAGACTCGAACTTAAGTTTGTAAGCACTTCAAAAAGCTTACTCATTCTATGATTCAACAAATTAGAGTCTTGTTTCTCGGACTCGAACTTAGGTTTTTAGGCATTTCAAAAAGCTTACTTATTCTATAATTCAAAAAAATGGAGTCTCATTTCTCAGACTCGAACTTACTAAACCACGTTTCTCGAGCTCAGATTTATAGGAACTTAAATAATCATATTAATTCATTCTATGATTCAAAAAAAGTTGGAGTCTAGTTTCTCGGACTCGAATTCACTAAGCCACGTTTCTCGGACTCAGACTTATAGGAACTTCAACAATCCTATTAATTCATTATATGATTCAAAATCGAGCTCAAAGTTTGAAAGATCAGGCATTTATTGGCTTATCATGCATCTGGATTCATAATTATCATTGGAATTTTTCAAACTTTTAAGTAAGATTTTCCTTTTTATCATGTGATTAAGAACAAAACTTTGGAATTAAATGACTTTAAAAAATGCCCCTAGTTTCAAGGTTGGCTTTAACTGGAGACTACAAAACTGGTGGAATGGATTACACTTGAAAAATATGGACTCTGATGTATGACAGACAAAAGAACTGACATTCCTTTAATTTTAAAACTCTTAAGATTATCATATGTGCAATAAAATATTGATCATTTTCTTTCGAATTTATTTTGAAAAAAATTTGAGCTGGACTTAAAATTTTTTGATAAATATTATAATAGAAGATCTTTGTCTTCAAAGTGGTTGATGATTCTACATTTTCCATTAACGAACATTTGAACAAGTAAACATACTCTTAAAGATCTTACAATTTTTTAGATCACTTCTAATGTTTTTGACTTCAACATTGTCTTCGTCGGATGTGAGCTCTTGGCTGAAAAATGAATGTAGTGGCTTAAATAGTTATGCATTTCCTAGTTTATGTACAAGCTTCCTTCTGAATTTTTCTTCTTGATGGGACATTTCCTTCTATTTGATGATGCCCTAATTTTTGCCTAGATCGCCTCTTTAGATTTTCAATATAGCAGACTTTGTATTTTCTTTTTCTAAAGATGCCTTGATTTTTACCTAAGTTATCTTTTCAGGTTTTCAATCTAGCAGACTTTCTTTTTTATGGTTATGCCCTAACTTTTGCATAAGTCGTCTTTTTGGGTTTTCGGCTTGACAGGCTTCTCTTTTTTCTCGATAATCTTGAATATTCAACTCGACAGCTTCTTGGCTTCCTACACCTTAACCGAGTCAATTAGCATTTAGGAGGACTTAATAGGTGGGCTTAGGACATGGTTTAGAAAGAAAGGATAAAATGCTCAACTTTCCAAAATGCCCCTAGTCTAATATTCTCTTTTTTTGTCATTATTTTCTAAAAATTCTTTTGACACTTTTTTTCTAATGTCCCTAGTTTGACATTATTTTCTTTTGAACCTTTCAATAGGGGATTTTCCTTTTAGATGACACTTTTCTTAAGAGAATACACATATTTCTTGCGTGATCGGGCCTGAAGTAACTTTTCAGGTTGCCTACGTGCCCCAAATATTTTTTTTTCTTTTGGGATCAGGTCAAAACGTAGGTCATACTAAGATTCCTTCCCAAGGTTGGTCGGTGTGATTTAAAAAGAATAGGCTATTAATTCTTTTTTTAAAGACTGCAAAAGGCTACGAGGGGCTAAAGAAAGTTAACTTTTTTTTCTATGGTAAGACGGGAAAATGGTTCGACCAAATGAGACTTCCTTTGATGAATGCTGCTCGACTTGGTCAAAGTTTCAAGAATTCAATATCTGGATTGCTCTGTTGAGTAAAGTCTTTTTTTGATAATGAATATTCTTCAGTCTTATTTTGTAAAATCGAATATGATCAAGTTTTCTAACTATTCAACTTTTCTAAAACTTCAAGAAAACCTTTTATTCTTTTATGAATGAAAACTCTCCTCTTTTGAGCGAAAAACATGGTAGATCCACTTGTAGGTCTTAGCGTCTTTGTCGATGCTTTCAACTATATCATTTTTGACCGATAATCTTTGACTTTGAAATCACTCTTAACTTTGTCTTGATCTATGTTTTTGTGTAATCCATTCATATATCCTTATGATACCATGCAAGAACATTGCTGAATTTCTCAAGTAAGTTTAATATTCTCTCATGTTCTCTTGAGGATAACGTATCACCAATTTGCACTTCTTAAGTGTACTCTTTAATTCCAATGTTTATCAAATTTCGTTAGTGAGCTTTAAGTCATTTCTCATGTTAGATTTTATATTCACATCATTATTGCACACATGATAATCAAAAGCGTCTTTATTTATTAGAATAAAAAAGAACATAGACCGATAAACTTGACTAAAGCCCAAAATTAAAGATGACTAACTGACCTCAAATACTGACGTAACTGAAGCTTAAAAAAACTAAGAAGACTTAAAAAGATGACATCATTCTGAATGAAGGGACACGATTCTAGGGTCTTTGTCACTTCGGTTATCTTCGATGGATGAGTTGAATTTGCCTATTTTTACTATCTCTTCATATTTCGATTCAAGCCTGTCATATGCTGGATAATCTGTTGCTTCAATAATATCTATGTTATTTAGTTCTAGTACTGCCTTGGGGTAGATATGCTCATCTCGACATGGTGGGGGTACACTGTTAGGATCGACTGAATAAATAGAGGAAATTGGGTCAACCGACTCAGGTTTGAATGGGGATATCAGGTTCAAAGTAAAGGGTGGTTGATTTTGAATGGTAGGTAAATGATTAGTTTTAACATTGGGTGCGGTAAAAGAGGGTATGGTGACATTTCCTTGTTCAATCAAGTCTTGGATAGCATGACAGAGAGTAATACACCTGTCAAGAATATGACCAGACATCTGATGAAATTCACAGAATTGCCTATTATCCATGTTTGCGAAAAGAGGATTAGGCAAAGGCTTAGGTTGTAAAGGTGTCAGCAATCCCTTTTTCATCAATTTTTTATAAGCAACACTAAGGGACAATCCAAGATTGGCAAATTATCTCCTAGGCTTAGCTTGTGAAGGTTGAGTAACTTGAGGAGATAGTGCGAAGGAGGTGTTGGCCACTTTTAAGGAATTGACATTAGGTTTGAAATATTTGAGTTTTGACTCAAACGAGTTACCAAAAAGTCCTAAAGAGTAGGCATCCTCAACTTGATTTCTAGCCTCAATGAGGGATTGAAAAGTGGGAAGGTACTGAGGTATCAAGTACTTGGCATAATTTGGAGTGAGATTTCTGAAGATAATCTTGACTTGTTTCTTCTCTTCAAGTTGGTCCCACAATTGAGCGGCTTTAGCTCTCCATCGAGCAATGAACTCAGTGAAAGTTTCCCCGGGTTTTTGTTTAGTAGTTTCTAGGTCTCTTCTTGTGAGTTGAATATCCGTGTTGAATGAATATCGACCAATAAACTATTTTATCAATTCATGCCATGTTCTTACCCAAGATGAGTCCAATGACATTAACCAGCGTAATGCAAGACCTGTAAGGGTTTCTTTGAAAAAATTGAGCCACATGTTCTTCATTCAGACCCTAAGATTGCATTATGCCAACATATACTTTTAAGTGAGTCCTAGGGCATCCAATACCGTCAAACTTCTCCATATCTAGCATTATGAACTTCTCTAGCAAACAGACCGTGGGAAACAATGTCATTGCCCCTAATCCAAAGCAGTTTCAACCTGAGTTATTCGATGAGCTAAGATAAGGTCGACAGATAATTGATCATCTTCTTAATTTTTGACAAGGTCAAACACATTATAAGGTTCTATAACTTTATCTTTTCTCTTTTCAATTTTAATGGATTCAATTTGTGTTTGGACTGAAGCAATAATCTTTGCTTGAAAAGATTCTAAAATCTGACGGAGCGCAGCTTCATCCATGGTACTTGTTTCTTCTTGTAGCAAAGTTGGCAATGGTATTCTGGAAAGACGACTTTTTTCACGGACCCAAAGTGGTACAGATGGTGGTTTAAAACGTTTGGGATCAATTATTACCTGATTGGAAGTAAACCAATGTTAACCATTGACTCTAAAGGTTTGACTCTTAACCACATGATTAAAGTTTCGATATAAAATAGCCCAAGTCCGGTGGGAAATATCGAATCTAAATGCACTATAAGTCTATGGTAACCAAGAAAGTGAGAAAGGTTAAACGCAGGTCTACCCCTGATTGAGATTGAACCTTTGATCAACAAATTAATTTGATCCTAAGATCGAATCTTTTTTTTTATATAAAGTGGTCTGGATCTTTAAAAGTGAAACCAATTAGTCCAACTGATTTGGTATTGATCAGTTTGATCCATTGAGCCAACTGGTTTAATTGGTTCGAATTGATCAGTACATTTCACCGATTGAGTCAGATCGATATAATGGGTTTAGTTTGCACAGTCTGGATCAGTCCACCCACTTACTTATTGGTTGGTTAAATAGAGCAACCCGGGAACACCCATAGTCAGTTCAGGTCGTGACCTATAGAAAGGCTTCTAGACTTTAGGTTTACTACGTGTAATGCAATTTATCTGGCCACCCTTACTCAAGTGCACCTATATACCTCTCGAGCGTACTCAATCAGACGGTATATGGTGACTTGGTTTGATATACCGTATAGGTGATAATCTAAAACTCTAACCCACTTCTCTGAAGTCAAAAGTACCTAGTTTAATCCCTAGTTGAGAGGTGGCGCACGATGTTGAGTAAGGGCCCACTTAAATACCTCTCGTCTAGAGTAGACATAGTCTATCCTCCTAGTATCGTAGTACATCGGAGTAGGATCTCGCTTAGATACTGGTTTTGACCAAGAAATGTAATTGATGTACTTAGATCATCTTTGATACACTTATGGGTACGAGTTTAGGGTTGTAGCTTTCATAAATGGTTTAGCATCCCACAAGAGAACCGACCACGTACTAGTACTACGTTGGCAATCGGGACATGTGACTGTGTGGCTTACAATAGGTCAAAGGCTCAGATCGCTCTAACCTGGGTGCATCGATATACCTTTCACAGTCATCTTATCAGACGATATTGATGCCTCAATTTTATATACGCTAAGGTATGTGACTAGAGCTGTGATTTTCATGAATGACGTCGCATCTCCGAAAAGATCGAACCATGCACTAGTACCACGTTGGCTATATGGGACGTGCAAGTGTGCAAAGTAGTAAACGTGCTAATGGTGTGTGCAAAATAAGGTGAGGTGTGCCCGGGGTCTTTTCCAAACAAATGGGCCCATGTGTACAAGTAAAGGTATTAAACCATACAAGTAAAATATATACATTGATCGAGAAAGATTAAAAACATATTTATATGGTTCAATACACATTTCATGTATATATCAATGAAAAATCAATCAATGAATATGGCATGAAATAATTGATCAGATTCAAACATTGCAATAGGCATAACTTCTATAATTTTATGGTCCAATCAATGATCACTTTTGGGTGATCCAAAATAAATCGAGATTATCTATTACATTGATGATAGAATGATAATTGTTGAGATGAGGAGCGATGAACCTCTTTTTTTTTGAAATTATAAAAAAACTAGAAACACATCTCAAAAGAAAATCAAAGAGAAAGATTCTAGTGCCAAATGAGTTCGCTCTCACAAAATGAATCAGGAACATTAATTGTGCTAACACTAGATAAATTCAGATTTTCTGTGAATTAGAAAAATACAATCCGAACTTGTATCTATGATATCTAAGGCTCCCGGTAATGAAATTGAGTGAACTCATATTCTAAATTAATCTACTCGATGAGATCTACGTTTTATTAAAAGGTGCCCAGACTTAATTCTCAGTAGAATGTTCTGTAAAAACGTTTTAACATTACTGTCCCAACCTTCATTCAGCAACAATTCCAGATTTACAAAATACAATCCGAACTTACATCGATGATATCCAAGGTTCCCGAAAACAAAATTGAGTAAACTCAGGTTCTAAATTAATCTAGTCGATGAGATCTACGTTTTATTTAAAGGTTCCCAGATTTAATTCTCACTAGAATATTCTGTAAAAATATTTTAACATTGTTGTCCCAACCTTTATTCAGCAACAATTCCAGATTTACAAAATACAATCCGAACTTGCATCGATGATATCCAAGGCTCCCGATAACAAAATTGAGTGAACTCAGGTTCTAAATTATCTAATCGATGAGATCTACATTTTATTAATAGGTGTCCAAACTTAATTCTCACTAGAATGTTCTGTAAAAATATTTTAACATTGCTATCCTAACCTTCATCATTCCATCCTTTTCATATGTCAATTTGAATCTTTCATTATTTAGGGGTCATAAAAAAGTGACCCTTAATTGGACAAAAATACAATACCCAAAATCATCCACAATAAAGTCACAAAAATAAATAAATAAATAAACAAATAAAATAAATCAAACTAAATAATAAAAAAAACCTAGGTCATCCTGGTAATGTTCCCATACTTGGGAGTTTTCAAGTTTGATCCTCAATAGTCCCTAGCGGAGTCGCCACTGAAAGTGCCCTCGATCCGCGGGGTTCGCGGATTCGCTTTTGACCTTTGAGGTTTGAGAGTCGCTACCTAGTTATTACGGTCTAGGAACCGAACATTGACTCGAAACAAATAAGAAAAATAACTAATCTACTAAAAATAATATTGAGTTCGGGGATCACATTACGAGGTTGGAAGGTGTTAGGCACCAACCCCGTCCGGCAAACGCCGGTCTCTACTAATTCCTAAATAAAATTATATTGTTAAAAAGACCTAAGTAATAAAAATATTTACCTTTACAAACGCAATGATTTTGTTCCCTCAAATCTGATAGAATAGCTCCTTGTACAGCACTTCTCGCTTCGTTCTATCACCAGATTCAATTCTGATCTTCAAGACGATGTACTTTCTTCTTAAATCTGAAATTTCTGACTTTTTCTCAATTTTTTGGGTGTTTTTGAAGAGCTTCTAAGTGTTTTTTGAGCTAAAATTGGGGTATGGATGTTAGGTAAGGAGTTAGGACTTCAAAATTAGGATTTATGGGAGGTTAGAGAAGCTTTTTGACCTACTTTTACTAGGATTTATTTTTTCATACAAAAATAGGTTGCAGGGACCCCTATTTATAGATTTTTTTAAATGCCTTTTAGATAGAGTTAATGTTTAATTATAATTTTTTTAGAGAAAATTATTGTTTAATTATAATTATTTTAACTAGAGTTATTATTTAATTAGAACTCTATTAGAGTTTTGACTTTTAGTCTCACTTGAGTGACTTTAAGATTTTGGAGAAACCCCCTTTATTATATCCTTAATTCTTTGGGTCCCCAGATGGAGGGGTCCTTTAATAAATATCTAGGCAACCATCAACAATTTTGCCTGAGAACCTGATTGATCAATTTTTTTTGTTTAAATTTACATTATTTAATATTTTATTTATTAATTTCAGAATTTTTAATTAGTAAAATTGTAAAATTACTATTTTGTCCTCGAAGATGACTTTTTGCGTTTTAAGTCATTTTTCAATATTCTAGGATATTTTGAAATCGATTTTTCGTAAGAAATTCAATGGAAATATTGGTTTTTATCATTTATGAAGTTTTTTGTGTGAAATGGTCGTGAACTTTATGAGGGGCATTTTTGTAATTTTATCGAATTATATGAAAATTGACGAAATAATTTATTTGATTTTGATTTGTTGTTTTATGTGTTTGAATGGATTTTCCTAAGTGTACTGTAAGCTCTAGGGATATTTTGATATTATGGGTATTTTGCTAATTTGATCATTTTTTAATGATTTTTACCGTGAAGCTTTTTTTGTCTGTAAGATGATTTCTAGGCTTTTGGGATTAGATTTTCCTAGCGTAGCGTGGTTTCCAAAGTTTTGTTAATTTGAAATACATCCAATAACAAAATAAAATATTAGAATGATCATCCATTGTTAGGAACTGTTGTGATCAGGTTGACGAGTTGATTAATCAGTCGAGTGCAAAAATGGGGTGTCTACATATATATACGCGGGTTTCGTAACTTCGACCTCAGATTTCGTATGGTTCGAGGTCAAATCATCCTCGGTTGCAAAAGGGAGAAAGGACGATGGCGTCGAGAGATTCAAAATTATTAGATCAAATTCAAAAATTAGTCATCTCGAAATTCGATCTACCTCGATTTTTGTGCCAACCGTCTCGATTTTTGTGCCCGCACTTCAATCCTTTCGCACAGAGATTGTAAGGACTCTTAATCTCAATCGGTAACCATAGATTTATGGAAATTACTTTTAGAATTTTATTGAAAATTTGTTATAAATTTTCAAAATATAAAATTATTTTTCCTTATTTCAAATTCATACTAGAACTTGCATATTTGATATATTTAATTGTATTTTATAACAACTTATACGTGGTTAGGATATTTCACCGGGTTATTTCTGTCAGTTGGGTCTTATGCACTGCTCGGATCCTGTTTTGATCTAAGTTCTGTACTTTTTCAATGTTATTAATAAAAATGAATTTCATAATTGAAAAAATGATTTAATATTCAATGAACTCATATTGAGTTTATGAATATCAAAAAGTAGATATTTTGTTTGAGAGAATACAAATTATAAAAATCCAAAAAAAAAAAAAAAAAAGGTATGAAACGATAAAATGTCAGAGTCACATCCGCGGGGTGATGTCTACATTTTACATTGTTGTGTTGTATGCAAGTTGGTGAAAGGATATCCAGAGATAATGTTACTGGTTGCATGTTTATTTACTTTATGTTAGAGCGAGGCACTGTTTACTTTTCCGTTCTGTTATTTATTTTAGGTCGGGTGGCCACAGTTGCATGGTATGTATATATATATATATATATATATAACTATTTTGTGAGCTGTTAAAGAGTCTGTGAATGCCTGAATGGTAGTGCGTCATATCATCCGGAGTAGTGTACTATCCTAGGATGTATTATAGGGACCACCAAGCTTATACGTGGTATGGGACGCATATGAGAATAGAGTCAAAACTGGAATCCGGGCTTATTCATCTCTATCTTTATCAGTAAACTTGTAATGTAAAGATGGTCGTATATGATTGGTTTGTATATTTGTGAATCACATGAACGCCTGATAGGCATAGACGAAGATGATTAGTCAGTAATCACTAATAATCTATAGTAGTCGAACGATCTAACACATCGAAAAGAGACATATTGCTTACGGTCACGTCAAACGGTCAGCCTGAGCTAGATAAATGATCCCCGCAAGTGTGGTAAACAGTGAGTAGCCACAAAATCAAGAACTACTACTTTATTATGAAACATCATGTCCAGACTGAGAACGATCCAGTCGTGAATCCCAACTCTCTAATTCCACTACTCCACCATTGTGTATTATGTATTTGTTGCCTTATTTTGATATATAAAATGAAATGAATGTTTAATGTTTCCATTTGGTCAATTAGATTTGTATAAAAAGAAATGTTATAGTAGATACTGTTGATGATGTAATGTGAGTTTTAAAATGTTTAATTGCTCATCTCTAGTTATATGTACTAGTTAATCGTAGTTTCTTCTGTAAAACTTTGCATATTTTAAAATGATTCAATATATTTATTCGTTCATATTAGGAAAGGTTATTGGCAAAAATTATTTCCTTTCCTACTGGGTAACTATTGTTATTCACCATTTCCTTCTCCATTTTTTTAGTTTCAAATTCAAAGCTTGGCAAGGTAGGTATAGAGCACGAGTGAGGATCGTCTGATGGGTCAAATAGACGACCAAAGTTCTTTTCATGGTAAGCACTGGGTTATATCTAACGGCGTCAGGTTGTCAAGATTATATAGATTTTGATTTTGAGTGTTAGAAATTTTGTTAGAGTGAAGAATTTCTGTATAATCATATATATAAACTACTTTTTTCACACTCTTATTTTCGTACGTTATTAGATGTATATAGGCTTCCGCTAGTATTATATTTTGTATGTATATATGCAGGATTATATATGTCGTCTATTAGGTGTAGATTGAACGTCTTGGAATGCTAACATAAACAGAGGAGGCCATGCCAAAATTTCAAGGTGCCACCTTGTGCCTCGAGATCTGACATGGGACTGTGAGTTAACGTTTGGCAGAGCGCCACATAATCTCTAATTGTACTATATGTTTTAATTAGAATAGTTGTATGTGACACAAACGTCCTATCATCTACAATTTTGTGGAACCTCTCATCAAGTTATAGTGTCATAAGATCCACTTTATTTTTTTTTTTTTTCACCTCCTCTAATTTTATTATATTTTCTCTTCTATACATTTAATCTACGTTTTTGTTTTTCATCTCTTACCCTTTTAATCTCCTTTTTTTTAATAATACCCATTTCATCAAACTATAGTTTTTCAGGACCTACTTTATTTCATTTATTCTCCACCTCCCCTAACTTCATTATATTTTTTCAATTATCAATTTTATCTGTTTTATTATTTTTCATCTTTTACCTCTTTAATCTCCATTTTTTTATAATAATACCCCAACCATATTTTTTTCCACTTTTACCCCCCTTAACCTAAGAGAAGATCCCCCTGTCGTAGGCACGGATGAACTCCTAGTATATATATATATATATATATGGGATGGATCATGGGACATATGTAAAAACAATGTAATAATAATAAATTTTCAAAATATGGGTTAGAGATTTTGGATTGACCTGATTTTTTTGTGATGATGATTTATATGATGAGAAGATCATCCTTAAAAAAATCAGTCCAATCTGAAATTTCTAACCCCATCAAAAGTGATTTAGAATGTAGATCGTCAAGTTTTTACCAATAATTTATAAACCACTTCTGATGGATTTACAAGTTTCAAATTGAGTTGATTTTTTGTGAGGATGACCTTCTCATCATGGAGACCATCCTCTCAAAAAATTAGCTCAATCCAAAACCTCTAACCCATATTTTGAAAAATCATTTTTTTACATGTCCTACATGTATATATATTTTCGTTCGGCACCCTACACTTTACCTTACGTGTTTTGTCCTACATGGGTTAGAAGTTTTGGAATTGGCTGATTTTTGGTGAGGATGATCTCTATGGTGAGGAGATAATTCTCACCAAAAATCAGCCCATTCCAAAACTTCTAATTCCATCAAAAATGGTTTACAAAAAATGGACAGTCCACGATTTTTCAACTTATAAACATGGGACTAGAAATTTCAGAATGAACTGATTTTTGATGAAGAGGATCTTCTAACCGTAAAGATCATCCTCACCAAAAACCAGCCCATTCCAGAACTTCTAACCCATGTAGGACAAAACATGTAAGGCAAAGTGTAGGGTAAAGCATAGGGTTCCCATATATATAAATATAAGGGGCGGTTCATGGCACATATGTAAAAATAATGATTTTTCAAAATATGGGTTAGAGGTTTTGGATTGAGCTGATTTTTTGCGAGGATGGTCACTATGATGAGAAGATCATTCCTCACAAAAAATCAGCTCAATCTGAAACTTCTAAATCTATCAAAAGTGATTTACAAACTATTGGCAAAAAATCGATGGTCCACATTCTAAATCACTTTTAATGGGATTAGAAGTTTCAGATTGGACTGATTTTTTTTTTTTTTTTGGATGATCTTCCCATCATAGAGATCATCCTCACAAAAAATCAGCTCAATCCGAAACTTCTAACCCATATTTTGAAAATTTATTAATGTTACATTGTTTTTACATATGTTTTTTCATATGTCCCTTGATCCGTTCCCATATGATTAGGATCCGTGTACACACATATCTACTCATATATCTACAATGTGTTTTGTCTTATGTGAGCTAAAAAAAATTTATTGAGCTGATTTTTGGTGAGGATGATCTTTATGATGAGGAGATCATCCCCACCAAAAATCAACTAATTCTAAAACTTCTAACTCCATATTTATGAGTTGAAGAATTATAGACCGTCCACTTTTTGTAAATCACTTTTGACGAGGTTTAAAATTTCAGATTGAGCTGATTTTTGTTGAGGATTATCTCCTCATCATAGAGATCATCCTCACCTAAAATCAATTCAATCCGAAACTTTTAGCCACTAGGACAAATCACGTTATAGATATACGAGTAGATATTTGTGTACACGGAACCCGACCCATATGTATATAACTATTCATACAACAACTATGATAACGGTTCTTTGTAAATCACTTTTGATGAGGTTAGAAGTTTTGAAATTGGCTGATTTTTAATAAGGAGACCATCCCCAATTCACAAGTTGAAGATCATGGACTGTTTATAAAAGAGAGAGAGAGAGCACGTTCGGCAGCCCACATTCGGGAGGACTATGCCTGTCAATGGGATAGTCGAAAATCTAAATTCAATACAAATATCCAAAAATTATGGTTATCAAAATCGAATTGGGATATGATTTTAATATTTGAATCCATTTCAGATACGAATTTGGATGTAGCAGCATCCGATCCAGTAAAATTCGAACTGATTGCAACTTCTTTTATTAGTCATTTAAGTTTAACAAGCTATAATGTTAGGCTATCAGTCGTAAGTTAGTGTCATGAATGCTATGTTATCAATGAGAGGCACTTTCGTCAATTCCAGGTTTTAAAAACTAATTATTTTTTTTCCTAGACCATCAACAACGCTTACAATCATCAACTTTGCAAAGTCTTTAACCTCTACTCCATATGGTTGCAAGAAAAAGGACGAGGAAGAAGATTAAGATGAGAAAAAGAGGAGATGAAGCTGATAGAGAGAGAAGGGCTAGAAAAAGAAGAAGAAGAAGATGAGAAGAAGTGAAGGACTGTTTATTTTACAAGTTTAAGATGATGGGTCTGAGAAAAAAATTTAAGGTTTTTTTTTGGGGCAAAGGTGAAGACGGATCAAAGGTGGAAGACTACTGGATTTGAGAAACATAATCAAGGGGCTTGCTTATACAGGGTGAATATGAATCAAAATGGAAGACGAATAGAAAATCAAAGGTTTTTTAAAATTTTAATCCGAATCTGATTTTGTTAGATATCAGATAAGTTAATCAGATTCAAATTCGAATGCCAATTTTTTTTTTTTTTTTTTATTCAAATTCAGATACACACCTCAATCCAATTCTAATCGTGTCAGTTGACAGGCCTAAGGGAAACCATGTTAGGATTCAAAATTAGCCTTTGATGAGCTAAAAGTTTCGCATTGGGCTGATTTTTGTGAAGATGGTCTTTATGGAGAGGTGATCCTCCTCACCATAAAGACAAACAAACAAACAAACACATTCTGAAATTTCCAACCCCATTAAAACAGATTTACAAGTTGAAGAATTTTGTACAGTCAATTTTTACTGGTAATTTATAAACCATTTTTTATTGGGGTTACAAGTTTAAAAATGTAAGGATTTTTTATTTTTTATTTTTATCGGATGATCTCACCATTGAAATCATCCTCACAAAAATTCAACTCAAATCAAAACTTTTAATCCATGTAAGACAATTTTTGACTCCCAACACACAGTCTGTCTAATGTGGGCAGTCGTAAAAGACCCTATATATACACACACATACAGTTTAGAGATAACATCAACAATTGAAATTTATGTGCATCTTGAAAACCCAAATCTAGGAGATAACTTATCCTGAGGATCAATCTCAACCATAGGAAAATTGTTTAATCTGTTGGGATTGTTTTTTTTTTTTTTCCTTCAGTCAAGGGATCTATATATATATAAGTCGTAATTGCAATTAAGAGAATAGTGATAAAAAGAAAAAATTGTGGGAAGTATAATTCACCTAGAACTTCATAGGTACAAAAAAAAAATTAATCATAAAAAAAATGCTTTAAATATTTATTATGAAATAATAAAGCAATCACAAGCTGCATGGTGATAAATAGTATGAGGTTATAAAATTAACGGCATAGCAAAAATTGTGACACTAGTCAAACCAAAGCAAAGGGTGAGAGTAAACTAACACAAGATTTAATTAAATTATGTTGCACCCGCACGTTCCCCATCTCTGCTGCATCTGAAGGTATAGAGCCGGTCAGTATTTGAAAAGAAACCATATTGATCTCACTTTTTATATTGTGAGAGAGAACTCTCTCGTCAAGCTTTTCCTTCTAGTACTCATCCTCTACAATCTTAAGCCGGGACATAAGATTCCAGCATCAACTGTGCTGGTGAAGGCGATTTGATCTCAACAATCAAGTATGTGAACTTCCACTGCTTGTCCACTTTGTCTTTGAACATCTCACTGTAAACCTTTCCAGCTCCATGGGGTCCTCGAATATAGAAGTTAACCTGCAATAAATTTAATATGAATCCAATTCTAATAAGGTTCTTCATGTAATCATATGTTTATACTAAGAAAACTTGCTAAAAGTAATTTTTCTAGAAATAGACCAAGTAAAGAAAAAAACAAAGATTTCCAAATACTTGTGTCAAGATGTTACCTCAACCCGTTCAACACCGTCTTCATCAGTCCATGTCCTATTGGGAATCCGCTGTCGAGCAGCTCGGTTTCTGCTTTCCTGACCATATCCCGTAATGGGAGACCCTATTCTCACTCTAACCTGATAATGTAAGGTTCAAGACTCATGTAATTAATAAACACAAACCAAACTTCAATAAAATAAGAATACAAGTAAAAGGAAACTATCCTTCTAACCTGACTGTCATCCTGAACCCTCTTGAGAGCTTTCCCAAAAATCTTGTATCTAAAACATGAAATGCGATTTTACCTCTTTAAAATCAAAACAAATATAACTCTTCGAATACTAGTAAGGTCCTTCTAACCGTGAGAAGTAGCTTAACAGGAGTAACTTTAGTTCTTACTCTTTGGGTTCAAAGATGAGCTCCTTGAAAACAGCATATCCAGCAGCTGCTGCAACACCAAGCCCTGCAAGTATGATAACACCGTAGGAAGCCCCCTCAGCAAATGTAACCGGTTTCTCAGGAATATTGTATGTCGGAGCATCAAAGGGATCGTCAACTGTCGCTACATCTTTTCTATGCTACAACAAGAAAAACAAGACATTCAATTGAAATGTAAAACTTGCAGCTCCAACCTAGTTGTGGTGTGGGCGTTGATTGGACATACTGATGAATGGGGGTGCAGCGAAATTACATGAATGGAAATATGAACAAACAAGTGGATACATGTACATGTGCATACAGGAGCATCATTCTAATTGAACCTACAAATATTGAACTCAGAAGGGCATGTAGGTAATGCACATATAAGAAAATCAACTTCAGTTTGAACTTCAAACCTCTTGTCGGTTTTTTCCTGATGACTGAGAAGCTGAACTGGATGCTAGGGATCTAGCAAAGGAAGGAAGCATGCGGTGCCCTTCATGATATTTACTGATTCGATTTGGGGTTAGAAAACTAATTGCACACTCTTTAGCTTGCCATCTTCTGAACAAGACAGAGCTGGTTCCTGGTGAAAAAAATATAGTTAAATCACTTGATCAACAAATTGTAGATTTTCGAAATAGCATGTTATTTTCTTCCATTAAGAAATACATATCCATATATATAGGGTGGCGTTTGGAGGCCCTAAGGAGAGCCAAACATTTTTCATAATGGGCTGATTTTTTGTGAGGATGATCTCTATGATGAGGAGATCAACCTCACCAAAAATCATCCCATTCCGAAATTCCAAACCACATGAAAAGTGGTTTATAAAAATCGGACAGTACATGATTCTTCAACTTGTAAACTAGGGTTAGAAGTTTTGGAATGGACTGATTTTGTGGTGAGGATGATTTCTTCACCATAGAGATCATCCTCACAAAAAATCAGCCCATTCTTCTAACTCTTATTTTTAAAAATGTTTGGCACAATGTTCGGCTCTCTTTAGGGTCTCCGAATACTTCCCATCCATATATATATATATGGGAGCGGTTCGGCAGCCCTAAAGTTTGCCAAGTTTGGTGCCAAACATTTTTTGTAAATCACTTTTGATAGGGTTAGAAGTTTTGGAATAGGCTGATTTTTTGTGAGGATGATCTCTACGGTGAAGAGATCATCCTCACAAAAAATCAGCTCACTCCAAAGCTTCTAACCCATATTTTGAAAAATGTTTGGCACCAAACTTGGCAAACTTTAGGGCTGCTGAACCGTCCTTATGGATCAGGATCAACAGCCAACTAAATGTCCAACGCGTTTCGTCCTATATGGATGAGGAGATCATCCAAACAAAATATCAGCCCATTCTGCAACTTCTAACCTCAGTTTACAAGATGAAGTATCATGGACCATCCATTTTTTGTAAACTACTTTTGATGGGTGATAGGATCCTTAGATCCTCAGAATAAATTTGATCCAACTTCAAGGGGGATCTTCCTCCAAAAACTTAATTTATTTCCTAATCAGTATTATGAATAACATTCTCTAATTTATAGGGTTTATCACACCAACGACAGAAAGTAAAGTCATACTAACAGAAAATAAAGAAGAGTCCTACTAATTATCAACTATGGATACCTAAAGTAAGACAACTACAAAAATATAATCAAATCTAGGAGTCCGATACATATGAGTGCTAACATCCCCTCCCCCCTAGAGAACCAAGATGTCCTCAAGTCGGAAAATCTAGAAAACAGGCAACAAACGCATCGTAATCTTCCCAAGTCGCACCTTCATGAGAGAGACCCTCCCATAGAACCAATAATCTTGTAACTCTCCAATTGTGCTTTTTAAAAATTCCACGGTCCAAAATTAGTAATGGCTGCCAAAAATATGTGCCATCATCTGTTATAGGAGGTAGATGAGCAAGTGCTGGAACATGAGATCCCAATTTCTTCTTGAGGCATGATACATGGAAGACAGGATGAATTCGACAATTCAATGGGAGATCCAACTTGTAAGCCACATCCCCAATGCGTGAGAGAATCTGAAAAGAGCCATATAATAGAGGCGATATCAAAGCCACCCGAAGCAAGTGTAAGTTGGCAATAAGGTTGTGTACGAAGGAAAACCCAATCTCCCATGTTGAAGGAATATTCTGTGCACTTTCGATCCGCAAAGAATTTCATACGAGCCTGTGCTTCTTGCAAATTCTCCTTAAGCAATTTTAAAATTGAGTCACGATCACGAAGTGCCAAATCAACTTAATGGACGGCCGTGGCACCAGGTAAATATGAAGTAATACGAGGTGGTGAGTACCCAGAAACAACTTCGAATGGGGACATCTTTATGGAAGGATTATACGATGTTTTGTACCACCATTCAGCCCAAGGAAGCCATGTGGTCCATGAAGAAGGACGTTGGCTAACAAAACAACGCAAATAAGCCTCAAGAGAACGATTCACCACCTCGGTCTGCCCATCGGATTGAGGATAGTATGCGGAGCTTTGACAAAATTGTGAGCCTTGCATTTCAAAATAAGCCTCCCAAAATTGACTGGTAAGTAGAGGATCCCGATCACTAACAATTGAACGTGGCATTCCATGGAGTTTAGCAACATCACGAATAAAGATTTCAGCCACTAATGACGCAGAATAAGGATGCTTGAGCGCATTGAAATGGGCGTTCTTAGATAAACAGTCCACCACAACCAAAATAGAAGTTTTTCTATAAGAATGAGGCAACCCATCAATGAAGTCCATGGAGACATCCATCCATACCTGATCCAGAACTGCAAGTGGTTGTAGAAGACCGGGAGGAGAGACCAATTCCGCCTTATTGCACTGACATATCACATTCCGCCACAAATTGCTTGGTGGCACGTTTAAGGCCCTTCCAGTAAAAATTGCAAGTAATCCATTTATACGTACGTAGGAAACCCGAATGACAGCCAATAGGAGAAGCATGGAATTCTGTCAGAATTTTAGAAAACCGTGGAGAATTAGATAGAACAACAATGCGTCCACGATATCATAGAATACCAGCGACTAGAGTATAATGTGGATCCGGGGACGAAGAGTGTTGAAGACAATTAATGATTGCCGCCATATCCGGGTCGTTGTAGCAATCAACACTAATGTCATGGGTTACAGAAAAAAGTGGTTGTGAGATGGCGAATATTTGAGTATCTTCAAATTGCCTAGAGAGTGCATCGACAACGATATTTTCGATTCCCTTGCGATAAAGAATTTCATAATCATACCCAAGTAGCTTGGCCACCCACTTTTGTTGCTCAAAAGAGAATACACTTTGTTCTAAAAAATATTTAAGGCTACGGAGATCTATGAGAATATTAAAATATCTACCCAACAAGTATGGCCGTTATTTATTAACTACAAAGATGATGGCCAATATCTCTTTATCGTAAATGGATAAGTTCAAATTTTTTTCGGATAGTGCCTTAGTTGCAAAGGCTAATAGTCGCCCCTTTTGCATCAAAACAGCCACTATGCCACCGTCAGAAGCATCACATTCCAGCACAAATTCCTTAGAAAAATCAGGTAGGGCTAACACCGGTGTGGATGTCATAGTTTTCTTCAACAATTCAAATGCGAGTTCTACTTCCATAGGCCAAGTAAAAGAATCTTTCTTGAGCATATTACTTAAAGGAGCTGCTAGTTTCCCATAGTCTTTTACAAACTTACGATAGTACCCGCTAAGGCCAAGGAATCCCCTTATGGCCTTGGGAGTAATAGGTTTCAGGAGTAATAGGTTTCAGCCATTCAAGAACGGATTGAATTTTTTCTGGATCAACTCGTACACCACTACCAGAAATGACATGTCCCAAGTAATCAATGGACTGAGCAAAAGAACACTTGGAACGTTTTACATACAATTGGTGTTGGGAAAGACATTGCAAAACCAAAGAAAGATGCTCAATGTCTTCTTGCATGGAAGAACTATAAACCAAAATATCATCAAAGAATGCTAGCACAAACCTCCTCAGATAAGGCCGGAATTTTTCATTCATGAGATTTTGGAAAGTTACAGGTGTGTTGGAGAGTCCAAAAAGCATCACAAGAAACTCATAGTGCCCATCATTTGTCCGGAAAGCCGTCTTTTGAATATCTGGTTCATGAAGACGAATCTGATGATACCTGGAACGAATATCAAGCTTTAAAAAACTATTGCCCCATGCAATTCATCAAGAAGCTCATCAATCACTAGAATGGGATATCGATCCTTGATTGTAATGTTGTTAAGAGCCCTATAATCCACACACATACGCCACGAGTTATCCTTCTTGTACACCAATAATATCGGAGAAGAGTAAAGGCTTACACTGGGATGGATTAACCCAGCCTCAATCATTTCTCTTATAATTTTGTCAACTTCTGCCTTTTGAAAATAAGGATACCGATAAGGTCTCACATTGGTTGGTGAGCTACCGAGAACCAATGGTATACGATGATCATGTGCACATGGAGGAGGTGGTCTATTGGGCTCACCAAAAATGTTGGAAAATTTAGTAAGAATGCTGAGAATAGCTGGTGGCAGCACAGAATCATTGAAAGGGGGTACTTTCTCTAATATTTAGAAAAGAAACCCATGATTGGCCTGCTAGAATAAGCAATGCAACTCCCTTTGGTTGGCAACGAGTTCAATGGGGGAACCGTTACCTATCAATGTGTAGGTCTTCTTATCAATCATAAAGGTCATAAGTAATTATGCAAAATCTCATGAAATGGTACCTGGGGAACGAAGCCATTCTGCACCCAAAACCATATAAGAAAAAATCCAACTTTAATTCGTACCCTTGGAGGTTGATACGCACATTTTGACACATACCGTGGCTAAAGAGGGTACCTCCATTGGTGATGGTAACTTGTATGGGATCAGACTTAGATAACAAACAGCCACATTGTTGAGCTTGTGATGGATGCAAGAAGTTATGGGGTGGTAAGATTCCTCCTAAGATATCGATTTTTCTATGGTTGGCGGCTTTAGGGAGACTCGCAACTATGGATCAGTTAATCAAAAGAGGTTTTATTTCTCCGAATTAGTGTTGTATGTGTAAATTACAGGAGGAAACGGTGGATCACTTACTCATTCATTACCAGGTGGCGCACCACATTTGATTGTACTTCTTATCCTTGTTTGGTATAGTGGGATGTTTTCCCAGATCAATCAAGTCGGCTTTGGATTCTTGATTGGCATGGAGAGGATCTTTCTCATCATCTAAACGGATTCTTTGGTTATTGGCTTCGTTTGCGATTTGCTAGAGAATTTGGATAGATCGCAATCACTGTATTTTTTAGGGGAAGGTGTTTACGTTGGAAGGACTAGTTCTTTCGATTTTGGACCTCATGTTTTCTTGGAGCAAACTGTATAAGGAATTTAAGGGGGGTCTTCTTTGAAGATTTCATTGTGACATGGGATAGGGTCTGTTATTTGTCACAAAAGTGATTTGTTGCTCTCGCTTTGTTGTGGTTTTCCTTTTTTTCTTGTTTCCTCTGTTTGTTTTGGGTTGGTCCCCTCGACCCCCCTCGTTCTTCTTTTCAATAAAATTTATCTTAACTGATCAAAAAAAAAAAAAAGTTATGGGTTGATCCAGAGTTGACTAAAACTGTAACTAAACACTGCTTCAAATAGCCTATAAGGCTCATAGTGCGTGATTAGAGCCCGAAATAGCATGAAGAGATATCTCAAGCTTCGTGTTGTCCTCATCATTCTTGGTCTCCCCTTCCATTTGAGACACGTCCCCTTCTAGAAGCA
The DNA here is from genome assembly GCF_017979445.1 of Akebia trifoliata. Lineage (NCBI taxonomy): Eukaryota > Viridiplantae > Streptophyta > Magnoliopsida > Ranunculales > Lardizabalaceae > Akebia > Akebia trifoliata. The sequence continues at coordinate 31,111,894 of NC_141385.1, read as the reverse complement.
AAAGTTGTGGTAGCTTGCAACCGTGCCCGAGTTTGAAGAATTCATCACAATTAGATCATAAGCCCTTCTTGCATCGTTCAATTTGCTCCTCAATTGTAAGTCGCCGAATCAGAAGATGTGTCGGTATAGTGACAGAGTTAGAAAAAGGAATAGGCTGAGCAACAATAAGCCTAGAAAGTGGTCGACATATAGAAAATTCTTGGGTTAACTTAATAATTTCTTCTTGGCAAATAGCCAAGTCGAATGTTTCGATTAGTGAGGCAGGCCGAAATAGCTGAACCCCAGCACGTATGTTGTTGCACAATTCCGAGATGAAGCAACTAATTAAGAATGACTGGTAAATCAGTAACTCAATTGGCAAGCTTCTCAAATAGACCCTGAAATTCACGAACTGTATTGGTTTGTTTAAGTTTAGCTAATGTTGCACCTGGATCTGTGAATTCCCATGAACCAAAGCAAGAGCATATGGCCCGAGTGAATTGGGTCCATGACATTAATCCGATCGAACAAGACATCCAACAATACCATGCAATGGCATCTCTGGTTAGGTGAACTGAGGCTACGGAAACCATTTGTTCATCGGTCAAGCCGTTAAACTGTTGATATCGTTCAGCCCGAAAAATCCAACCTTCTGGATCATCCCCGTCGAACCTTGGAAAATCGATACGAAGCGGACGACCTTGTATTGGTATAATGCCTAGTTGATTTTCGACTCTTTGTTGTATATTAGCATGAGCACGTGGGGCTTCCCAAACAGGTGGTTGGTTTGCAACCAAACATACCAGGGTGGTTTGAATCACCCGCATCCCTTCTTTCAACTTATGAATATCAGTGTTTATTTAATCAAACCGAGGCTCAAACAAGTCGATTCTCTCACTCAGCTCCTTAACAATCACCTTCTTTGGCACCAAGATCTTTTGCTCTAATACTAGATGATAGGATCCTTAAATCCTAAGAATAAATTTGATCCAACTTCTAGGGGGGTCTTCCTCCAAAAACTTAATTTATTTCCTACTAAGTATCAACTATGGATTCCTAAAGTAAGAGAACTACTAAAATAGAATCGAATCTAAGAGTCCGATACTTATGAGAAGTCCCAACAATGGTCAGAAATTTTGGAATGGGTTATTTTTTGTGAAGATGATCTCTTGTGAGGATGATCTCCTCACCATAAATATCATCCCCACAAAAAATCAGCACATTCCACTCCTTACCTAACACCCACCCACACTTCCCCACACATACACCAAATGTATGGGAAGGCAAGGAATGGGTCTTCAATCTTTTAAAGAGTATCCTTTTTTTTATAAGCAAATAATTTTATTAAAATAAGGGGAAAAAGGAGGGGAGAGAGAAGGGGGGGGGGGGGGGGGGGGGGGCAAGCTAACAGCCCAACAAAACAATGATAAGGAAAAGAAGTGACAATCAAACTGAAAAAGCATTCAAGCTTCATAAACTGAATCCCACTAAAACAAGAAGTCTTCATAGAAAACCTCTCTAAATGCATTCATAATCTTACTCCAAGACAAGATAAGCCTCAAAATAGAGACGATAACCATATGCAAGGGCTTCTCCTTCCCATCAAAGATCCTTAAAAAGAAAAACATTTAAAACAAAGTGACCATGAAATGGAAAGGATCATTGCAAAGGCTGCAAATTTTAGATAGTGGCCTTCAAGATGATTCTTTCTTAAAATCCAATACGTGCCTGAGCAAACAACAATGATTCTCCCTTAAAGTTGCAAGAAGAGCCACCAAACAAGCATCCATCAAAAAATTTAGCTTAATCTATTCTTCCTTAGGAGGGATCAATTTTTTTTTTCCTATTCAGTTAGCCTATTTTTTATATTTTTTATGAGATCAATAACTTGATATATGTGGGAATTTAACCCATTTGTATGGTATCTTCACCCAAAGACTTTACTAAGCTAGCTGGCACCTGCATTCTTATTAACAATCAAGGGGAAAGTTAAAACCACCGATCACAATTTTATTTTATTTTATTTTTATTATAAAAGAGAAAGGAGGTCGAGATGATTGGCCCAAAGAAACAAAGATAAAAAACATCCGACAATAGGCACCGTACGCCCACAAGAAGGTTACAAACCTGATCCTATATTGATCAGGGTAACCTCTCTTGATGACTTGATCTAGGGTGAGAATACTACCACAAACAGCAAACCAAATAAAGAATGTCACCTATGACAGAACCTTGGGGCCCCAAATTGCTGACACACGAAAATGGTGAATACTTGGAACCAGAAGGGAAGGATAAAACAAACTGGTTGAGAACATACCATTCGGATTCCCAACTTGTCAAAGAAGCAACCCCCTCCAATGCCCCATCATTAAAGTTCCTCCAGAAGCCAAAATGCCAAACCACCACACTCACCGGACGCACAATGAACGAACTACTCGGAAGATTTTACTTTTACGATATTACATATAAATAAGGGAAATGCAACATAAGAGATGACTACTCACACCACATATCTTCTTAGAAACAGACTCCCTCCCACCCTCAAACCTACTTTGAAACTAAGAATTCCTTTACACGCTCTACAACCATGCGCCAAATTAGCAGAACCACACACTCACCCATTCAAACCAAACCCAAAATTTGCCACCAACACTTCTCACCAAAGGCTATCTTCCTCAACACCAAATCTCAAAAGTCATTTCCCCAATAAAGCCGCATTCATCAAATATAATTTTTTTAATACCTAGCCCATCTTACTAAATACACTTTCCTCCTCCAAAAATTTGTAAACGCGGGAAAAATAATATAAAAACTAGAGAGTTGAAGTTGTGAGATACCCACTTTGAAAATGAGAAAAGTACGATCTAGAAGAGAATCCAATAAGGGCAGAGAAGTTGAAAAAAATGGGACCAGATAGAAGATGCCATTTCATAATGCAGAAGTGGTTTACATTCTCACCACTTCTTTGGCACTTAATTACAATAGTATCTGAAATTTATCTAGGTTGTTTTAGTCCTTAGTTGAACCATCAAAGTTGGTAGTACGAAAATCTGTCATATTTAAGAACCATCTAAAACCCTCAAGCAGGAAAATTTTCTAATCTAACCATCCAGTAAAGATAATTTGTAATCCCTATAATCTGTAAGGTGGGAGAACCTTGAACCGTCTACTGATGGGTTTCAACCCCCTTGATATTCATTGGTACCCAGTAAGGATGGGTGGATAAAGGTCAGAAATGTGGACATCCTTGTCCAACTGTTCCCTTTATAGAAAAGCTACACCAAATCACCATACCAATGGCCATAATGCAGAAGTGGTTTACATTCTCACCACTTCTTTAGCACTTAATTACAATAGTATCTGAAATTTATCTAGGTTGTTTTAGTCCTTACTTGAACCGTCAAAGTTGCTAGTAAGAAAATCTGTCATAATGAAGAACCATCTAAGACCCTCAAGCCGGAAAATTTTCTAATTTAACCATTCCATCAAAGATAATTTGTAATCCCTATAATCTGTAAGGTGGGAGAGCCTTGACCCATTTCCACCCATCAGTACCCAGTAAGGATAGGTGGATAAAGGTCAGAAATGTGGACATCCTTATCCAACTGTTCCCTTTATAGAAAAGCTACACCAAATCACCGTACCAATGGCCAGACAACATTGGAATAACAATAGAAATCCCAAGTAGACTATATTGCAATCTTTGCATTGTTAGAAGAAAAGTATGATGGTTATTGGTATTAAGGAAAACAAATAATTTGAAGAAAAAAATTTTACAACTGACCATCAGTCCAAGGTACCTCCTGCAGGACAAAAGTGAAGCAGAATGATCAGTCTCAAGTTATGTGGTTGGTGAAAATAAAATGGAAAAGAGAGAATTTTGTAACAAAAAAACACAGGTCTCTTCACCTTTTTCATCCAATTTGCATCAGATGTGGTCCTTTTTATATGACTTGACTTCAATATCACCTGCAATTGCGTCATCAGCAAAAAGTTTTAACATTCAACTATAGTTGCAAGGCTGGAATTCAGGTATATACTCATAAACTGTATTATCAAAAGACTGGTTTTCCATATCACATAAAAGAATCTAAGTTTTATAGAATACAATTATTGTTCCACACACAAGCATTCTTCGCAATGATAACCAGAAGATCTTCCACCTCACACCCTATCTTGTACCAACTAAGTCCTTGTTTACAAGGTATGTGACCATCTCCGCTCAATTGATAACAGGATGAACCACAGAAATTCCAACCAGATTCGAAGAGATGGATAAATTCATTAAGGCAATCATGGCCGAAAAGCATGCAAATTGTGATATTAATTATAATACATAAATACTTATTATTGTCTGCCACTGTGTAACTGGCAATTCCCCCATTATTTTTTTTGATACGCACAATTCCCCCATTATCAGGAAAGAAAGATAAATATAAATATAATAGCTCTAAACATATCTTTGATGACAATCGGATATTTTGGCACTCATTTCAAAGATTAAAGCTTTTCTATTTTATTGGAATTCCATTACCCAGGATTTCAAGGGGGCTTCATTTGACAATTCAGCTTCTAGATAGGAGGATTGGTAGTCAGTTCAAAACTCTTACTCTAGTTATTGTGTGATTTTCTTGTGCCCTTAAAGCCCAACTAGTTATAGTTTTAGCCCCAGCCTTCATTGATATAATTTTCTTTTACAAGCTAGTTGATCTTTTTTTTTTCTTTTCTTTTGATAAGCAAGCAAGTTAGTGGTTAGTAATTAATCGATATTGAACCCAGGTCGTGATCTCAACGCTCAAAGAGACTTTAAATAACTATGCAAGCTGGCACCTTCAGTTGATAATTTGTTTTCTCAGTTTGTTTTTTATGTTTTATTGTCTTTTGGTTTTCTCAAGCACCAGGGAATATACGGGTAAAAGAGGACGACACTACGTGGTTGAGAATTATAACTAATAGTCCAATAAAGATCTAGAAGATAACAAACATCACAGGCCCACATTACACAAGAGCCTCTGTGAATGCAACGAGTGGCATTGCCCTATCCCAAACTGGATTGGACCAAAGAAAGTCCATTGAGGTAACTTTCTCCCAAAGCCTCACTCTAAATCAAGCACTCTTTATTCTTTTCTTGCTCAACGAACTAAAAGCATTTCAAACACTGAGATTTGATAATTGAACAAATTGATGATATTTACCCCAAATATGAATAACCTCATCCCAACAATATGGCAATGAACCAAATTGAATCACTTGGCTTCCAAAATAATGCGGATACATGATAGCTTTACTTTGTAATTGTTCTACTATTTTATCTAGCTGCAAAAAGTCTCACCTTAATATAAAAAATTCGCCCTCAGTATAATATTCTTGCTCCAAGCTTCTTTTTTTTTTAAATAAATAAATTTGATAGAAACCACATCTAGAACACAATTTCTAGCAATTTTGTTTCTTTCCCTTTTTTTCATGTAATAATGAAAATGTAAATATGTTAAGAAATTAATAAATTAGCCCCAATAATAAATAACCAAAATAATAATAATAATAATAATAAATGACAACAATGTTACTACTAACTGTCAGAGAGATTCCATACCCTTTTAACTGAATCATCTATTCCCGTACTGATTGCTCTCCCTACCGCTGTGGAAGAAAAATCAGTCACACCCACATCACAAACCAACTGTCCCAGCAAAAATTCAACAGGTGAACGTGTCCCCTTGTAAGATTTCAGAAGAGCGGACAATCTGTTTATCAAAATCCCCGATCCTCCTGCTTTATTCTTAACAAAGTGCATTTTTGCTAGTTATCCAAATAACTCGAACAGCTTCTTCTCTTTCTCTCTAGATATATGCAGCCTAATAGCCAGAAGAATAAGCAACTCAACCAAAGAAATTTGAGAAGACCTAGTAACTGAAATAAGATGAAGTCGAAAATCCAGAAAGGAATACTCAAAAAATAATTAACCACATTTTTTTGTGAGAGATTACTATGTGGTAAATATTCCCAAAAAGCCAAAACCTCAACATACAGAAAAACAATTAGAGAGAGAGAGAGAGAGAATACTGAATAACCACCAGAATAAGAACCATAAGAGGGTCTAAAGCTGAGAAAGCAGAATCAATGGATCAATCTTTAAAACTAGACTTGGAAGATAACCAAATCAGGAAATAGCTTGAACTGAAAACTCCACCAAGGAGTTTCACATATAGCCCTGCTTAATACGCTACACATTGCCATAAAAATATAAAGTTTTGTGCTTTTATTGGGGCTTGGTGGAAACTCTAGAAAATTCCCACAACTGTTTATGAGTGCTTGGTAGATAGAAAAGCTCAAATTTGCAAAATATATAATTTTAAAGAAAAAAAAAATGAACAATTTAGTTTGTCTGCTTAAATATGATTATCTATACAACTATTATTCATTCTGAATTTGTTTTGTGCAATTTTTGTAGCATTAAAGTCATTGAAAAAAAAAATTCAAATACCAATAGACCTACTTACAGTATATGTGGATGAACCATGGGAATCTCTTGCAGGCAAGATGAAATCCCGAACCCCTCAATAAAGATTTTTTCAAGAATATAACCAAACCAAATTGTAGAATGTACAGCTCATAACTGCAGCAGATGCTTTGGAATTGCATCATTTTATGATGAATTTATGAGCATCATTACGAATTGATAACTACACCAAAAGAACCAACTCCTCAAAATGAAAGAAAAACAATCCCATTTGTTTCAAACAGGAAAAAAAATATTAAAGCATGCCAATAAACAAGTTAACAGGGAACCTTCAATAATAATATATAAAAAAAACACAAAAGAAGAAAGAGAAACAGAGAAACAACGATTTGGTTGCCAGAGGCTGCATTGGGCTGTCAAGTGGGGCAGTTTCCCTCAGTCTATTTGGGTTTGCCCTAGGAAGTGGAATATAGGAGCAAAGCCATGTGGGATCCCATGATTGAGAAAGTCAGTAAAAGACTCAACTCTTTGCAGTGCAACTATCTATCCAAAGGCGGGAAACTAACTCTTATGAAGAGAGTGTTGACTAGTATTCCAGTATGTTTTTGGTCACTTTTCTCCATCACACGACATGGAAGAAGGAAATACCATCTTGTGAGCTGGAAGAAAATGTGCACCCCTAAGAAGGAAGGTGGCCTTGGCATCAGATATCTGTGGTTAATGAATTAAGCCCTTCTAGGAAAGTGGTTGCAGCGGTTCGGTGAAGAAAGTAGCAATCTATGAAGAAGGGTAGTGGAAGCAAAGTATGGAGTAAACAACGAGTGGGAAACTAAGCCTATTCGCTCCTCCTATGGTTGTGGGGTCTGGAAGGGGATTATCAATGTCCTTCCTTCAATTCATAAGAGAATCCAGTTTAGCGTGGAATCAGGAAGGAGGATGAGATTTTGGAAGGATGTGTGGTGTGGGGAGGTTCCATTCATGGAGTGGTTCCTGGTTTGCTTTGAACTCTCGATCAAGAAAGGCTTACCCATCTCTTCCTACAATCTCAAAATCCAGAATGTGTTGAGTTGAGATATTGGTTTTATAAGGAGAATAAATGACTGGGAATTGGAAGAGGTGGCAGCCCTGTTGGCTTGTTTGGGGGATGATTTGCTCTATGAGGATAGGGATGACAATCGGGTTTGGGCCAAGAGCAGGAGAGGATTGTTCTCAGTTAGTTCCTTATATGCTTCTTAGGCTCGAGCGTTGTTGCCTCTATTTTCGGGAACAGTCATTTGGAGTTCAAAAGTTCCGTCGAAAGTGGCTTTTTTAGCTTGGACTTTAGTGCTTGAGAGAACTCTGAGTTTGGATCAGGTGATCAGGAGGGGTTTTAGCTGGCTGAACATTTTTCATATATGTATGAAGAACGCAGAATCAATCGACCACCTCTTGCTTCATTGTGAGGTGGCAACTGACTTGTGGAGCAATTTATTCACCTTGTTCGGGTTAGGAGGTTGCTTCCCTGGCCGAGTTCAGTCTCTTTCATTATTGGGCCAACCTTCAAGGATGCAAAAAGGAAGTCGTGGAGTATTGTTCCTTTCGCGGTTTGTTGGGGATTGTGGAAAGAGGAATAGCCACTACTTTGAGGGGAAGTGTTTGCAGGACGACGAGTAGTTGTTGTTGTCTATTTTGAGTCTCTCGTATTTTGGTGCAAGGTCTTTAATTATAGAGTTTAGATGGGTGCTCTTTGTTGATTTTGAAAGCAGTTTGGATTGGATGTGTGGTTTATCCAACTCTTAGGTCTTTATTGTACTGCTTTTCAGCTTGTTGTCTTAACCACTTTTAATGAAATTTTAACTTACCCAAAAAAAAAAAACAAAAAAACGGGTAGAGCTTGTGACAATGCCAAATTCCTCCCATACGGCAACTGTTGTCATTAAAGCTTAGATCATTTTAAGAGGAGGTATTGCAAATGGGATTAGATCATTTTGGGCAGATTGAGTCCAACATCCAAATAGGCTCTGGTTTACTGTAAGGGATGATTCTTAGAATACCACTTATAGGCAACTTAGAAGCATACTTAGAATAGAAGTAATATCAAAGTAGTTGAATAAGTGATGTGTGTTTGGATGCAGGTTCTGAGAAGAACTTCTGACAAAGTTTTGTGTTTGGGAACCATTCTGGATTCTCGTGAAATGACCAGAATGCCCTAATAAGTACCAATTACTATTTTTAACACTATAACTCAACTAATTACGCCCTAAAAAGTAAGAATTACTCTTTTTATCCATAAAAGAGTTATATTATCATTTTAAACTCAAAATATACTTGTTTTTTTTACAAAAATTTGGCAGAACCTCCCCTAAAAAATGAACATATGAAAAAAAATCATGTATAAAGATAACTTGTATAAAAAACATGACAACTATAATATAGTGAAAATAAATTGTATCACATACATACCACTATATGAAGATTTACTAAATCCATAACTCATCATAAATAACAGTAATTTTATAATTTCATAAAATACAAAATCAAACACCAAGTAAAACCAACTAATTTCATAAAATACCAATTTCATATCTAGCAACATCCAACAAAGCAAATTTTGAGCAGTAGTGAAGATGAATCAATGGAGAATGTGAGAAAATTAAGTTCTTTGGAATTGTAGCAAATTTCTAGGAGTAGTGAAGATAAGTGGCAAACGTCAATTATAAACACTACAGGTTCTGTTTATATCATTCTTTAAATTTATGGAAAGAAAATCAAGGCTTCATAACAGATTCTGTAATTCAAAAAACATCACCCCTAAACCCTTGATTTTCTTCAATCATCAATGGGTTTCATAACAGATTCTTCAGAAACGCATAGTGAAAACCATGAAAATGGTTTACTATCAAGCCAACTAACTTGAATAAATAACAAGAAATCACTAAATATCTGGTGTGAGTGAAGCGAGAGGTGGGCCCAACATTCAAGGTTCTGTGTCTTTTAGGGGTGAGTACCCATGGCACTTAGGGGATGGAACAAAGCACAACAGGATTGTGCTTCAAAGCATGAACTTGACTTGAATTCTTAATCACAGAAACTGAATTTCCGTTGCTAGGGTTTCCAACACTCCTAGAAACGCCATTGAAGGATGAAGATCCATGAGAATTTCCTTATTGATGATTCTAGATGGGTCTGTTCTTGCATTCATTAATAAACAAAACTCAATAATCAGAATCTCAAAATTCACTGTTGGTTCCAGCCAAATTGGATAATTTTCCCTCCATAAAAATATATAAATAAACAAAAAAAAATTCAAAAGAGAAGAAGAAATCTAAAAAATACATTGGAAGGATTTTGAATTATATATGAGACTGAAGGGAGCTCTCTTTGTAGTTGAATTATAACAAGAAATTTACAAACAACGTTATCAAATAGCATATGCGACCAGCATATGTAGTCACATGTGCAAAATCGCATATGGCATATGCAGTGGCATGTTGCACAAAATATTTTTTTATTTCAAAAAAATAAATAAATACAGTAAAAAATAAGAAAAAAAGAATGTTTTAAAAATCAGAAAAATATAAGAAAATAAAAACATACCCATAACAATATATTAGGATCTTGGATGGCACTCATTTTTCAAATTGATTACATTTACTCATTTAGTAACAAGAATAAAAGAACTCAAGAAGATAATAGTCAATTATATATAAACTACTCATGATACAAAGGTGGCCTACTTTAATTATCAAGTTCTAGTTCTAGCTCTAGATAATTAACGTGGATTTTGCTTTAATAGTTTAATCATTGGATACTATGATCTTATGTTAGAATGCATAAACTCAATATTTTGGAAAAATAAAGTAAAAATAAGATTTAAAGAGAATATATACGAGTGAAAGAATAAAAGAAATAACGCAAGAATAGGGGGTGGAAATAGGGTAGTTGTACGAGAAGATAGATTAAAAAAATTTTGAATTTAATTCTCCAATAGTCAAATCATTGCCCATTGGAGTAATATGCCACTGTATATGCCATCGCATATTACAATATGCAATCGCATATGCCATCACATACTTTTGTATGCCATGGTATAATGAACCAGAAACCCTAAATCGCATATGCGATTTACAACACTGTTTACAAATACATCAAGAAGACAAAAAAAGAATATGTAATTTTGCTCTTCTTATACTCTCTTCTCTACACCTTGTCATCTAAAATGACCACTTTTTTGTAAAGTGGAAACATAGGTGTCAATCTAATTACCTTAAGGCTATGCTTGGATTGAGAGCAGAGAAGAGAAACCTAATTTCTCTCCAACCTGTTTGGACTGAACGAGAAGAGAAGATAAAAAACCAAGTTTCTCTTGTTTGGTTAGCATTCATAAAAGAAGAGAAGAGAAATTATTTTTGTCAAATGATTATTATACCCTTCATAGTCTAAAGAACAAAGCTCTACTTGTACAATTATACAAAATATAAACACCTAAACTCATTTATAAAAAACATGATAAATATTCATCTTCCAACCAAATATCATACCAAGAAATTATTTTTAGTCAAATGACTATTACACCCTTCATAGTCAACAAATAACCATTACACTCGACTAAAGAGTCGATAAATGAGTTGAGCTGTAAAAAATTATTTTTAGTCAAATGACTATTATTCCCCTTACCTAACACAATCATGCCAAAATCCAAGTCAATATATGGCTCAAAATAATCAACAACCAAGCCCTATTAAGATAGATGGAAGTATAACAACACTCTTCATGAAGATTTCCTAAAACAACAGATTGCTCAAGGCAATTGAAAACAAGCTTTTATATCAATTCTATAACCTTGTATTGTGGCTTGTGGCTGCTATGACACAGAAATCATGGATTCATCATCTCGACATTCTCCCAATATCACAAAAAAAGCATAAACATTAACATATAAAATAAACGAAAACTAACACATATATTGACTTCCAACTAATTCAAAAAGTAGCCTATATATCCAAAAAAACATCTCCAAAGTAGAATCTCCAATGTATTAATCAAGTCACATCACAAAAAGTATTAACAAACTGAATCAAGAATCTCCAGCACCATTCAACATCGTCATCAAGTATCGCACATGCCTCTCAATTGAATTACCAAAAAACGCCATCATTCTTGCTTGATTTTTCAATGAGGAAAGAGTAGGCACAATCAAGTAATTTTGAATCAATTCCTAACTTTACCAACTCATCAAAACATCATCCTCCGAGTAAACACGTGCTCGAGTCCTCTGAAGTATCTCATTTCTTTCATGAATTCATTTATCAAGAATTTCAGTTCCTTTTTGAAGAATTTCATTTCCTTTGTTGATTGCCAAAGCAACCTCTCTCATTGAATCCTCCATTCCTGAGTAATCTATTGAAGATGATGCCTTTCTCTTTTTGGAATGTAAGGAAGTTGCAGACTTGTTAGAAGCTAATTCACTTATTAGTAAAATTTAACTTCAATCAAAGCCTTCCAAACTTCAGGCTCAGCACCCATCATCTTTGTCGCTTGATTCCATGCAAAACCACTCAAGCCACCCATGAAAATATCATAACACTCATTGAAGTTCTTTTTAATTGTTTTCATGCGGTTCTTTATAAGTTTCTAATTAAATTCATACCCAAGCCTTTCATTCAATTCAATCACAATTTTTTCATATCTCATGGTTGTGAAAGTCCCATTAACTCTATTCTCATTGTCATTCTGGTGAGCAAATGCCTCGATGAGAACCGCATTCATCAGCTCATTCCATTTCCAACCTTGTTCTTATCTCACACACTCTCTTTTTAACTTGTTCGGCATTATAGAGCAATCCACATAATTTATATACTCAGACTGCTTAACAAAATAAGCAGTCACAAGACAAACCATGTGTGCAGCCATACAGCGCCTTCGATCCCACTCAAAAAAAATTACTCCAAAATTCACTATCATCAAGAAAATCTTCATCAAGCAAATCATTCAATTCTTCCTCTCTATCTATCTAGAAACTATAACAATAACAATATTAAAAATCATTATAACAACTATGTTGTAATTAACCGTACGCATATATGTCTACATTACAACACGAAAAAAATTTTGATCCTATAGGTGAGGTGAACGGAGACTATCTATATGTTTATGCCCCTCTTTTAATGAAAATTAAAAGATGGTATACTATCAAAGAGAACCCAAAGAAAAAAAATCAAAATAGAAGGCTCTATAGAACTGTGCACACATATTATTAGTTTCTATAACATAAGGTTCTATTATACACACACTAATACAAAGGACAAAACAACTATCACCAAGAGATGCAAGAAATAAGAACATAGTAGAAGGAAAAAATTTATATCCATTACTTTTTAGAAGACTAACCCCTGTTAAAAAATATCAAATATATTGTGGATGAGACAATAGCTACATTATCCTTTTTTATTCAATTGTTCTTGGTTTACATTACGAGCGTTGTGTGCAACTGACACAAAGCTAGACTCCCAAATGATGAGAGCAGACAAAACAAGACTTCACGAACATTGCAAGGAAATGATAAAATGAATTGACTTTAAAGACTCCATTATCACTCTTTGAGCATAATCCTATTGTCTTCTTGTAAGAGGAACAAAGGGAGATATTAAGAATATGATTAATGAGACTTGCTAAAGAATTGATCTCCCAGCCATTAATATTTTTCCTAAAGTAGCATCTCAACAGCATCTTAATATACGATCCTACAAGTATGAAATGAGCAAATTCCATTAATATTGAATTCTTCCAACATTTAATGCAAACTCTGTAGTCCAATGGGTGTGATAACCACAACAAATAAAATCTATAGTTGGCAGACGACCAACAATGTCTATAGATCATCGAAGATGCTAAATTCTAATACATAAATTTAAGTCAGGCTGGGCTACCAAAAAACTCAAATCCCACATGCTTCTACTTGGTGAATCCAGTGATGACTTGGTAGAGATAAAAATAAAGATCACCGAAGATGCAGAAGAGTGCCCAAAAAATGCTCGTCATTGGAACCTTAGGCCACTCTAATGGAATGCAACCAGTGTGGATCAAGGTCCGGGACTTAGCCAAATTTTCTATGATGCCTATGTAGGAATATCTTCCCATTTGCGCATCACTTCTCTGTCAATCTCGAGATGTTTCACTACCCATAGTCACTCCTTCATACTGTTTGTCAATCTAGAGTTGTTTATGGATTACATTAGCAAATAAAAATGTCCCGCCATTAAAAAAATGAGATTTACTTTCAAAAAAATGAGATTTACTTTTAAAAAAATGAGATTTACATCACAATAGACTGAATAGGGGGGAAGAGTAAATAGCCAATGTGCTCAATGCAGTGTTCAGTGTAATTTTGTACGAAGAAGGAAACTCAATTCTTTCATAAGAAGTTTCATTATCTCAATCAACTGCTTCCAAGTTATAGTAATAATATGTCTTTATTCATAACACCAGAAAGAAAATTGAAACATAAGCATCCATTCCAAAGGGCATTGATGAGGATCACACTGTATAGTATACAAAAATTACCAGGAAAACAGATCATATAGGTTGGCAGACTAAGCAAGATAAATCAATAACTATAATATTACAATCTAAATATTTATCATCTTAGGCAGCTAAAGTGATGTAAGAGCCTAAATTTGCAACCACTCTGTTTTTTTAAGTATGGGGACAGCATTGCTAGATGAGATGGGAACAGGAGCAATACTTTAATTTTAACGGTCACTTCCATAGTTCCACTACAACTATTAGGTAGTAACTTAATAAACCTGTTATTTTTTTTTTATGGAATATCTTCCCATTTGCGCCATGTGAACCACCATGCTTTGGTCTATTATTAAATTTGATGTGTCGCTAAGACCATCCCTATGGGCTAACCCAAGGTTACATTACTTATTAGTAGTATAAACAAGGTATCAAAATACTTATAATTATGGTTTGTGCAGAGTGCTGATACATGCCCAATCGGACAATAGTTTCCTGATTTTTCGACACTAAACATCTGCACATGTTAAATACTATTGTAATTGTAGTAGTTTAAGAAGCAGAGAATCAGAAATTCGCTTTTGAACTTATCCTGAATGATCCCTTTCTATGTTTTTCAGATACCAGCATTTGGGGCATACATAATTTTTGGTCTCACAAAAGGATTTAACAGGGTTGGGCTTCTTAAAAGTAATGGATAGAGATTCTACATTTTTACAAAATAAACATATAAATGAGTGTGTGTGGGTAGAATCAAAATATACATGAATGACACATAAAATATATAATGCAGCTATTGTTTCATTCACAATGGTGGACTAGTAGTATTAGTAGAGGGGTTTGGAGGAGAGGATGAAGTTGAAGGTGGTGATGGTGGTGGACTAGAAGTACGAGAAGTTGGTGGGGCTGCAGCAGGTGAGGAATTTGGAGAAGGAGATGCAGACGACATCTTCGCCAAACCACACAATCTCCAAATCTCGTTTGATATGACTTACAAAATTAGCTATAAAAATCCCCCCCAAAATTAGTGATCTTTTTTTAAGATCTCATCAGTTGTTGAGGCCTTCACTGATACCAAATCAGCAATCTACTTTATTAAGCAAAACCCTAATCTCTAAACTCTCAACTACAAACTCCCAACCACCAAACACTCATAAACATCCAAAATCTACAGAAAAGAAATTCAAACCCAAATCAACAAACACGTTTTTAAGCACAACCCAGATTTGAAATAAAAAGAAAGACAAAAAATATAACTTACAGAATGTTCTTATACTCGCAGTACGATTCGATTTAGGCTTTTTTTTTTTTTTTTTTTGTTCCTCCTTCCTCGACAGTTGAAACTCAAGAGTGAATCTGAGTTTGACACTTGAACCGTCGAAACCGTTGGGCTTTCTGCTCGAAAATCTCTTGAGAAGAACAAGGAAAGATAAAGACGAGAGATGATGGTGAGTTTCTAAGCTAGGGTTTAGTTCGACTTCGATGGGTTTATAGTTACAGTTTAGAAAGAGGATAGGATGTTTTGAGGAGTTTGGGCAACATTAAGAGGGTAAAATAGTCACTTAACGGTTATTTAGGATCGCTGCTATTGGCACCTCAACTTTTACTTATGAGTCGTGACAATATGACGCTCTCATTTGACATACGCGCCCTGCCCTATCCAAACCAAATATCATTTGCTTTGAGATACACGAGAAAAAGATTTATGGTAATGCATATACTAAGCAAATGATCTACTGTTATGTGATGGGGGCATATGTTAGAGAGGGGCATCCGAAATCATTACTCTTTACTTATTACGCCCCAATTATAAATAAAGAAAGAGTTGTGAGTTGGAGCAACATTTAAATTGTCTTCGTTTCACACATTGGTGTGCTTAGAACCATAGATGCTTCTCACTCATATCTCAATGAAAACATCTATGGCTCTATACATACATCCATGCCAGCAATGTGTCAAACAATGTTCATTTCAATGTTACTTTAACATTGAAACGATGTGCATACATACCCATAAATGCTTTTTATCGAGATACAAGTGAAAAGCATCTATGGTTATGTGTGCACCAATCTATGAAACAATGTCAATTTCAATGTTACTTCAACACAACTTATAAAGAAAATAGGAAAAATAACTCTTATAAAAAAAATAGCTAAATAAACAATTTAATAAATCCCTCTTTTCTATTCAGTCATTGATCGTCATTCTAGACATTTCTCACGATTGAAATGTTGAAATTACCTTAACCTTCAAACTTATCATTTTCGTCCAAAAAAATTGGATTTCCAGCATTCCCATTGCAATTTAAAGACTCCATTTCAATAGAAAGTACTTGAGAAAGAAAAAGAAGTCATTTTCAAGAATTTTTTCAAGCTTTTTGAAGATATATGAAAAAATTGGAGTTTTTCAATTGTTGCCTCTTTTTTGGATGATAATTGATCAAGAATGGTTCTTTTGATTTGAAATCATCTAAGTCATTATGTCAAGTTTTAAGTTGATATTTCCATTTATTTTAATTGGAAAAACGAGTAGGTTTTACAGCATTGAGTTAGACAATTTTTATTTTTGAGTTTAATATTATTATTGTCGAGTTCAACATTTTTTTTTAAAATTCTCGAACTCAACAATAGAAATTAGAGAGGTCGATAATTTAAAATATAAATGTCAAATTCGACGCTATAAAACCCACTTGTTTTTATTTTTTCGAGTTTTTCCAACTAAAATACATGGAAAGATTGACTTAAAACTTGATATAACGACTCGTGGAGATGATTTCAAATTAAAGTAACCATCCTTGATCGATTTTCATCAAAAAGAAAAAGCCAAACCATTGAAAAACCTTAGCTTCATTTTTTTGTTATAAATCATTGAAAAAAAAAACATCTAAAAGTTCAAAAAAAGTAGTATATCATTTTCATTCGTTATTCATGATAACACCATTAGGAAACTTAAGGGGGGGTTTGGTTCAGATTGTAGATCTCGATTCTTGATTATGATTATGGATTGTCAAAATCAATAGAAACTAATTTCTAGAATCCAAAATCTCATTTCGCCAACACTATTTTTGAAAACTAATCTTGTGGAAAAAAAAATCCAATTATGCTTTTTGAAATTGAAAATATGAGTAAAAATGCATATTCCAGAAATTTAAGTGAAAGCACTCTCGATCCGTGAGTGCGGATCCATTTTTTATTTTTTGGAAGTCGCCACCTAATTTTACAGTCTAAGAACCGAAACATGACTCTAAATAGATAAAAAGTATTGATCTACGAAAAAAATGGGTTTGGGAATTGTGACGCCCCACCAAACACTAACACAAATCCCCATGTCAGATTTCGAGGTACTAGGTGGCACTTCGAAATTTTGGCATGGTCTCATCTGTTTATGTTAGCATTCCAAGGCGTTCAACCTGCAGCTAATAAACGACATACAATCCTGCATATAAACAAACAAAATATAGTACTAGCAGAAGCCTATATACATCTAATAACGTACGATAGATCTGAGTGCGGAAGAAGAAATTTATACGCGGGATTATACAAACATTTCTCACTCTAACAAAATCCTAATGCTCAGAACAAAATCTATAATACTTTTGGACAAATCAATACCACTAGGGGGTATAACCACAATACTTACCAAGTGACGGACTCTGACTGTCTATCTGACCCACCAGATGATTCTCACTTATGTTCTACACCTGCCTCGCTAAGCTTCGGATCTGAAACTAAAAAAAATAGAGAATGAAAGGGTGAGTAACAATGGTTACCCAGTAAGGAAGCAAACAATTTCTGTCAATAACCTCTCCTAACATGAACGAATAAACATATTGAATCATTTTAAAATATGTAAAATTTTATAAAAAAAAATTACGATTAACTGGTACATATAGCTAAGGATTAGCAACTAAACATTTTAAAACTCACATTACATCGATCAGCAGTACTCACTATAACATTATCTTTTTATACAAATCTAATTGATTAAATGGAAACATTGAACATGCATTTTAGTTTATATATATAAATAAGGCAATATATACATAATACACAATGGTGGAGTATTGGAATTAGAGAGTTGGGATTCACGACTAGATCGCTCCCAGTCAGGACATGATGTTATAATTCTTCTCTAGCTTTTAGTTCCTGATTTTGTGGTCGATCGCTACACTTACCACACTTGGTTGATCATTTATCTGGTTCAGGCTGGCCGTTTGACGTGACTGTAAGCAATGGGTCTCTTTTTGATGTGCCAGAACGTTTGACTACTATATATTATTAGTGATCACTGACTAATCATCTTCATCTATGCCTATCAGGCGTACATGTGATTCCCAAATATATAAACCATTCGTATACGACCACCTTTACATTACAAGTTTACTAATAAAGATAGAAAGGAATAAATCCGGATTCCAGTTGTGACTCCACTCTCATACGCGTCTCATACCACGTATGAGCTTGGTGGTCCCTACCGTACATCCTAGAACAGTACACCACTCCGGATGATATGACGCACTATCCCTTCAAGCATTCACAGACTCTTTAACAGCTCACAAAATAGCTATATATATATATATATATATATATATATATAGATATATATATATAGATATATATATATTATTTTTATTTGAAAACAAAAGAGAAATTAATAATACAAGGTTGAGAATGGATATCCAGTTTCCTACCATGAAACTATGGCCAAACGGCCTAAAATAAATAACATAACGGAAACGTAAACAGCACCTCGTGCTAACAGAAAGTAAATAAACATGCAACCAGTAACATTATCCCTGGATATTCGTTCATCAACTTACATACAACACGAAAATGTAAAATGCAGAGATCACCCCTCGAGTGTGACTCTGACATTTTATCATTTCATACCATTTTTTATCTTTTTTTCATTTTATCGTTTTCAATCTTTCAAATAAAATATCCACTTTCTGATATTCATCAACTCAAATTGAGTTCATTGAATATTAAATCATTTTTTTTCAATTATAAAATTTATTTTCATCAATAATATTGAAAAAGTACAACACTTAGATCAAAACGGGGTCCGAGCTGTGCATAGGACCCAACTAACAGAAATAGCCCGTTGAAATATCCTTATCTACGTATAATTTATAAAAAAAATACAATTAAACATATCAAATATGTAAGTTCTGGCGTGAATTTGAAATAACCAATTGAATTTTATATTTTTGAAAACTCACCATAATTTTTTAATAAAATCTTAAATGCAATTTTCACAATCTACGATTACTAACAGAAATTGAGAGTTCCTTACAATCTCTGTGCGAAAGGATCGAAGCACGTTCATGGAAATTGAGGCGAATAATGCAGAAATCGAGATGGTTCGAAGTTTGAGACGACTGATTTTTAAATCTAACCTGGTGGTTTCGAAAATCTCGACGCCGTCGCCTTTTCTCCATTCTGTGACGAAAGACGGTTTAACCCCGAAACAGATGAAATCCAAAATCTAAGTTACGAAGCCCTCGTATATATATACAACTATTTTTTGATGATACGGGACAAAAAAGAAAAGAAAACGAAAGGAATTTGGGTGGATTTTGTAGATGTCGAGGGTACGGACGTTTCTCCCTTGTATGTCGGAAGTCAACGGTATACCGTTTGTCAGAGATCTGAGGTTGAATTTGAACAAAAACAATTTTTTTTTAAAAAAATTTTGATTGTTGTTGGACGGGTTGGAGAAGACGAAGTAATAAAAAAATATTAAAATTTGGGACAAAATTGGTATTTCGCTTATTATTTTGATCGACGATAACTTGACTATCTGGACTCCAAAACTGACAAATGAATACTCTATTTCATCTAATTTTTTGTTCTGGATCTAATAGTGTAGTCAATTTCTATAAATTATATCTCTAACAAAAATTTACATTTTTTAGCCTGAGATGACCCCTAAAGCTGACGTTATTTTTGTTTTCGATGATAATTCGACTTCTTGATCTCCAAAAATAATAAATAAATTGTTCATGTTCAATAATTTTTTATTACAAACCCAATGGTATGATCGAATCTTAATAATTCTTTCTTTAGTAAAAAGTCACTATTTTAGCCTGATCCGACTCGATAATCGAGGATTTTGTAATTTTTATGTTCGGACTCGCATTTGAGCGTGCTTACAGGCTAAAATATGTTTTTCGATCATTTTAAATCAATGGTGAGGTCAAATTCCATTAAAAATGATCAGAAACATTCTGAAATTTTACCCTTAAGTCTCACTTTCAAGATTTTCTTAAAATTTCACTATTTATTTTTTCTCGAGATACGAATTGAAAACTCAGGGTTTTACAGGAATCACATTACGGGATTGAAAGGTGTTAAGCACTAATCCCGCCCGGCAAACGCCAGTCTCTACTTTTTTCAAAAGTTTTACATTGCAAAAAAATGACCTAAAAATTAAAATAAAATAAAAAATATATTTTTTACTTGGGTGATTGCGATGGTCGATTCCCTCAGAACTGGTGAAGAGCGTTCTTCGTGTGAGTCTTCCTATTTTTTTCATCGTCACTAAATTCATTATCGATTTTCGAGATGAGATATTCTCCTCCTAAATATGAATATTTTCTAGTTTTTCTAAGTGTTGTAAGGGTTTCTGAGTGTTTTCTTTAGGTAAAAAATGGGATTTGGGTGTTAGGTAAGGACTTGGGGCTTTAGATTTAGGGTTTTTGGAAGTCTTAGGAGAGTTTTTGGCCTCTCTTTCCTATGTTTTTTTCTTAAACTATAAATTTAAGTTGTGGAGGCTCATTTTTATAAAGTTTTTTGAGAAAATAAGATTTGATTAGGTCTCTTCAAGATAAGATTAAGTTGTTTAATTAAAGTTTAATTAAGTTTTGAATTAAAGTTTTAAATCTTAGGTAGAATGAGAAATTTTTTTTTTAGTTTTTAGTGAAACCTCCCGATGGAGGGTTCTTTATTAAATTATATTTTTAATTCTTTGGGACACCCAGTGGAAGGTTTTTTAATAAATATCATGTGGACCCCACTTAAATAAATAGATCACTACTTAAAATTTGACCTGTAGACTTAATTAATTGATTTTATTTTTTTAAAATTTTAATTTAATTTATTAATATTTTACTTTACGTTAATTAATGTTTTAATTTTTAATTTCAAAATTTTGAATTTTTAGGATTGAAAAATTACCGTTTTGCCTTTAAAGAGGATTTTTGCGTTGAGATGTTGTTTTTAATATTTTTAAAATTAATTTTTCGTGAGGAATTCAATGAGGGTATCGATTTTTGTTACTTATGGGTTTTCGGCGTAAAATGCTCGTATACCCTATGAAGGCATTTTCGTAATTTTGTTGAATTTTGTGAAAATTGACGAAATAGTTTATTTGGTTTTAATTTGTTGTTTTATGTGTTTGAAATGGTTTTCCTAAGCATAATGTAGACTTTAAGGATGTTTTGATGTTTAGGGGTATTATGATAATTTGATCATTTTTTAGTGATTTTTCTTGTCAAGCTTCTTTTTGTCTTAAAATGATGATTTTTATGTTTTAGGTCAACTTTCTTAGTGTAGTGTGATTTCTAAAGTTTGCTTGTTTGAAATATCTCATCCAAATTTCTGAAACATATCTAGTAAACAACAAAAAATATTGGAATATTCATCCATTATTGGGAACCGTCACAATCAGGTTGACAAGTTGATTAATCAGGCAAGTGCAAAAATGGGGGTGTTTACAAATGCCCCTCTTTGGTAGAGGGTTGAAGCACATTAGATAGTAAATCTACTTTGGTAGATAGTGTGATATCTGAATACCAAAGCTAGTGATAGTTCATTTTGCAGCCTGATTCAGCAATTCGTCGAGGCATTCGGATCTTTTCCCGAACGAAAGTTGTCAGGTCATCGAACGTGAGCTCTCACTAATGACATCAGATCCTTGAATTTCAGAAAATTCTCCCTAACCAATGCAAATGGAACAAATGAGTATGTGTGTGCAATTGTGTAATGATAATTTTGAAAAAGACGCCTCCATTTTGTGCATTCATGATGAGTAGATGATAAACTTCAAAATGAAAAACTGAGTATGATAAATCTGAATAAGGTCTGCGTAAAATCTAAGCAAAAACTGAGCAAAATTTGAGCATAATCTGAGAAAAATCTCAGTGGGGTCTGAGCATAATCTGAACATAACTAAGCATAATCTGAGCAAAATCTAAGAAAAATCTTAGTGGGATCTGAACAAAATTAAGTATAATTTGAGAAAAATCTCAGCGATGTCTAAGCATATTTGAGCATGACTAAGCAAAATCTGAAAAAAAAATCTCTACGAGGTCTGAGCAAAATCTGATAAGAGAGAACAAAAATGAATAAATCTGAGCAAGAATGAATAAATCTGAAAAAGAATAAATAAATCTGAGAAATAATGAATACCCTATCTACTATTCTGGGTGAAATGGTGATGAACTATTCTGTAGGCAAAATTAAATATGAGATTAGAAATGCTTTTGTTTGAACCTTAAGGTTTTTCAAAAAATTTATGAATTTTAAACCCAAATTTTAATTTCCTTTGAACTTCGGAGGTTTTTAAAACATTATTATTAAGTGGGTAATCTTAAATTTGGGGTTCCCATTATCCTTTACGAACAACATTAATCAAGCTTAAGAACAAAATGCCCCTCGTTTGATAGGAAACATTGCACTGGAGATAATTGAATACAATTTGAAAAAATAAATACCCTTAGTATTAAGGGAAAAACTACATGTTATAGAAAAAGAAAGTGCCTCTTGTTATGAAGGTTTGAAATATTTGACTATCACAAGTGTAATAAAGATTAAACTTTTAATTTTGACTTTTTATATTGAAGATGTTGAGTTAGGCTCAAGAGAACAAAATATTTTCTTTTGAGATTCATCGTAGAATATACCATTCTCCCTCTTAGTTCACTTAGGGAAGAAAAAAAATTTTCAAATTAATCGTGGACAAGATAATCGTGGCTTCTGAATCTTTACCTGGTTTAAGCTGGGTATTGATACATGGTCATTCGGACTTCCGATGTTTCGGCTTGGATCGTCTTTTTAGCTTTTCAACTCAACGAAGATTTTCTTTTGATTTTTTGTTGCTTTAACTTTTGCCTAGATTGCCTTTTTAATTTTTCAATCTAACAAGCGTGCTCTAACTTTTGCCTAGATCTCCTTTTCAAGATTTTGCCTAGATCCCTAGCATTATAACTTTTTTACTTTTTCTTTTTTCTTTTACTCTGATTATTGTCAAAGCCGTCCTTTCGAATTTTCAACCTTGTGAGCTTGCCTTAATTTTTGCCTAAGTTATCCTTTTAGGTTTTTAACTTAGTTGGTTTTTTTTTCTTTACCCTAATTGTTAACAATGTCGTCTTTTCTGATTTTCAACCTTACATGCTTGCCTTAATTTTTGTCTAAGTCACCGTTTCAAATTTTCAACCTAGTAGACCCCATTTTTTTCTTTTTCTTCCCTTTTGAACTTCTGGAGTTACTGTCTGATCATGCTTTGCTACCTTCCTTGACTTTTTCGCACGATACTCGGGAGGACTTTCATGGGTAAGCTTAGACTGGGCATAAAAAGAAAGGAAGTTTGAGGCTAAAAAACCCGAATGCCCCTTGTGTAGTATTTCTTTTAAATTTTTCTTTTTCTTTGAATTTTCTTTCATATTTTGACAATATCCTTTTTTGGATATTTTTTTTGTGGGGGAATATATATTTTTTATTTTGACGTGGTCGGGCCTGAAGTAACTTCTCAGGTTGCCTACGTATCCCAAATGTTTGGGATCAGACCAAAATATAGTTTGAGATTTCCCTCCCCTAGGTTGGGTGACAGGGCTGAGAAAGAAAAAGATATTTTTTAATTATTATTATTATTTTAAAAAAGACTGTAAAGGACTGAGAAGGGAAACATTGAGCTCGGTAACAGGAAAATTAGTTTGGTCGAAGATGACCACTTTAAATGTAGTACTACTTGATCTGGTCAAGGTTGGTTGATTCTGGTAGTTTAATTTCATCATGATCTTGAAGTCTGATGACTTTTTTAGGTAATGTTTCCTTAATAAATGAATCTCTCCAATTGAGTTAAGACTTCTTCCTATGGTCGAGGAGGAGTGTTCAATTTTCTTTGATGTCTAATGGTTTTTTCAGGCGGTGTTTCCTTTCTGATGAATGAATCTCTCTAATTGGATTTAGATTTCATCCTATGATCGATGAGGGGTGCTCGATTTTCTTTGAAGTTTGAAGGTTAAATCCTTGACTTGTAAGTGACGAACTTTGACCTTCTTGTCAAAC
Organism: Akebia trifoliata; assembly: GCF_017979445.1. NCBI lineage: Eukaryota > Viridiplantae > Streptophyta > Magnoliopsida > Ranunculales > Lardizabalaceae > Akebia > Akebia trifoliata. Next base: position 31,087,666 of record NC_141385.1, on the reverse strand, counting down.
GTGCGAGTGGCTCTTCTTATCAAACGCGCCCTTGATCCGCGGGGTGCATGAATCCGCTTTTGACCTTTGAGGTTTGGGAGTCATCACCTACTTATTACGGTCTAGGAATCGAACAATGACTCTAAAAGGAAAATAATACTAATCTACGAAAGAAAATATAGGTCCGGGGATTACATTACGGGATTGGAAGGTGTTAAACACCAACCTCGCCCGGCAAACGTCGATCTCTACTAATTCTCAAATAAAACTACATTGCTAAAAAGACCTAAGTAATAAAAATAAAAAATAAAAATGTGTACCTTTACAAACGCAACGATTTTGTTCCCTCAAATCTGATAAAACAATTCCTTATACATCACTCCTCGCTTCGTTTTGTCACTAGATTTGCTTCATATCTTCAAGACGAGGTACTTCTTTCTTAGATATGAACTTTTTGACTTTTTCTCGATTTTTAGGTATTTTTGAAGAGCTTCTAAGTGTTTTTTGAGCTAAAGTTGGGGTATGGATGTTAGGTAAGGAGTTAGAACTTCAAAATTAGGGTTTATGGGAGGTTAAGGAAGCTTTTTGACCTACTTTTTCTAGGGTTTATTTTTTCATACGAAAATAAGTTGTAGGGACCCCTATTTATAGATTTTTTTAAGTATCTTTTAGATAGAGTTAATGTTTAATTATAATTCTTTTAGAGAGAGTTATTGTTTAATTGTAATTGTTTTAGGTAGAGTTATATTTTAATTAGAATAATTTTAACTAGAGTTATTATTTAATCAGGATTATTTTAAATAGAGTTATTGTTTAATTAGAACTCTATTAGAATTTTGACTTTTAGTCTAACTTGATTGACTTTAAGATTTTGACTTTAGTCTTACTTGATTGACTTTAATTTTTTGACTTGAGTCTTACTTGGTTGACTTTAAGATCTTGACTTTAGTCTTACTTGATTGACTTTAATCTTACTTGACTGACTTTAAGATCTTGACTTTAGTCTTACTTGATTGACTTTAATCTTACTTGATTGAATTTAATTTTTTGGAGAACCCCCATTTATTATATCTTTAATTCTTTGGGCCCCCAAATTGAGGGGTCCTTTAATAAATATCTAGGCAACCATCAATAATTTTTTCTGAGAGCCTGATTGATCGATTTTTTTAGTTTAAAATTTTAAATTAATTTGATTAATGTTTCACTTTACATTATTTAATATTTTATTTATTAATTTAGAATTGTAAATTTTTTTAATTGAAAAATTATCATTTTGTCCCTGAAGAGAACTTTTGCGTTTCAAGTCGGTTTTTGATGTTCCAGGATATTTTAGAATCGATTTTTCGTACGAAATTCAATGGGAATATTGGTTTGTGTCATTTATGAAATTTTTTGTGTGAAATGGTCATGAACTTTATGAGGAGCATTTTCATAATTTTATTAAATTTTGTGAAAATTGACGAAATGACTTATTTGATTTCGATTTGTTGTTTTATGTATTTGAATAGATTTTTGTAAGCATAATGTAAGCTTTAAAGATGTTTTGATGTTAGGGGTATTTTGATAATTTGATTATTTTTTAGTGATTTTTACTGTGAAACTTCATTTTGTCTGTAAGATGATAATTTCTATGTTTTTGGAGTTATATATTCCTAGTGTGGCGTGGTTTCTATAGTTTTGTTAGTTCGAAATACCTCATCCAAAATTTTGAAACATATTTAGTAACAAATAAAGCATTGGAATGATCATCCATCATTGGGAACCGTTGCGATCAGGTTGACGAGTAGATTAATCAGGCGAGTGCAAAAATGGGGTGTCCACAGATGCCCCTCTTTGGCAGAGGGTTGAAGCAAATTATATAGCAAATCTATTTTGGTAGATAGTGCGATATCTGAATGCCAAAACTAGTGACAGTTCATTTCGCAACATGATTTAGTAATTCATCGGGGCGTTCGGATCCTTGAACGTAAAACTCTCCCTAAACAAAAATGTTGTCAGGTCCTCGAGCGTGAGTTTTCACTGACAGTGTCAGATCCTTGAATTTTAGAAAATTATCCTTGACTAATGCAAAAGTGCACGTGTGTACAATAGTGTGATGATTACTGAGTAAAATTTGTCAGGTCTAGAGATCTTCTCTCACTGACAATAATGATTCAAAATTGAAATGTGTTTATGCAACGAAAACAATTATGACAAGGTTGAACAATGAGGTAATTGGAATCATAACATTGTAGGAACTTCGTTAAATCCTATTTGAAATTCTTTTTTAGAGTTCGAAAAAGTTTGAGTTTCGTTTATTGGACTCGAGCCTATTGTAGTCACGCTTCTCTAGCTAAGAAACTTAAACAATCCTGTTAATTTATTCTATGATTCAAATAAAGTTGGAGTCTCGTTTCTCGGACTCTGGCTAAGGTTTACAGGAACTTAAACAATCCTATTAAAATTGGAGTCTCGTTTTTTGGACTCAAATTAAGGTTTATAGGTACTTCAAAAAACCTATTCATTCTATGATTTAAAAAGTTGAAGTCTCGCTTCTCGGACTCGAATCTAGGTTTGTAGGCACTTCAAAAAACCTACTCATTCTATGATTCAAAAAGTTAGAGTCTCGTTTTTCAGACTCGAACTTAGGTTTGTAAACACTTCAAAAAGTCTACTCATTTTATAATTCAAAAAGTTGGAATCTCGTTTCTTAGACTCGGACTTAAGTTTGTAGGCATTTCAAATAGCCTACTTATTCTATGATTCAAAAAGTTGGAGTTTCGTTTCTCGTACTCGAACTTGGGTTTGTAGGCACTTCAAAAAGCCTACTCATTCTATGATTAAAAAAATTGGAGTTCGTTTATCCGACTCGAACTTACTAAGCCACGTTTCTCGGGCTTAGATTTATAGGAACTTAAACAATCCTATTAATTCATTCTATGATTCAAAATCGAGCTCAAAGTTTGAAAGATCGGGCATTTATTGGTTTATCATGCATCTGGATTCATAATTATCATTGGACTTCATCAGACTTTTATGTAAGATTTTCCTTTTTATCATGTAATTAAGAATAAAATTTTGAAATTAAATGACTTTCAAAAATGCCCCTAGTTTCAAGGTTGGCTTTAACTAGAACTTGACTATGAGACTGATGGAGTGGATTACGCTTGAAAAATATGAATTCTGATGTATGACAGATAGAAGAACTGACATTCCCTTAAATTTAAGACTCTTAAGATTATCATATGTGCAATAAGGGGTTGTTCAGTTTCTTTCAAATTTATTTTGAAAAATGCTTGAGCTAGACTTAAAAAATCTTTATAAATATTAGAATAAAAGATCTTCCTTTTCAAAGTGGTTGATAATTCTACATTTTCCTTTGGCGAACACTTGAATAAATAAATATACTCCTAAATATTCTACAATGTTCAAGATGGCTTATGAATTTCTTCGACTTCAACATTGTTTTCATCGAATGTTGTGGCTTGAATGGTTCTGCATTTCCTAATTTCTGCACAAGCTTTCTTCTGAATTTTTCTTCTTAATGAGACCTTTCCTCCCATTTGATGATGCCCTAATTTTTTATTAGGTTGTCTTTACAGGTTTTCAACCTAGCGGGTTTTTCTTTTCTTTTTCTAAAGATGCCTTAATTTTTGCCTAGGTTGCCTTTTCAGGTTTTCAACTTAGCAGGTTTTTTTTTATGATTATGCCCTAATTTTTGTCTAAGTCACCTTTTCGGATTTTTGACTTAGCGGGCTTATCTTTTTTCTCAATGATTTTGAATATTCAACTCGACAGCTTCTTGGTTCCCTACACCTTAACCTAGTCAATTTGTATTCAGGATGACTTAATAGGTAGGCTTAGGACATGGTTTAGAAAGAAAGGGTAAAATGCTCGACTTCCCAAAATGCCTCTAGTCTAATATTATCTTTTTTTGTCATTATTTTTTGTAAATTCTTTTAACTCTTTTTTTTTCTAATACCCATAGTTTGGCATTTTTTTTGTCAATTTTTTTTAATGCCCCTAGTTTGGTATTTTTTTTTCTTCTTTTGAACCGTTCAATAGGGGATTTTCCTTTTGGATGACAGTTTTCTCAAGAGAATACATTTTTTTACGTGACTGGGTCTGAAGTAACTTCTTAGGTTGCCTACGCACCCCAAATATTTTTTTTCTTTTGGGATCAGATTAAAACGTAGTTCATACTAAGATTTCCTCCCAAGGTTGATCAGTGTGATTTAGAAAGAAACAGGCTATTTGATTTTTTTAGAGGTTGCGAGGGGCTAAAAAAAGTTATCTTTTTTTTTTGGTAAGATAGGAAAATAGTTCGACCAAAGAAGGCCTACTTTGGTGAAAAACTATTTGATTTGGTCAAGGTTTTATGAACTTGTTATCTTGATGGCTCTGTCGAGTAAGGTCTTCTTTTGTGAATGAGAAATCTTCAATCTTCTTCTGAAAAAGAGTAATCTTAAATCTTCTTCTACTAAATTGAGTGTGATTGAGTTCTTTGTATTTAACTATTCAACTTTTCTAGAATTTCCAGAAAATCTTTCATTCTTTTGTGAATGAGAACTCTCTCTCTCGAGTGAAAAACATGAGGGATCTCTTCTTGTGGGTCTTAGCATCTTTGTCGATGGTTTCATTTACATCATTCTTGACCGATAAACTTCAACTTTGAAGTTCACCATCGACTTTATGTCTTGATCTATGTTTTTGTGTGATCTATCCATATATCCTTATGAGACCATGCAAGAACATATCATCAATTTGTACTTCTTGAGTGTACTCTTTAATTATAATATTTATCAAATTTGGTTAGTGAGCTTTAAGTCATTTCTCATATTAGATTTTATATTCACATCATTTTGCATACATAATAATCAAAAGCTTCTTTATTTATTAGAAAAGAACATAGACTGACAAAACTTTACTAAAGCCCAAAACTAAAGATGACTAATTGAACTCAAAGATTGACGCAACTGAAGCTAAAAAAAATTAAGAAGACTTAAAAAGACGACATCACTCTGAATGGAAGGACACAATTTTAGGGTCTATACCACTTCGGTTATCTTTGATGGATGACTTGAACTTGCCTGCTTTTATTATCTCTTCATATTCCGATTCAAGCCTGTCATATGCGGGACAACCCGTTGCTTCAATAATCTCTCTGTTCTTTAGTTCTAGTACTGCCTTGGGATAGATATGCTCATCTCGGTGTGATGGGGGTACACTGTTAGGGACCGACTGAATAAATGAAGGAAATTGGGTCAACCGAATAGGATTTGAATAGGGATATCAGGTTCAAAGTAGGGGATGTTGATTTTGAAAGGTAGGTAAATGATTAGTTTTAACATTAGGTGCGGTAGGAGCGGGTATGGTGACATTTCCTTGTTCAATCAAGTCTTGGATAGCATATCGGTGAGTAATACACCTGTCAAGAACATGACCAAGCATTTGATGGAATTCATATAATTGCCTATTATCCATGTTTGGAGGAAGAGGATTAGGCAAAGGCTTAGGTTGTAAAGGTGTCAGCAATCCCCTTTTCATCAATTTTTGATAAGCAACACTAAAGGACATTTCAAGATTAGCAAATTGTCTCATAGGCTTGGCTTGTGAAGGCTGATTAGCTTGAGGAGATAGTGAGAAGGAGGTGTTGGCCACTTTTAAGGAATTGACATTAGGTTTAAAATGTTTGGGTTTTGACTCAGACGGGTTACCAAAAAGTCCCGAAGAGTAGGCATTCTCAACTTGATTTCCAGCCTCAATGAGGGATTGAAAAGTGAGAAGGTACTGAGGCATCAAGTACTTGGCATAATTTGGAGTGAGATTCCTAAGGATAATATTGACTTGTTCCTTCTCTTGAGGTTGGTCCCACAATTGAGCGACTTTAGCTCTCCATCGAGTAATGAACTCAATGAAAGTTTCCTCGGGTTTCTGTTTAGTAGTTTCTAGGTCTTTTCTTGTGAGTTTAATATTCGTGTTGAATTAATTCCGACTAATAAACTCTTTCATCAATTCATGTCATGTTCTTACTCAAGATGAGTCCAATGACATTAACCAGCGTAGGGTAGGACCTGTAACGGTTCTTTGAAAAAGTTGAGCCATCTGTTTTTCACTCAGACCTTGAGATTGCATTATGCCGACATATACTTTTAAGTGAGTCCTAGGGCGTCCAATACCATCAAACTTCTCCATATTTGGCATTGTGAACTTCTCTAACAGATGGACCATGAGAAACAAGGTCATTGCCTCTAATCCAAGAATAAGATTGCTGGGGTCTTTAATATTTTTCAAAGCAGTTTCAACCTGAGTTATTCGATGAGCTAAGATAGGGTCGACAGGTCATTGATCATCTTCTTGGTTTTCGACAAGGTCAAATACATCCTGAGGTTCTATATCTTTATCTTTTCCCTTTTTAATTTTAGAGAGTCAATTTGTTTTTGGACTGAAGCAATAATCTGTGCTATAAAAGATTCTAAAATCTAACGGAGCGCAGCTTCATCCATGATACTAGTTTCTTCTTGGGGCAAAGACTGACTACTTGACAATGGTACTCTGGAAAGACGATTTTTTTCACAGACCCAAAGTGGTACAGATGGAGGTTTAGAACGTTTGTGACCAATTATCACTTGATTGGAAGTAAACCAAGGTTAACCATTGACTCTAAAGGTTTGGCTCTTAACCATATGATTAAAGTTTTGATATAGAATAGCATAAGTCCGGTGGGAAATATCTAATCCAAATGCACTATAAGTCTATGGTGACCAAGAAAGTGAGAAATGTTAAATACGGGTCTACCCCTGATTGGGATTGAACCTTTGATTAAACAAATTAATTTGATCCTATGATCGAATCTTTCTATATAAAGTGATTTTGATCTTTAAAAGTGAAACTAATTAGTCAAACTGATTTGGTATTGATCAGTTTGATCCATTTGTCAATTGGGCCAACTGGTTTAATTAGTTCAAATTGATCGGTATATTTCACCAATTGGGTTGGGTCGATATAGTGGGTTTAATTTGAACGATCTGGATTAGTCCACTCAGTTACCTATTGGTTGGATTAAATAGAATAACCCGGGAACACCCATAGATAAGAAGGCTTCTAGACTCAAGGTTTACTACGTGCAATGCAATTTATCTGACCACACTTGCTCAAGTGCACCCATATACCTCTCGAGCGTACTCAATCAGACGGTATGTGGTGGCTTGGTTTGATATGCCATATAGGTGATAATCTAAGACTCCAACCCACATTTCTGAAGTCAAAAGCAGCCAATTTAATCCACCGTTGAGAGGTGGCGCACGATGCTGAGCAAGGGCCCTTAAATACCTCTCGTCTAAAATAGACGTAGTCTATCCCCCTCGTATAGTAGGGTACAGCGGGGTAGGATCTCGCTTAGGTATTGATTTTGATCAAGAAGTGCAATTGGTGAACTTAGATTATCTTGATATACCGTATAGGTACGAGTCTAGGGTTGTAGCTTTCATAAATGGTTTAACATCCCACAAGGGGACCGACCACGTACTAGTACTACGTTGACAATCGGGACATGTGATTGTGTAGCTTTCAATATGTCAAAAACTCAGGTCACTCCAGACTAGGTGCATCGATATACCTTTCAGAGTCACCTGATTAGATAGTACTGATGCCCCAGTTCGATATACCCTAAGGTACGTGACTGTAGTTGTGATTTTCATAAATGACGTCGTAACTCTGAAGAGACCGGGCCACGCATTAGTACCACGTTAGCTATATGGGACGTGCAAGCATGCAAAGTAGTAAACGTGCTAGTGGTGTGTGCAAAATAGGGTGGGGTGTGCCCGAGGCCTTTTCCAAACAAATGGGCCAATGTGTCCAATTAAATCAATACAAGTAAATGTATTAAATCATACAAGTAAAATGTATACATTGATCGAGAAAGATTAAACCATACAAGTAAAATATATATAAGTAAAGGTATTAAATTATACAAGTAAAATTATAGAAATTATGTCTATTGCAATGTACATTTCATGTATATATCAATGACAAATCAATCAAGGAATATGACATAAAATAATTGATGATCCAATTAATTGCAATAGGCATAATTTCTATAATTTTATGGTCAAATTAATGATCACTTTTGGGTGATCCAAAATAAATCGAATTCCAATAGATGTTACATTGATGATAGAATGATAATTATTGAGATGAGGAGCAATGAACCCTTTTCTTTTTTTAATTATATAAAAAAAAATTAGAAAAACATCCCAAAAGAAATCAAAGAGAAAGATCCTTGTGCCAAATGAGCTCGCTTTTACAAAATAAATCAGGAACATTAACTGTGCTAATACTAGATAAATTCAAATTTTCTGTGAATTAGGAAAATATAATTTAAATTTGCATTGATAATATCCAAGGCTCCCGATAACGAAATTAAGTGAAATCAGGCTTCAAATTAATCTACTCGATAAGATTTACATTTTACTAAAGGTTCCTAAACTTAATTCTCACTAGAATGTTCTGTAAAAACGTTTTAACATTACTATCCCAACATTCATTCAGCAACAATTCCAGATTTACAAAATACAATCCGAACTTACATCAATGATATCCAAGGCTTCCGATAATGAAACTGAGTGAACTTAGGATCTAAATTAATCTATTCGATGAGATCTACATTTTATTAACAGGTGCCTAGACTTAATTCTCACTAGAATGTTCTGTAAAAATATTTTAACATTGTTGTCCCAACCTTCATTCAGTAACAATTCCAAATTTACAAAATATAATCTGAAGTTGCATCGATGATATTCAAGGCTCCCGATAACGAAATTGAGTGAACTTAGGTTCTAAATTAATCTACTCGATGAGATCTACGTTTTATTAATAGGTGTCAAAGCTTAATTCTCATTAGAATGATCTATAAAAACGTTTTAACATTGCTGTCCCAACCTTCATTCAGCAACAATTTTAGATTTACAAAATACAATCCAAACTTGCATCGATGATATCCAAGGCTCCCGATAACGAAATTGAGTGAAATTAGGTTCTAAATTAATCTACTCGATGAGATTTACGTATTATTAAAGGTGTTCAGACTTAATTCTTACTAGAATGTTCTGTAAAAATATTTTAACATTATTGTCCCAACCTTCATTCAGCAATAATTCTAGATTTATAAAATACAATCTGAATTTGCATCGATGATATCCAAGGCTCCCGATAACGAAATTAAGTGAACTCAAGTTCTAAATTAATCTACTCGATGAGATCTACGTTTTATTAACAGGTGCCCATATTTAATTCTTACTAGAATGTTCTGTAAAAATATTTTAACATTGCTGTCCCAACCTTCATTCAACAACAATTCCAGATTTATAAAATACAATCCGAACTTACATCGATGATATCCAAGGCTCCCAATAACGAAATTGAGTGAAATCAAGTTCTAAATTAATATATTCGATGAGATCTACATTTTATTAATAGGTACCCAGACTTTATTCTTACTAGAATGTTCTATAAAAATGTTTTAACATTGCTATCCCAACATTTATCATTCCATCATTTTTATGTCAATTTGAATATTTCTTTATTTAAGGGTCATCAAAAAGTGACCCTTCATTGGACCAAAATACAATACCCAAAATCATCCACCATCAAGCCACAAAAATAAATAAATAAATAAATAAACAAATAAAATAAATCGAACTAAATAATAAAAAAAATTAGGTCATCCTAATAATGTTCCTATACTTGGGATTTTTCAAGTCTGAACCTCAATAGTTCCCAATGGAGTTGCCACTGAAAGCGCCCTAGATCCGCAGGGTGCGCGGATCCGGCTTTTGACCTTTGAGGTTTGGGAGTCGCTACCTAGTTATTACGATTTAGGAACCGAATAATGATTCTAAAAGGCAAATAATACTAATCTACGAAAGGAAATACGAGTCCGGGGATCACATTACGGGGTTAGAAGGTGTTAGACACCAACCCCGTCAGGCAAACGCCGGTCTCTATTAATTTTCCAAGAAAATTACATTGATAAAAATACCTAAGTAATAAAAATAAAAAATAAAAATCTTTACCTTTACGAACGCAACGATTTTGTTATCTCAGATCTGATAGAACAGCTCCTTGTACAACACTCCTCTCTTCGTTTTGTCACCAGATTCGCTTCAGATCTCCAAGACGAGGTACTTTCTTCTTAGATCTAAACTTTCTAACTTTTTCTCAATTTTTGAGTGTTTTGAAGAGCTTCTAAGTGTTTTTTGAGCTAAAGTTGGGGTATGGATGTTAGGTAAGTAGTTAGGGCTTCAAAATTACGGTCTATGGGAGGCTAGGGAAACTTTTTAACCTACTTTTTGTAGAGTTTATTTTTTCATACGAAAATAGGTTGTAGGGACCCCTATTTATAGATTTTTTAAGTGCCTTTTAGATAGAGTTAATGCTTAATTATAATTATTTTAAAGAGAGTTATTGTTTAATTATAATTATTTAGGTAGAGTTATATTTTAATTAGAATTATTTTAGTTAGAATTATTATTTAATTATGATTGTTTTAAATAGAGTTATTGTTTAATTAGAATTCTATTAGGGTTTTGACTTTTAATCTCACTTGATTGACATTAAAATTTTGACTTTAGTCTTACTTGATTGACTTTAATTTTTTGACTTGAGTCTTACTTGATTGACTTTAAAATCTTGACTTTAGTCTTACTTGATTGACTTTAAGATTGATTTTAGTCTTACTTGATTGACTTTAATTTTTGGAGAACCCCCCTTTATTATATCTTTAATTCTTTGGGCCCCCAAATGGAGGGGTCCTTTAATAAATATTTGGGCAACTATCAACAATTTTGCCTAAGAGCCTGATTGATCGATTTTTTTAGTTTAAAATTTTAAATTATTTTTATTATTGTTTCACTTTATATTATTTAATATTTTATTTATTAATTTCGGAATTTTAAATTTTTTAAATTAAAAAATTATCGTTTTGCCCCTAAAGATAATTTTTGCATTTCAAGTCGATTTTTGATATTCCAGGATGTTTTAGAATTGATTTTTCATAAGGAATTCAATGGAAATATTGGTTTGTATCATTTATGAAATTTTTTATGCGAAATGGTTGTGAACTTTATGAGGGGTATTTTCGTAATTTTTTTAAATTTTGTGAAAATTGATGAAATGATTTATTTGATTTCGATTTATTATTTTATGTATTTGAATGGGTTTTTCTAAGCTAATGTATGCTCTAAGGATGTTTTGATGTTAGGGGTATTTTGGTAATTTGGTTATTTTTTAATGATTTTTACCGTGAAGCTTTTTTTTGTCTATAAGATGATAATTTCGATGATCAACTCAAACTCATTTGCGTTAGATTTTGATGAGAATGGGTTGGTGTTTGGTTCTTTGGAGAAGAAGAGAAAGTAATACAAAGGGTTGAGGGCATCTTTTGTAATTTGTTCATTGTTTCTATTTTTGGCGATAACTTGACTATTCGGACTTGAAAAATGACAAATGAGTATTTCATTTGGAATATTTTTTTGTTACGAACCTAATGGTGCGGTCAAATTTTCTTGATTATCGCTCTAACGAAAATTCCTTTTGTTAGGTTCCACTTAACATGAAATTTGAGGATTTTATAACTTTTTGATTCAAACTCGAATTCGAGCCTGCTTATAGTCTAGTGTATGCTTTTTTTTGACTAATTTGAATCTAATGGCAAAGTCAAATTTCGTAAAAAATGAACGGAACAAAATTTGAGTATTTTACCCTTAATTTTTCTTTTAGAATTTTTTTTCAAAATTTCACTATTAAATTCCCTCAAGATACGAGTTAAAAACTCGGGGTATTATAATATTCCTGATCAAGTTCATATCGGAGCTTTTCAGATAGATTCTTAATCACATTTTCTACAATAACATTGCCTTGGCGAAGATCTAGAGCAATACCATCATCAATCTTACAATCTGAAGGAGTCTCAAACAAAGAAAGAGAAAATTGTTTATGGATGACACCAACATCAAAGTAAATGAGACCAGAGCTTGGGATGTCGACACAAATACCCTTTACAGGGAACTAAAAGAAGAGTTTTTGAGCCGAAGACCAGAGAGAGATTGGATCTGACCCTAACTGATTGTGTCCGATATATTACGGTCGTAATGAACAATGTTTTCGAATTCAGTGTTGTAGGGTTGTTCGCAATAAGCTTCAAATCTGCCATTTTCGTTGAAATTGAGTTCAATTACACCTTTTGGAAGTAAACCCATTGGAAGTCCATTAGATCTTAGAACTTCAGAGATATTATCATCAACTTCTGATCTTCCAACAACAACAACTTTTGTAGGAAAAAATGTTGAGATCGAAGTGAAGAAAACAAAATATTGAAACAAATTGATGGGATTGAAGAAATAAGGAACATGTTTAATGAGAATGAGAGAGAGACGTTTCTCTTCTTTGCTGCCCCTTCGCACATATAAGAAGAAGAAAGAAAAAAAAACTATTTTTACTAGTAGCACACGACGTATAATAGAGCTGGTTTTTTTGGTGATTTTTTTAAAATCCCTTCTTATTACGCACAACACAACAAATTTTTTTTTGGTATTACTAAGAGCAGCACCCAAATATTTTTTTGTTGTTGTTACTAACAACACATCTCTCATGCATAAAAACAAAAAATTCCTTTTCATAGCTCACCACCCATGCATATTGGCGCACTAAAAAAAATTTATCCAAAATTTAAAAAAAAAAAAATTCCATGGCTCCTTATTTCAATCCCCATCATTCCATCCTCAACTCATTAACTTTTTTTTCTTGAAATCTTGAATTATTTAGGATCTTCAAAAGTGACCCTTGATTGGATCATATAATAAGAAAAAATAAAATAAAATACCCAAAAATTAAACAAATAATCCACAATTGAGCCAAAAGAATAAAAATAATAAATAAATAAATATAAAATGAACATAAAAAATAATAAAATAACTAGGTTGATTTTGCAATGCACCAATATTTGGGATTCTTTAAGTTTGATCTTCAAATAGTCCCTAGTGAAGTCGTCACTGAAAGTGTCCTCGATTCGCGGGTGTAGATCCACTTTTTATTTTTTGGGAGTTGCCACCTAGTTTTATGGTCTAGGAATCGAAACATGACTCTAAATAGATAAAAAATACTGATCTATAAAAATAATGGGTTCGGGGATCACGTTACGGGATTGGAAGGTGCTAGGCACCAATCCTGCCCAGTAAACACTGATATCTACTTTTCTTAAAAGTTTTACATTACAAAAAATGACATAAAAATTTAAATAAAATAAAAATACCTTCTCTACCTGGGTGATTGCGATGGTCTATTCCCTCAGAACTAACGAAGAGTGTTCCTCATGTGTGTCTTCCTGCTTTGGTCTCTGTTACTATATTCATTTTTGATCTCTGAGATGAGGTATTATCCCCCTAGATTTGAATATTTTCTAACTTTTCTAGGTGTTTTGAGGGTTTCTAGGTGTTTTTTAGGTAGAAATTAGGATTTGGGTGTTGGGTAAGGACTTGAGACTTTAGATTTAGAATTTTGAAAAGTTTTGGGAGAGTTTTTGACCTTTTTTACCTTTGATTTTTCTTGACCTGTGAATTTAGGTTGGAGGTTTCTTTCTATTGAGCTTTTTGAGAAAGTGGGGGTTTGATTAGATCTTTTCAAGATAAGGTTCATTTGTTTAATTAGAGTTTAATTAGATTTTGATCTAGGATTTTGAATCTTATGTAGAATGAGAATTTTTTTTAGTTTTAAAGGAAACCCCCCGATGGAGAGTTCTTTTTTAAATTATATTTTTAATTCTTTGGGACCCCTAGTGGAGAGTTCTTTAACAAATAACATGCGAGCCACACTTAAATAAATGGGCCACTACTTAAAATTTGACATGTGGACTTAATTAATTGATTTTATTTGTTTAAAATTTTAATTTAATTTATTAAGATTTCACTTTACGTTAATTAATGTTTTAATTATTAATTTCTAATTTTAAAATTTTTAGGATTGACAATTTTCCATTGAGAGGTTGTTTTTCGATGTTTTGAAATATTTTTAAATTTTATTTTTCATAAGGAATTCAATGAGGGTATCAGTTTTTGTTACTTGCGAGATTTTAGCGTGGAATGATCGTAGACCCTATGAGGGTGTTTTCATAATTTTATCAAATTTTGTGAAAATTTGTGAAACAGTTTATTTGGTTCTAATTTGTTGTTTTATGTGTTCGAAAGAATTTTCCTAAGTGTAATGTAGGCTTTAAGGATGTTTTGATGTTTAGGGGTATTTTGGTAATTTAGTAATTTTTTAAGTGATTTTTCTCCTAAAATTTTGTTTGTCTCAAAATGATGATTTTTAAGTTTTGGGTCATATTTTCCTAGCATAACGTGATTTCTATAGTTTTCTTGTTTGAAATATCTCATCTGAATTTTTAAAACATATCTAGTAACAACAAAACACATTGGAATATTCATCCATCTTGTGAACTGTCGCAATCGGGTTGACGAGTTGATTAATCAGGTAAGTGCGAAAATGGGGTGTCTATTTTAAGATAATGATTTTTTGAGAGAAAAATTAAGGATTTTTTTAAAAGAATTGTAAAAGAAGACATTTAGGTCATTTAATATTAGTTTTCTAAGTGAATTGTATGTCTAGGAGCATGTTAAGATTAAGATTACTCAAAAAATTATGTTGATTTTGTATTTTTATTTTAAAAAACTATTATTATTATTATTATTCTTGTTGTTACTAACTGTAATTATTATATATATATATATATATATATATATATATATATATATATATATTATTACTATTATTGTTGTTATTAATTATAATTGTAATTTTATTGATATTATTATTATTGGTTATTGTTGTTGTTAATTATATTATTAATATCATTATTATTAAAATAATAATGATAGTTTTATTATTATTTTGATAATATTTGCTAGATGAGGTTTAGGGATCATTAAGAAAATAAAGTTTTACAAAATGGACTATTAAGACCAGCCTTAAAACTTACGGAGTAATTAGAAATAAAACCTTATGCCAGGGACTATCAAGTAATTTTTCTAAATTATAGACCATTTAAGGCCCTATTTTTAAAACATTATCCTTGTAAGGCTTTTATGAAACTTCTGTCATAATTATTATCGAAAGCTACTAAACATACTCTTTATATGTTAAGGTATTAATTTCTCCATAAATATTTAATATATTACTCAAAAATATTCCCACGGATTTTCACAAAAAATTGGAACCAGCAGGATAGGTTCTTCTTGTTCTAGTAAGGTATCAATTATTGTTTTTGTATTATAATGGATTATTTTTGTTGGGTAAATATTATTGATAATTTGTTCTTACTTGTCCTTTAAGATAAATGTATATTTGAAGGTAATGAAAACTTTCATTTTGGTAGTGAAGAGTTATAACTCAGTTGAGGATGTCAAAACTAAATTCTGTGATATGGAAGGTGTTTTGAAAAACCTTCAAAAGCTATTATTTATAGAAATTATCTCGGGAGTAATAAAAAAAATTGGTTGATTATTGTCGACAATAAATTTCAACGGATCTACCTCGAGATTCATGGAATATGATCGCAAATGGTTTATTGATTTTTGATTAAAAGTAGATACAGATCTCTATGTTTCCTCTGATTAACAGTCAAATATAAAATAATGATGATGACGTAGGTAGCTTTTCTTCTCTCCGAATTTCGTACTTTATCGGTTGAGAAGAATGCTTTGACGATGTCTTTGCTTTATGATTGATCTTCTGTAGAGACTTCTGTAGATCTTCTTCTCTCCGAACTTCGTGCTTTATCGGTTGAGAATGTTTTCTTGGCTTCCAGAGAAGGGTTTTATGCTTGATCTTCTCTTTAGTTGGAGTTCGGATCTTTAAAGAACATTGTTTTGTCTCTAGAGGAGGGTTTGAGAGCTTCTTCTTCTCTAGAGGGAGAGCTTCTGTCTTCTGAGAGAAAGTGATCTAGATCCCCTCTCAATGAGAGAGGCTCTTGTATTTATAGATTTAAAGGTAATTTAGCTTTCCAATTAGACCCCAACTTAAAAAGGTTTAATTGCTTTATTTAAAAGGTTAAATTTGTCCAAATCCAATTTTAAGGATTATATGGATCATTATTGAGCTAAACCCTTTTTATTTGGCTGTAGGGCCCAATATTTAATATGGATCACTTAGATTTGCTGGATCATGGGTTTTATCTACGAAACCCAAATCCAAACCATATGAGGCCCGTCCTGATTAACGGACACCCAATTTAGATTTGTGGGCCCAATTTTAATTTGGTGGGCTTTTTAGTTAACTTAGAATGCTGTAGGGGCTCGTTTAAATTTTGATGCCTACAAATGCCCCCTCAAGGATGTGTTATTGAAAACATAGTTGAAGATGATACATTCTTGATTATGTTGATAGCTAAAATTTGAAAAACATCCCGACCATGGGTCTTCGAAATTTTGTTTTAGAACTACCGTATGTGCCTAGGAACTTGTGCATCCTTGAATTTGGAGTTCTGTTGGGACAATTGTTTCAGAGTATTTTGATGAGATAAAGTGGGAGTGGTGTATTATTTGATCCTCAAATATCCAGATTTAGAACTTAGTGTATCCGAGATATATAGAATAAAACCCCCCCAAAATATCTAAAACTTGTGTGCTAGAGTTGTATTGGATCAAGCCCTTCAAAATATCAAAACTCACATTTTTGTTGTAGCTGAAATGCATAATCAAGACTTGGTACATCTAAGATGTATGGGATCGGACCCCATCTTCCATTTTCTTTAACCAAGCAAAACTAGTTCCATTACAGTAGCTTTGAAGAAGAAATACCAAATTGCAAAACATCTCAACACTGGAGGTTTTCGAAATCTAGTCACCAAAATCAATCCACCCTTCCTTTTTATTTGTTTACTTCAAAGTACCATTCTCTCTAAGCTTAAAATCCCTCTTCTTTATTTCAAAATGATTTGGGAGGCTAGAAGATAATGGATGTTTGGGATCTTAGAGATCAAGTTTTGACCGGTGAACTCGAGGGTTGTGTTCACAAATCAAACATTTGTGTTTGAGTCAACTAGCTAAAATTTTGGAATGATCTCAAAAGCCACTATGAGTTGCATCTGACTCACCTCAAATTTAATTGGGCCAAGTTAAATGGGTAGCAATGGATCCGATGTGTTGATTGGTGGCTCAAAAGGAGTGGGTCATGCATTCGGATACCACAAGGTGAGCTCAACAGCTTTAGTAAGATTTGAATCTTACTAAGTTAGTAAGCTTAGCTTACCATCTTCTTCTCTTATTTTTTTTATTGATTTTTTTTGATGATTTTGTGTAAACCCTTTGAGGTTTAACAATTAAAAAAACTGGGGTGCCTATATAAGGTTGGAGTTTAAGAAGTAAAAAGTTGGGGTGCTGATATAAGTTTTAACAAAACTAAAACCCAAAATCTCTTCTTTGGTGTAGAACATTCTTGAGAATTCGACGAATCGAGGCTCTCTCTTGTTCTTTGACGAGTAATGACGATTCTTATCGTCTCCTCTCTCTCAAACTTTCTTTTCTTCTCTTCTTATTCATGTTTCTGCCCCACAATCGTGTCTAAGAAGAAAGCCTTCTTCTTCAATGAGTTCGAGTGAGTTTTTTTTTTCAATCCTTCTCAAACACTAACTGACTTCAAGAAAGATTCATCACTTATAAATAAAGCAAACGTTTGCTAATGGCGGTGATTGATTTTTCTTTTTTAGGGATTTGTAGCGACACATCGATTCTTGGAGTGTTGATTCTTGAAGAGATTTTGCAGCAACACGTTGATTCTTGGACTACTACGTGCCCACAAGTATCCTCTTCTTCTTCTCCTTCTTCTTTCAATTTTTTTTAAATTATAAACAGGAGTAGCGTTTTCTATCCACAAACGAATCATTTGGGTTCGTCTGAATCTGATCTAAAATGGAGAATCATCTGAGGGTCATAGATTGAGGACGAAGTTCAATTTATGAAGAAGAAAGGATAAAAACATTTTTTTTAAAAATAAATTTCAAAACAGGCTTCGACTTCTACCCACAATCGGACCATTGCACAATCCATCTCTTTTTCAAATTTCTTCTATGTTTTCCATTACTTCTCTGCCCACTTTTCCTTTTGAGGACGTCCCCTAAAACGGAATACAACATCCCCACAACTTCTCTTTTATTGACTTCCATTGAACGAACTCTTACTAGATTTTTAGGGGGTACCTCTGACGAATTTAAGGTACCGTTTGCTGATAACTCATCTTTACAAACTCTACAATTCTAAACCCCAATGAATAACAGAGATTTAGAGAATTCTAGTGATCTTTCAACCTCTTATGTGAATCTTAAACTTCCATAGCTGACAAAATTTCAGAGATGGGAGAGAAGGAAATTCATTTAGTTTGGGTCTTCTTGCAATGATTCATCTTTTTCTGAACTTCATGGACTTCTGATCTAATCTAGATTTTTTCTCTCACACTACGCCATTGATGGATGCGAGATTTGTAAACCCTTCCATGTTTTTTTTTTATAAAGCTCCATTAACACAACGACTTTTACTTGTAACAAACCCACAGGGTGGGATTATTTGGCCACCAATTTTTTAACTTGTAACGAACCAAAAATTCATATCTGTAAAAAATAAAGTCCCTTTTGGACTTTTTTTAAGATTGGGATAGGTTTGAAAACTGAATTCATCGAGAAGAAACAATATTGCTGAATCAAGTGTCGATTCCTTAATTATTCAGACTTGCTTACACTTTTTTTATTACTGTCATCATTATCGAGTGAGAAGATAATTCTTTTGCTGATTGATCAATTTAAGTCAAATAATACTGATTAATTTGACAAGAAACTTGATTCTAAAGGCGTTTTCTTGACTTCTTCTTTTAATTTTTTTTAATGAGAACATCACCTGACTACCCATGACGTAGTAACTTCTGCTGAAGCATAACAAACCTTTTTTCTTTTACAAAGATTTGTTGAATAATGTGAATAAAGTTCTTGAGCATAACCTTCTTGAATTGATTCCAATTTTGATTACTTTACCATACTTGGTCTCTTTTCCTTATTGGGTATTGTTTTTTTATGATTCAGAACTTGAGAATGAATTTCATTAGAACTTCTCTTTTTCTTACAGATCCAAGATTACCAATAATATTGATATAAAGATCTGATTCTTTTGGATCGAATGCAGCTCGACTACAACTTCGAAATCACAGGAATGTATGGACTTTAGCCATTTCTCCCCTGTATTTCTTGAACTTTATCCTTTTCGCATATCCCTTTTTTTTATGAACTGTAGCAAGAATTACAAATCGAGAACTTATAACCCTTGTTAACTAATTTCTTGAGCATATATCTGTTAGTCTTCTCAACGGTGAACAATGTTAAATTGTCAAAAGTGTTGTGTGATGAAAGATGTACACACATAAGAACCATGCGACGAACTATTTGTCCAGCCAGTTGGCCAATTTGTAAAGCAACTGTTTATCAGTAATGCTTAAGAGTGGACAACGTCAACTGACTAGTAGAATCACATGATGCAAGATTTATACATGTAGAAGATCCATGCGACGAATGGTTTGTCCAGCAAGTTGGCTAACCTCTAAAGCAACTGTTTATCAGTAATGCTTAGGAGTGGATGACGTCAACTAGTTGACAAACGTCAACTGGCTAAAATAATCGCAGTACGCAAGCTTTATGCACGTAGAAGATCCATACGACGAACTATTTATCCAGCTGGTTGGCTAATCTCTAAAGCAACTATTTATCAGTAATGCTTAGGAGTGGATGATGTCAACTGACTGACAAACGTCAACTGGCTAAAAGAATCGTAGTACGCAAACTTTATGCACGTAGAAGATCCATGCGACGAACTATTTGTCCAGCTGGTTAGCTAACCTCTAAAGTAACTGTTTATCAGTAATGCTTAGGAGTGGATGACTTCAACTGGCTGACAAAAGTCAACTGGTTAAAAGAATCGTGGTACGCAAGCTTTATGCATGTAGAAGATCCATACGATGAACTATTTGTCTAGCTGGTTGGCTAACCTCTAAAGTAAATGTTTATCAGTAATGCTTAGGAGTGGATGACGTCAACTGGCTGACAAACATCAACTGGCTAAAGAATCGCGGTACGCAAGCTTTATGCATGTAGAAGATCCATGCAACGAACTATTTATCCAGCTAGTTGACTAACCTTTAAAGCAACTGTTTATCAGTAATTCTTAGAAGTGGATGACGTCAACTAGTTGAAAAATGTCAACTGGCTAAAAGAATTACTGGATGCAAAATTTGTATGTGCAGAAGAACCATGCGACGATCTATTTGTCCAGCTAGTTGGCCAACCTCTAAATCAACTATTTATTAGTAATACTTGGGAGTGGACAATGTCAATTGGCTGACAAACGTCAACTGGCTAGCATCATTACAACGTCAACTGGTTGACAAACGTCAATTGGCTAGAAAAAACCATGCGACGAACTATTTGTCTAGCTAGTTGACCAATCTCTAAGGCAATTGTTTATCAGTAGTGCTTAAGAGTACACAACGTCAATTGGCTGACAAATGTCAACTGGATAAAAGAACCATCGACGAATTATTTGTACAGTTAGGTGGCCAAACTCTAGCGCCAGAGCATTATTGAGTATGATGATTTTTTTATTCATACTCTTCTATATTTCTAATCAATATGACCTTAGTACTTAATGAGACATGTTATTTTTTGAATAAGTGTATTTGATTTTCTTTTTTTCAGAAAGATGGCTAGGGACATTCGTTTCAAAAGTTCAAGGAATAAGAACCATTCCAAACGGAACTTACCGCGTGAAGGTTGGGTAGATGATCCTACAGATCTTTCTCAAAAGGAAAAATGACTTTGTTTTCCCCATGTTATGATAGCTGATCATTCAAGAGGAGGAAACATTTCATCTGTAGAGCTGAAACTTGTTGTGTACACACCTATAACCGGTCCTCTGAAGGTGCAGAATACAGAAAGGGACACATTACTTGATATGACAGCTTTAAGTGAATATCCTCCAACAACTGACTTACTTCCTGGAGATGAAATTGATATAGAGTGTCAGCCATCTTTATGCCATCCTCCACATCATGATCAAATTTGCAATTGTCCACAGGCTGTTTTGGCACAAAAAATCATGCAACATTTTAATCGATAGGGTTCAGATATTGAACCTCGAGGCGACATTCGATATCTCAGTGGTTTTTGGGACTGGAATTTGGATGTGAGTCATAAACTACATAGCAAAAAGTCGACAGCTTCCCTTGGTGAAGCTATATTTACAGCTAGTAAGGAGTACAGTCGTCCCAACGGCATGCATCGGGCTTTATGTGAGTTTTGGTGTCCCAAGACTAACACTTTTACGGCGGATCGTAGGGAAGTTGGCATTTCTTTATGGGAAATGTAAAAGATTTATGGGCTTTCTATCACGGGTGAGTATTATGAAGAAGTGGTGCCCAGTTTTGATGAACTCATGGGTTGCAACGGTGTTCCAAGACTTCCCCTTTCTTGCCAGTATCTGTTCAAGGCATATGCTTTACTGATTTTTGAAAGAGAGAGTGATTGTTTTAGCCATAGTAAATGGCTTGATTTCTGGTACACCAAAGTTAAACGATTTTCTAATCATCGTTTGACGGTAGAGTACAAAGAAAGGGCAAAATCATTTTACTTCGATCGTAGTGGCCGTCAGCATCTCAGAATAAAATTACAGAGACCTTTTTCTTCTCGAGTTACTTTGGTGAAGGGGGGTCGTAAAGAGGGAGAAAATCCATTTATCAGGCTCGATTTTCCTGGGAATCAGAATGTTGAGGATGAAGTTATGATAGCTGCATACCTCTCTTTGTGGTTGTGTCGTTTTGTTCTTCCTTGTGAGGATAGTGATTTTATTCGTCCAAGCACTTTTAAGGTAGTAGCATTGATGGCCCAAAGTACTACGTTCAGCTTTGTACCTCTTCTTCTGTGTTATTTGTACAAAGGTCTAACTCAGACCTATTGAGGTATGAAAACACAGAAAGTTGTAGGTGCTTCCACGAGTTATTGTCTCCTTCATTACTTGTTTGGGTGGGTTGGACTTCATTTTCCTCGGAGAGTATTTGGTAACATTGATACTGAGTTTGGACCTTTGTATTTGGTTCGCACAGCTGGTGTTTCTAACTCATACTTTTACTGGGAAGATAATGCTAAAGATGCGAGGGATCTGATCATCACCATGGATTCTAGTGATTTTAAATAGCATCCTAAGGAGATTTGACCGTCAAAAGGTCATAGAAGGATATGGACTGATGATGGTGATGATCCTTCTGCAGTTCAAGCTTTCATGATAAGATGTCATCCTTGATTTGTTATGTTTCAATATGGTAATGTTTGCGAGGTGAAAATGTATAACCCTTACAGGTTTGCTCGTCAACAAGACTTTCTTCAACATATCCCTGGAACTCTGATTCCTTTCACAAGATCCGTGGATGGGATAGAGTTATACAGTTTATGGTTGTCTTTGACTCAGACCAAAAGTCGAGTCAACTTTTTTATTCCTCCAAAAGTGCAAGACATGAATCGACAATTTGATAAGAGTTATAGGGATTAGTGGGTTCAAGACGTAGTGCCTCACTTGGATGCCCTTGATTTATGTCTTCTTGAAGATAACGTCTCCGTTCTGAACTTTAATTTTAATGAAAGAAAATGAGTTGAAGATCGTGAGGCACGTCGTATTTTGCTTGCCACGCAACTTGAAAAAAAAAGAATAGAAGACACGCAAATTCATGAAACGCAGAATGTCATTGCGGAGCCTAGATTGAAATTGTGTTTCAAAAAAATACTGCCGACTCCAACGACTACTCAAATGGATCAGGCCAACATTCTTAGGGTAGATGTAGAACAAGCTGTTCATAGATCAAGTCCCATAAATTCTTTGAAGCCTGTTGTTTAAATTGAGCCTAAAGATACGAGTGTAACTCTAGATAGGCAAGAAGCTACAGCTGAGAATAATGTGTTTCCTAGGAGAAGTAATTTTACACACTTTTTTTTTGTTAAAAATTTCACGTTTCTTATATATATATATATATATGTACCTAATTCTTTGTGATCCGATATGCACTCCATTACTGATTTGTTCGCCTCAGAGGATTTTGTAGTCCTCCATGCCTTCTCGGGTATGGGAGATCTTTGGAATGTCAATCATCTTAGTAGGGGGATTTCGAAATTGGTTGATACTAAAGACCCCTTAAAGAGTGATGGGGATGGGGTTTCTTCATGTCCTCGTCAAAATTCCCATGGCACTCCATCAACTTCAACTACACATACAACACCTATCACATTGGCGTTACATACTTCTAATAAGTTAGTTGATTCATCTGTGATTGCTCCGAAGTTGCATGGAATGCTTACTGTTTCTACCCAAACTCGACAAGCTTTCTTGCATGATAGTGACATCGACTTATGCGTTCAACAAGCATTACATAGAGCTCGTGATGAATTCCTTCGATCTAAAGTCGAGTTGATGCTCAATATTGGTTTTTCCAACCTAAGAGAATGGCAATCTCTTCATATGCCTGTCATCGTCCCTTCTCTCAAGGTGGTTTTCAGAACTGATCCTATGCCTTTTGTAAATTTCTTCGAATCGCTTATAGCTAGAGTTGAGGCGCATATTTCAAGACGAGAGAAGACTTTATCATCTTTGTCAGCAGATGATAGGGATCTTCAGTTATTCGTCTTAGATCAGGAAGTTCAGCTAAAACGTCAATCAATGGATAGTTTACGTACATAACTGACTGAAGTTAAAGAGAAAGAAGTTGAACTGACTAAATGAGAAGCTGAGTTAGAAATCGAGTTGACTCAGATCAGAGAAATGCTACCATAAGTTGTTGCTTTTAAAGAGTCTCTTAGTACTCAAGTTCAAGAAGAGGAGGAGGCTCTACTTACTATTGAAGCGGAGTGTACTCGACTATCTAATGCTCCAATCATTGATGATGATGAAATAACTGCTTGTGATGCAGAGAGAAAGTCTTTGAAAAAGAAGTTTTTGAACCTTACTTCTTTATATTAAGCTTATTTTTTTCATTTATTTATTTATTTTATTGTATAGGACTTAGGAAATTATAACATTGTCGTTCGAAATTAATAAAATTTCCTTCTTTCCTTATACGAGTATATTATTTTTTGTTGATGTGGTTGAATTTGAAATAATTTTACAGGCTGCCTACGTACCCAAAAATGGGATCAAATCATAATGTAGTTCAGATAGATAATGCTATAAGTTTTGCCTAGATCGTCCTCTCGGGTTTTCAACCTAGCGAGCTCAATTTTTGTGTGTGTGGACTGTTCACAGTTTTAATTCATGTGGGTCAAGAGTATCATGTAGTTTAAACCCGTACGATAATGAGCATTGTCAAACAGTTTAGGCTCGTGTTTGGGAGCACTGTCAAACAGTTTAGGCTCATGCTGGGGAGCATTGTCAAACAGTTTAGGCTCGTGCCGAGGAGCATCATCAAATAGTTTAGGTTCATGTCGAGGAGCAACATTCTTTCAAGCATAGTATCATTTGAGGAATTTACCGTTGATTGGACCAAGATGTAATCCTTCCGGTGTTACAAGAAGGTATGCGCCATTAGTGTATACTTCTTTCACTACACGGTGTCCATCCTATTTTGGATCAAACTTCTTTCCAGAATGGTGTGAGAGGATGATTTGTCGTTGTACAGCGAGAACTAAATCACCAACTTGAAAAGAATGTGGTCGAACTCTCTTATTGAATGCATGTGATAGACGGGCTTGGTAACACTCTAGTCGTTGTTGTGCTTTCAATATCTTTTCGTCCAACGCTTCAAGTTCAGCCAGACGTAACTTAACATTTTTATCACAGGTCAAACCTTCTTGGATCACAATCCTTAGGAAAGGTATCTGACGTTCCAATGGGAGAACAACTTCAACTCCATAAACCAATGAGTAAGGTGTGGCTTGCGTAGAGGTGCGGTATGAGGTTCTGTTTGCCCATAGTGCTTTTCTAATTCGTTCATGCCAATTCTTTTTCGATTTTAAAACAACCTTCTCAAGAAGCTTACAAAGAGTTTTGTTGAATGCTTCGGCGAGTCCATTTGCTGCAGTATTGTACATTATAAAACATCTCTGCTTAATGTTAAACTTCATGTAGAATTGATCCATCAGCATATTGCTAAAAGATTTTCCATTATCTGTCATGATATATCGTGGAATGCCGTAACGGAAGACGATATTATTTTTTATGAAGTTGACTACCGTTTCTTTCTTGACCTCTCGAAGGGGAACTGCTTTAGCCCATTTAGAAAAATAATTTGTTGCGGTGAGGATATAAAGATGTTGCCTTGAAGATTTTAGAAGTGGTCCAACGACATCAAGTCCCCACCGGGCAAAGGGCCAAGATGCGATTGTAGGATGCAATGGCTCCGGTGGTTGACGAATGTAATCCCCATGAAATTGGCAAGTTTTACATCTTTTTGCACAGTTTAAAGAATCTTTCACCACAGTAGGTCAGTAGAATCCCATCCTCTTCAGACTATGATGGAGTTTCAGCCTTGACTAATGTGAACCGCACACTCCAAAGTGTGTTTCTTCTAAAATATTTCGGATTTCATCATCTCCGAGACATCTCATTAAGATATCATCGAAAGAGCGACGATATAACTTATCGTTGAAATATAAAAATCGAGGTGCCTTACGACGTATTTTGATTTTATGCTTTAGATCGTCTGGCAGTTTCCTATGTTGTAGGTAGTCGATAAGTGGCTGTCTCCAATATTTGACTTTGATTATTTTGACGATGTTTGCTTCGTGAGACTCACAATTTTCATCTATGAAAGGAGGTAGTACCCACCTATGACAGATAGGGATATTCATTGTCTCTCCTTCTGACATAGCCAAACTTGCAGCAAGACTAGCTAAAGCGTCAGCTTGCTTATTTTCAGCTCTTGGTATATGTCTAATGATGACGTCTTCGAATTGACTTACAAGTTGTACAATATAGTAGTGATAAGGCACTAACTCATGCTTTCGAACATCATACTCTGTTGAAAGTTGGTTAATGAAAAGTTATGAGTCCTCATATACATAGAGTTGGTGTAACTTCATCTCTAACCCGAGTTCTAAACCAATGATCAAAGATTGGTATTCTACAACATTGTTTGAATATAACTTTGTCAAGGCAAATGTGAATGACAATACTTCATTTTGTGGGGTGATAAAAATTACACTTGCCCCTGCTCCATCTTTTCTAGGGGTCCCATCAAGGAACATTCTCCAAGCTAGAAGTACATCAATAGAGAATACTTCTTCGTCAGGCAAGTCGTGCGACAATTCCCATTCAGTCAGAATAGGATGATTAGAAAGAAAGTCGGTTAACGCTTGCCTTTTTACAGTCTTTTAAAGGATGTAAATAATCTCAAATTCTAATAAGAGAAGGGCCCATTTAGCTAGTCTTCTCTACAATACTGGCCTTGTCATGATGTACTTGAGTGGATCAGCTCGCGCAGTGAGTCGGATTGTGTGCGATAACATATAATACCAAAATTTCTTTGTGGCAAAGATAAACGCTAAACACGTCTTTTCAATGGGTGAATAGTTTACTTCTGCTCCAACAAGAGTTTGACTTAAGTAGTAGAGTGCACCTTCTTTTTCTTCATCATTTTCTTGAGCCAACAATGCTCCTAGTGACATTTCTTATGTACTAATATAGAGAATCATTGACTTTTCAGGAATTGGTGTAGAAAGATCATGAGGCTTGAGAAAATACTCCTTGATGCTTTTCAGTGCATTCTCACAAGCTTCATCCCATTCAAATGATGTATCTTTCTTCATCAATCGACTGAAGGGATGGCAACACCCAGTTAAGTTTGAAATGAACCTACGAATGTAAGCAAGTCGGTCTTGTAGACTTTTGAGTTCATGAATGTTCTTTGGTGCCGACATCTTTTGAATGGCTTCAATCTTGTTTCGATTGATTTCAATACTGCGATGCCAAACCACGAATCCCAAAAATTTACCCGAGATAACTCCAAAAGCGTATTTTAATGGATTCATCTTGAGTTGGTACTATCGTAATCTGTCGAAGGTATCACGTAGTTGTTGTAAGTGATCTTCTATTTTCCTAGACTTTACTACTTAGTCATGAACGTAACATTCCACCTTGTCATGTAGCCTGTCATCAAAGATTTTTTGCATAGCTCGCTAGTAAGTGGCACCAGCATTCTTAAGTCCAAAATCATAACTTTGTAACAATATATACCTTTTGGGGTACGAAAGGCTGTAAGCTCCTCGTCTTTTGATGACATTAAAATTTGATTGTAATCAAAAGATCCATCCATGAAAGACAAAGCTTCATGTCCTGTAGTAACATCAGCCATAAGTTCTATGATTGGAAGTAAAAAATCATCTTTTGGATATGTTCTATTCAAGTCACAAAAATCGACATATACTCGAATCTGTCCATTCTTCTTTCTTACTGGAACTATGTTGGAAATCCAGGTTGGATACTTTACTTCTCGGATGAAGCTAGCTTCTATCAATTTGTTGACCTCTGTTTCAATCTGTGGTATCAACTCTGTGACGTTGTGCCTGTTTTATTGGACGAACTTCGTGTTTAACTACGAGCTGATGAACGACGATCTTCGAGTCAAGTCCTGACATTTCTTTGTAAGTACAAGCAAATACATCTTTGTCTTCTTGTAACAACTTGAAGTACTCGGATTCTTCATGCTGGTTTAGAAGAGTGTTGACGAACGTGGGTCGCGACTCTTTGATTGTCCAAAGATTTATTTTTTTCAAGTCGTCAACAATGGTTTGTCCACGTTCTTCAAAGACTGATGGAGCATTTTCGAGTTCTTCATCTGACGACGTAGAATCTTCTTCAAGGAATTTCTCAATGGTAATATGATTTACAGAAACAACATCTTCAGAATTGTCTGTTCCAACAGTTGAAACTTGGTTGTTGCTCTTTTGATTTGTGAGGATGATGGTATGTTACTTCATAACCAATGCATCTGATATCTAGACCTCTAAAGCTACTTGTTGTTTCATGCGAGACGGAATAGTGCTATGCAAGCCACTATTATCTTTATGCTCCACATGTTTATTTTTTTGCTTAGGTCGACGTCATGATTCTCTTCGTATTTTTACTCCAACATTCTGACGAAGTTTAGATAGAGCAGATGCATGAGATTTATGAATTTGTACATCATGATGATCATTTAAAGCACCCAATCGGTCAAATAACTACATGGTCGAGATGTAGTCACCAATTTGATCAAAGACCGATGTTCGTGGAACTGGTGTTTCTTTTACAGACTTATCGATAACTTCGACTGTAGTATGTTGTGAAGAAGCCATCTTCATCTTAGAAATTTTGATTTGAGCCTTTAATGTATACCCTAGCCCTGCTCGTATGAATGAAACTCTTTTTCTAGCTCGAACGAGTTTGACTTGTGTTGCAGTTAAACCATGAATTTGATCAGTTTGTGGTAATTCACCCAATCGCACAGGTTCACCTTTTCCATAACCGGCAATTTTGAAAAACTTTGAAGTTTTAGGACTGAACCAACTTTTGGACTCTACTTTTACGAGGTTTTCTTCATTGTTTTTCGCAATTGAGGTCGTTGGGACAATGTTTTCCATGTGTATCCTTACTATGTAAGATTTTTGGAGAGGTGTAACCAAAAAATTTAACTCTTCGTTCAATGTCTCCAATTCGATTTTAGATACAGAAGGTTTGGTCTTTGAAGAAATCTCTTCGAAAGGTGATTGTCCCAACTTTTGTTTTGATTGCGACACATAACGAAGCATTGGGGTTGGCAACACAATTGTGGATGACGCGTCCACCATTGATTGACTCACCTTAATTTGTTGAGTTTCTAGTTCTTGCTTCTTTACTTGTTCTTTCTGAAGCTGAGGACTAGGAGAAATCTTTTCGACATAATTCGTAGTATGCTTTCCTCTATCAGATTTTTACTTACTAAATGGAGGTATCGAAATTGGAAGTGTTTCTTGAATGATGTCACCTCCAAAATAAAATTTTGCATCGACAAAATATGTTTCTTCCTTGTCAAACGATTGATATTCGACTATTACACGTTTCTGCACACCATCTTGGTAATACTTGAAGCATTGATGTAATGTAAATGGTACTACCCCAGTTTCATGCAGTCATGGTTAGTCGAGAAGCAAGTGATATTAAGCTTTACAATCAATCACGTGGAAAAGCGTTGTTGACTCCAAATCTGCAATAGAGAGCTTGACTCTTATCATGCCGATCGCTCTTTGACCTCCTAAGTTGAAATCCTGAATCATCAACTTATTGCGAGCAAGTTGATCTGATGAGATGCCAACTTGTTTCATAGTACGAATTGACATGATGTTGACCGCAGAACCACAATCCAGGTGGATTCTTTGAATTTTAGTTTCCCTCACATAACCTGTAACATAAAGAGGCCTATTGTGAGGTCGAGATCCCTATTGGAGATCCTCATCAGTAAAGGTGATTGTGGTCATACACATACTATCTTGTTGTGAATCTATGTCAGGTTGAACTTCCTGTTTTGAATAAGTTGAGTTTTACTTTGAAGTAAGCTGAACTTTTTGAAATTCACTGGACAAATCCAAATCGACCTACGAATCTTCTATTTTCGAGGTGCTATTGTCTTTCTCAAGTCATTGATCTCCATCATTGGAAGTAGTAGAATGTTCTTTGGACCTATCATCAATATTATCTTCTAGCACTTCCGCTTTTACTTGATGACATGACACTATGCAGACTTCCTTCAAGAGCTTTTTGGGTAAGAATTCTAGAAGAGTAACAGGCACATGGGACGGGACGGTTGTTGAAGGATGTCTTCAGGGTCTGCGGGCGAAACTCGGAAAGCCTTTTTCTCTGTTGCTCTCTTTTGTTTCTTTGACCCTGTACTTGGTTTTGACTTTCTTCTCTTTCTCTTTAACTTAGAAATAGAAGGAGTAGACACATATGTAGGGCGTCTTTTTCGACGAGTGACAACTGTCCACCCTTCGTCATCAACTGAAGCAGACTCTGAGATGTCTGACTTTGAATTTGAAGCCGAATGAGATTGTGGTCATTGTTGAAGTGAAGTAGGAAATGTGATGATTTTTCTTTGATTTGGCTTTGCCCCCAGCGTGGGATGGGCCTTTTCAACATTAGAATGTACGGATATGAGTTGTGATGGTTTAGGTAAAACTTTAGTGATCTGAAAAGATGGAGTCTGCGTGGCATACTGACTTGCAAATAGTATTGGATCAAAATATCCAAAAGTGACAGAGGTCATGTTGGAAGTAGCAACATTTTCGACACAGTCAAGTTCAATTTTCCCTTGACGTGCCAAATTCATAATCTTTTCTTTGAAGAGGAAGCATTTTTCAATCGGGTGACTAATCACCCTATGATAGCGACAATATTTCAGATCATTATCATGACCTGCTTCCTCGGAATGTTTGGGCACTGGAAGTTCAATGAGCTTTAATTTCAGCAACTCTTCGAACATGTCCAAGACATCAACATCAAGAAAAGGGTATTCTTTTACCTCAAACTCTTTGAAAGTTTTCCAAGCTTTTCCTTTTTCTTGTGTTAAATCAGTTTTTGGCTGATTTTCTCTTCTCTTACCTGTGATCTTGACAGGTTTGTTGGTGGTGGTAGATAAGACTTCTTTAGTTTTGAAGGACTTGCTATTCTTCTTTTCTTGCTTTCGAGACTCGCTTGATCGTGGAGTCGTGTTCCATGTCATGAGCTCGAGTGGCTAGCTCTTCGAAAGTGTGTGGCTTGATTCCTTTTAAGATGTAAAGGAGTTGCCAGTACATCTCTTGAACACACATCTCGATAGTAGAAGATTGAGAGAGTCGATACATGTATTTGAGGGAAAGATTTCTCCATCGGTCGATGTACTCGATAACCGGTTCATCCTTCCTTTGTTTGACGACGGCGAGTTCCACCATACTCACTGTTCTTCTAGTGCTGTAGAAGCAGCCAAGGAACACTCTTTCAAGTTGATCCCAACTGTCTATTGAGTTGGGTTCCAAGTTAGTGTACCAATCGAATGCATTACCGCGGAGGGAGCGAACGAATTGTTTTAGCATGAAATCATCGAATGTACCAGCATTGTTGCAAGTTTCGATAAAGTAGGCAATATGTTGGTTAGGATTGTCTTTTTCTTCGAACTAATTGAATTTTGGTGGTTGATATCCTGTCGAAAGACGCATTTGTTCAATGCGTTGAGTGTAGGATTTGGAGTAGACTAATGAGGACTGTGGCATGCCCCCATACTGAGCACGAATGGTGTCAGTAATCATTGCTTGCAGTTATTGAGTAGAAAGCGAAGCAACAGACCCCTGTGGTGGATCTCAAGTAGTTTTTTGTGAACCAGAGTAGTCTGTTCGTTGTTCTTCTTCGTGTGGAGCCGCGTATGCTTCAAGAGTGAATCTTGGAGGATGTGAGGTTCCAGCACTTGACTCATTCTCTTTGTCTTTCTGTTCCAAACGGCTGACGGGAGTTACAATTTGAATATCTTTGTCTTCCTTTGCTTTTGTTAACTTGTTGATGGTGTCTGCCATCTGAGCAACTTGTTCCTCCATCGTTAGCACTCTAGCTGTCATCACTGCTCTGATAGATGTGTGAGTTTGTGATGGAGAAGTGATTGATAAAGATCTAGACAATCCCTCGCTTGACTTCGAATCAGATCTAGAATTTGACAAGTCGTCTTCTACCACGTCCGCCCACGATGTTTTTGTGGTAAGTGCCATTTTTGTGACACGTTTCTTGGAGTGATGCTGGAAAAGCTCCTCTAGCTTGGATCTACCAATCTTTGTCATTGTTCGTGTCACATGATGATCGTGATTAATAACCTGAGTAGATTCAAGATTAGAAGAAAGGATTTTCTTACCTTTCTCAGTAGTAGCAGATGCGATAGCGTTGACGTTGCGGGATGCCATCTATGCTTTAGTTGATGTTCTTGTAGCTGAGTGAAAGATGAAAGGTTGAGACGGTCCCACCGGGCGTGCCAGAAATTTGTCGACAATAAATTTCAACGGATCTACCTCGAGATTCGTGAAATATGATCACAAGTGATTTTATTGATTTTTGATGAAAAGTATATACAGATCTCAATGTTTCCTCTGATTAACAGTCAAATACAAAATAGTGATGATGACGTAGGTAACTTTTCTTCTCTCCGAGCTTCACATTTTATCGGCTGAGAAGGATGCTTTGACGATGTCTTTGTTTTGTTATTGATCTTTTGTAGAGACTTCTGTAGATCTTCTCTCCGAGCTTCGTGCTTTATCGGTTGAGAATATTTTTTTGACTTTCGGAGAAGGGTTTTATACTTGATCTTCTCTTTAGTCGGAGTCCTGATCTCTGAAGAACCTTTCTTTATCTCTAGAGAAGGGCTTCAAAGCTTCTTCTTTTCTAGAAGGAGAGCTTCTGTCTTCTGAGAAAAAGTGATCCAGATCCCCTCTCAATGAGAGAGACTTTTGTATTTATAGATTTAAAGGTAATTTAGCTTTCCAATTATAACCCAACTTAAAGAGGTTTAATTGATTTATTTAAAAGGTTAAATTTGTCCAAATCCAATTTTAAGGATTATATGGATCATTATTGGGCTAAACCGTTTTTATTTGACTGTAAGGCCCAATATTTAATATGGATAACTTGGATTTACTGGATTATGGGTTTTATATACGAAACCCAAATCCAAACCATATGAGGCTCGTCCCGATTAACGGACACCCAATTTAGATTTGTGGGCTCAATATTAATCTGGTGGGCTTTTTAGTTAACTTAGAAGGCTGTAGGGGCTCGTTTAAATTTTGATGCCTTCAATTATGACAAAAAGAATGGTTGAATCATCCACATGTATTCCTATTCAAAAGTTTGAATACAAATACATATTGCTCCTATTTAGTGGTGACTTGTTGGAGGATGGTCATACCTTGGCAGGTTGCAACATACAAATGAAAATGTTATTGCTCCTAGCTGTTGGTATGCAGATACACATGAACAAGATCAACTATGTTGGGAAGCAACTCAAGGATGATTGCACCCTTATAGACTATGATATCCATAGAGGGTCCACTTCCCACCTTAGCTTTTTTTGTCAATGGTAATTATGTTTTGCAAATTCATTGGTTGTTTGGTTTATTTTTTTCATTTTTGTTTTTAAATCTTGTGCACTTTGAATAGTTTAATATCTTCTATCCTCTTAACGTAGTTACTCATTCTATTGAGAATCTTTAAAACTCCCTTTGAGGCTTTGATATTGTAGATGTTGCTTTCTTTTAATAATTAAGCACATAGTCAAGTGTGTATGTGTGTTGGGGTTTAAATGTGTAGACACTCCAACTTGAACGGGTCTCTACTTGAAAGGGCCCAAAAATAGTGGTTTTCCAATAAACTTGGCTAACGGGCCTCGAAAGCCCGAATTATTAAAATGTGGCATTTTTGGTCAAAATCGAGGCCCCTAAGACCCCCTGAAGATCTAATGGGCCCATCCAAAAAGACTCGGCATGCTCCTATCTACCCCGCTCCACTCAAAATATCGATTTTTCAATAAAGTTGGCCAACGGGTCTTGAAAGCCCGAATCACTAAAAAAGTGACATTTTGATAGAATCAAGGCCCCTAAGACCTTCCAATGGTCTAGGGGACCCACCGAAAGAACTTGACCTACCCCACACTTTCCCAACCTTTACCGATCCACTCTTGTATCCAAAAATACCCGGTTCTCAATAAAATTTGCCGATAGGCCTAAAAGGCCCGATTTGCCAACACGTGGTATTTTGATCAACCAAATCATTACAAAAATAAAAAAATAAACAAATTAAAAATGTGAGACTTGGGATGCCCCCATCCTTCCATAACCTTCACCGCTCCATCTTCAAATCCGAAAAAACCTAAGTTCATCTAAGGCCCACGAACCCGTAAGTCAACTAAAATGTATTTCTCGCATTATCCCCTAACCTAAATCCAATCCCATATCATCTAAAAACCTAAAATGTATCCACCCTCCCAAATCCAATCTAAAATGATCCCAACCAATTCCTAAAACATAAAACCTTTCCTAAAACCCAAATCCAATGCCCCTAAGCCCAAACCCATATCCAATTTATATCTAACCTGTGGCGCTCCTCCAAACGCTAACACAAATCCCCATGTCAAATCTCGAGGTACTAGGCGACACTTCGAAATTTTGGCATAGTCTTCTCTGTTTATGTTAGCATTCTAAGGCGTTCAATCTGCACTTGATAAATGACATACAATCCTATATATAAACAAACAAAATATAATACTAGCGGAAGCCTATATACATCTATAGATCAGAGTGCGGAAGAAGAAAATTTATATATAGGATTATACATAGATTCCTCACTCTAACAAAATTCCTAACACTCAATACAAAATCCAAAATACCTCTAGACGAATTGACACCACTAGGGGATATAGCCCCAATACTCCCCAGGTAATGGACTCTGGTTGTCTATATGACCTGCCAGATGATTCTCACTCATTTTTTACACCTGATTACACCTGAGTCGCCAAGCTTCGGATCTGAAACTAAAAAAAATGGAGAAGGAAAGGGTGAGTAACAATGGTTACTTTAAACACCCCATTTTTGCATCCGCCTGATTAATCAACTCGTCAACCCGGTCGTAACAATTCCCAATGATGGATGTTTATTCCAATGCTTTTATCTTGTTACTAGATATGTTTCAAAAATTCGGATGAGGTATCTCGAACTGACAAAACTGTAGAAATCGCGTTACGATAAGAAAATATAATCCCAAAAGCTTAGAAATCATCATTTTTCATACAAAAAGAAGTTTCACGATAAAATCACTAAAAAATGATTAAATTATCAAAATACCCCTAATCTTAAAATATCTCTAGAGCTTACATTACACTTAGAAAAATCTTTTCAAACACATAAAACAACAAATCGAAACCAAATAAATCATTTCGCCAAATTTTCACAAAATTTGACAAAATTACGAAAATGCTCCTCATAAAGTTCACGACCATTCCACACAAAAGATTTCATAAATGACACAAATCAATATTTTCATTGAATTCCTTACGAAAAATCGATTCTAAAACATCCTAGAACATCAAAAATCGACTTGAAACACAAGAAGTCCTCTCCGAGGACAAAACGATAATTTTATAATTAAAAATTTTGAAATTAATAAATAAAATATTAAATAATTAAAGTGAAATATTAATAAAATTATTTTAAACATTTGAACCAAAAAATCGATCAATCAGGATCTCCGACAAAATTGTTGATGGTTGCCAAGATATTTATTCAAGGACCCCTCCATTTGGGGGTCCAAAGAATTAAAGATATAATAGAGGGGGGTTCTCCAAAAAATTAAAGTCAATCAAGTAAGACTAAATTCAAGATATTAAAGTCAATCAAGTAAGATTAAAGTCAAAATTAAAGTTAATCAAGTAAGACTAAAGTCAAGATATTAAAAGTCAACAAAATAAGACTAAAGTCAAAATCTTAAATTCAATCAAATAAGACCAAAAGTCAAAATCCTAATAGAGTTCTAATTAAATAATAATTCTATTTAACAATTCTAATTAAATAATAACTCTATTTAATAGAATTCTAACTAAAATATAACTCTACCTAAAATAATTCTAATTAAATACTAATTATATCTAAACAAACACTTAAAAAATCTTTAATTAGGAGCCGTCACACCCTATTTTCGTATCAAATAATAAATCCTAGAAAAATTAGATCAAAAAACTTCCTTAACTTCCCATAAACCCTAATTTTGAAGCCCTAACTCCTTACTTAAGACCCATACCTCAACTTTTGCTCAAAAAATACTTAGAAGCCCTTTAAAAATACCCAGAAACCCATAAACAAATTCGAAGAATCAGATCTAAGAAAGAGATACCTCAACTTGGAGATCAGAAATCAGATCCGGTGACAAAACGAAGCGATGAATACTGTACAAGGAGTTATTCTATGAGATCTGAGGGAACAAAACCATTGCGTTCGGAAAAGGTAATTATTATTATATTTTTTTTATTGATTAGGTCTTTTTAGCAATGTAGTTCTATTTGGGAATTAGTAGAAACCGATGTTTGTCGGGCGAGGTTGGTGCCTAACACCTTCCAACTTCGTAACGTGATCCCCGAACTCAATTATTTTTTAAGTAGATTAGTTATTTTTATCCGTTTAGAGTCGATATTTGGTTCCTAGACCGTAATAACTAGGTGACAACTCCCAAACATCAAAGGTCAAAAGCGAATCCACGCACCCCGTGGATCAAGGGCATTTTCAGTTACCTAGTAAGGAAGAAAACAATTTCTGCCAATAACCTCTCCTAACATGAATGAATAAACGTACTGAATCATTTTAAAATAAACAAAGTTTTACAAAACAAATTATGATTAACTAGTACATATAGCAAAGGATGAGCAACTAAACATTTTAAAACTCACATTGCATCGATCAACAGTACTCACTATAACATTATTTTTTTATACAAATCTAATTGATTAAATGAAAATATTAAACATGCATTTCGTTTTATATATCAAAATAAGATAACAAATACATAATACACAATGGTGGAGTATTGGAATTAGAGAGTTGGGATTCACGACTGGATCGCTCCCAGTCCGGACATGATGTTACAATTCTTCTCTGACTTTTAATTCTTGATTTTGTGATCGGTCGCTGCACTTACCACACTTGGTTGACCATTTATCCGGCTCAGGCTGGCCGTTTGACATAACCGTAAGCAATGGGTCTCTTTTCGATGTGTCAGAACGTTCGACTACTATAGATTGTTGTGATCACTGACTAATCATCTTCGTCTATGTCTATCAGACGTGCATGTGATTCCCAAATATACAAACCATTTATATACGACCACCTTTACATTATAAGTTCACTAGTAAAGATAGAAATGAATAACTCGGATTCTAGTTGTGACTCCACTCTCATACGCGTCCCATACCACGTATGAACTTTGTGGTCCCTACCATACAGCCCAGGATAATACACCACTCCGGATGATATGACGCATTATCCCTTCAGGCATTCACAGACTCTTTAACAGCTCATAAAATAGCTATATATATATTATTTTCATTTGAAAACAAAAGAAAAATTAACAATGCAAGATTGAGAATGGATATCTAGTTTCCTACTATGCAAGTGTAGCCAATCGGCCTAAAATAAATAACAAAATAAAAAAGTAAACAACGTCTCGCGCTAATAGAAAGTAAATAAACATGCAACCAGTAACATTATCCCTGGATATCCGTTCACCAACCTACACACAACACAACAATATAAAATGCAGACATCACCCCTCGGGTGTGACTCTGACATTTTACCGTTTCATACCATTTTTTTTTTCTGATTTTTACCATTTTCAATCTTTCAAACAAAATATTAACTTTTTGATATTCATAAAGTCAATTTGAGTTCATTGAATATTAAATTATTTTTTTTCAATTATAAAATTCATTTTTATCAATAATATTGAAAAAGTACAACACTTAGATCAAAGTGGGGTCTGAGCGGTGCACATGACCCAACTGACAGACATAGCCCGTTGAAATATCCTTACCTACGTATAATTTATAAAAAAATATAATTAAACATATCAAATATGCAAGTTCTAACGTGAATTTGAAATAATTGATTGAATTTTATATTTTTAGAAACTCATCACAAATTTTTAATAAAATCCTAAATGCAATTTTCACAATTTACGATTACTAATAGAAATTTAGAGTTCCTTACAAGCTTCGTGCGAAATGATCAAAGCGCGTGCATGGAAATCGAGATGAACGACATGCAAATCGAGATAATTTAAACTTCGAGACAGCTGATTTTTGAATCTGGCCTGGTGGTTTCGAAGATCTCGACGTCGTCGTCCTTTCTCCCTTCTACGATGGAGGACGGTTTGACCCTGAAATCGATGAAATCCAAAGTCGAAGTTTTGAAATCCCCGTATATGAATGCGATTGATTTTTGATGATATGAGGCAAAAAAAAATGAAATGAAGGGATCTTGGGTGGATTTTGTAGATGTCGAGGTTGTGGACCTTTTTCCCTTCTACGACGAAATTCGACTACGAACGGTTTGCAACGAATCCGAGGTTGAAAATCGAAATTAAAAAAAAAAAAAAAATAGGTTGGCTGGTTTGAACGAGTTGGAGAAGACGAAGAATAAAAAAAAATTAAAAATTTTATTTATATAAAATTTGGGACGAAATCAATATTTTGCCTATTGTTTCTATCGACGATAACTTGACCATCCGGACTCCAAAATTGACAATTGAATACTCTATTTTATCTAATTTTTTGTTTCGGATATAATGGTATGGTCAATTTCTACAAATTCTATTTCTAACCAAAATTTACATTTTTAGCCTGAGGTGACCAATAAAATTGACGTCATTTTCGTTTTTTTATAATAATTCGACTTCCTGATTTTCAAAAATGACAAATAAATAGTCCATGTTTAATAATTTTTTGTTACGAACCCAATGGTATAATCAAATCTTAATAATTCTTTCTCTAGCAAAAAGTCACTATTTTAGCCTAGTCCGACTCGATAATTTAGGATTTTGTAACTTTTATGTTCAGACTCGCATTTGAGCGTGCTTATAGGTTAAAGTATGTTTTTCAATCATTTTGAATCCAATGGTGAGGTCGGATTTTATTAAAAATGATTAGAAACATTATAAAGTTTTACTCCTAAGTCCCACTTTCAAAATTTTCTCAAAATTCTATTATTTTTTTCGAGATACGCATCTAAAACTCGGGGTTTTACATAACCCACAACTCTAACCTATAAACCA
Source organism: Akebia trifoliata (assembly GCF_017979445.1). Taxonomy (NCBI): domain Eukaryota; kingdom Viridiplantae; phylum Streptophyta; class Magnoliopsida; order Ranunculales; family Lardizabalaceae; genus Akebia; species Akebia trifoliata. The sequence continues at coordinate 31,048,811 of NC_141385.1, read as the reverse complement.
CAACCCACATCAACCAATCACTCTTTTATCATCAAAAGGTGACACATGTCATCACCCCCTTTCACCTCCCTCATTAAACCACCCACCCCATCACCTTTCTTTAAAAAATTAACTATCCACATCACATTTTCTCTAAAAAATCACATCAACCTACACCCTCCCCTAACCTATGCTCATTACTCTCTATAAACCTCCATTCTCTCAAATCAAATACTTCCAACCTATACCCCCCCTTAACCTACCCTCATAATTCTCTAACCCTTATTCTCTCAAATCAAACACCTCCAATCCATACCTTCCCCTAACCTATCATCATCAAACCTCCCCCTAATCTATCATTATCATTCCTTATAAACCCATCTCTACAACCTAAACCTATACCCATCATCTCAAATCAAACACTTATTCTCTCTCATCAATTCATCAAAACCCTTAATCTCTACACATCTTACCACATGTCACCATCTCCGTCACCCTCCTAAAACCTAATTAAAACCAACTTCCCTCAACTCACCAAACACTCAACCACTATCTTATACCTTCCATTCTCTTAAACCAAACACCACTCAATCAATCAACCATCATCTTAAATACTCATTATCTCACCTTACCAAAACTCCACCTAAATGGTTTGGGTAAGATCCAAACCATTTAGATCAAAACACAACCCATTTACCTCCATTACATAATTACCCTTTTCCCAACTCCTAATTTCATACCCCCACCTTTAAAACATGTGTCATTCTATACTCTCTTATACTTTACCCCATTATATCCCTAAAGTATCATCCCAACACCTATAAATACCCCTCATCACAAAAATCCTACCAACTCTCACTACAAAAAACCTTACCAAGTCTCACACTAAAAAATCTACTCTTCACTCATCTCTTCTCTACTCTCATACTAATATTCTAAAATCAATACTCTCATATTCTACAAAGAACTCAAAGAAGACTCAAAGAAGAAGAAGAAAAAGAAAGAAAACAACATTGAAGCTTCAAGGTGGGTCAAAAGAACACCCCCCTCTTTCTCTTTACCTTCTCCATATCCATTTTCTACTACCCCCTTTCACCTCTATTTAATTTTTATTTTAGATAGCCCCTAAGATTTAATGTTTCTTCTCCCTTATTTTCAGTAGATCAAACTTTGGTTTGATCGAAAGTATAAGGGTTGTAACCACCTTAAAAAAAAACAAAACTGATTTAACCTATCAAATTATTTTGGGGCAACCGATTTTTGGGTCATTTTTAACTCATGAGAATGGATCCATAGCCATCACCAACACTTTTAAAAATCTGTTATTCCCAAGGCTAAGGATCTATAAGAATCATCTCCTTCAATGGGATGATCTTATAATCAAATCAAAAATAAATCTTTACTTAGGATACAAGTTATCGACACGTGTCACTTATTTTATTTTGTATTTTTTACCAAAAAAATTGGTCAATTTGAGTTGAGGTTACCCTCATTTGGCAGGAAGAAAATGGTGCCTAATATTTTTCCCTTTTCTCCAATCGATCCGTTTACTCCGATCTCAAGGTTTGATTAGTTCCTATCCATCGTGAGTCACTAAATACCAAAATGTCATTTTTTCGAAAAATATACATGGGGTGACCATTCACACCTACTTACAACATGAATGGTGGCGACTCCAAACCTTAGTAGATGTGGTCATCGTAATCGAGAACCACGTATCTACAAAATATATAAAGTATGTCTTTCTTGTGCAGAAGGCACAAAGACAATATTTGTTCACATGCTTACAAGAGAAATAATTGGATTTGAAGCGAAATTGTATTGTATTGCTGCAAATGTAATTACTATGATTGAGAATGTAGAATAAGAGATTGGGGAGAGAAAAAAATAATGGATAAACGTGGGAGGAGTCAAAGTGACTCCAACTCTAACCATTGGCCCATATATTAAATCTAACATAAAATGAACTTACACAGATACTCTTATAACTAATAACTTATTAATCATAACACTCTCTCTCAAGTTGGAAAATATATATCATATATCCTAATTTGTTACAAATATACTCCATTCTAATACAACTCAATGATTTTTCAAACAAATCAGGTTGCTGATATTTTGACTTCACAAATAAAGTAGTAATTTCCCCACTAAGCAATTTATCACGAACAAAGTGGCAATCTACTTCATTATATTTAGTCTTCTCATGAAACACAAAATTGTATATGATGTGTATGGTTGTCTGGTTATCACAAAAAAATCTCATAGATGCATTCATATTCATGGTTTAAAATGTTGTTCGTGTTGGTGTTTTGATTTGTTAAAAAATCGAAACATTACAAAATATTCTTGAAACTTTTGAAACCATCAAACCATTAATAACATTAAAATAAAGAATGTCTTTCACAGTAGATCACGGTCAAGGGATATTTCATCAATTTGAAAACACATGGGTATGTCAAATATTTATCAAAACATGTGGGGCTAGTCTAAATGAAACTAAGATCAAAGACATCATTTATTTGAAAGCTTTGTTTGAAGATGGAAAGGCATAGTTTTTCTTTTAGAGAGAAGAAGAAGATGCAAAAGACAAGAGAAGAAGAAGAAGATAAGAATAAATATCTGACATGGATTTGGTGATAAGTCACCCAAATACTTCTATCTCTCTCTCACACACACACACACTCTATCTTATTTTTGAACTCTAGATCTCTCTTGTGGATCTGTTGATCATGAAAAAACATAAGAAAAGGATCAAAACATTGATATTTTTCGATTTGGAGGTTGTTTCGTCTCATCAAGCTAAAACTTCTAAACGTTTTGTGGATAATACTATAAAATGAAACAAAATTTTAAACCATGTTTATGATAAAATCAATCTCTTAAAGGAAGTGTCTCAACCATACTAACTCACAAGACATGTGAGATATGGCTTTGTAATCGACTTATACACTAGATCTAGTGACAACTATTTGCTTTTTTTACTTTTCCATGCCAGAAGATTACCTCCCAAGAAGGTACAATACCCAGTGGTGAATCTCCTATCAGAAGGAGAAGCAAGCCAATCTGCATCTATACCCTCCACACGATTATGACCATTGGTCTTATACAATAATCCATGATCAAGGGAGGCCTTCAAGTACTTGATAATATGTTGCACTGCAACCTAAGAAAGTATTCTACAAGCTTCCATAAATTGGCTAACAGTATAAGCTACGAAGGAGATATCCGGTCTAGTAATAGTGAGGTAATTCAATTTTCCAACAAATTTCTTATAACTACTTGGATCATCCAACAAGTCTCCTTTATCAATTGTCAACTTCTGCTTAGTAGGGCTACAACCTAGGCGGATTAGAGGGTAAACCCAAGCTCAACCCAAGTAGTAGAACTGTCAACCCGAGCTCAACTCAACCAAACCACAAGGTTACAGTTCATTAACCCAAGGTCAACTTGAGTTTGAGATTCTAAAATTGGGTCAAGCTTGAGTTAGCTCAAGTTAGGTAATTTTGGGTGGATTTTGGATGGGTTGAGCTCGTTGAAAAATCTTAAATTCATTTTGCTTAACAAATAAATTGTATATTTTAAATAAGAAATACAATATAAAAAACCAAACAACTAGTAAATAAAATTGTATACAACCTCCAAATCCATCACTGAATTGGACAAGCCATTCTAAAACTAAATCAATGCCCACATTAAAAATATTGTCTACAGTCATAATAATAAGATTAAAAAAAAAAAATCTTGATAATGCTTCTCTTTACTCCTTAATCTTTGATATTAATATCATTAATTTTTTTATTCTTAATTTTCGAGAAATCTATGCATATTATATATAATCATAAATAGTAATGGATTCAAAACAGACAAAAAAATAAAAATAAAAAGTTTTTAGTTACTACAATATATATATGTGTGGGGGGGGGAGGGGGGTGAGAAATAATTAAAATAATAATATTATATAAATTAATAAAAAAATATATAATTAATATGAAAAAAATTTATATATTAGTACATAGCATCAGGTTTGGGTTGAGTCAGGTTGCTAGAACCTCAATTTGAGCTCAACCCAATAATAAATATTTTAGCAACTAGGGAGAAGATCTCTGCATAATTAACAATAAAGGTCTATGTACAACCCTTCGTAACTAGTCGTGCCTTCATTCTCTCTACTTTGTTATCAGGTTGAAACTTAACAACATACATCCATCTACATCTAACAATCTTCTTCCTAGGTGGAAGAGAAATGATAGTCAATTTATCATTACTATGAAGAGCAATCATTTCCTCTTTTATTGTTGTCATCTAACCGGATTAGATAAACATCTTGAAAACTTGTAGGAATAGAAATAAAAGGCATGAAGAAACAAAAGAAGATAAGAAAAAAGATAATGAATGATATGGAAAAATTAACATTTGGATGCTTATTAACACAGGAATGAGTACCTTTATGAAGAGAAATATGCAACTCTTTTTAGAAAGAATTGGTGATGGAATTGGATCTTCAGATGATGAGGGAACTAGAGCAAGGATTGTCATAGTGATCCTTCTTCTAGAGTATACCTAGAGAGGAGAAACAATAGAAACAAGCAATGGAATGCTTGAAGAAATAGGAACAAACAATGGTATAGGACTAATTGTAAAGTCATTAGAAGAGTTAACGTAAAAATAAGGAACTAATTCAAAGAAGGTAATATTAGCACATACAAAATATTTGTATTAAGTAGGACTATAGTATTTATGACCCTTCTGTGTATGTGAATACCAAAAAAAAAAAAATGCATATTAGACTTTTTGGATCCAACTTGTCTCTTCCTAGTCTCAAATGATGAACAAAATAAATGCAACCAAAAAACGTAGAGGAAGGTGAAAAGAATGACTATTAGGAAATAAAATCTTACATAAAAATTTATCATCCAGAATAAGTATTGGCATCCAATTAATGAGGTAACAAGTAGTAAGAACGGCAACACTCCAAAAGATTTTGAAAACATTCATTTGAAACCTTGAAACACAAGTAATTTCCAAAAGATAACGATTCTTTTATTTAGAAATGTCATTCTATTGAGGTGTATGTATACAAGACGACTAATAGATAATGCCAAGAAAATAAAGATAAACACCAAAATCACAAAGAAAGTATTCTTTAACATCATCAAATCGTAAAATAGAAATTGGGAAACCAAATTGAGTTTTAATTTTCATATAAAAGGCTTTAAAAATAGTACGATCTTTCATCATAAACAACCAAATCACACTTGAAAAATCACCCACAAATATAATAAAATACTTAAAACTAGGGTAAGATGTAATTCTTATAGGACCCCAAACATCTAAATGAACTAAATGAAAATGATTAGAATCTTTATTCCTCAAGTTTCATAAGGGAGTGATTTGCCCTAACGACGGACTTCATTTTGATGGTACTAAGGCTTGCTCTCATCTAAAAATTGGGAACCTTAAAAGAAGTTAGTGGATTTACTACCATTGCCGGTGCCTGGATAGTTAATTTTTCTTTTACTTCATGGTTGAGAGACTCAGTCAGCAATGAAGATGATATGATTTCTATAATAGGCCAATAAATTGTTAAAGGAGGAATTGATGAATTAGAGGCAACACCTCGTTTGTACATGCCTGAACCACGTCAGAGCAATTTCTTTTAGGCCGATAGAAAATGCTCTGCATAAGAGGGCTTCATTCCCTTTTGAAAGATCGTCATCTTGGAGATTCTACGTGATCGTGAGTTTCGTATGATTGGTTATTTTATTTTTTTTAGGTTCTAATAGCATATCAAAATACTTTTTTTGTTTCCTGAGGAGTTTAACAACTTTTTTCCTTCCAATAGCATTTTTGTCTATACGACTGAGTTGATTATCTCAGTTTTGAGTTCCTTCATGCTCATTGACCTTTATTTCCTTCGTTGTGGTGGGCTCCTCCTTATACCGAGCTTTTTGGAATTGGGGATAGGGTGTTTGCTCACCTAGATGCCCTTGAGCTTGATAAAAGTTATCTATGTAATCTTTTAAAGGAGTATTCACCATCTCTGGTGTGGTTTACATCGTTATTTAGGGGGCGATTGATTGCGCTTCAAAACGCAATTTTACCGGCGTTTGCATCAAAACGCGGTGTTTTGAAGCTGAATCAAACGGACCGCAATTATTTGCATTGTGCGTTTCCGAGTTTGCGTTACCAAATTGCGTTTATAAACGCAAATGTGAAAAGCGGGTTTTCAGAGCTTCTTCAATTTGCGTTTGCGGGAGACGCGAATTACCGAAAAACGTCTCATGTGAAAAGACGATATTGCCCTCCATTTTTTTTAACTCATTTCTCTTCGTCTCTTCTTCGACAGAACCCTCTTCTTCGACAGAACTCTCACACAGCAACATCGTTCTCGACCGAACCCTCGGACACCGACGTCGTCGTCTTCTCCTAAAGTCTCTCCCTCTCTTTCTCTCTCTCTCTCTCTCTCTCTCTGTGCCATAGAAACCCTCGATTTGGTATGGGTACTTCTCAATCATTCCACCCTTCGATTTCTACAGTCGACTGATCTCATTGAAGACAACGACCAGTCGACTGATTCATGGTGCCAATAGATTTCTCCGTTTCAATTGCGCTTCGATAATAGATATTCGAAATTGGGATTTTTTCTTCTGCGAAGATGGGTCACTCGAACTTCTGGAATTCTCTTCCGCAAAATTACGGTCCTGAATCTCGTGCCTGGTGAGACGATTTTGTTTCAGTTTTCGTCTCGGTTTGTTTAATTTATTTCGCTTTTTTATTTTTCTTGAATCCATGGATTATCGTCTCGTCTGGTTCTATTCTTGTTAAACCCTAGCACAAAATAGAATTTTTGTTCGATGATCTAACGCTCTGTTATTCTAACACTGAATTTGGGTTTTATTTTTATTTTTATTTTTTTTGTACTTCGCAAATTCTTATTTATGAATCAGTGCAACTCCCCAGTGAGACGATTTTGTTTCAGTTTTATTCTCCATCTGTATTTATTTAATATCTTTCACTTTTTTTGGTTCTCGAATCGATGAATTATCATCTCTTCTGGTTATGTTCTTGTTATAAATCGATTCGAAAGATAAGGGAGTTATAGATTATAATTTTTTTTTAAAATAAATTGTCTCGAATGTTTTCGGATATTCAATAATTTATATATATATTTGTTAAAAATTGAATATAATGTTATTGGGTATTCGATAATCAAATTTATAAGGGGAGTTATCGATCTCCAACTCAACTCACTAAGATCCGAAATCCCAAATGAACAATAGACTCATATATTATCAGGTTTTAGTCCCCTCAATTTCAAGAGATACATAGATTCATATATTTTTTAGGATTTTATAATGGATAAAAAAATCTTTTTTGATGCCCCAAAGAAAATGCTCCTCAAATATCTAAAGAAATAATGCATGTATTATTTTTTGTAGTTGGCCATTATGCGGGATGGTTCTATCTTCTCATTTAATTTACTTATGGTGTTACCTTGTACAGCATGCTAGGAATGAGAACTATGAAACTATGAACTTTTATTATATTTTTCTTTTGATGCGTATAAGAAATTTTTTTTATAAGACTTTCATTTATATTTGTTCCACTAAAATATTGGAGCTGATAATGTTGTCTTATAGGGAAAGTAAGTATGACAACTATTGTATAGAGGACGATGATTTACATGTTGTAGTTTTGTATCTTTTTTTGGGGGTGAAACGTGTGATAAGTGCAATTCTTGGGGATAGTAAAGGTGAATTCAATTTATATGCCCTATGTTGAATTTAAAGAATTTATAGCCGAACCTCACGGGCTACTATGTTTCATACCTTAGTGAAATTTACTTTTTAGGATAGATATTTTTATTAATTTGACTTGATTATAGATTCAGATATATAAATAGTGGCCTTGTTAAAGACATCTAAAGGTATTTGAAAATCAAGGGTGCATCTCAAATATTCACTTAAAAGAAGAGGTGTATGTTTGTCTAAATTACTTTCTTTTTTAAAGTAATTCCTTTAGGATTTTTTTATATTAAATAACCAAAACTCTCTTAGTTGTAATTATTAGAGTCTTTGTGAAATTAGTTTGATATCTAACCGTGGGTTCTATTCAAGGGGGGTTGAAAGGTAATTCATTGTCTCCTAACATGTGTCAATTGATTGGTTTTTGGTACTCGTAAGTGCTTATGTACAATATGAATTTTGGATTGCGTACTATGCAGGTATTTTGTTTGTCAGGAAAATTTCATATGTCCATTTTTAAGAGGAGATGCTGCCGAAATTTCTATAGAATTATAAATTTTTTTATAATTTTTATAGACATTTTAAAATTAAAATAATTATTATTTTAATTTTTATATATTTTTATTATATTTATATATATTTAGTGTAATTATATAATTATAGGAGTATTCTGGTAATTTTTAATGTATTCTGGGTGCATTATCAACCTTAAGGGTATTTTGGTCATTTTACCCTAATACAGCAAATTCTTGAAGCTGTATCAAGCAGTAATTTCCAGATTCTGACAGCAGATTCTGACAGCACAGCACTTTTAAAAAACTCTATCAAGCAAGCTTTTCAGTGTTTCAGATTCTGACAGCAGATTCTAGCAGCAGATTCTGACAGCAGATTCTGACAGCAAAAGCTGACAGCTGAATCAATCAGGCCCTTAGCCTATGTGGCTTATCGAGAGAAAGAGTTCCTTTGGCTATAAGACTTTGTAAAATCCAGAGTTTTTTATTTGTATCACGAGGAAAAATAAATAATAAAATTTTGAGAAAATCTTGAAAGTAGGATTTAGGGATAAAACTTTAGGATGTTTTTGATCATTTTTAATGGAATCTAACCTCACCATTGGATTCAAAATGATCGAAAAACATACTTTAGCCTGTAAGCATACTCAAATACGAATTCGAACAAAAAAGTTACAAAATCCTTGATTATCGAGTCGGACTAGGCTAAAATAGTGACTTTTTGCTAGAGTAAGAATCATTAAGATTCGATCATACCATTGAGTTCGTAACGAAAATGATGTCAATTTTAAGGTCACATCGGGTCAAAAATGTAAATTTTTGTTAGAGATAAAATTTATTGAAATTAACCATACCATTAGATCCAGAATGAAAAATTAGACAAAATAGAGTATTCATTCATCATTTTTGGAGTCCGGACGGTCAAGTTATCGTCGATCGAAATAATAGGTGAAATATCGATTTCGTCCCAAGACTTTATATAAATAAAGTTTTTAATTTTTTTTTACTATTCATCTTTCAAAGTCGTCCAAAAACTAGTCACGACTTTTAAAAAAAAAAAATTATTTTTTTCCATATTCAAACTCAGATTCGCTGCGAACAGGCCGTCGTTGGTTTCCGCCGAAAAAGGGAAAAAGGTTCACAGCCTCTACATCTATAAAACCTATCCAATTTCCTTCTGTTTTCTTTTCTTTTTCGCCCCATATTGTCAAAAAGCAGCCGTATATATATATATATACACGAGGATTTCACAACTTTGACCATGGATTTCATCTGTTTCAGGATCAAACCGTCCTCCATCGCAGAAGGGAGAAATGACGACGGCATCAAGATCTTCTAAACCACCGAGTTAGATTCGAAAATCAGTCATCTCGAAGTTCAAACTACCTTGATTTCCATACTGATTGCCTCGATTTTCGTGCACATGCTTCAATTTGTCCCTTAGGGATTGTAAGAAACTCTCAATTTGTATTAGTAATCATAGATTGTAAAAATTACACTTAGGATTTTATTAAAAATTTGTGATTGTTTTAAAAAATCTAAAATTCAATTGATTATTTCAAATTCACGTCAGAACTTGCATATTTGATATATTTAATTGTATTTTATAACAAATTATACATGTGTAGGATATTTCATTGGGTTATTTCCGTCAGTTGGGTCTATGCACCGTTCTAACCTCATTTTGATCTAAGTTTTATATTTTTTTGATGTTATTAAAAATATAAATTTCATAGTTGAAAAAATGATTTAATATTCAATGAACTCATATTAAGTTGATGAATATCAAAAAGTGGATATTTTATTTGAAAGATTGAAAATTGTAAAAATTGAAAAATGGGAAAAAGGGTATAAAATGGTAAAATATCAGAGTAGCACCCGAGGGGTAATGTCTGCATTTTATGTTGTTGTGTTGTGTATAGGTTGGTGAACGAATATCTAGGGATAATGTTACTGGTTGCATGTTTATTTACTTTCTGTTAGCGCGAGACACTATTTACTTTTTCATCTGTTTTTTATTTTAGGCCAGGTGGCCACAGTTGCATGGTAGAAAACTGGATATCTATTCTCAACCTTGTATTGTTACTTTCTCTTTTATTTTCAAATGAAAATAATATATATATATATGTAGCTATTTTGTGAGTTGTTAAAAAGTCTGAGAATGCTTAAAGGGATAATGCGTCATATCATCCAGAGTGGTGTACTATCTTGGGATGTACGGTAGGGACCACCAGGCTCATACGTGGTATGAGACGCGTATGAAAGTAGTCACAATTGGAATTCGGGTTTATTCCTCTCTATCTTTACCAGTGAACTTGTAGTGTAAAGGTGGTCGTATACGAATGGTTTGTATATTTGGGAATCACATGAACTCCTGATAGGCATAAACGAAGATGATTAGTCAGTGATCACTAATAATCTATAGTAGTTGAACGTTCTAACACATCGAAAAGAGACCCATTGCTTACGGTCACATCAAACGGCCAGCCGGAACCTAATAAATGGTCCCATAAGTGTGGTAACCAGCGACTAGCCACAAAATCAGGAACTAATACTTATTATGAAACATCATGTCCCGACTGGGAGCGATCTAGTCGTGAATCTCAACTCTCTAATTCCATTACTCCACCATTGTATATTATGTATATGTTGCCTTATTTTGATATATAAAACGAAATGTATGTTTAATGTTTCTGTTTGATTAATTAAATTTATGTAAAAAGAAAATGTTATAGTGAGTATTGTCGATGGAGTAAGATGAGTTTTAAAATGTTTAGTTGCTCATCCCTAGTTATATGTGCCAGTTAATCGTAGTTTCTTTTGTAAAACTTTGCATATGTTAAAATGATTTAGTATGTTTATTCGTTAATGTTAGGAGAAGCTAGTGGCATAAATTGTTTACTTCCTTACTGGATAATCATTGTTACTCACCATTTTCTTCTCCATTTTTTAGTTTCATATTCAAAGCTTGGTGAGACAGGTATATAGCACAAGTGAGATCATGTGGTGGGTTAGGTAGACAACTAGAGTCCGTCACCTGATGAGTATTGGGGATATACTCGATTTGTCCAGGAGTATTATAGAATTGTATTGAGCGTTAGGACTTTTGTTAGAGTGAGAAATTTTAGTATAATCCCGTATATAAACTTATTCTTCCACACTCTGATCTATCGTACGTTATTAGATGTATATAGACTTTCGCTAGTGTTATATTTTGTATGTTTATATGCAGAAGAATGTATGTCGTCTGTTAGGTGCAGGTTGAACGCCTTGGAATGCTAACATAAACAGAGGAGACCATGTCGAAATTTTGAGATGCCACCTTGTGCCTCAAGATCTGACATGGGATTTTGTGTTAACGTTTGGTAGGACACCACAGACTGTCTCCAATACTCAGTTCCTTATTATTCTTGGAGTTGGATGCATTGTTCATTACTCTTGTGTCTCGTAATTTTCTTAAGCCTCGAGATGTGCTCTTAGATAAGCATTTTTATATTACAAGTCTGTCACACGGTCTCCCTACTCTATTAGGTTATGATGTAAATCTACTAGTTGGAAGTGAAAGTTGTGCCGTAAAGGTGCTTTAATGGAGGTTGACTGTTCATTCATATCTATTGGAATGTACATATGGACTATTGGGGTGTGAGGTATGTAATCCATGAAGTTGATGATATATTTTTTTTTTTAGGTTTGAGTTTAAATAGTTGAATGGTGAGTTTTTAAGACTTCCACTCCTCGAGATATGTGAGATCTTTGAACAAATCAATTGATTTCCGATCCTTTAACTTTATTCTTTGAGAACTTGATCTTCCAACTTTTCTTCTTAGATGGCGTTGATAAGGTAGGCTTCTGATTCTTTGAAGATTGAAGGAAGAAGGATGATGCCTTGGTGTGGTACCTACCAAAGGTTTTTCGAATATTAAGTTAGTAAAAATCGTAAAAGATAGAGTAAATAAGGAAAATTTGGGATGGAGGGAGATGGTGAATCGTGTGTTGTAGAGTAATTCCCTATTTTTCGTGTGAACCCTCTCTTAGTTTTTAAGAGGGGGTCTTATAGTCCTCAGTCTGGGATAGGTGTCACCACACGGTTGGTCCATGTGTATTGCCAAATAGGATGTGAGTTGGCTATGGGTTGTTGATTATATCTTTGAATTTCACACCCATGCCTCATTAATGTTAATACTTGAGTTGGATTTTAAATTGATTTTTGAGTTGATTTGATTTCACTATTTCGGGTAGGAGTTAGAGTATGTCGCTATCAGCACTATTTTGATAAGTACTTGTGGATATCTCATTTAATGCGAAGATTCGACGCGTGATCAAGCTTTGATTGCTATAAATTTTGGCTTTTATACTTGAGGTTTTCTAACCTGAGTTAACAAAATTTCACTCTAAAATACTCTTTTGGTTGATCAGATTTTTTTACCTCCGAGCTCCCTTATTTGTTCTGGCTCGTATGACTTGATTTTTAGGCTAGCTATGCAATTCTTTGAGTTCAATAGTTGGCTTGAGGTATGCCTGAATCATGAAAATCTTTGGATCTCGTTAGTTGATGTCTAAAATCTAGATTGGAACCATTGAATTAAGAAGGACGGGTGTCTTTATCTCGGAGTGTGACAAAAATGAGCTCCATAATTACTTCCGTTGAGTTAAGGTCTAAAGAAATCCCCATAATTGTTTTCCGTTCCATAAATAAATAACAAAAAACATAGTAGAATTATTTTATACTTTTTTCATCTTTTCCTCCCAATTATTTTTCCTTTTAAGTCCTTTCGTTCACGGGATTCAGGGGTTTTTCAATAACTTTCTTTATCGATTTTCCATTGGTAGAAAATCTTTCTAGTGAGAATTTTGTACAATCAAGACTCACATAAATCCCCCAAAAAATTGAGAAGGAAATTTCTCTGGTGAAATCGCACAGTCCAAAAATTAAACAAAAGTTAGTAACCACCTTCTACTGCATGGAAAATACCTTAAAACTTACTCGTAACAGTACCAAACCACTAAATAAATAAAAAAATCAAACTCTTATTTCACGATGTGCTATGATAGTATTCAAATTCTTTGAAAAGTATTAAGGTGTTAACTTGCTATTGAATCACTATCAATAGTTCTCTTGAAGGCATCTAAATATATATTTTATTTGTTTCAGTGAGTTAGGTTCACAAGTTAATGATTGACATGTGTCTCAAGTTGTACATTACGCATACTAGATGATCCTCAAATTAAAACTTGGTTTAATATTTTAGTAATTGGAAATAGTTGGTTTAAGTTCTAGATTTGATCATTCTTTGAGGAGGGGGGGGGTGAGTTCTTTTGCCAATTCAATCATTTTTTTTTTAAATATGAGGTTAGGGTATAATAGGGTAAATTTGTATTTGTAATGTTTCCTTTATACTACATTGTCGATCCCAAGCCCAGATAAAGGAGTAGAGTTGCATAAGATAAGTATAGAAAATGAATCAGGATAATTGTAAAAATTTGATGAATAAGTTAAATGCAATTAATCTTGGAAACCTTAGCCAATGTTGCTTCACTTTTGTGGGCATAAAAGTTCATACGCCTTTCTTTTTCTAAAGTTCATGATTAAAATATGCTACTAGATTGACATGGTTAGCATATTATAACTAATAAAATGGATATTCATTATGTTGACGTTTGGACTCTCGATTCTGTCACATTGTTTGTTTTAGTAGTCCCAAAACTATGTTCCATCTTTCTCGACTACAAGCCTCACTATCTTCCTAATATTGTCTAGTTCAGACATTGGTTTTTCGATTGTATATGATTGTGAGTGATCTGTATTTGATAAAGCATTTATCCAATTTTTTTTTTATTTTTGCGTTTGATCATGAGTTTTTTGAATAGGTAACCCAAGATATTGGGTACAAGGCTTTGATGATGATGAGTCCATAATTGTTTGTAATAGAAACCGACCTGCCTTATCATATTGTGTCCTTTTAATAAAAGCATTTCCATACATACATGTTTGTGGTAAAGTCTAGATCTTCCTCTTATAAGATGTATTATTTTAGAATGGAGAACAACATGGAAAATATGAAAATAAACTTTATTGAAAAAAAAATGTCTTCCTTCAACTATACACTCTTGTTTGCATCCAATTTCACATTTCTGAAGTTCAAAAGAAGCTGATAAATATTTTTGACCAAAACTTCTTTCTTTTGACAATTTTTCAATAATTTATTTTCTTTAAAAAATTATTTTCCCTTAAATCAAATATAACAAAGTTTCTTTATTATTTTATTTTAATAATTTATAACAACCTAGCATAGAAAATACTTTCATTGAACATACAATCATAACAGAATGATGAAATATATTATGCTATTGATCATAATAATTGGGATTAGGTATTTAGGTAAAGAAGATATAACTCATGAAATTAAATGGAAAAATATGATTAATGTCCCCAACCTAAATAATTGGGATAAGATATAAATACTTTCTTAAATATCGTAGACATATGCACCAATTTTCAAAATCATAGGGGTATCACATCACCAAACCTTCATCAAAATTTGATGGATGCAATTGGAGGACAATGTAGGTAAGGTGTTCATCACTTAAAATGACAAGTTCAAAAACTTGTGCCAACAACATTCCAATAGAATCAATTTTAATGGCCAAAAGGAACATTATAAAAAATAAAGACTATTAAGAAAGATCTTACATAACCAAGATGATTCCCAAGAAAAATAAGTTCAAAAAAAAAAAAAAAAAAACTATTAAAAATTAGACTTCAAAACAAATAATATATCATAACTTAAAACGTATCTATATATGTGTTTAAACTGAAGATCACCATGCAAGATGATTATGCCCTTCTTTATGGAAGAGTTTGCAAAGCATTGGCCTTTTGTCAATTTATTGTGACTCTATATATCTTTTCTTCGGTCACCTAGTGGATGTAGATGTTGTATGTTGGTCTCCAAAAGGTGTCTTCTATCCCATCATCTTTTAATTTTAGCTTGTGACGTGTCCACATGGGTCATATGTGATGTGATAAATCATATATTTGTATGCCTTTCATAATACTCATCTACATAAGGATACATTGAACAATATAATTTCAAAAATACGAACACATGCATGTATGCACGAAATGCCATTAAACATCCAATATAACATGAACATGTCATGTCTTGTAGATTCACACGATGGTATATCAATCCTCCACATACCTCAAATTTAAATTTTGATACTTGATAAGCTTCCAAACTCTCGCTTCATGTTGTATTTTTGCTTATTTTCAAATAAACTAAAGTACTCCATTGTTCTTCACGACACCTATTAATCAAATCCATCATTTTAGTTCTATCTTATCAGTAATTCCTAAAATTGGCATATCACATGATTATACAATTCATTTGTTATATGATTCTTCATGATTTGATGTAAGCAAGTCATAACTCTTGGATGAGAACTTGCAATTCGCCTAATGTTCAGGTGATTGAGTTACCACCCCATCATATGTCTTAGGTGAGATAAGCTTAATCTCATCATCCACTCTTTTTTGGAGGTCCATCTCCAATCGTGAATAAATCTCTTACTAAAAAGTTTCTTCAAGGATTGTCAAACTAGTTTCGAGAAGTTATTTTTTACTAAGTGTTGCATAAAATTTTATTCCAACTAGCGACAATAATGTCAATGAAATATGGATCCAAAAGTATCTCCTATAGCACGAAGTATATTTTTATTCCTGTTTGAAACTAATATGATACCTCGTTCATCATTCAGTGCCACTTTTAGATTCAATAAAAACTATTTCCAATTTTCATGTCTCTGAGCTAACAATAAAAAATATAGAAAATATGTCATTACCAGTATCGATAGTTGTTATTCCAAGTAGTGTCCTTTTGAATTCTACTTTAAAAAATGTCTCATTCATAAATAAAATGGGATGACAATTAAATTCAAAACTAAGAGGAATGCATGGATTGCAAAAAATAATTGATGAAAATGTAAACCCTTTGTCACTACATGAATCGCTATGGACCTTGGCTTGGATTTCATTATCCTATTACAATACGATAATAATTGTGTAAACACCCAAATTTGGATGGATCCTCCATGCAAAATACCCCAAATTCATAAAAATTGGAATGGGCCCCAAAATCCAAATCTTCAAGAATATAATCTCTTTTCCCCATTTCTTTCAATGAATGGCCTAAGGCCCTTCTTACATGACCCAGGGGCCAAAGACCTACCTTACTCTTCATCTACACCATCATCCAAATTTTCTCAAATTGAATTGAATTAAAAACTTAAACCCTTCAACGGTCCCGTATTGCCATTTGACACCATTTTCATGCATACATGCATCATGTCATATAGTTTTGCATGCCAAAATCTTGTCTCTAATCTATATCTACTCTCCATTAATCAACTCATTACTCATATCCTAATCCCACACCAAATTTATACTCGAGCCTAGTCCAAATATCCAAACTTAAACTACCCAAAGTCTACAATTCAAGTCCATATCCTAATCTCTTACTAAATTCATTCTCAAACTAAGTCATCCTAAATCCATAACCTAAGTCCAAATACCTAAACTTAAACTACCTTAAGCCCAATCCTAATTCCATACTAAATCCATTCTCAAACCAACCTATCCTAAGTCCATAACCCAAAACCAAGTCCATCATAATCCTAATACCAAAATCCATTGCTAAGCTCATTTTCTTACATCCCCCCAAAAGATGACACATGTTGATTTCTCATAAGTCCCCAATGCCCAATTCTCTAACCGAATTGGAGAGTCAATTCCCATTTGTGAAAATCCAAGAATACCCTTATTAAAAGTATGATTAAACCAAAAATGTACTTTGATTTTTGGTAATAATCTATAAAATTGAGATAACATCCAATCATATCTTAAAAAGGTGGAAATCTTCAAATACATACATGGAACTCTCCTATTAATTTATTTCAAAAATATACATCCACCCTTGATTTATGAGTTATTTACAAATGAACTAAGGTTTGTTTTTTTACTTACTACTTTACCTTTATATATGCCATTTCCATATTCACTCTCCCAAAAGTATTTTTATTTTTTCACCTTTATTTACCAAAAAATCAAAGACTAAAAAATATTTTTAGGATTTCTTTACAAACTTCACACTTACACTCATAAAAATAAAAAATTAAAAAAGAAATAACCTAAATCTCATGTCAATTCTCTTTATTTTTGGGTTGGACTACTTTATCATCAAAAGTTCTCTAAAAATTCTATAAATAGCTCAATTTTCTATGAGTAATTGATGCTTTCAAGCCCCTATTTCTCTACTTCAAACTCTACCAAAATTTCTATTAATTTATCCAACCTTTTCTCAATCCAATCTTCAACTCAAGAGCTCTCCCTATTTCTCCATTCTTGTAAAACTCCAAGTTTTTTATTTGTATCTCGAAAAAAAAAATAATAGAATTTTGAGAAAATCTTGAAAATGGGACTTATGGGTAAAAATTTAGGATGTTTTTTTATCATTTTAATGGAATCTGACCTCACCATTGGATTCAAAATGATCGAAAAACATACTTTAACCTATAATCACGCTTAAATGCGAGCTTCAACAAAAAATTTGTAAAATCCTTGATTACCGAGTTAGACCAGACTAAAATAATGATTTTTTTACTAGAGAAAGAATTATTAAGATTCGATCATACCATTGGATTTGTAACAAAAAATTATAGAAAATTGACTATTTATTTATCATTTTTTGAGATCAAAAAGTCGAAATATCGTTAAAAATGAAAACGACGTTAATTTTAAGGTCACATCGGACCAGAAATGAAAATTTTTGTTAGAAATAGAATTTATACAAATTAACCACACCATTAGATCTAGAATGAAAAATTAGATAAAATAGAGTATTCATTCGTCACTTTTGGAGTCCCGACGATTAAATTATCGTCGAACGAAACAATAGAAAAAATATCGATTTCGTTCCACATTTATATAAATAATTTTTCTTTTATAAAAACATTATTCATCTTCCAAAGTCATTCAAAAAAATCATCCAACAAGTTTTAAAAAAAAAATTGATTTTCTTCCAAATTTTTAAACTCCGATTTGTCGCAAATGGTCCGTCTTCGACTACCGACGCAGAATGGAGAAATGTCCACAGCCTCGTTCTCTATAAAATCTATACAAGTTCCTTCCATTTTCTCATCTTTTTCACCCCATATCGTAAAAAATCAGTCGTATATATATATATATACACCGTATCGTAACTTTAACCTCGGATTTCATTTATTTCGGGGTCAAACCGTCTTCCGTCGTAGAAGGGAGAAAGGACGACGTCATCAAGATCTTCAAAATTACTAAGTCAGATTAAAAAATCAGCTTCAAAGTTCAATCCGTCTTGATTTTCTTGTCGTTCATCTCGATTTCTACGCCGCACTTCAATCATTTCGTACAGAGATAGTAAGAAACTTTCAATTTTTATTAGTAATCGTAGATTGTGAAAATTGTATTTAGGATTTTATCAAAAAGTTTGTTATAGATTTCAAAAATATAGAATTTTATTTCTTTATTTCAAATTCACATCAGAACTTACATATTTGATATCTTTAATTGTATTTTATAACAAATTATATGTGGGTAGGATATTTCATCGGGTTATTTTCGCTAGTTGAGTCATGTACACCGTTCGGACCCTATTTTGATATAAGTTTTATAAATTTTCAATTTAAATGATAAAAATGAATTTCATAGCTGAAAAAAAAATCTTTAATATTCAATGAAGTCATATTGAATTGATGAATATTAGAAAGTGGATATTTTATTTGAGAGATTGAAAATTGTAAAAATCAAAAAAAGAAAAAAAGGGTATGAAACGGTAAAATGTTAGAGTCACATCCGAAGGGTGATGTCTGCATTTTATATTATTGTGTTGTGTGTAAGTTGGTGAATGGATATCCAGTGATAATGTTACTAGTTGTATGTTTATTTATTTTCTATTATCGTGAGACGCTGTTTACTTTTTCGTTCTGTTATTTATTTTCGATCGGGTGGCCACAATTGCATGGTAGAAAACTGGATATTTATTCTCAACCTTGTATTGTTAATTTTTCTTCTATTTTCAAATGAAAATAATATATATGTAGGTATTTTGTGAGCTGTTAAAGAGTCTGTGAATGCTTGAAGGGATAGTGCGTCATATCATCCGGAGTGGTGTACTATCTTGGGATGTACGGTAGGGATCACCATGCTCATACATGGTATAGGACGTGTATGAGAGTGGAGTCATAACTGGAATCCGGATTTATTCCTCTCTATCTTTACCAGTGAACTTGTAATGTAAAGGTGATCATATACGAATGGTTTGTATATTTAGGAATCACATACACGCCTTATAGGCATAGACGAAAATGATTAGTCAGTGATCACTAACAATCTATGGTTGCGAACGTTCGGACACTTTGAAAATAGACCCATTGCTTACGGTCACGTCAAACGGTCAGTCTGAGCCGGATAAATAGTCCAGCAAGTATGGTAAACAGCGACCAGTCACAAAATCAGGAACTAATACTTTATTATAAAATATTTTATCCTGACTGGGAACGATTCAGTTGTGAATCCCAACTCTCTAATTCCACTACTCCACCATTGTGTATTATATATATGTTACCTTATTTTGACATATAAAATAAAATGCATGTTTAATGTTTTCATTTTGTCAATTAGATTTGTATAAAAAGAAAATGTTATAGTGAGTACTACTGATGATGTAATGTGAGTTTTAAAATGTTTAATTGTTTATCCCTGGCTATATGTACCAGTTAATCATAATTTCTCTGTAAAACTTTTCATATTTTAAAATGATTCAGTATGTTTATTCGTTAATGTTAGGAAAGGTTATTGGCAGAATTTGTTTGCTTCCCTACTGGATAACCATTGTTACTTTCCCTTTCTTTCCCATTTTTTAATTTCAAATCCGGAACTTGACGAGAAAGGTGTAAAAAATGAGTGATGATCATCTGGTTGGTCAGATAGACAACCAGAATCTGTCACCGGGTGAGTACTGGGACTATACCCCCTAGTGGTGTCAGTTCCTCAAAGTAGTCTTATGGATTTTGTCTTGAGTGTTAGGACTTTTATTAGAGTGAGAAATTTTGTATAATATTATATTTTGTTTATCCTTCCGTACTCTGATCTATTGTACGTTATTAGATGTATATAGGTTGTCATTTATATTATATTTTATATGTATATATGCAGGATAATGTATGTCGATTATTAGGTGCAGGTTAATCGCTTTTGAATGCTAACATAAACATAGGAGATCATGCCGAAATTTTGAGACGCCACGTAGTGTCTTGAGATTTGACATGGGACTTTGTGTTAGCGTTTGGCATGGCACCATAATTCTCAACCAACAACCTTCACCATTTCCAACCATCTATCCTCAACAAAAATACTCAACTTTCAAGTGCATCTCTCAAGACTCAAACACATTCAAGAACCTCAAAAGACAAGGTGGGTATAGACTAGGTTTGTTTTCAAGTATTTGCATCTTCTACTCCTAACCTTTCATTTACTTTATGTTTATGGAAATCCCTTAAGGATGTAATGCATACCTTCTTCCATCTTCAATAGGTTGAACTTAGGTTCGACCGAAAGGATGGGGGTTGAAACATTCTTTTCCCTATCACATATCTTATGCATCATTTGTACACAATACATTCACTCACCTATGCTTGACAATGATAAAGAAATGTGTCACCCTCTTATTGAGATGAAATACTAAGTTTTTAGTCTTGCATATATGCATTAAGGTTGTGGCATTAAGGAAATTCCTTCATGGAGTCTTTTTGAAAAATTTTAAACCAATATTTTAATTCATAAAAAATAATGTAGCTATATGGGTCATCATTTTCCATAGGAAGCCGCTAATGTCTCACATTGACATCAAATATCTTTTCTAAGGAAACATTTTCACATGTTGCACACACCACCTCTAGTATGCATTTTCATGCATTCTTTATACCTATTTTCTTAAGTTTTTTCGAAAAAAATTGTAAAGTTTCAAGGTAACCACTTTAGTGGAGAGGATGGGGTGCCTAATACCTTTCCCATCCTTTAATCGGACCTCCTTATTTAGATCCTAAGTAGACCATACCTTTTTCAATAAATGAGAGTCACTACATTTTGAGAAAATCCTAAAAGTGGGACTTAGGGGTAAAATTTTATGATGTATTTGATCATTTTTAATGAAATCTGACCTCACCATTATATTCAAAATGATTGAAAAAAATACTTTAGCCTGTAAGCACGTTCAAGTGCGAATCCGAACACAAAAGTTACAAAATCCTCGATTATCGAGTCGGATCAGACTAAAATAATAAAAAAAATTTATAGAAAGAATTGTTAAGATTTAATCACATCATTTGGTTCAAAAAAAAAAAATTATAGAAAATTGACTACTTATTTATCATTTTTGGAGATCAAAAAGTCGAATTATCGTCAAAAACGAAAATAACATCAATTTTAGAGTCACATCAGGTTAAAAAGGTAAATTTTTGTTAGAGATAGAATTTTTAGAAATTGACCACATCATTAGATTCAAAATGAAAAATTAGATGAAATAGAGTATTCATTCATCACTTTTAGAGTCCGAATGATCAAGTTATCGTCGATTGAAACAATAGGCGAAATACCGATTTCGTCCCAAGATTTATATAAATAAATTTTTTAATTTTTTTCACTATTCATCTTCCAAAGTCGTTCAAAAACCAGCTAACGAGTTTTTAAAAAAATTGGTTTTCTTTCCAATTTTCAAACTCCGATTCGCCGCGAACGATCAGTCTTCGACCGCCGACGTAGAAGGGAAAAACGTCTACAGCCTCGTTCTCTGCAAAATGCACCCAAGTTTCTTCTATTTTTTTGATTTTTTCACCCCGTATCATCAAAAATTATTTGTATATATGTACGAGAGTTTCGCAACTTTGACCTCGGATTTCATCCGTTTCAGGGTCAAACCGTCGTAGAAAGGAGAAAGGATGACAACATCGAGATCTTCAAAACCACTGGGTCAAACTCGAAAATCAACCATCTCGAAGTTCGAACAACATCGATTTCTATGCCAATTATCTCGATTTTCGCTCACGTGTTTCAATTCCGTTGTCTAGATATTGTAAGGAACTCTCAATTTCTATTAGTAATCGTATATTGTAAAAATTGCATTTAAGATTTTATTAAAAATTTATAACTGTTTCCAAAAATATAAAATTCAATTGGTTATTTGAAATTCACGTCAGAACTTGCATATTTGATATGTTTAATTATATTTTATAACAAATTATACGTGGGTAGGATATTTCATTGGGTTATTTCCGTCAATTGGGTCCTATGCACCACTCAGACCCCATTTTGATCTAAGTTTTATACTTTTTCGATGTTATTAAAAATATAAATTTCATAGTTGAAAAAATAATTTAATATTCAATGAACTCATATTGAGTTGATGAATATCAGAAAGTGGATATTTTATTTGAAAGATTAAAAATTATAAAAATTGAAAAATGAAAAAAAAGGGTATGAAACAGTAAAATGTCAGAGTCACACCCGAGGGGTGATGTCTACATTTTACGTTGTTGTGTTGTGTGTAGGTTGATGAACGGATATCTAGGGATAATATTATTAGTTGCATGTTTATTTACTTTCTGTTAGCGCGAGGTATTGTTTACTCTTCCGTTCTATTATTTATTTTAGGCCAGGTGGCGATAGTTACATGGTAGGAAACTGGATATCTATTATCAACATTGTATTGTTACTTTCTCTTTTATTTTCAAATGAAAATAATATATATATATGTAGTTATTTTGTGAGTTGTTAAAGAGTCTGTGAATGCTTGAAGGGATAGTACGTCATATCGTCCGGAGTGGTGTACTATCCTGGGATGTACGGTAGGGACCACCAGGCTCATACGTGGTATAGGACGCATATGAGAGTAGAGTCACAACTGGAATTCGGATTTATTTCTCTATATCTTTACCAGTGAACTTGTAATGTGAAGGTGGTCGTATACGAATGGTTTGTATATTTAGGAATCACATGCACGCCTGATAGGCATAGACGAAGATGATTAGTCAGTGATCACTAACAATCTATGGTAGTCGAACGTTCTGACACATCGAAAAAAGACCCATTGCTTACGGTCACGTCAAATGGTTAGTCTAAACTGGATAAATGGTCCTACAAGTGTGGTAAACAGCGACCAGTCACAAAATCAGGAACTAATACTTTATTATGAAATATTTTATCATGACTATGAACGATTCAGTAGTGAATCCCAACTCTCTAATTCCACTACTCCACCATTGTGTATTATGTATATGTTGTCTTATTTTGACATATAAAATAAAATGCATGTTTAATATTTCCATTTAGTCAATTAGATTTGTATAAAAAGAAAATGTTATAGTGAGTATTGCTGATGATGTAATGTGAGTTTTAAAATATTTAGTTTCTCATCCCTGACTATATGTACTAGTTAATCATAGTTTTCTGTGTAAAACTTTACATATTTTAAAATAATTCAGTATGTTTATTCGTTCATGTTAAGAGAAGTTATTGACAGAAATTGTTTACTTCCCTACTAGGTAACCATTGTTACTTACCTTTTCCTTCTCAATTTTTTTTAGTTTAAGATCCGGAGCTTGGCAAGGCAGGTGTAGAACATGAGCAAGGACTACCTAGTAGGTAAGATAGACGACCAGAGTCCATTACCTGGTGAGTATTGGGGCTATACCCCTTAGTGGTGTCAGTTCATCCAGGTAGTTTTATGGATTTTGTCTTGATCGTTAAGACTTTTGTTAAAGCGAGGAGTTTTGTATAATCTTGTATATTAATTCCTTATTCCATACTCTGATATATTGTACGCTATTAGATATATGTAGACTTTCGCTAGTTATTATATTTTGTATGTATATATGCAAGATTGTATGTCGTTTATCAGGTGCATGTTGAACTCCTTGGAATGCTAACATAAACAGAGGAGACCATGACGAAATTTCGAGGTGCCACCTAGTGCCTCGAGATCTGACATGGGGTTTTGTGTTAGCGTTTGGCGAGATGCCACATTTATTCTGCTCCACACTTGTTTATATGGTAAGTTAATTGCATAACCTTGAAGAAAATCTTTCACTATTTCCATTTGTGCATAAGCTGGTGAATCCTTGACTTTGTTACTTACAACACTAGCAAGCAAATTCTTCGAGATCTTTAGCTTTGCAGTGATACTATCTTCTTTATTATCTGTATGTACACTAATGATCTTGTAAATTATAAATCTATTTTTCATATTATTTTTTCTTACGAATACCTTTCAATCACATTTCACAATAGCGCATTTTACCTTAATACGTCATCTGTTGCTCTTAATAAAAAAGTAGACAACTTAATGAACACTAAAAACTTTCTTATGTGTCAATGAAAACCTTCAACACTTTTAAATATTTTTGCTACACATTAAATAATCTTTTTGAATGTTTGGATTAAGAATTTGTTCAAAATATTTGTTTTCTATTTTATTAACATATATATTTTTTTTTGAATGTTTGGAGTA
This sequence comes from Akebia trifoliata, assembly GCF_017979445.1. Taxonomy (NCBI): domain Eukaryota; kingdom Viridiplantae; phylum Streptophyta; class Magnoliopsida; order Ranunculales; family Lardizabalaceae; genus Akebia; species Akebia trifoliata. Next base: position 31,023,977 of record NC_141385.1, on the reverse strand, counting down.
AGAATAGTATCTTTTAGGACAAGAGGTCTAAAAGGAGTATGAAGAAGAATTGAACTTGAATGACATATAGGAATAAAGTTTCCATTACCCACCATGCATGATCATTGCCATCATATGAATTGATCTTTAAAAAATTACATTTAGCATTAGTTACATGAGTTGTAACACTTGTCATGCCCTAAAATCCCAACCCGAATCCTAAGGATTCCTTTGTTAGAATATCGAAGTATGGTAAATAAACTACTCATAGAACAATAGATAATAAAATTCCTATTTAAACAAATATAATGCAATAGAAAAATGACAAATATCCAAAAATCTGAGTGAACGGAAGCTATCATCAAGCATAGTCATGATCTAAAATCCTCAATCTCATAAATGCTTTAAATAATAAAGTTCCCAAACTAATACATATCTTTCATATATAATCATAACAGTCGCTAAAATCATATGACAATTCTCAAATTGATGGCAACGGTAAGACATCAACAAACTATTCCTCAAGGACCTCTTCATATGACTCTTTGTAAACAAACTCCTCAACAGTTGAAAAATCTGAAATGATGAATGGTAGGATGAGTAACGGAGGAGTTACTTAGTAGGATAAATGACATTCTAACAACTAATCACAGATACAATGTATAATCAAACTAGACAGTTAAAATAATGTAAACTTTAATATAACATAACATTCAGATAATGTCTAAATAAAAATAATAAATAATTATAACAATCATCAATTTATCATGCTTTTAAAATAAAATGTCTATCTATCAACATAAAAGAAAAAATACATAATAAGAATACAACGATGTAATAGATAAAAGAGTTGAGGAACATGTCAATATAATATCCTCGGCATGAATTGTCGATATTCCAAACTTATCGCAATGTGTAATCCCATCGTTAGAATCTGATTTTGTGGTCGGTGGCTATTACTACACTTGGGTGACCATTTATCCGATTCAGAATCAGTCGTTGACTAAGATCCAAATACTCAGACCAACTATGTTGATCATTCGTTTGACGGCCTCAAACTAAAAGTGATTACTAACCTCAGACTATTTCTACACTATATAAAGTTCGTCTTTACACACAAATATTCCATAGGAAAGAAGAAGAGAAATTCTCGGATCTCATGAGCTCTACTACTCTCTAAGGTATCACATACTACTTAAAAGAATAGAACATGAAGTGTTATCCGAGATTGACCTATCGTTTTAAAAAAATATAGCAATAAATTACTCTTTATAGGTTTTCTACAATATAGTAAAAATACAGTAAATAAAATAGTTTTATTTTATAGTATGACATTTACTTTAATATTTTTAACGAAAATAAGGTGTTGAAAAGTGCACATGCTAGTGGAGAAAAACTATGCTGAAAAACAAGTTGAACTAGGCATTTCAACAAAGGGTCAATCAATCGAGGTAGGTCAGACGATCAAATTTGAGAATTCTTAGGGCGATAGATCGGGTGATCGATGTCGATCGATCAAGCGTAATAATTTTTCATCTTCTTCTTCGGTTTCACCCTAAATTCATCTTCAATCCTTTTCTCAATTGTTCATGATCATTAAACTAATAGATCTATTATTTTTCTAACTTTTAACACAAGATTTACAAATTGAAAATAAGATTAAGGATTGAAATCATCTAATTATGCATAGTTGTTTTTTTTAAGAATGTGCCCTTAGATTGAAACCTAGATCTAACTTTGAATGTAAAATGATTTTCTACAAAAACTTAACAACTAAAGGGAAGAGTTTCTATTTGTTTAACGTCTTCTACGATGCAATAACTCTGAGATCAACTTTCAATATCCCTCTTTGTTCACTTTCATTTTTACCTTTACGATGAAATCACAATCTCCTTAGATGTCATGCGAAACCCTTAACAAGAGTAAAGTTTTTTTCTCTTTTATCAAGTGATGAATCTCACTTTTTAGTCTTTGAATCAATTCTTCTATCTTTAGGGAGGCTAGGGTTAGAGTTTGTCTTTGGAGAAGAGAATGAAAAATTTGTAAATTTCTAATAGGTTTGGTATTTATAGTGACTTAAAGACGTAAATGTTATTTAAAAAAAAAATTCATCTTTTGTTTAAAAAATCTATGTCTCAAGCTTCGATTTTCACAAACTTATAATCTATTTTGGATAATTTTTCAATACAAAACTAATGGTGTGACTAGATTTCACAAATTATACTTAAAAATGCATTTCCCTATTTGGGTAAACACTTGACATAAAATTCGATGATTTTATATTTTTTAGATCGATTTCTATTTAAGATGTGTTTACAAGCTAAAGTATGTTTCTCGCCCCTTTTTAAATCTATTGACGATGATAGATTTCTTTAAATATTTATAAATCAAAATCCATACTTTTATATAAACTCGAAATTTACCAAATCAAAATTTACAATCTTTTATCGAGATACATGTAAAATTTTTAGGTCATTACAACACCATTATTTTGAATATCATTTTATATCATATGGATTTTGAATTGTCCAAGCGGCAAGAGCTTTTGGAATTTTAGTTGTTTGGTTAACAAGAATATAAAATGACCATAGCAATCAACTATTGAATCTCCCCTTTTCCATAGATTTGGCAAACGATATCTAAAGAAAATTGGATTTTAGGAGTAGGAGATTTTCCCAAAATACTATGTTGGGATGGTTGAAAGCTTTAATTGTTAGAGTGAGATTGTCAATGGTAGTCTTCATTGTTGAAATATTTATGAGCGTGTTCCCTCTTGAGAGCATGTTCCCTCTTGAGAACATCTCCTACTATGATTATGCCTACTACCTCCTTAGTTTCCAAACCTTACTTTCCTTTGAGTAATGAAGGTAGAGTTTTGTACGGTGTTCTCAAGCACAAAATATTTCAAAAGCAACTTATGAGATAACAAAAAGGGAATTACTTATCTAAAAATAGGAATATGGGTTTTTGTAAGACTAACTTTGACAAATGTATGATAATCACCTCCTAATCCTTTTAAGAATCAATATACCTTGTCAGTATTTGAGATTGGACTACAAATCACCAATAACAACTCCCATATATTCTTGAATTTTCGAGCATTTTTAGAAATAGATGATGACCCTTTTTTGAGAAGTTGGAGTTCCTCTCTAAGTTAGAGTCTTCTAGTCTTCAAACTATGAGGGAAAATCTTGTGAAGAGTTTTCCACACATCACAGGCCCTTTACTGACCCATTACTTCATTTATGGCATCTTTTGAGATCAAAGAATATATCAAACTCATAACGAGTTTGTTTGTAATGTTCCATTGTGGAAATCAAGATTTGGTTTAACCAAACCTTCTTCGAGAATAGTAGGGGGTGATGGTGGAAATAAAGTACCATGAATATATCTAAGAAGAGTTTGACTTTTCAAAATGATTGTAAACTGACTTTATCACATAAGAAAATTAATGACATTAAATTTTATAGAGATCATATTCTCCATAGCAGAGAATGAGAGTCTAATTTTGATTTAAAAAAAGAGTAATCATTTGATTTTTCATGGCCATTTAGAAAATAAAAAGAAAGAAATACAGTTTTTAAAAATAATGTAGCAGGAGAAAAGAAAAAGAATTGACTCACAAGTTTGTAGGACCTTAAAGTTCTAATATCATACATGAAGTCAGAATCAAAACAAATTTATGTTAATTGAGAAAATAGATAGACTGTTTTTTAAGTTAATGTGGCTTAGATGCTCAACTATACTCAATAATTTCCAATATATAAAAATTATAGCATACATAAGAAATAGAAAAAAAAATAATTACAAAGGAAAATTTCTAAAAATGCTAAATAAGATAATGGAAATTAATTAAAGATTACAAGTATATTTCCTTCTCCTACAAAAAGTTTTCTCTATAGTAAGTAAGACCATCCTTATTATTATTCTATTTAGGAGAATATTTCCTTTTGAATGTAAAGTAAGTTGCGTGAAGAGGACTAACTGTGTGGGATATCCAAGCCATATGAGATGTTTCATACGCTTTACCGCCCCTAGTATTTTAAAAATCTAAAGATTTCGTGCCTGTTGAAATTGACACGATATATAATTTTATTTCTATAATTGGCATAGACTCTAAATTGTAAAATATTAACAAAATCTTTTGGTAGTAAGTAAGAATTTTTTTTCCTTCTAAATTTAACAAAATCAACTCCCATGCTTTTCTATATAAACTAGATCATTGTAGTATGTTGTGAGATTGTACAAGTAAGAGAAAGGGACACTTTCTCTCCTTACTTCTTTGGTATATTTTGGGCATATGATATTTTTTTGAGTAAATGTAGATGACTCTTTTGATCATTATTTCAGGCATTTCATGTTAACCTAGCCATAAATGATTTCCTCTAAAGTATTTGTGTTCGTTTCTTCCTATCAAGATGGAAGTTTAGGATTTAAACAAATAATATTAAATAAACCAGCTTAATCTTAACTCACTTTTGGTGTCTCAATGAGTTTTTGAAATATCATTTGTTTATCTCAACACGTATGATTATTTCTTTAGTTGTTATGTCAGGGTGGTCTTTGTAACAATTAGATATGAATAATGTTCTCCTTTATCATTACTTATATGAGAGATTTATATGAAGCAACCACCTAGTTTTGTTGTTCAGGGAAAATGGATAGGGTATGCAAGTTGCGAAAGGCACTTTATGATTTCAACCAGTCTCCAAGAGTGGTTTGGAAAGGTCAATGATGCAATACTTGAGTTTCTCATGCCGAGATGTCAAACAGATCACTCAGTATTGCATTTTTTGTTCTACTGGTGAGTTTATTCTATTAGCCATGTACGTAAATGATATTGTGTTGATAGGGAATGATGCTAAGGGAAATTGAAGGGTTAAGGCAATTTTTTCATTTGAAGTTTCACACTAAAGACTTGGCGTAAATTGAAGTATTTTCTCAATATTGAAGTTGTTCATTCAAAAAGTGGTGTTACTCTTTCCTAGACAAAGTGCACTTTGGACCTTCTCGATGAGATTGATTTACTTGGGTCCAAGCCTGTTAATACACACATAGATCCTAAGTAAAAGTTGACTACTGATGAGGAAGACTTGTAGGATGGTCCAGGTAGGTTTAAGATATTTGTTTGAAAATTGAATTACCTCATTATTACTAGATCGGACAATCTCCTTTGTAGTTTGTACTATTAGCCAGTTTATGAAAGCTCTTAAGGTACCTCATTGGGTTGTTGCATAACATATTATTAGGTACTTGAAGGGCTCCCCTGATTGTGGATTATTTATATAAGACCAATGGTCATAATCATGTGAAAGGGTATATAGATGTAGATTGGCGTGGTTTTCCTTTTGATAGGAGATTCATCATTGGGTATTGTAATTTTTTGGGAGGTAATCTTGGGACATGAAAGAGTAAGAAGTATAAAATTGTTGCTAGATCTAGTGTAAAGGGTGAGTACAAAGCTATGTCTCACATGTCTTGTGAACTCGTATGGTTGAGACACTTCCTTCAAAAACTTGGTTTTATAATGAATGATGGTTAGGGTAGGAGTCACTTTGACTCCTCCAACATTTTTTACATTCTTCTCTTCACTCAAAATCTTATTTTATAATTTGCAATTTTATGTTTTCTTGAGAAAGTTTATGATGTTGGGAGATTTGTTTTTGTGTTTATTTTGTTGTTGTTGTTGTTGTTGTTGTCTTTTGCCTTGGTAATGTTAATTGAAGAGGTTTCATTGGGAGGCTATAATAATCATTTCTTTAAAAATAGGAGGGAAAATAGACAAAAATCAATTACTTTTTTAAGCAAATTCCCTTTCTAGAGGAAAGGGGAGCAAGTCTAAGAAAGCTCCATTAGAATGTGTTTTCAACTCTTACAAAAAAGTTGGAACTACAACTAGAAGTTGAAACAAATGATTTTTTTTTCTCAGAAGGACCCGTAGGTCCCCAAGAAGACTAGATTCTAAAATCTAGAGCTAAACCAAATAATTTGTACAGCTTAGGAGTCTCCACCTATTCCATAGATGAGATTTGTGTCTATGTAAGAATTTTTTGAGTTCAGTATAAGTTCTTAGCTCTAGAACAAGTCTTTAGAGAATTAGTTGTTGACCAAGTTTTTAAGAGTATAGATAGGATCTGTTATGACCTGAGAATAAGTTTATTAGCCAGTTAACTTATTTAGTGGATTGTTAGTTCCATGTACTAATCTTTAGTTAAAAAGTTGAGAGCAATAAATAAAACAAGTCATTTCAATTTTTATTTTTCTTATTTCTTTATCTATTTTTTAGTTTAATATTTTGTATCAGAGCTTAGACTATATAAAGGTGAAGTAGAAGATGTCAATAGAGACGAAACTTTGATCTACTCACTATTTCATTTCTAAATGGCATTATATAATTTTTTGCAACATGTTGTAGTTCGTTTGAATGGTCTGTGATGCCCCGCCAAACGCTAACACAAATCCCAAGGCTGCCTCGAGGCACTAGGTGCCGCCTCGAAATTTCGACATAGTCTCCTCTGTTTATGTTAGCGTTTCACGAAACTCAACTTGATAAAATAAATTCAACAATCCTGTATAAAGCAACGATATCTACAATGAATAATAAACGGAAGACAGAAGGTTTTATGAACAACAAAAAGCCAGGTTAGAGTTGCGCAAAAAGGAATAGAGTTATACAGGATTACAAAATTTTTCTCACTCTAACATAGACCTAGCACTCGGTCCCAAAAACATATACCTCTCCTAAGATGGACAGACTCCTAGTAGATGTAGTCATGATGCTCACCGGGTAAGGGACACTGGTCATCGATCTGACCAACCAGATGCTCCCCAGCGGATGGCTTAACACTCGCCTCCCCAAGCACAGGCTCTGCAACTAAAAAAATGGAAGGAAAGGGTGAGTAACAATGGTTACCCAGTAGGTCCACAAACGATTCCTACTAATAACCTCACCTAACGTGATCGAATAATCATACTGCATTATTTCAAAACATGCAAGTTTTACGATTGAAACTACGATTAACTGGTACATATAGCCAGGGATGAGCAACTAAACAGTTTTAAAAACTACACATAGCATCAATCATCCATACTCGTTATACATTTTTTCATTTATGCAAATACAGTTGGTAACATTGAAATAATAAACATACTTCTCAGTTGATAGTTCGAAACATAACAACAGATACATAATACAAATGATGGAGTAATGAAATTTGAGCGTTGGGATTCACGACTGGATCGCTCCCAGTCGGGACATGATGTTACAACATAAATCTGACTTTTAGTTCCTGATTTTGTGATCGGTCGCTGTGCTTACCACACTGGTGACCATTTATCCAGCTCATGCTGGCCGTTTGACGTGACCGTAAGCAATGGGTCTCTTTTTAATGTGTCAGAACGTTCGACTACTACTAGATTGTTAGTGATCACTGATCAATCATCTTCGTCTATGCCTATTAGGTGTGCATGTGATTCCCAAATGACACTCCACTCGTATACGACCACCTTTACAATACACGTTCACTGGTAAAGATAAGAAAGGAAAGAACCCGGATTCCAGTTTTGACTTCACTCTCATACGCGTCCCATACCACGTATGAGCTTGGTGGTCCCTACCATACATCCCAGGATAGTGCACCCCTCCGGATGATGTGACGCACTATCCCTTCAGGCATTCACAAACCCTTTAACAGCTCACAAAATAGCTACGTATATATATGATTTTTCGTTTAAAACAAAAGAGAAATTAACGAAACAGGGTTGAGAATGGATATCTAGTTCCTACCATGCAACCGTGGCCACCCGGCCTAAAAATAAATAACAATACTCAGCGCACACGCTAACATAATCGTAAATAAATATGCAACTTTTTCATTAATAACCTGGATATCCTTTCACCAACCTACATACAACATACAATGTAAAATGCAGACATCACCCCTCGGGTGTGATTCTGACATTTTACCGTTCATTCCCTTTTCCCATTCTCTCAACATTTTCACTTTTCATCTTTTTAAATCAACCATCCATTTCTAATCTTTCAAAATCATTCTTTTGATCTTTCCATTGAAAACCATCAAAGTTTATTCAAAAATAAGGTCCCGACGATGCATGGGACCAAAGCTGTTAAAAACAAGGAAAGCTAGTAAAAATTTGGCTAAGTGTCGGAAACTCAAATTTTCAAAGTTCTCGAAATTGAAAATAGATTTTTTGAAATGAAAGTCTCGATCATGAGATTCGACACCATATAGTTTTTGAAATCTAATTCAAAATAATGCGAAAGTTATTACATTTTGAAAACTTGTCGAAAACGTCAAAATCTACGTTTTGTTCTTGAAACTAAAATTTGAATTTTGATCTTTTGAAATTCGGATCTCGAAACCATTCCCATTGTTCTGAAATGAGGGATAAAACCTAAATTTCATTAAAGAACTTAAAGTAAATGGACATTTACTTAAATATTTTTAATGAAATAAAGGGTGAGAAATAGTGTATAGGCAATGGGAAAGTCAAGCCAAGAGTCAGAACACAGTTCAGAAGAGAACTGTTTCAGTCGGTGGCAGAATCATAATTCTGTCGGTGGAACCGACAGAATACTCATTGGCAGGTGTAGATGGGACCAACGGCATCTGTCGACAGAACAAAATTTTCGATGGCATCTTGATTTCGTCGGTGGCAGAAGCTCCATTCTGTCGGTGGGACCGACAGAATGCCTTCGGCAGGTGTCGGTGGCACCGACCCTTCCCGCCTACAGCCTGAACCTCACTCGAACCTTCGAGTTTTTGATCCCTTTTTTCGGATTCTTCTTCCGTTCTTCGAATCATTCAACCTAGCCATGAGTTTATGGTTAAAAATTGATAAAACACATTCAAAACGTCTACTTCTACAATGAATTTGAAATCAAACAACAACTTTCTACGATTTAAAAGCAAACAATAAGTTTTGTTAAAAATAACCTAAATGCATATTTTGAAATCTAAGGTTATCAATAGGAATCGAAAGTCCCCTACATGTTTTTGGACACCAAAAGTGATGAACTCGTACAAGGATCAAAGTTGGTGGTGAAAAAGTTGGTGTTAAGCTGAGTTTGATGCAAAGTGAGCGAGGGTTTACAACTCCTTCGACGACGGCACTCTCCTCCACTTCTATCCTAGAAGACGAGCCTCTACTAACAAGGTGAAGCTCCGAGTGTGACAATACCCTAAGTTACTCGTTGATTTCTGAAGGAGGATAAGGAAACGGACGTGAATGGATTAACAAAGAGGGTGATGTTGTAGTTATCGTCGTACCCGACAACTTTGTCTTCTTCGTCAAGGTTCAACGGTCCTTCGTTCTTAATGGATCTTGAGGAGAAGAGAGGAGAAAATCTTAGGTTGAGAAAATCTGGGTTTTTGGTGCTTTGGAGAAGAAGAAAATGAGTTAATAGAAAATAAGTTTTCTTTTATAACAAGGGCGAGGGCATACTTGTAATTTTCTTATTATTTCTAGTTTCGACCGTAACTTGACTATCCGGACTCGAAAAATGACGAACGAGTATACCATTTCGAATAATTTTTCGTTACGGACCTAATAGTATGGTCGAATCTTCCTGATTCTCTCTCTAACAAAAATTTACTATTTCGGATCCTACTTAACGTGAAATTTGAGGATTTATTAACTTTTTCACCCAAATTTGAATTCAAACTTGCTTATAGGCTAAAGTATATATTTCGATGGTTTTGAAACTAATGGCAAAGTCAGTTTTCGACAAAAACGAACATAGCATAATATGAGTACTTTACTCTAAGTTTCCTTTTTAAAATATTCTTTGAATAAATACTATCTGATCTCCTCGAGATACGAGTTAAAAACACGGGGTGTTACAGGTCAGTACGAACATAAGAGCATTTTAATGGAGAATTTCTCGGGATTCAAAAATATTAGCATCTCATTGAAATTGGTGTATCAGAACCCTTGACGGAAGTTGTGTTAAGAACACTAACAGATTCCTAGAGAGGTAGACTTGATGAACAACGATTGAAGGTAAAGAACTATCTATTCCAAGATATTGATCATTCAATCTTGGAAATGATTCTTATCAAGGATACTTCAAAACAAATCTGGAATTTTATGATGCAGAAGTACTAATGAACTACAAACATCAAACACGAAAACCTACAAGCGCCTTGCTTGGAATTTAAGACTCTCGCATGCAACCAAGTGAATTTGTTTCTTGATATTTCTCTAGCGTAGTGTAAATTGTGAATAAGATGAGACTCAATGGAGAAAAAATATAGATAATATTACATCACTATCGATGACCTCAAAGTTTAACTATGTTTTTTATTTGATTGAAGAATCAAAAGATTTTAATGCACTTTTAATTGATGAATTGGAGAATTTATTGATGGTTCATGAGCAACGGTGAATCCATATGTAGCAATGGAGCAATCATTGCGGTTACAAGTCTGTTTAACAACCAATTTAAAAAATTAATGGATTCGATTGAAGAAAGGGAAGAGGTAGTAGTGATGATCGATCCACCTATGATAATTCAGAAAATAATTATGCCCTTGACTCCAAAGACAAAGGCATAGGATGTCAAGGAAGAACCCAAGAATCAAAGTCATTTGACAAATAAAAAATTAAATGCTACTGTTGTGGTAAGTATGTTTTTATCAATACGAATGTCGGATAAAAGTATCTAAAGAAGAGGGTAAAAAAAATCAAATTTTTGAAAAAAGATGAAGTTACACTACTTATGGTTTGTAATACAAAAGAAGAAACTCATCAAAACATATGGTACTTGGACACATGATTTAGTAACTAAATGTGTGGAAACAAGTCTAGATTCTCTGAATTGGATGATTTTTTCCGTGCTTTTATCAAATTTGGCGATAATTCTACAATTTCTATTATGGGCAAGGGAAATATTAAAATTCGGATTTTCAACAATTCAAAACAATCCATTTCAAATATTCTTTATGTTCTAGGTTTGAAAATCAATTTGTTGAGTGTGGGGCAACTCTAAAGAAAAGGATTATGAGATCATCATTAAGAAAGAAACCTATAGAATTCAAGATCCGCTAAAAGGTTAACTGCTCAAGTTCATATGACAACAAATTGAATGTTTCCTTTATACATCCATAATGATATCCTTCCTTGGTTTTTTGCTATGATGAAATTTTTAGCATGGCTATAACATTTTGTCTATGGGTTTTTGGACTTCAATGGTTTGAAGATTCTTCATAAAAAAATATAGTGATCAGACTTCCACAAATTGATCATCATCCACAAGTTTTTGAAGGGCGTGTTGTTGGAAAACAATATTGTGATGTCTTCCCAGAAAGGAAAAACATGGAGAGATAAAAAGGTGTTGGAGCTGGTTCATTTCAATATTTATGACCCCATAAATCCACAATTTTTAATGGTAATAAACTGTATTTTATTACTTTTACTGATGACTTTAGCCAGAAAACATGGGTTTATTTATTTTAGGAAAAATCTAAACCTCTTTCAGTATTACAAAATTTAGAGCCCTCATTCAAAAAAGAAGTTGGTATAAATGTTAAAATTATTTGATTTGATCGTGGTAGAGAATAAAACTCATAGAAAATTTTAAATTTTTTGCGAGAATCATGGCATCCAAAGGTAGCTTACAACATCATATATCCCACAAAAAAATGGTGTTGTGGAGAAAAAGAATCATACAATTTAAAATATGGTATGGAGTATTTTGAGGACTACGCTTCTTACTAGCCTTATGGAGTATTCACCTCTTCAATTAGATTCCTACCAAAGCTTTCAAAAATATAATATCGAAAGAAGCTTGGAGTGGTAAAAATGAGTGTCGATCACTTGCGAATTCTTGGGTAACATATGCACATATTCCAAACAAGAAGCAAAAGAAGCTCGATGATAAAAGGGAAAAGTGTATATTTCTTGGAGTTAGTGAGCATATGAAAGCCTATAAACTATATAATCCTGTCATTGAGAAGACCATCCTCAGTCATGATGTAATATTTGATGAAGAAAAGACGTGGACATGGGCTATTAATAATACAAGGCAACACATTCCTATGAATATTGATTATGAAAATGAGGAAAATCATCCTTAGATCATAGTTGGTGAACCACATCCACCACATCTTGTTTCCATGACCTTACCAAGTCCTCCCAAAGTTATAGTTGGTATACCACAATCACTAAACGAATCTTCCACACATTTATCAAGTTTTTTATCTAATATAGAACAATCTAATCATTCATTAAGTTCAAGACCTCAATGCCTTATGAGGAGACTAGTATGGATGCAAAGTTTAAAGGTAAGTAGAGTTGATCATTCAGGTGATCCACTTACTCATTTTTATTTGTTTTCATATTGTTATGCTGTTGCAATTCAAGATACGGTTAGAGAACCGAAATAATAAAAAATAATGGATGGAGAGATCAAGACCATTGAGAAAAACAACACTTGGGAATTGACAGACCTTCCTCAAGGTCATAAGTCGATTGATGTTAAGTAGGTATAGAAAACAAAATTGAATGTGGAGGGCAAAGTTGATAAATACAAAGATCGCCTAGTTGTAAAAGGCTATAAATAGGGGTTCAAAATTGATTATAAATAAGTTTTTTCTCGAGTTGTAAGGCATACTACCATCAGTTTAGTACTTGTATTGGTAGCACAAAACTTGTGGCCCATTTCCAGTTAGATATTAATTTGCATTTTCACATGGTGAATTGCAAGAACATGCGTATATTGATCAACATCCAGGTTATTTATATAAGAAATATGAAGAAAATTAGGTTTCCAAACTTGGTATAGTCTTATAGATGTCTATTTTTCGAAATCAGGTTTCCAAAAGTGTCCATATGAGCATATACTATTTGTAAATTCTGGAATTGGAGGGTAACTGCTTATTGTATGAATATATGTTGATGATTTGATTTACACTAACAATGATAGTGCTATATTTGATTATTTCAATTGATTGATGATGACTAGGTTCAATATGTCTAATCTTGGCATGATGTACTACTTCCTTGGCATTGAAATAACACAATCTTTTGTAAGTATCTTTATATCACAAAAGAATTGAGCTTAAGATATGTGGGAAAAGTTTCAAATGCAAAATTTCAATTCACTTGGTACATCATTTGAGCTTGGCTTAAAGATCATTAAACTGATTTTGACTCTTCTATGTGGTATTCATTATCGTTTGGCTTTTGGAATCACATTCAATACTGATTAGAACTATGGCGCCCCACCAAACGCTAACACAAATTCCAAGGTCAAGTTTCTAGGTACTAGGTGGCACTTCGGAATTTGGATATGACTTCCTCTATTTATGCTAGTGTTCCACAAAACTTGAAAACCTGATAAGCCAATATATGTAGACACCCCATTTTTGCATCCGCCTGATTAATCAACTCGTCAACCCGATTGCAACGGTTCCCAATGATGGATGATTATTCCACTGCTTTATTTGCTACTAGATATGTTTCAGAAATTTGGATGAGGTATCTCGAACTGACAAAACTATAGAAACCACGCTACGCTAGGAAAATATGACCCCAGAAACATAGAAATCATCACTTTGTAGATAAAAAGAAGCTTCACGATAAAAATCATTAAAAAATAATCAAATTACCAAAATACCCCTAACCGTAAAACATTCCTAGAGCCTACGTTATGCTTAGAAAATCCATTTAAATACATAAAATAACAAATCGAAATCAAATAAATTATTTCGTCAATTTTAATAGAATTTGACAAAATTACGAAAATACCCCTCATAAAGTTCATGATCATTCTACACAAAAAAATTTATAAATGACACAAACCAATATTTTCATTGAATTCCTTATGAAAAATCGATTCTAAAATATCCTAGAACATCAAAAACTGACTTGAAAAACAAAAAATCATATCCGAGCGTAATACGATAATTTTATAATTTTTATAATTAAAAATTTTAAAATTAATAAATAAAATATTAAATAATTAAAGTGAAACATTAATAAAATTAATTTAAAAAATTGAACGAAAAAATTGATCAATCAGGCTCTCAAGCAAAATTGTTGATGGTTGCCAAGATATTTATTCAAGGACCCCTCTATTTGGGGGTCCAAAGAATTAAAGTCAATCAAGTAAGAATAAAATCAAGATATTAAGGTCAATCAAGTAATACTAAAGTTAAGATATTAAAGTCAATCAAGTAAGACTAAAGTCAAAATCTTAAAGTCAATCAAATAAGACCAAAAGTCAAAATCCTAATAGAGTTCTAATTAAATAATAATTATATTTAACAATTCTAATTAAATAATAACTCTATTTAATAGAATTCTAACTAAAATATAACTCTACCTAAAATAATTCTAACTAAAATATAACTCTACCTAAAACAATTCTAATTAAACACTAATTCTATCTAAACAAACACTTAAAAAAAATCTATAAATGGGGGTCCTCTACACTCTATTTTCGTATCCAAAAATAAATCCTAAGAGAAGTAGGTCAAAAAGCTTCCCATAAACCCTAATTTTGAAGCCCTAACTCCTTACGTAAAACCCCTACTTCAACTTTAGCTCAAACAAGAAAAATGTCACAGATGAGGAGAAAGAAAAACCTGTTGCGAACGAATAAACTGAACCCGAAATATCCTTTCATGTTCTAATTGGATGGTCAACTTCCAAAACCATGCGAATTACAACTAAGATCGAGCATCATGAGGTGGTTGTCCTCATTGACAGTGGTTCCACACATAACTTTATTAGTGAGAAGGTAGTCGATATGCTGCACTTACCTGTGGTTCCAACTGAGCCATTCAATGTCAAGGGTAGCCAACGGAAAACCATTGAAGTGCCAAGGGAGGTATGAGCATGTGCATGTGTTACTGCAAGGTATCCCCTTCTCCCTTACTCTCTACTCTTTGCCACTAACAGGGTTGGACTTGGTATTAGGCGTACAATGGTTATAACAATTGGGAACAATTGTATGTAATTGGAAAAAAATTACAATGGAGTTCTAGTGGGAAAATCAAACTCACAAGCTACAAAGGACAGATACCCAACCCATTCAAGCTGCATCCTTAAAAGTTATTTCAAAGGAATTACGGCAAGGAAGTTCTATGTTTGCGGTCTGCCTGCAATCCACAATACATGAAGTGCAACAAGATATCCCATTTTCCATGTTTCACTGCTTAAAAAGACATTGGGTGAGTCCAACGATACTACGGTTGAATTACCTTTTACTGATGATGGTGAAGAAATTATCATGGAACCTGAAACCATCTTGGATACACGTTGGGTTAAAAAAAGATCACATTTTGTTGAAGAAAGACTTGTTAAATGGAAATGCGTACATCTAGACGATGTTACGTGGGAAGCTACTAAAGAGTTGCGAGATCGGTTCATAAACATGAACCTTGAGGACATGGTTCCAGTGAAAAACGGGGGTATTGATAAGCCAAGAAGATCGCAACGTGTTCCTAAGAAGAATCCAAGGTTCCTAACATAAGAAACATGCAATGCAAGGAGCTGTTGAGGATTATTTGCTGGCACAATTTTGTTAGAAGACTTAGTCTGAAATATTTAGTTTTTATTTTGCTATTTGAATCAGTATTAACTATTTATTTGCTAATAGTTGTTGGAGTCCTTGTTTTTATTAGTTAAGGTTGTAAGTTTAAGAGAAGGTTGTTTTTTTCCCTTATGTATTTAAACTATTCTAGTATGCAGCAAAAAGGGGCGTTCATTAGAAAAAAAATCCAAATATTGTGGTTCATTCTCGCCCTAAGAAGAATTTTTTCTACTTATTTATAATAGCTTTGACAAGGACCTGTCATATTGGGAGGCTTGAAGAATGGAAGTGAAGGTGCTAGTTTTAGTGGATGAAAAAACGAAGAAAATGTGCAGGTCTTAATAGGTGGAAAATGAAGAGAAGATGTTGGCTTTAATGGGTGAAAAACGAAGATAAGATGTTGGCTTTAATGGGGGTTCAATGGAGTTTGGTCTGGGAAGAAAAAGAAAACGAAAAAGAGGAGATGTTGTTGGGTATTAATAGGGGTGGTAACAATGCGTGAGATCGATGAGTGGTCCGAGGTGACTTTTTCACCCTCTATTCTTTCCTTTCTCTTTTCTTCTTCGTCCTTTTTTTTCTTCTTCTACTAGAATTTTTTGGATTTTTTTTTTTTTGGTTGAATTCGATCCCCCATAACGTGTGCTTCCACTAGATTTTATAAAGATTTCTAAAAGAGATCGAATCATACTAAGATCCTACCTTATGGGCGATGATCCTTTATAGAGTAATGTTGAAAAATTCATAGTTTCACCGTGTAATCTATTCTTATGTTTTGTGTGTTTTATTGGGGACAAGGTTTGAACTCAAGACCTCCGAGGCGAGTTTTTCACCCTCTATTCTCTCTTTTCTCTTTTCTTCTTCTTTTTTTTTCCTTTCTTCTACTAGATTTTTTCGGGGTTTTTTTTTGTTGAAATTGATCCCCCATAACGTGTGCTTCCACTGGATTTTATAGAGATTTCTAAAAGAGATCGAATCATACTAGGATCCTATCTCATAAGCGATGATCCTTTAGAGAGTAATGTTGAAAATTTCATAGTTTTATCATGTAATCTATTATTATGTTTTGTATGTTTTATTGGGAACAAGGTTTGAACTCAAGACCTCTTAAATATTATTTGTGAAATGTAGAGATTTCCACAATTGTTGAAACATAAGTTAAAAGTGTTTTTCCCTTTTTTGTATAAGTTGAAAGTGAAAGATTCTCTTAGCTTTCTTGTTTGTGAGAATTATAAAGACAACTCTTCCAAATTTTAGTCCCACATCGAATAAATACAAGAGTGGTGCTCAACTAATAAAGGATCCCACTCTCGCACTTGATTGAATGTGGATGAGAAAGAGAGTGAACCTCGTGCGCACATGGGGGCCCAAGGCACTATGGGACTACACTGCCTATTATGTTTGGGGCCAACTCGTCAAAAAACCTTAATGCGCATGCGACATGCGCACAGGAGGGGTGCAAATCTCCGAATTTGATTTGTCAATTTTAACTAACCGTGGAAAGGAATCTTAATTGATTTTATTTATAACTTTATTTCGATTTGTTGATGATGATGTCTCATCGTTATCTATGTTATCGATCTATTTATACACATTCAGGATGGCCATACAAATATTTCTTGTGTGGAAGACATTTATTCAATGTGTTTGATTTCATGATAAAAGAAATAATTATTTCTCAACGACACATATGACATGTTATTTTCTTCGAACATTAAGGTATAAACTATTCGGGTTGTTTGCATGGCCAACATACATAAATTCGCTTCACATATATATGATTGAACTTTAGTTGTTATTGGGACCCCAAATCCTAAATTATTTATCTTACATTTAGAATTAGGCTCATATAAAACCCTAAACGTTAAAAAATAGAAATCTAAGGGGTATCTCTAAATTTAATAAAAAATAAATCATGAACTTGATTATGATCATGATCAAGATCTAAGGTGTATCTTAAAATTTAATAAAAAGTCATGATCAAGATCAAGATGTACTGAAGATCTTACATCATGATCTCTTGTTAAATCAAGATCAAGATCATGATCTAACAAGAGATCAAGTACATCGAAGATTTTATTTAAAAAACAGAAGAAAGAAAAAACATACCTTTAAGTGATCTTGAGGAAGAAAGAAAAAGGAAGAAAAGTTGGGTCTTTTCGATTTTGTTAGCTTTGAGGAAGGAAAAGATGACACAAAATTTGAAACAATTTGATTTTTTTTAGGATTGAGGGTATTATTGTCCGAAAAAGACGAAATATGCACATGCACACGCGCGCGCGCGCACACACACATGCAAAAATTCCACTTCAAGTGACCTTTTGGGCTCTTATTGGTTGTTACATTTTTCATAAATATTTATTCCCATGGTTTTTTTTTTTCTGGACAATTTCCCCTTTATTTTATTTTGGTAAGGGAGAATTTTTAAGTAAGGATATGTTTGATTGCAATTCAAATCAAATCAGGGTGAAAAAATGGTTTGCCCAAATGGATGAGATTTTCCATCCAAACAGACAAATCATTTTCTCACCCCCCTTGTAAAATCAGAATCCAGGCCCTGGGTAAAAATAGTTAGTGAGTAGCCAACAAAATGTGTGAAAATTTTAAAACATATAACTGTTAACATTAGTTCTAATTAAAAAAATTAATTAAAGATCATAAAATAGCAAAACATTTACAAATAAATCTGAAAAAACTTGGTGAATAACCAAGAAAACGTGAAAAAATAATTTAGATTCAAAATCTAAATATTTAATTATTAATTAGTTAATAATTTATTAATTATTAATCTAGAAAATTGGTGAATTATCAAGAAAATGTGTAAAAAGAAAAAATGAATTATACCTTGTTTTTACTGAATGTGTAAAGATTCTAAAGTTTGGCAATGATTACGAGAGATAGAAAGCTCCTCTTTATCAAGATTTATGAAAGGTCCAAGTCCACAATTGAAATACAACAAGCCCATTGATTACAAACAGCCAAACACCCACAAACTAATTTTCTTGTATTGTAGAAACTGCCAAGAATAGCATCACTGAACCTCCAACAATACCAAAAAATGCAGAGTTGCAGACCTCTTCCAGACTTGTTTACACAACTCAATCCAATAGATTCCAACTTGAGAAGCTACACCAGACGTTTTGGAACAAGTAAACAATATATACAATCCAAATTATCTCCACACTGTTTCATTTGCATCCGTGAAAATTGCATTGTGATGCTCGATGAGGCACTGAACAACTTCGATAGCACTGAAGTCAGTGGGCAACCCATCGTCTAGCGGGATGGCAGAGGATGCATCGTCTTCTTCTATGGAAATAAAAAATGAAAAAGAATGAGTAATAAGTAAAGAAACAGGTGTTCGACACTTCGACTCATAGTTCAGTAGACATATTGAAATGCAACTTTGAGGTCGCTAAGTGGGTTTAAGTCCTGCTTACTCACCCAAATAGAAAAAGATAGAAGAAAGAAAAAGAAAGTTGAGAAGATGGTAAGCCCATATGCATATAATTATCCATCAAACACCACTTTTCAAAAACCAAAAGAAAAAGCACAAAGGGGTGACATAACAAATGCATTCAAGGAATATAATGATATTGCTCCTGAGGAAAAAAAATGGTGTAACTGATTTTCTTAATCTGCCTACTTGAAATAACAAAACGACACAATAAAGGATCGGAAAAACTTTTTCCATGCTCACTATTTGTGTGTGCTTGTTTGTCATGGTTCTCAAAACAAGAATAGTTGACTATAATGGGAAATAAATAAATTAATGATATTAAAAATAAAAATAAAAAAGAATCCTTTAATCATTATCCCCATAAGCCGTGTGTCCAGGTATCTGCTTGAAGTGAAATAGCAGGGTCTCTGAAGGATTAGAGCACCCCATGCACGAGGTCCTTACGTCCGTTCTGGTGTTAATCTTCTCTTGGAGCAAGACTTCTAAGGAATTTAGAGGAGTAATTTTTTTTTTTTTGTTGAAAATTTCTTGTTCAAGTGGTCTCTCTCTCTTGTTTTTTATTGGTTTGTAGGGAGTCTCCTTTTTTCCTCTTTTTAATAACATAATGCATATAGGTTCCTCCCTGGAGTGAGAAAACTATACAACCATAGCCAACACCTGTTTGGGTCAAGACCCATGGTCAAAGCATTCGTGCTTCATCCAAGGGACACTAAATAATATAAAATCATGGGTATCCCCAGCCACAACGCCACACACCTAACAATATACCTGAATATTTAGAAAACTGACTCACCTGAAAGTGTGTCCCATGCACTGTAAGTAGGTAGTGAATCCATGGTTTTCCTTGGAGTACCTTTGGATGAATAAGGGCAAAACTGACCAAAAAATTCCGGTCTCTTCTCCTTCTCCCAAATAATGAGAGGAGCCATTTCCACGGCAAGGCTACAGGCATCCATCTGCATGGAGATTATCAATAAATAAACATGCTAGTTAGACCACCCACTAATCAGTCGACATGTTTGCCAATCAAGTTTTAAAAAAGGTACTTACAATTCTGCATAATTGAATACTTAAATGTGAATGGAGAACGGAGGCATAAATTTTGATACTCAAACTTTCTAAATAGCATAGTTTGTGAGAGATCAGTTTGGTAAAATGAACATAGTCATCCAATTGGTAACCTTCATTTTCTAAATCATTTGCCACATTTTATGCAATGAGGAATAATGTGGTTGAATGATCTCAGAAACAATAAAAAAACAACAGATCACATTGTTATGGTCATTTACTTGGTTTTTAGCCAAGGAGATCCGCCTCTCATGTTCATGTCAAATTCAGAGGTCAAGAACCTCTTTCGTACAATTGAAACATTTAATATTTGTCCCAAAGTTGAGCATGTTTTTAACATAAAGGCAGATATCACACATGAGTTTCCTCAAAATTTTCTGAAAACGCAAATGTTGCTTCCATTGACTTAATACCCCATCTGAAGCTATTACATGTCTGAACTTGTCATATCACCATTTTAGAGCTTGCTTCATATAAGTTCATGCAAGAATTTGATTCTTCTCACTTCTAGGAATAGCGTAACCCACGTGGTTGCTCCGTGCAAATATACTCTTTCCAGCTTTCCATTTAGAAATGTTTGTTTTCAGATCCACCTTCTTTGTTTAAATAAGAAGCAAAAGGAAATGGTGGCCAAGGCAGCCACCTGTAAGACACAAAACAAGGCAGAGTAAAAGCCAAAGATTGAAAGCCTCTCATAATCACAAACGATATCCCATTTAAAAATGAAGTCCTCTAATAATATTCCTTTAAACTCCTAAAACAGCCTGCTCCAACAAAATAATAGACCCATGATATACAAGAGAACCTCCTGAAAAGTATGGTCTTTCCCTTTGAAGATGGTGTTGTTCCATTCCAACCAGATTCCTCAACACACAACAAACAAGGTTAAAAACCAAAAGGAATTTTTTTTTTCTTAAGGGGTCTTTTAGCACCCAACTTTGGAAAAGAGCTGAAAGAGAAGACAAAAACACCAAGAGGGTTTGAATAATAATAATAAGTGGATCCATATCTTGCTAGCAAAAGGACAATGAATGAGGAGATGACTAATAGATTTGCCACTCAATTTACAGAAAAAACAGAAATTAGCTGAGTGAACAGGCCCTTTCATTGAGTTGTCCATTGCAAGAATTTTACCAAGGATGGTTGACCAAATAAAGAAAGATACCTAGGATGAAACTTAGGACCCTAAATGACAATATTTGAAAAGGGACTTGAACAAATGGCGATCAAAGAACTATAAAAGAAATTGAAAGAAAACTTCATATAAGGCCAGCATCTCATACTCCAATGTCCTTCGCCAAAGGTTCAATCTGAATCTGAGGAATGCAATCAATTAGGCAGGAAGCCTCTTGAATCTCCTAATCATTAAACCTTCTTCCAAATCCAAAGTCCCATGAAGTTTAGTCTCCAGACTGAATCATGAAGTCTTTAATAAGAGACTTTCTTTCTGAGATACACTGACTAGATTTGGGTATTTAACTCTAAGGGAAAGAATTCCACACTAGCAATCCTTCCAGAATCTTACTCCATATTATTTTCCCACCACCTTTAAATGCAATTGTATTGCGGAATTCCTGGGTAATCTTGCAGATCCCTCTCCATAAACAGCACTCATTGGTGGTTAACACTGCCACCCATCCATCCACATCTATGGACTCCGTATTTAACCTTAATAACCTCTTTCCATAATTAGAACCCTCATTCCCAAATATCCAAAGCCATTTCCCTAAAAACACATTATTCATTGTCCTCAGATGCCTAATGCCAAGTCTGCCATATTTTTTCAGTAGACAAATCTAATTCCATTAAATCAAATGAACTTTCCTATCGCCATTTGTAAAAAATTGCAACACATTCTCTCTATGTGAACTTCAATGCTTCTAGGGATGGAAAATAGAGATAAAAAGATATTGGGAAACTCGAAAGGGTACTCTTGATCAATGGCATTCCTCCTTTTAAAAGACACTTCAATTTCCAAGACTTGATTTTTCTCCATATTTTATCTTTGACTGGGTCCTATATAGATTTGCTCCTATAAACTGCTCTGAGTGGAAGACCTAAATATGAGGGAAATGAATCCACAAAACGACCAAGAGATATGTTCCGTCGGGAAATGTTATCAAAATGATCCACTGCAAAAAAAATTTGTTCATTCTGAGATTTTTCGCTAAAAACTGGAAATCACCTCAAAACAGATCAGTCAACCCTAAGGAATCTTATCTGATTCATCGAATCATCCAAGAAAATAAGTGTGTTGTCTGAAAACTAAGTAGGAGGCTATTGGCCCATCCAATCTCACTTTGAACCCAGATATTGCTCCTGTGTCCACTGCCCTTCTCAGCACACAATTTAAAATTTCAGCTACAACAAGAAATAAGAAAGGAGAGAGAGTCTCCTAAAAACACCCAAGTAAAATTTTCCAAAGCACATTGACAAAGAATTGAGATCAGAAAGCCCCAATAAAATGATTCAATACAAAGATAAAAGCTTTGTTCCACATCATTATGATACCTCCTGATGACCCTATAGCTGGTAAGACTACCCACCCAATCTCAGGGCTCCACACCTCTCTAATGTTTTTTTTCATTCACCTCCATCACTTTTGATTCCTGAATTGAGACAATATGAGGGTCCCTCGATCTGATCATCTCCTTAACTGAAGCTCTTTTTACTCTCATATAATCCTTCGAGATTCCATGAAATAATTTTGATCCCCATTTAAACAAATTCTGCATCCCATTTTTACTTATTTTGACACAACCATTAATCTCTGGGAAATGACACATTTATTCCTAGCCCCTAGCCTGATCAACTTGGGTCTCCTCTCGGACTTAGAAAATGGGTCCCTAATTTAACTAACGCTACCCACCAAATGTGTTTTCTCACTCATTTCTATCCCCACTACAAAACTATCTTCCTTGTGGGCCTCAAGATTTCCCTCTTTATCCCCTTTGTTCACCTCCATTGATTCTGACATTGTATCTGATTGGTGATATGCTACCTCCAACTCTTTCATTTCACCAATTGCCACCGTAAGAATAACCGTTGGGTTCCTATTCTTGGTTGATTCTGATAGGCCAAGGGATACATCGATGTTGATTATATGGTCTATTAACCATTTAAACATTTCAGGCTTTACTTTTTCCCTCCAATTTTTTGCCTTCTTCCTCTTTCATTGACATTTCCTCTTCTTCCTCAATCACTCTGACCATTTTCGATTCTACAAGAGTCTCTTGGAGTTGGAATTCTCCCCCTTTTCTGACTCTTTTTCATGGTTCAGTCTAGGAAAATTGGATTGTCCTCCCAATGTTGAGATTTGCAAATTCGAACCATAGTAAGCAATTTCTCCGATTTATTGGAAAAGTTAATACTAAATCACGACTTTTTCCTTCACCGATTGAATCTCGACTTAATTGTGACTTTTTCAATAAGACACGACCTTTGCTGTTTTTTAGATTAAATCACATACTTCACAATTAAATCATGATTTTTTCGATTTAATCGGAAAAAAAATTGAAAGATGAGCTTGATGCACTACTAAGAGGATATGACCTTGATGAAGATGATGGTGACCATTTTACCCAAAAAATGTAAGATAATGATGATGGAGATGAGAATAACATTGATTCTTGTATTTTGACTAGTACAATATAAACCTTGAACATGTTGAAGACCCTGTGGTTATTTGTTGGGGAAGGATGGATGATATCAATATGGGATGATCATTTCCACTTTTCCTATTCCCCGTTATAACCAATAACCATTTATGTTGATTATCTAAGATCGATTCACTTGAAATTTTGACGCCATTGACTTGTCATATTACTAAATAACTCGTTTTAGTCTAATAACAAAGGTCTCTATCTAACTTCCGAGATGCTTGATATCAAGAAAATCAAAGTAATCGTTAGAGTGCTAATGATGAGAGAATCATAAGATCAGATGCTCTATCTCACCCCTGCAAACTTGTACATGGACTTTTCCTGCAATTGCCCTTACAGGATAATAATCTTATGAATCATCATATTGTATAGTGGCCATGAAATCAGAAACCAAATTGAGGCCATCCTTGTTACTGGTGCAAACATGTCAAATTAGACAAGGCCTTCTCTCCTTTAGCAAGTCTCCCCTTGTACTGGTCCAAATGCCTTGCTGTTGATAAACCATTTACCCTAAAAAGACTGATATAATGGGGAAGGCGCAACTATGAATATAAAAGGATCACGGGTCCAATTGGGACACGATACATGAGCACGTCACATCTGGAAGCGGAGGCGGATAACACAACACTCAACACTCCCCCTCACCCATAAGGATGGAAAATTCCCTCAAGGAGACTTGAACCCACTCTGATACCATATTGACAAACCATTTATCCCAAAAGACCAATCTGATGGGGAAGGTGCAACTATGAATATAAGAGGGTCACGAGTCCAACTGGGGCCCGATACTTGAGCACGTGACACTCGGGAGCGAAGGCAAATGACACAATATTCAACACTTGCCACAACTTTCAACTTCTTCCTGAAGATCCACTTGCATGAATAGGTCTAGTTCTTACAAGGTAAATCTACCAAGACCCTAGTCTTGTTGGACATTATTGAGTGCATTCCATCCTCTATTGCTTCTCACCGAAAGATAATATTATGTAGGGGCATAACTTCCTCATATCTAGGTCATTCTTTATGGCAAACAAATTAAAATCTGGCCCAAAACCCTTTAGAACCCTAGCTTGAGAACTCCCTCTCGGCTTTATTCATTTTATTTTCAAAAAGACAAAGATTGAACTGCTCCCTCTTCAGTTTCAAGACTACAAAGGAAACATGTTCTCAAAGAACTTAGCATGAACATACTCAATTACTACCAATCAAAAACACACTCAATTATTGCATTTGTTGGTGGCAACTCAAAATTTAGGAATCTGTATGGCCTTACTTTCATCCAATCAAGATACAACGAACACCTTTCTACCGTACCCTAGAAGTTTTGTTGTCTAGTAGTCTATCATGAGGTAGATCCCTTGCTCAAAAGTAACCAACATTAGGAAATCTTATAAAATGTCCTTCCAACTTGTGTGTCACTCTTACGAATTTGGACAGAAAAAAAGAGAACTTTATAGGTAACCCTGAACTGGTGAGCATTGTGTTAACCATATCCTCAAGTGTCCCATTCTTTCTATCCACAGCTCCATTTTGTTGGGGTGTGTAACCTACAGTGAATTGTTGCTCTATCACAGGATTCACACAAAATTAAGAAAACTCATTCTTCATATATTCTCCCCCTCTACCTGACCATACAGACTTAATCTTCAGATTAGGATTATTATCTACTTCTTTGTTTATCTTGAATTTGTCAGACATTTATCATTGGTCTCCAATAGGTAAAAATATGCATATCTCAATATGTCATCAGTGAAAGTAATAAAATAATTCTTCTCGTCATGTGACAAGAAATCCATGACATAGACATCAATGTAAACTTCCACGCACATGCTCTCATACACATGCAAGTAATGCATTCATATTTATACGCAAAAGAGCAAAAGATCCCATTCACTGCATAAATAAAATAATCTTGACCATTCTCCAATAAAAAGATAAATTGAAAATCACATTGATTAACATTAAACACAAACATCCACATTTTCAAAACTAGCATAAACATAAAAATGTGCTTTCAAGAATACTAGATTGGAGAACCAAAAGAAAGATATTGAACTTATGCTTCCACAATAACTTTCAAACTATTGAGACTTTGAGGATGATACCCTCCATAGATAATTAAAGTGGAGGGGTGTTTCTAGAGTGCCATGTGTTTGCACATCCCAATGAAACCAAAAAAGAATAGTTTATAAGATGGTAGTAAGACCAACTATGCTACATGGAGCTGAATGTTGGGGCAATTAGAGAACAATATGTTCAGAAGATTGAGTGTATAAGAGATAAGGAAGTTGGATTGATGAGTGGAAAGACATAAAAAAAGAAGAAGAAATGAATGCATATGTGACCAATGTATGAATAGCCATGATATATAATAAACTAAGGGAAAGTAGATTCAAATGGTGTGGTCATGTTCAACAAAGATCAACAGCAGTCCCAGTTAAAAGGAACAAGCTAGCTGAAGGTTCATAACGAGTGATCGGAAGAACAAAAAGGACATGGATTGATTGACGTAGTGAGAGTATATTTAGGACCCCTGAATTAATGTAAGACATGGATTTAAACAAAATTGAACAAAACCAATCCCATATTTTGGGATTAAGTATTTGACAGAATAGGGTAAACATTTTATTTAAGATCAGCATACCCTCGTGCATTTATCAGATATAGTTGATGGGTTTTCCCACAAGTCAACTAATTCTTTTAGCTAAAAAGAGACAAAAAGTGCTTGCCTTGTTAAGAGACGACTTCTGGCTCACACAAAGCAGCAATGCAGTGATGAATTCCAGTGTCATGTAGTTTACATTTGGAAGCTTCTTCAATATGTTTCTCATTGCCTGTATGCTGGAACGAGCATCTCTAATTTCATGATAAAGCGCAAACGTGGTGAGTGGCTCAGGAAGGCTAGCAATGTAACACTTAGCCAAAATTGCAACCTCAAGTGGGCTAACACCCTCTGGCAATGATGCATTCCAATCTGTAAAATACAACGACGACAAACATGATTATGTTCATAATTATGTCTAAGCTTATTAAGCGTTCAAAAAGTTATACCTTGGTTGTATAACGAAATCAACTGTTGAATAATTTTCCTGTCTCCTTCAGATTTGAACAAGTATTCTGAGTTCAACCCTGAAAGGCATAACAACAAATATTAGCAACCCATTGATTATTTTCAGTGATACACTGTATACTATGGTGGCATAAAGTTTGCAGCATGTAATTGTCTGGAAAATATTTTTGTGGGTGAAAAAAAATATAGTTTTCAGATGCAACAAATATTTTCAGAAAACTACATCACAAACCAAACATAACCTATTTTTATTTCCATTTCTTGTTATTTACCTGACAATATGAGGTAATCTGCACATTTGACCAAAACATGAGGAATGGGCCTGCTTGATTGTTGACGTTGTACAATTATCTCAACTGGAACTCCAAATACTAGAGAAAAAAAATTGAAGTCAGAATGGATCGCCTTTTCGGTGCAACTGGAAGTTTGGACATGATAATTTATATACTAAGGGTATGCAAATTTATAAACAGTCTCCACCAATAGAAGCATCACCAGTTTCTACTTCTAATTAATACTGAGTAAGCTGCTCTGCCTCTGATTATGCTCTAACCTCCTTCGTTAATAATTCATTTAAGAAAAAGAAAAAAAGAAAACTTTCCCATGAATGTTTCAATCACTTCATTAGCCAGAGCTTCAAGAATCACATTAGTGTTGAAACATTCAGATACCATTATAAGGGTATCTATCTAGTTCTTTGAAATTGAAAATAAGAATATGTTTACCAAAAAGGTAACTTAGAAGTAGCACTTTAACAGAGCTCCGTCACAAAAGCACCTATTTACAGGCCACCAAACCTAAAGTTGATCTATTGTCCAAGTTGTGCTCTATTGAAGCAACAAAAAAATGTATCTATTCACATGGGTGTTACAATAAAATAATTTAAATCAGAAGGTTTTATCAAAATAAACATAAGGAAAAAATGTACTCAAAGTAAAACAAAACATTTCAATAAATCATAGAGCTGCCCACTAAATTTATAAATACAAGAATTTATAAGATGAACAATTATCAGACAACTATATTTCTGTCAAACTTAATGGTGTATTTGAGTATCACAAGACTGTTTTACTTCACAAAGAAATTTGAAAAAGAGGTATCCAGTAATATTGCATTCGTAAGGATCAAGAACTATCTAGACAATAGAACCAAGATTTTAGTCCAAAAGTTCAGATGTGCATTGGAACCTTGTTAAACATGACGTAGATTTCAAAACATAACTAGGATCCATACAAAAAAGGTAAATGAGATTAATATAATCCAAAGAATTTGTACAAAACAAAGAATACAGGTAAATGTATAGCCAGATAACATATTATTTCCTTTAACAAATAATCATCAACAAAACCTCTGTAAAAAAAATGAATGGACAAGAATGTTATTAAACTAATTTAAAGTCAGTACTTGACCTTAAAATGTACTTGAAAATGAACAGTGAAAAATAATTTTAAAACGTAAATTTTTTTTGCTTATCATGGGTATCCCCGCCCTTCGGGTGAGACTAATCCCACGGTCACACGCACCACCCCCTTAGAAAGTCCTACGTACTACTGGTTGAGTTGGGAGTCAACAATTTCCATCCTTGTAAACCCTCAATATTGTAATTCAAAATGGTTGAAGGAATATAAATCTCACCATCAGTGCTTGCAACTCCCTGCAAAACAAAAGAAAATATCAAGACTAAAAAGTGCAATTTTCATGCACAAACTGATTATTTTCTTTAAAAAAAATGCATTATGTACCTTCTGCCAACGCTCAATGTTCGTCAAAATACTCTTGCTTCTTTGTGCAGTCTTCTTTGCCACCTAAAGAAAATTACCACAGAAAGATATAACATGAACTTTCACCATCTTAACTTCACAAAACTGAAAGTCGAAAAGAATTACAAGAATTTACATTCGAGCATGCTTGAATATAGCCTCGTTTTCTAGATATATAGAGAAATTTTATTAAGTATTCATTTTTTATAAGTAAAATTTACATGCATAGGAGGTTGAGGACCTACTAATAAGAAAAAGAAGCAGTAAATTGGGAAAAAAAAAGAAGATAAAAAGACCAAAGTGTCTAATACTCTCCACTACAATTATATTCCATCTAAAAACACCTAAAGCAACAAACCTCCAAACTCTCTAACTAATACCTATAAGATTTCGATATAGCACATAATGGTTTAGATATCATCCTCGGGAGGAAAAGGCATAGATGTACCAGCTTTAGAAGAGATCCAACACATCAAGGAAATGTCCAACCATCCCAATGAAAACTAAAGAAAACAGCCCAAAAAAGAACAGAAGGCTTGATCTTTTAGTTGTCAGCCTTCAGATTTTTTCTTTAATATCTTTGTTCTAAGCTATGTTACCCATATGCGACAAAGACCTAGGGCACCCCATGGACAGGACATTTACATTTAAAGAAACAAGGCATCTGGCTTAAGAAGGAAATCTGTATTATAGTGTCCAACTAACATAGCTTCTAAGGAAAGGAATCATACCTCTTCCTTACCATCAATTGTTAATCTCATTGAAGACCAAAATTTTCTTCCAAACCACCACTCCACACTTCGTGTTATTCCATATGTCGATATTTATTATTTTCATGAAAATTTTAAAGGCATATCACTTCCTTACCATCAAGGGTTACAATCTCATTGAAGACCAAAATTTTCTTCCGAACCACCATTCCACATTTTTCCCTATTATATTCCTTGATATATATATTTTTTCCTTAAAAGATTTTAATTTGCCAAAAAATATTATTATGCACTTCCACATAATGAAATGAACACCACCACTCCCCAATTTAATCAATAAAATTTGGGTGTTATAGCCACGTGTTTTCGAAATGGAATGGACATGGCTATTTGGTTTCCTTGGACCAAAATCGAGGAATGTATATATATATGTGTGTGTGTGTTTGTGTGCTTGGATACAGTTTCAGGATTCACCATTTGGAAAACCATTATGAAGAGCTCCACCCAAAACCTTAAGATAAAAGTCTATCTAATATGCATAGTACTTCATGAGATGAAATCGAGATCCTGAGGTAACATTGTAGGAGGATCAAACATTTAACTTTGGGCTGCATGTGGGAGATTTGATTATCGAGTTCGTTGTAAACCTTTAAATGTTCACAGGTGAGGGTGAGGCTGGGCATCTACTTATATGGCTGGCACACACATGGTAGCCATAAGATGTAGTGACTTATCTCGGTCATGGGAGTAGAGACTAGACCTGTATGTGAATATATAAATGAGATATGTGCCGTGAATGGATGAGTAAGAGAATTCATCATGGTGATGTGTAATTCTCATGTGCTACTTACTTATCGTCCTTAGACATGAGGGCTCATGGGTTCCTTAGGATTCATGTAAATCAATTTAATTCACGACACCGATCTAAGCTACAATTCTGGGTGCTTTGGGTGGTTGATTTGATTCTATGAAACCTGAAAAATGCTCAACAAGGAATCCACATTCTTATTTAAGGAAGAATATCATGGTTGGGATTTTGAATAAATGGCACATGAAATAATGGTTAACACGTTTGATAAAGAGTTTTACATGATTTATAAAAGTATAAGTTGTATACCATTTAGTTTGAAAAGATTCTTTAGAATCATTTTTCTAATATCTAATTATTTCAAGAGTGTGGGACCATATCTTTTCTTTGTTTGGGGTGGAGTGTTGTGCGCCGGGTTCTATTAGAGGAGTCATTGAGGAATGGCTCCAGTCGGGGTTGGGTTTTCGCCATGCAAAGAAGCTTATTTGGAATTTAACACCGTTCACAGTTCTTTGGTGCATTTGGTTAGAAAGAAATGCTAGAATTTTCCAAGGGAAGGCAAAGTCGCCACAAGAGTTAATTAGATCAACTCTTGGGATCTTATTCTTTTGGTGCAAAATCTTTAAAAGAGTTCAAAGGGATTTTCTTTGAGGATTTCTTGTCTTGGTGGGAGATCATTTGTAGCATTGTCTTGCCTTAGTGGTGGTGGTGGTTGTTTTAATTTTTCATTTGCTTTTTAGGAGGGTCATCTCGACCTTCCCCTTTGTACTGTTTCTTATCTTTTTCTTATCTATCAAAAATAAATTATTTCAGAAGATAACCATAGACTAAGTATCAATGGTCAAGCACCTCACAAATGACATGTTCCCACACCAAGAGACCAACGTGTGATAAAGGGGATAGAGTATAGAAAATTAAGTAGAATCCTTCCATTTAATCTATCTATTTGTCTGGATCCTCACCACACAAAGAGCAAGGAGTTTCATCTCTAAAGGGAATGAAGAACCAAGTGAATTCTTCATTCATTTTGATTATATTCTATTCAAGTTAGCGAAACATGGTGCTAAATTTACAAAAAAAATTGGAAAACATTTAATAATGTATCCCAATAAAAAAAAATTATAAGTACTAGATTTCATTAAAACGAAAGAGGATGAGAAATCCTCCAAAAAGCTAACTACAAACTAAGACAAGCATAACAAAGCAAAGGCGAAAAAAACAACCAAACAAAACAACGACCCAAAAGGGCCACCCCTCAATGGGGACCAACTAAGAACATAAAGCATCCCATCTAAAAACAAAATTCTCAAAAAACAATCCCTTGGACTCTTTGTTCAACTTGCTCCAAAGAAAGAGGAGTCTCAGAATGCCCAAGCTCGCATCACGAATCGATTGTTCCTTTCCCTAAAAGATCCTTCTGTTCCTTTCCTTCCATAGATCCCAACATATGGCAAAGGTCAGAGTGACCCAAAGATACTTGCTTCTACTCGAAAAGATATTAAAATTCCACCCAACAAAGATAGATTCCACAAACAAAAAAAAGACCCATACGATCTGGATTAGAGAGAGAAATTGAACCCAGATTTCTGAAGACAAAGCACAATGAATGAAAAGGTGATTACCCATTTCTCTACTAGACTTACAAAGATGGCAAAGATTTGGACTTGAAACCCCATTTTTACTAAGTTGTCCCAGGAAAGGATCTTATTGAGAGTGGCAAACCAAGTGAAAAAAGAAATATTGGTCAAAACCAAGGACAACCAAAAAGACGAAGCCGAGAAGCTCTTAGGACAAGAAGGCAAGAGAGCCCAATGGAAAGTTTTCACAGAGAAATTTCGATCCTTACTTCCACCCCTCCCTCATTGATTCCTCATTAGTTGCCAGATGATGAGAATTGAGAAGATCTAGAAGAATGGCAACCTCGGCAATCTCCCAATCATTGAAATTCCTCCCGAAACCCAAGTTCCAACC
Organism: Akebia trifoliata; assembly: GCF_017979445.1. Taxonomy (NCBI): domain Eukaryota; kingdom Viridiplantae; phylum Streptophyta; class Magnoliopsida; order Ranunculales; family Lardizabalaceae; genus Akebia; species Akebia trifoliata. Next base: position 30,991,933 of record NC_141385.1, on the reverse strand, counting down.
AAGATCAATCCCGTTACGAGTAGCACACTCCTTAACAGTCATGTTCCGCTTCAAAGATACCGCATAAAATGAAAGAAACTACATTGATAAAGGAGAATCCCCACACCAACTATCTTCCCAAAACCACACCTTCTCCACTCTACCCACCTTAAATCTTCTCTCTTTATTGAACTGCTGAGAAACCTTCAAAATACATTTCCACACACTACAACCAAAGTACCCTTTGCCTCCTCACTCTCCTATCCTAAACCAGTTTCCCCATACTTAGAAGCAATCACTTTCCTCCAAAGACTCCCTCTCTCAACCCCAAACCACCATAACCACTACCCCAAAAAGGCTCTAATAAAATTCAACTAGCAAAGTAAGTAAAACACCAAATTCTACTAGTTTACTAAACAAATAATTAATAGGAAATCATAACAACTTTATAATTAGTTTACTCAATTTGATATTTGAAAATTCATCATTTCTTACATTTTCAAACAAGTCAAGAAAGTTTAACTACCTTACCAGAATGCAAAATAGTTGTAGATACACAAGATATGCACATGTCAAAGCCTTGTTGAGGAAAATTAAAGAAACCCCTTGGCAAAACTACATTTAACTATGTTGTAACTTTTGGAGTTATTGATCATTCAATTAAGTAACAGAATATCCACCATTTTTACTTCTATGGAAGATTACCTCTTCAACTTTCAGCTTTCCTACAACAACCTTGTCCTTTGTTTCAGAAATTCCCTTCCTCAGCAATGTGCCTGTAGAAGCAGCAGCAGAAATAAGGCGTTCTTGCACGGCATCTCTTGATCCTGGCCGTTGTGTGGCCTCCTGAATAATGGACCACCGACTCTTCACCAATGACCCAACTCGTCCTACCACATTGGCCACATTTCCTTTTGCATCTTTTGCAGCTTCTCCTACAAATGTTCCAGCCGATTGCCCAGCTTCTTTAAGTTTGACCCCTGCATTAGAACTTCTCCCACACACTCAGAGGATGAGAGGAAAAAAAAAAAGGGAAAGAAATTATAACATAGGAGTTTGTTTTTGGAGACCTCTAAGAGATCCCACATTCTCATTGGCCCACATGTATTGAAGGGCATCTGAATTAACCAAATACCCATATTTTACCAACATTGAGATGCCTTCAATACACATGGACCAATGAGAATAGGCCTCCGAAACCGTACTCATAACATAGACATTAATCCACAACTCCTAATGCTTCAAAGAAGTTGCAGCGAGAAATTTACAGCTTACCCGAAGAAGAAAAGAAGTCGCTTGCCTCCCCATTCCACTGAGGTGAGAAAGCAGAAGACATGGAAACAATTCTTGTTGGATAAACCCAAACTATACGTAATGAAACCTATTCCCACATACAACAAACAAAATATATCGCATGCATTAGAAACCTGCACTATAATGAAGCAAATCCAAAATACAAAAAGAAAATATAAATTTACTCACTTTAGTTTAGTCCATATATATCAAAATCAAAACCCAAAAATTTAAGATGGGAATGCTAGAAAGCAATATCTTAAAGGTCTTGAATAGATTCAGCTCCGTAAAAGACATTGAATAGTAAAAGTTATTCTAGAATTACTTTGTAAAAATTACTCTCAATTAAAAAATATATATATCTTTATCTTTGGATAGGAACAATACTATCGCTTTTTTTTCTTCTTCTGATTATTGATTATTTATTCTTTCCAGTTATTGGTAAGATTGTGATGCATGCTTCTGACATGGTTCAAAATATCAGAAGCTGACATGAAACATTGAATGTTTGGGAATATTTCAAAATTTATTGGATTGTATCAGAATGTTTTGAAAAATATCATTGTGTTGGTCGATACAATATCAAATTTTCTCTTGATTGAAAAGAGATTTTAAACCTTGCTTCTGAGTACCATTCTGATTCTCATCAAGCTTCCATCAAATTGTTCATGAAATATTTCATTTTGGGTTTACTTGATTTGCATCAATTCAGTTACACACAATGGCATTGGAATTGGGTACATTTCCTTTTGAGTATCAAAAAAAGAATTATGTACTTATCGAGGTACATAGACATATATATGTTTATGTTTACATAGACATATATATATGGGAAATGTTCAGCAACAAACATTTTGGCAAAACATTTTTCAAAACATGGGTTAGAGGTTTTGGAATGGGCTGATTTTTGGTGAGGATGATCTCTACGGTGAGGAGATCATCATCACCAAAAATCAGCCCATTCCAAAACTTCTAACCCCATCAAAAATGGTTTACAAAAAATGGACGGTCCACGATTTTTCAACTTGTAAACTGGGGCTAGAAGTTTTGGAATGGGCTGATTTTTTGTGAGGATGATCTCCTCACAGTAGAGATCATCCTCACCAAAAATCAGCCCATTCAAAAACCTCTAACCCATGTTTTGAAAAATGTTTTGCCAAAATGTTTGTCAAAATGTTTGTTGCTGAACGGGACCCTATATATATACATGATGTGTGACTTCAATGTATAAATATTATAAATTATCAAAAAAAAAAAAAAAAAAAAAGGACAATTTATTACCATCACAAATTAGATGTTTAACCGCTCACTCAAATTTCTTGACTTAAAATTCTCAAAATCTCCATAACAACAGAACACAATCTCAATCAACCTAAACGGCTAATCAAAATTCAACAATAGATCATTTCTTGCAGAACCAATCATGAAATTCAGCCACGAGCGTCAATTCTTACCCTAATTTCAGATTCTAAAGAATTTCTCTCATAAATACCTAAAAAGGAAAACTTATACAGATATCAGAAACTCGTAATAAATCTTTCCTTTAATCTAAACTAAATCTCCATCAATAAAAATTCAATTTTGCAAGAATCAATCGGTTTGATCATCAAAACACAACCCAAAAAATTAAAAATAAATAAATAAACAGAAGAAGAAAATTAGCAAAAAAAGAAAACACACAATATAGAACAATAATCCAAAATTTCATCAAAAATCTGAAATCTTCCTACCCTTTTTTTTATTTCTCGAACGGAAGATGGGAGAGAAATGGAGGAGAGTCCACCGCTCGCTTTCTCTATTCAAGAGAGAGAGAGAGAAAGAGAGAGAATCTATGTGGGAGCACGGGCCCACCTTAGGTCAGTTAGTCTTTACTCATTAAATGAATCCACGTGTCTGGTTTTTCTTGTACTCGGTAACAGATTTTGTTGGCTAGTTCTAAAGAGGGACAACGAATAACTGTTCCATGGAGTGCGTAGAACCGATATATTTTTGGAGTTATCCACGTTGGCCGTATTATTATGACTTGGCTCTGTTTGAATGTAATTGTTAACTTATCCACTATAAGAATAACACGTTGAATTATGGATCATATGATGTTGAAAGTTGGATTTCCAAAATTTAGTTGTCCAATGACCTCAACAAGCTAAGTTTTTGGTGGAATAGTTCAAAATAAAATTATTAATAATAATACTAGGGTGGAATCTTTCAACAAAAAAAAAAAAAAAAATTCTCTTCTTTTCTCTTCCTATTTGGATGGTGATGAGATTATGGTGGAATGGTCAAACAATCACAATCATCCTCATCGTGATCGTCTACACCTTATTTGAGTTATTGGGGTTAATTATATAATCATATTTTGCAGATATTTTGTATTTGACTTTACTAATATTTTGTATCATGTCAATCCCAAATGTAGTAACATTAATAAACATGTGCAGTTGTGTATCTCGATGAAATAAATTTATAATTCTTGCACATGGCACATCAATGAGTTAGTTGAGTTCGAAAATCATTATTCTTAATAAATAACACTTGATATTTAGTCATTTAAATTTTCTTCAATATGCAAGTATAGGTTAGATATAATAAAAACTAAGAAAACTACACATGCTGCTGACATTGAGACCTCAGCTCTACCACATGAAATTATTTATAACATATTTTATTCTTTACTAAAACCTTTCATAATCATCCATTGAGTTGCCAAGATTTACAAAACTACCCACATGAATGAAGTGGAACGGAAAGACGTGATTTGATCAATGGACTTTAGATCTTTGAGATAAGACTTTGATGATGAATAATTGATGAAAATATTATCCTTTATCAACAACAATAAAATGGTAGTAATTAATTCGAGTTGAGCAATATTAAGCTTTTAGCAAATAATCAATCAGAAAATTAAAAGAACAAATTGATCTGGATAGATGTAGTGTCAAGAATATAAATAATACGGATTGAATATAACCAACCTAGCTACCCAACAACCGCTACTAAAATTTATAGAGAAATACCAACAGAAGATAATAGATATTGCAGTAAAATTTAGTTTGAGGCACGTGTGATGCAAACTATCTTGAAGAAAAATATCGCCATGCCCAGGTGATTTGAGGTTTATACAATCTTCCTTCCCTAGGCTTCAACAGAACAACCTCCTCTCACAAGCACGACAATAGAGCTTTGAACTCTCAGAAGAGAATTTTCTTTGAGTATTCTATGTGTTGTATTTTTTTGTGCTTAAAACTCCTTAAATAGAAGTAGCAACCCACCTAATCACTAACAATGAGCCCCTTAAAACTCTCTCAACAAGTTTTATTAGAAAGACATGTGTTAGACATGTTGGAGACCTTCCTGAAGACTTGCACACGATTTATCTAAAGATAGCGAACCACTCAAAAAAAAAGGAAAGAAATCAGAGGTTGGGTCCAAACCTTCCCAACTACCAAAATAGAAAATTTTAATTAAAAACATATATATAACAATTGAAAGCGCCTTGAATATTTTTCAAGAATTAAAAAAAAAGTATTGGTGAATAAATTGAGGGATTTTTTGGGAATTGGGGAGTTGCCACCTAGTTTAGGTCTAAAAATAAAAAATAACTCTACATGGATCTGGATCGATCCACGAGTAATAAATATGGACAAGGGATCGAGCTACGAGTTTCGGAAGGTGTTGGACATCGATCCTATCTGATAGAGGTAATCGGTCTCTATTATAATCCAAGACTATCCTATGATCAGCGGGTAAAGACAAAAGTCAATATAAGGTCAAATTCAAGAGTACTAAAGTCAAGATCATCCTATGGTCAAAGGTCATCATCATATTATGCAAAATTAGTTGAATAAATCTTATAACTACAATTTCCCAAATAATAAAAATTATTTTTAAATCACGTTAAGGAACTAAAAAAATTATTAAATCTACGTGGCAAAATTCATAAATTGTGTGACATCCCACCAAACACTAACACAAAGCCCCATGTCAGATCTCAAGGCATGGTCTCATTTGTTTATGTTAGCATTCCAAAGCGTTAAATACCTACACCTGATAAATGACATACACGATATTTTGCATATATACATACAAAATAGAATAATAGCAGAAGCAAATATACATTTAATAACGTATGATAAATCAGAATGCAGAAGAAGAAATTTATATGCAGAATTATACAAAAACTCTTTACTTTAACAAAATCCATAACGCTCAAAACCAAAAGTTATATTACTACTTGGACAACCAGACGTCGCTAGGTATAGTCCAGTGCTTACCATGAAAAGGACTCTAGTTGTCTATCTGACCTACCAGATAATCCTCACTCGTACTCTACACTTGTCTTGCCAAGCTTCGAATCTGAAACTAAAAAAAATGAAGAATGAAATGATGAGTAACAATGGTTATCCAGTAAGAAAACAAACAATTTCTGCTAATAATCTTCTCTTAACATGAACAAATAAACATACTAAATCATTTTAACATATGCAAAGTTTTACAGAAAAAACTACGTTAACTGGTACATATAGCTAGGGATGAGCAACTAAACATTTTAAAACTGACATTACATCAATCAACAATACTCACTATAACATTTTTTTATACAAATCTAATTGATCAAATGAAAATATTAAATATGCATTTCATTTTATATATCAAAATAAGGAAACATATACATAATACACAATGGTGGAATAGTAGAATTAAAGAGTTGTGATTCATGACTAGATCACTTCCAGTCAGGACATGATGTTACAATTCCTTACTGGCTTTCAATTCTTGATTTTGTGGTCGGTGTACTTACCATACTTGATTGTCCATTTATTCAACTCAGACTGATCGTTTGACGTAACCGTAAGCAATGAGTCTCTTTTTAATCTGTCAAAACATTCAACTATTATAGATTGTTAGTGAGCACTAACTAATCATCTTCGTCTATGCCTATCAGGCGTGCATGTAATTCCCAAACATATAATCTATTTCTATATGACCACATTTACATTATAAGTTTACTGGTAAAGATAGAGAGAAATAAACCTGACTTTCAGTAGTGACCCACTCTCATACGCGTCCCATACCACGTATGAGTTTGGTTGTCCCTACCGTACATCCTAAGATAGTATATCACTTTGGATGATATGGCAGACTATCCCTTTAGGTATTCACACGTTCTTTAACAGTTCACGAAATAACTATATATATATATATCATTTTTCTTTTGAAAACAAATAAGAAATTAGCATTACAGAGTTGAGAATGGATATCCAGTTTCTTACCATGCAACTATGGCACACGGTCTAAAATAAATAATAAAATAGAAAATTAATCAGCGCCTCGCACTAACAGAAAGTAAATAAACATACAACCAGTATCATTATCCTTGAATATCTATTCATCAATCCACACATAACATCACAATGTAAAATGCAGACATCACCTATCGAGTGTGACTTGGACATTTTACCGTTTCATACCATTTTTTTCTTTTTTCGATTTTTATAGTTTTCACTCTTCTGAATACGATATTCATTTTTCGACATTCATCAACTCAATATGAGTTCATTGATTATTAAAATATTTTTCAAATCTTAAAATTCATTTTTATCAATTAAACTAAAAAATTACAAAACTTATATCAACATGGGGTCTGAGTAAAGCACAGAACCCAACTAGCTAACAAAAAATCCAATGAAATATCTTACCCACGTAAAATTTGTTATAAAATATAATTAAACATATCAAATATGCAAGTTCTAACGTGATTTGAAACAACCAAATGAATTCTATATTTTTGAAAATACATCGCAAGTTTTCATTAAAATCCTAATGCGATTTTTACAATCTACAGTTACTAGTAGAAATTGAGTCCTTACTATCTCTATGCAATAAAATTAAAGTGAGTGCGAAAATCGAGACGATCAATACTAAAATTGAGACATGACAAATGTTAAGATGACTGATTTTTGAATCTAGCCCGATGATTTCAAAGATCATGATATCGTTGTCATTTCTCCTTTTTGTGGTCAATGAAGGTTTGGCCCCAAAATGGATGAAATCCGAGGTTTAAGAATCAAAACCCCCATATCACATGTGGTTGATTTTTGACGATACGGGACGAAAGAGAAGAAAAAATAAAGGAAAATTGAGTGGGTTTGGTAGAAAACGATGCTACGGAAGTTTTTCCATTTTACATCGAAGGTCGAAGATAGACCGTTTACGGTGAATCTACGGTTGAAACTTGAAAAAAAATCAAATTTAAAAAAAAAAAAGTCGTGGCAAGTTCTAGATGATTTTACATGATGATGAATAATAAATTCATTTAAAAATTATTTATATAAATTTTTGGGATGAAATCGATATTTTGCCTATTGTTTTGTTTGACAATAACTTGACCGTCCGGACTTCAAAAGTAACGAATAAATACTCTATTTTGTCTAATTTTTTTATTCCAGATCTAATGGTGTGGTCAAATTCTACAAATTTTATCTCTAGCAAAAATTTACTATTTTAGCCTAATAGGACCCTAAAATTGACGTTTTTATTTTTTTCCAATAATTCAACTTCCTAAACTTGAAAAATGACAAGCAAATAGTTCATTTTCTATAATTTTTCATTACAAACCTAAAGATATGATCAAATTTTAACAATTCTTACTCTAGCAAAAAGTTATTATTTTAGCCTGGTTCGACTTAGAAATCGAAGATTTTACAACTTTTCTATTCGGACTCGCATTTGAGCGTGCTTACAGGCTAAAGTATGCTTTTCAATCATTTTAAATCCAATGGTAAGGTCGAATTCCATTAAAAATGATCAGAAACATCCTAGAGTTTTACCCTAATTCCCACTTTCAAGCTTTTCTCAAACTTTCACTATATATATTTTTTATACGAATAAAAGCTCGAGGTTTTACAGAACTCCATCATGAAATCTCTTTAAAAAGTCCAAATCAATATTCATACTCATGAAAAATAATGTAAACTATATGGGACATCCTTCTCCAGAGGATGTTTCCAATGTTACATTGACATCAAACCCTTTTCTAAAAGAATATTTTCACTTATTGCACACATCACCTCTAACATGCATTTTTTTTATTTATCTTCTTAAGTTTTAAAAAAAAATAGTCAAGTTTCAAGGTAACTACCTTTGGCAGAGAGGATGGGGTGCCTAACACCTTCCCCATCTTCTAATCGGACCTCCCTACTTAGATCTTAAGTAATCCTTGCATTTTCCATGTATGAGTCACTATAATGAAAATCAATTTCAAAATTATTTCAAGTGCTCATTCACACCCATTTCTAAAAGAGACGATGGTGACTCCAAATAACGTAATATTGAGATTCTATGATGAACATCTCATATCTACACCACCTATTAATAGTCAATATAGAGATGTATCACTATTAAGCATAATCTTACATGCTAACATTTTCTCATGCCAAAACAAATACCCCTACTTACATTTGTTATACACATGCGTGGTTTAGTTGATTACCAACCCCAAATCACGCACTAAGGAGAAAATGAGACCTCTCCAACTGTTGACTTAATAACAATATGACCATTAGGAGCAACAATAATTTTAGCAATCGTGACATCCTCATCATTGTAATGTCCTGAATATTCAATTCAGATCTCAAAGAAAAATTGAAATTTGAATTATAGAATATTTGACTAATTGAGATTTATAGATTTCTATTCACAAACTTTTGAGAAAATTTGACTTTGCCCATAGATTCAAAATAGTCGAAAAGCATAATTTAGCTATAAACACACATTAATAAGAGGTTAAACAAAAGAATTATAACATCATTGATTTACATGTCAAGTTTGTATCAAAAAGGGGGGATGATTGTTAGAGTTAGAATTTGAAAAATATGATCACAACATTAGAACTGTTGTGGAAATTATTAAAAATAAAGTATAAGTTTGTGATATTTTGATTCTTGAGCGTCAAGATATCATCAAAATAAAAATAAAAATAAATGCAAAAATGACGTTTGTGTCCTGTAGACACCCCATTTTTGCATTTGCCCAATTCGACAATTCGTCCACCGACTGTTGTGGATTCCTAATGATGAACATAAAAGAACTCGAAGGCTTGTGAGTACTGCTTGATTCATTTTGTTTCTAGTCTTTTCGTCCCCCCTACTCGTCATGACTCGATATAAAAATTTACGCACACTTAGGATCGCTACACCTTACACTCGATTTGTTTAGCACGTACGCTTAGGTTCGCTACATAGTTTGACAACTTAGAGACTTCGCTACATTAGAAAAATATAACTTTGGAATTTAGAAATACTTACACAGTGACTGAAAAAAAAAACCTTATACTAAAATTCATAAAAATCTGTAAAAAATCATCAAAATGACGAAAATACCCCTCATAAAATTTGGACCCCTAAAAAATCTCGAAAGTACCTCCATTACACTCAAAATATGATTTTGAGTCTAACAAGACCCAAATCGATGAAAATCAAAAGATTTAAGAAAAATCTATAAAAAATCACCAAAATGACCCTTAATATCCAACTCTAACATAGAGACTCTGATATCTAGGAAAATAAAATTCAAATAAAAAATCAAACAAAAATTGAACCAAGAAATCATTTTAAAATTCAAATCAAATTTAAACCAAAAATCAAAATAAAATTCTACTTGAAAATTAAACTAAACTAAGATCAAATTAAAATTTAAAATTTAACAAAAATTTAAAATCGAAAATCAAATTAAATTTCAAAATAAAAATTAAGTTTAAATTAAAAATCAAGAAACCAATTAAAATACAAAATCAAAATCAAGTTTAAAATTAAGTTAAAAATCATTTAATTAATTAAAAAGTAAAATTAAGTCGAATTGATCAACCAATCAAAATTAAATTAAAATTGAATCAACCAAATCAAATTTTAAAATTGAATTGAAATACAAAATCCAAATCAAAATTTAAACATGAAACTTAAATATCAAATTAAAGTATCGACAAAAATCAATCTAAATTCAATTCAAATTTAAATTGAAAATCAAGTTGAAATTCATTAAAATCAATCAAATCGATCAACCAATCAAAATAAAATCAAAATCAAATTTAAAAAATTCAAAATCAAATCATAATCAAACAAAAGTCAAATTAAAATTCAATTGATTAAGCAAAGTGAAAATTAAAATTCATCAAACTTTTAAATCAAAATCCAATCCATCGATTAACATTGAAATTAAAATCCAATCGATCAATTAAAATTGATCAACCAAATTCAAAATTAAAATCGACCAATCGAATTCAAAATTAAATCAATCAACAAAAAAAAAAAATCTACTCGATCAAATTGAAATTCAAATCCGATTGAATTAAAATTGAGTTCCAACTGACCAATCAATTTAATGGTCTATGAGAAATTATTAAGGCGAATAGCGTGGGATCACTACCCCTCATTCTCCAAAAATAAAAAAAATAATAAAAAAATAAAAAAGAGAAAGAAAAAAACGTGGATACATATTTTCTTCTCAAACTCTCTCTTCCCCATGTCCTCCATTTCCCTCTCTCCAACTTCTCATAACTACCCATGTCCTCCACCATCACTCACATTTCTCCATCTCTCATGTTTGATGGTAGAACCACCATAAAAGAGGATCAAAGTAACCATTGAAAGGAGAAAAAACGTTTTTGAGACGACCCTTTAAAAAAAATAGTAACATTTTTTTCACCATTAAACCTATAACCTTCTTCCTTCTTCTAAAAAAATAAAAAAAAGTCACACATTCTTCTCCATTAACGTCATCAACTCCTCTCTCCATCTCTCTTTACTATCCAAAAAAAATCAACCATAGCCTCACCTCCATTAACATCTTCTTCGTTACCCTCAAAGAAAAAAAATTGATTTTGGAGAAAGATTCACACATCAAACTTGTAAGATTACGACACTATTTATAAGCTATTTCGAGTTTTTGTTGAAGAAATCCAAGCATCCGAAATCATTCGACAAAGGTAATTTTTCTTTTTTTTAATGTACTTTTTTATTTCATTTATTTATTCTTGACTTCATAATTTTTTATGTACCCGAATGGATTCGTCGATTTTTGAGGTGTACGTGGCACTAATGACAATTTTTTAAATTTTCTGAAATATTGATTGATCAACCAATTGATTATTAATATTATAAGATAGATTTTCTCATTTTGTAATATTAATGGATCAATTCGTTGATTCTACGAAATGTATGAGCTAATTCATTAAGTTTGGCGCACATGACGATTTTGGAAAATCAAGATGTTCTTAATCAAAATTATTGAGATGACTCACTGATTTTGGGTACGTTAGAAATTTGAATCAATTTTTTTTCTCTATAAAATGGATATGTGAGTCAACTCACTGATTTTGTATACATTGAAAATTTCAAATCAAAACTTTCTATGAAATTGGCGCATGAGTCAACTCACTGATTTTTTGTGTGCATTAGAAATTCCAAATAGAGATTTTCTATAAAATCGAGCATGTGAGTCGACTCATTGATTTTAATACACGTGGCATCTAAAAAATCAAGATTTATTTGATAAAAAATTTATGGATTAGCTCACTGATTTTAATGTATGTGACAATTAAAAAAAAATCGATTTTCTTTGATTAATAATGTGCAGCTCAACTCATTAATGTTGATATTAATCAATTCATTGAATTTTTGAATGTACAAAAAATTAAAAAATCGATTTTCTCAATGAAAATCAACGAGTCAATTCACTGATTTTCATGTGCATTGGAAACTGAAATTTCCTATGAAATTGAACAATGAGTTGCTCACTGATTTTAATGCACGTGGTAATTCGAAAATCGGATTTCTTTGATTAATAATTTGTGAGTTAACTCGCTGATTTTAGGATGCACGTGACAATTCAAAAACCGGATTTCTTTGATTAATAATTTGTGAGTTAACATGCTGATTTTAAGATGCACATGGCAATTCAAAAATTGAATTTCTTTAGTTAAAAATGTGTGGGTTGACTCACTGATTTTAATACGCGTAGCAATTCAAAAATCAAAATTTCTTTGATTAATAAATGTGTGGGTTGACTAATTGATTTTAGATGCACGTGGCAATTCCAAAATAAAATTTCTTTGATAAAATGTCGTCACATGACAATTCAAAAAATCAAATTTCTTTAATATAATGTCGTCAATGAGCCAGTTCACTAATGTTGTATACGTGGCATTGAGAATTGATTTCAAACTATTCAAAATGTGACCGAATTGATCCATTAATTTTTGGTGCCACGTAAGCCTTATTAAATCATGGGATTCCTTTTATGCGAAATTCGAGAATCTATGTAATTATCTTAACCATAAGATTCGTTTGGCAAATCAGAGATAAACTGATGATGATGGTTGGACCATGGTCTTGACCCTAGTCTTATCCCATTGACCATATGTTAGTTTTGAATCGTAGTAGAGACCGATCATCTCGATCGGACGGGTTCGGTGCCTAATACCTTCTGAAACCCGTAACTTGACTTCTTACCCATCTCTCTGATCCGTGGACTGACCCATATCCATTTAGAGTTAATTTTGGTTCCTAGACCTAAACTAGGTGGCGACTCCCTATTCTTTTGAAATCCTCGAGATACATAGATCGGACTGCTATTTAGCGGACGACCGGGTCGAGGCGATTTCATGTCCCTAGACACTATAAATACCAAAACATAAAAAAAAATTTAGATTTTAATCTCTTTTGTATTCCTCTCTTCTAAAAATAAAATCCTAGAGAAAACCCATCATCTTCCCATCTTCCTTCATTGGTTATCATCTATGTAGAGGTTTTGATGGATTTCAACGTAAAAAGAAAAATCGATCGGCTCGTTGCAAACTTTAAGGGAAACTAAAAAGGTAAATCTTTCAACAAGAGAGTAAAACATCTTACTCAACTTCATCTTTCATGTTTTTTGTAGACTTTATAGATTGGATTTGAGGCATGGAATATCTAGATCTGAGGATAGGAACATCTAGATCTTTCTAATAGGCATATTTTTTATTTTTTTTATTTTTTATATATCTTAGTTTTCGATTCAAGAAACCTATATTTTTAATGAAAATTAAGAATTAAAAAAAAATTGTATTTAGAATATGTTAATTGATAATTTTGGGATAGATCTATGTTTTAAAATTGATTTCTAGAAGTTTAGTTGGAGAAAATTTGATTTTGGAGTCAAAAATCGTGTTTTTGAAAAAAAAAATTCCCACGCCATTGGTGGATGTTGTAGGTGCCACAGATAGAAAAGGCTTCTACCATTGATAGACTTTCTTGACATTAGTACCACCGATAAAAAAAACTTTTGTCACTGACAATAGGGACGGAGCTAGTAAGGAGCTGGTGAGGGCAATTGCCCCCACAGAACTTTGAGACACCCCTATATTTTCAACTAATAACATGCCCCACTTGTCCCCACTCCCTCACCTCTCTCCCCATTTGCCCCCACACCCCTCATCTTCCTCTAATTTTTACCCCCACACCCTCACCTCCCTCCATTCAAGTTCTTCAACTATACAACTAATGATAGTTTGCCCCCATTACAAGAATATCCTGGCTCCGCCCCTGACCGACAGACTTGCTTGACATCAGTGCCATCGACATAAATGTCTTCTATTGCCAATCGACCTTATTTTTTACCATTTTTGGATATTTTCTTCAAATGATTTTATAAAATGAACTTTGAGTACCTAAAATTGATTATAATCTTTACTTTCATCTCTTGCAAATGATCTACAAGAGTGCTTGAATTTAAAAAAAAATGACTTGAGTGTTAAAGTTTCAAATAATCGCATAGTGGATGCGATGTCTTAGATTGTATAAATGAGAGTATGGACTCTCTTTGGGTGCGTGTGTTGGCGAGTGGATATTTAGGGTTAACATTTAATTTATGTTATCGTGAGATGATGTTGCATATTTATTTAATTATCCTAGGATGTACAGTTAGGATGGTAAACTCCTATATAGTATTAGATTCATAGGAAAGTTGCACCACTTCTGAGATCAAGGAGATTTTTGTTCTATCTTTACCAGCAAACTTCGAAAAATGACCTGTATCTTATGGTCATAGTCAACGGTTAACTTGACTTGGATAAATGATCACTCAAATGTGGTATTTACAATGCTTGACCAAAAATCAAGAACTAATGATGGGGTTCCATACTAGTAAAGTACTAGAACAATCATATTTTGACATGGAGGAATCCAATCAGGATTTTCAACGCTCTTATCAACTATTCTATCATTGCTTGTATGTATATTAGAGATGTTATATGGATTGTAATTGGATTATTTACAATTTGTTTTAAATAATCTATTTACATTTCCAACATTTTTTATATAATTTACTCTTGTTTACATTGAAAACTTGTATATGTTTCAAATGTTTTAGAACTATAAATTATTTCATATCTAAGGGATTGTTAGTTGGAGATAGTTATTTACCGGATGAATAACCCTTATTAGTCAACCTATCCATTACAGTTGTAGATCCACCCTTAGTTGATGAGCATTATGACGAGCCTCTAGAGGAGCTTCAGCTTTCTGTAGGTCATATTGATGATTAGTGTCCACTTCCAAGTGAGTAGTGGGGTCATTTCTACTAGACCAACTACAGTTCAAGTTTAAAGGTCTTTTATTTTCCTTTTTGGGCGAGATGACACAATTTGATGTTAGTGAGAGGACTCTCATATATTGCAATGTTTATGACATTTCTTTTTATTATTATATTTTTAGTTTAATATTTGAATACACTCATGCACTCAGATAATTTATAGGTATGTTATCACGTTAATAATTTAGTTTTATTATATTTTTCGTTGTTATGTTATCATCTTAATCATGTGTTGTATATTTTTGTTATTATTATCTATGGAGAGTATTATTTAATGTCTTGGATTCTAGCAAAGAATCCAAAGGATTCGTGTTACGATTTGGGGTTGCTACAATCACCCACAACATCATTGATGTCAGAATGACCCACAAGTCCAGCTTTCTCATTTATTGTTGACTGCATCACTGTAGCGGGCCCATAGAGATGGAGAGAGTACTTCGTAGATGGAGATGACAATGTATCTTTGAAAACATTTTCTTCTTTTCTTCATTCTTTGAGTAGAGAAGATGAGAATGAGAAAGTTGGTTGAAATATTTGAGGACTCTCTACTTGGATTTGGGAGAATTTTTGTTCCCTTAATTTTGGGTGGGGTTGAGATTACATCCTACTTAGGTGGAAGTCTTACCTCCACTAAAAATGATAGTTGGAAGGCTTCTTGGAATTGTAGTTACTGGGAATTGATAAACCAAATATGTGTAAGGGAGTTGATGTCTGAAATTTAAACCCCAAATATGATCAATTACTATTTCCAAACATACCCTAAAGGTTTTTAAGAGGTAGAAAAAGATGGATTTTAGGTAAGAAAAATCAAGGGCTTTCCAAAAGGGGGTTAGTGTGAGGTTGGAATGATGGATTCAAGATGAGGTTGAATAGACTAAAATAATTTAGTCGAAGAGTTCGAGGATGACTAGTTTTGAAAAAAAAATTGTAAGGCTTTTGACTACATGTTGAAGATGATGGCATTTAGATCATTTTCCCTTAGTCTATTAAATAAGACCAAGGTTAAGGAGGCATGTCATTAATTTGAAAACTTTTCTCGAACTCTTACCGAAATGTGAGGGTATGTCGGAATCAACCCCACCCTACCACTGAGCTAGCGCATAGAATGGGTTTTGACTTTGACCTAAAATTCAACTCATCCGAAAATTGAATTCAGCGGATTTGGATTCTTTTACTAAATTCAAATAAAAAATAGGATTGACTAAGATTATATGCGCCTTGATCAGAATTGGACATGGGTTCAACCCTAGAGTTGAATACATTACTTTAAAATTTATATTTTTAAGTTTTTCATAATATTTATTTTTACTATTTTCTCCATATGGATTCTAACAAAATAAAAAAAGTATAAGGGTAAAATAGAATATTATTACAAGTTTCCAAAAAATTTCAATTTCGGATATAGTATTAGTTAGTAGGGTCCGAATTGGATCTAGGCATAGATTAATATAAAAAATATATTTATATGAACGTAGATATACTTTAATCAAACCCATTTTATGCTTTAACCGTTGAAAAGAAAAGAAAATGCATATGAACATCGGGATAATACTATTTACCATATCCAACGGCTAAGGTTAAATATTACATTATTACAGCATCAATGACTTATCAAAATCTATGTTCCCGAGGCAATTGACTTAAGAAAGGACGAGTTTCAGAATAATCTGACTTGCATGTGAACGTATCCTCAAATGGGGAAGCAATTTTCCATGCTACATGTCCTTGGATAACTCAATCAAATCCAATAATATATTATAATGAGAGTTACTATTGCCACACTAACTTTTGCTAACGTCACATCAACGGTGTGCAATTCTTTAGTTATTTACATAGGGGGGGGGGGGGGGGCAACAGCAACTCTCATTATAATTATTAAAATGGTGATTTAGATATCCTTGTGCTCTCCACGTTTTAGTGAATGTCTGAGATACCCTAATAGTTCCAAAAGGATGACATGGTCTTTGATCTTTTTCTTCTATCATAGACTTATAAAAATGACTTAAATATCTTAATCATTAATTTAGGGATGGTAAGTTTGCCCTGCCTTGCCCCATAAGGTCGGTTTTTTACTACCTAAATGATTTCTAGGCAATAACGATTTTGATATATTCTGCCCCATTAACCACCTTGTCTTGATAATATATATTATATTATTATATACTTATATGAACAATCACCACCACTTAGCTTAATGGTAAGAAACATGAATGTGTTCTCAAGTTTAAACCTTCTTGAGTTCATTTCGAAACTACTAAGCCATATAAGATAAAAATCATTGTCATAGATTTTGTCAAAATTGTTGTCCCATGAACCGTCTCGTTGGGCTGGTCAAGACAGGGTGCTAAAAATGGGTTGAGCTGGTGAGTCGGGAAAAACCTATTATGGGCGGGTGTGGGGCAAAAAAAAAAAAAAAGACCTGAGTCAATTTCAGGACGAGCAAATATAATCAGGTTTGGCCCTAAAAATGGGTTTAGTTGGCGGGTTGGGGAAAACCTATTATGGCGGGTGTTGGGCAAAAAAATATGACCCCAAATTGATTTCAGGGTGAGCAAATATAATTGGAGTTGGGGATAAGTCTAAAAACCCAACCCAAACCTTGCCTCATTGCCATCCCTACTTTGATCTCTAGATAGTAAATCTTGATTTTTCTCCAAAACTGTCATCTTAAGTTTTTTAACATTTGTAATAAATTATTTTAACGATTTCAATTCATTAATTAAATCTTACCTTAAACCCTTGTAAGAAGAACTTGATTTTTTAAAAAATCCTCTCTTATTCTTGGGAATTGAATATTTAAGAAGATATAGTCTTAAAGTTGAAGATAAAAGTAAAAAAAAATAAAATTTAACCTAAGAGATAATAGATGACTTGTTTTGGGAAGTGAAAAAGTAAAAGATTTTAATTTTAATTACAAGTTAAAGAAGAGGGCATTTAAGTCATTTTCACTATTTATCAGGGTAGACTAAGGTCTAAGGCATGTCATTCGTTTGAAAACATAACCACGGACGGTTTAGAAAATGTTAGGGTGATTTAGACATACCCCCCTATGTTTTGCTAGTTATTAGAGATACCCCTATGTTTTGAAAATGATGGCATACATCCTTTGACCTTAGTTTTCTACGTAGACCAAGGGGAAAAGACTTGAACACCAACATTTTCAACATTTTATTTAAAAAAAAAACCCTATATATTTTCTTTTAAAAATCAATTATCTTCAACCTCATTGGATAAAGTTTTTAACTTTTATCAAGTATCTTAAGATTTTATTTAGTTCAAATCTCAAGACAAGATAAAATTTTTTAGAAAGTATAAAATGATAAAATTTTGGGTTGAAATTTTTTGGATTTTCTACAAATAAGACGAGGTAAAAAAATGATGGATTAAAATAAAGTTAAACAAATAATATTTTTGGAAAAATTGAAAATGACAAAATTTTGAATAGAAAAATCTAAGATTTCATGCAAAATGTTAGATCTAAGTAGAAAACAATGAATTGAAATTAAGTTGAGTAGATATACTATGGAAGTTGGAGAAATTGAAGATGATTGGTTATAAGAAGAAAAATCTAGGGTTTTGACTGGAAGTTAAAGGTGAGGGCATTGGAGTCTTTTTCCCTTAGTCTATTTAAAAGACTAAGGTCAAGGGATGCATGTCATCAATTTCAAAACATAGGGGATACCTCTAATATTCAGCAAAAATTAGGGGGCATGTTTAAATCACCCTGAATGTTACTGTAATGCAGCTTGTGGATATCCTTAAACCTGTATCCTTCAACCAAATTTGATCCACGTGGTCAGAGCAGGGCCAAAGATACCGAATTTTGGTAGTTCGTTAAGTATAGTATCTCATTTTTGACTTTAAGTTGGGTAAGTGGGGCTGCGGTTGTAAAGAGATCATCTGCAGAATACAAGAGACATTGTTCCACTTGGATAAGATAAGCTTCCATAATCTTTTTCATGATATCCTGCATGCGTTTATACGGTCGAATATCCGCCTCTCCTCACAAAATTGTGCCACGTGGTTTATCCGTACATGTTTCACCGACTTTAATCTCTTCGGTTATTGAAATTATGAACAGAAAACTCAGGTGTTGGTTAATAATATACGTCCAGCGTGTTGTCCAGATGGTTCTAAACCCGGTATTCCACTGATCCATTTCAACTCCTCGCATACGGAGTTGACTCGTCCGAGTCTCTTATCTTGGATTAGTTAAAATATTTAATCCAGTTTATATATATATATATATATATATATAATTAATATAATCTTTTATAAAATAAGATGACTTATATGTTACTAAGCCACATGATCATGTTTCTATTTAGATAATTAATATTTAAATAAAAAATAAAATATAGAAACTCCAATTGGCAAACTTTTTTTGTTAGGCTCCACTCACTATACTACTCAGAATTGATGAGTCAACTCGAACTCGAAACATCTTTTTAAACCAAGATTGTCCAAGCTCAATATTGCTAGGTGTCACACTTTACACACCTTGTAAATTTGACAACTGAATCATAGCCGTTCACTTTGAGTTGGTGGGCCCACATGAAAACTCATAAAAATCTGACTATTTATTTAGCTTTAGATTCGGTTTTAAAAGTATACGTTACGCTCTATCAGGCATTAATAATAATTAGATAAAAAATCCTTCATAGTGGTGGGCCCCAAAACTTTCATCCTAACCGTCTAATCTGACATCTGAATCTAATCAACGTGATTGAAATATCTAAATTCATTTTAATTGAACGGGGAGTATCATATTCAATACTCCGAAGAGCACCCAATACTTTCTTCTGTATTAACCTAATTTACGGCGAGTCTGTCTTCCTTCCATATCTATAGGCGAGGAGACAGCGAAGCAGAATAAGAGCCAGAGACCCTTCAAACCCTAAATTATCTCTCTCCCTCTCTTCGAAACCCAAACCCTAATTTTCAATCTCTATGATGATCATGTAGCTTTGATTCTACTTCTTTCGAGATCTCGTCTGCAAAAAAAAAAAAAAAAAAAAAAAAACGAATCAATCCTTCGAAATAGTAGAAGATGACGAGGAGATGCTCGCATTGCAGTCACAATGGGCACAATTCGAGAACTTGCCCTAACAGAGGGGTTAAGCTATTTGGGGTTCGATTAACGGATGGATCGATCAGGAAGAGTGCTAGTATGGGGAATTTATCTCACTATAACGGATCCAATAACGGTGGTCTTAATCTCAACAGCATTAACAATCATCCTGGTTCACCTGGTGAGACGCCAGATCATGGTGGAGCTGCAGATGGTTACGCTTCGGAGGATTTCGTCAAGGGGTCTTCTTCGAGTTGCCGCGAACGAAAGAAAGGTTTGGATTTTGTGAATTTGGGAAATTGCTGTTAAATATTTGATTTTGAATGGTTTATGTTCTTATCTGGTTAATTGTATCTATGTGGTTGTTAGAATTAATGAAAAAAAAAAAATGAAATTATTCATTTATAGCTTACGTAGATTTATTTCACAAGTCGTTTTTAATCAGATGGGTGGAATCGATATTTGTGTGATCATGTACTGTTTTGAGCTCTACTAATTTAGCTTTAATCAACCCATAGTTTTGTATATTATATTTTATTTATAAAAAAATAGTAATAGTTTTGGATATTTCCTTTTTTTCCCCAAAAATGAATCTTTTTGTTCTTTTGTTTTTACTTCCATATGTATTTGGATTATTATTGATTATAGAGGAATGGGGACGATCATCTTCATCCTACTTGTTATAATGAGGATAGTGAATATTTTTTTGGTTCCTGATGGATTTTCCTTGTTCTGTCAATTGTACCATTGCATCGGATTTATATTAGTTTTGGTAAGAGTCCTAACAAACCCTACTTAAAAATTGTTATTCCGAAATGAATATTTTAGTTGGGAAATATGAATTTATGTAGTTTGATGTAGAATAATTGTTTAATTAGATAATACGCCAAAAATGAGAAAAGTAGGAAAACAAGTCCCTGAAATGGGATGTTAAAACAAGGGCTAGGCCGCTAGGCGGTGCTTAAGCGACAAAAAAAATAATGTTTCAATGTTTAATGTTGTAGTAAAGGTTATGAAAAATTTAAAAAGAAATAAAAAGAAAGAAAAAAGCTGTAAAATGATAAATATGCATCGAATTAATGATTGTGTAAGAGGACTCTTAGATATTTCATTTAAAAAGGATCCTTATAAAATATATACTGATATCTAGGAAACGTATTTTGCCTGTCATCTCTGTCATATATTCAATAGAAAGCCTCAAAAAGGAAAATACAAGCCTCAAATGACATTTGAGGCTCTCCATCAAACGACAACTGATCTGGAAGAAGACTCTTAGGGATTTTCATAGAAAAATTGATTTATAGAAAAGCAATACTGATCCCTAACAAAGTAGTATTATTCTCTAGGAAACCTGTGTTTTTACCTCTTGCTCAGTGAGCCTCAAATGTTGTTTGAGGTTAGAAAATTTGATACACAACATCAAACATATGGCTGAGATGGGAGGAAAAGGCGCTGAAGGAGAGTGAATGTGTCATACTGTTACCTTCTATCTTTAATGATATACCCCCTAGACCATGAAACTACCAGCTTTGACAAGATGGAGACCTAGAGGGGGGGGGGTGAATAGGACTAATTTAAAAATCTACTGAATGTGTATGTTTGGGATGTGAATGAATTTCATTGTCAGGGAGCATCCACAAAAACATTCATGTAACAAGATATTCATGCGAGATATGATCAGTCATGATATGCATTCAAATTGACATAAGGATAAGAGAATCTGAGACACAGTAGAATACACACGATTTATAGTGGTTCGGCACCCGTGCCTACATCCACTCTCAAGAGAACCCAAATTGGTGGTTCTTTGGTATTCACTAATACAGAGGTTTATGGTTCACCTTAAACCGCACACAGAATTTTTTCCCGGGATGATTCTACAACCCTACAATAGAATGGACCGCATCCACTCAAAGTCCTTGAGTTTTTACTTAGGAAACTCAGGAACCTTTGTCACTCAACATGAGTCTGCAACTCAATCAAGTGCTTGATTTTGAAGAAGAAATCAAGTGAACTATTACAAGTGTATTTTCAGAATTTTAAGACACAAACAATCAAACTCACAGTAATGGCGATGGTAGTGAGTGTGTTGTTCTTTAGTTCTCCGTTACTCCCTTCAACAATGGCTTCTTGACTTGCTCGTGGTTAGACTGCAATTCTCGAAGGGTGGATTAAGTAGAGCTTGATCAACAAAGACGTGATAGTTTGTTGTGCATGATATTGATTACTCTTCACGACTCTTCTTCCTTTGTTAAGCCTTTTAAAGTATGCTTATTTGCTTGGGCTGAACTTTGGAGTGGTTGATCAATCCAAGAAGAGGCCAAGTGCTTTACTTTTATAGGCAGAGCTCTTAACGGCTTTCTGTCGGTGGCACCTGAATTCCAACGGTGGCACCGACCAATCATAACGGTCGAAAATCTTACCGTTTCACATTTTCGGTAGCACTGACGGTGGAACCTCCAAGCTTCATCGGTGGGACCGATGAGGAGTTTTACGGTGGAACCGCCAGGAGTATGTTTCTGCCACCGAATGAAAACTCCTTCATTAGTTCTGGCGGTGGATGTCGGTGGGACCGACAAAGTGTTATTCGGTGGGACCGATGCCTAAACTGTCGGTGGGACCGTCAGGATTGTTCTTCTGCCACCGATAGGAGGTATCCCATGAAAATTTGTCGGTGGCTAGCGGTGGAACCGTCAAGTATTCATCGGTGGAACCGATTAATATTCTATCGGTGGGACCGACATATTAGAGCTTCTGCCACCGATAGAAGGTTATCTCAAAATATTCGGTCGGTGGCTGGCGGTGGAACCTTTACTCCTGCCGACAGATTCTGATCTCCTTGAGATATACCTGTTCTGATGCTCCACGGGAAATGATGCCCCTTGACCTTGATTGGTTTTGATATATTTTGCATTTTGTCATTGAATTATGAACGCACAACAATGTTTCTAGTAGTTACATCATGACATCATACGACTACTCTTGTAATTTGACAAAACATGGTACTAACAGACCATGGTCTTCTACGAGGGATTAGAAAATGACCAAAATACCCCATTTTAACTAATTGGTGCCTAGGTTCAGCCTTTGATAATAGAGAATGCAGTGATCAGATATTGTCAATTAGGTTCGTAGCTTTCTTAGGTCCGACAACTTCCTAGGGGGCCAAAAGATATCTTATGTTAGAAGTCCGATTTTAATGAAGTGTTTGGAAAGAGAGGACGAGAATTTTTAGACTTTCAATTATGAACTGTCCACTTTGTTTTAAGTTCTTTATTATTATGCGACCTAACAATATTTTGTTACTCGAGTCTTCGACTTCTTGACCTTATACCCAATGCTTCAAGCCTAAGGTCACCAAATTAAGCTATCAAAAACATTCATTTTGATTTCTCAAGAACATGGTTCTTTCATTAGAGGTAGAAAAATTTTGGATTGTGTTTTGATTGTTAATGAATCTCTAGAGTCGATTAGATCTAGCAATATTGGCGCAATGTGCAAAATTGATATGGAAAAAGCTTATGATCACAAGTTATAATTTTGTCAACTATACTCTTGGGAGAATGTTTTTCGTGACAAGTGGAATTAAACGACAATGAAGTACGTCTTCTCTGTCCACTTTTCTATTTAGTGTACGGGCCTACCCTTTTTAGAAATAAGAAGTTATAGAGAGTGAAGGTGGGGAGATCCTTTATCATACCTTTCTTATTTGTATTAATGGTGGACACATTATGGAGGATGATTTTTAGCGAGACTTATATTTGGGCTGCAGTGTTTCGACTTTGCCTTCAGTTTGGATGTCATACTTTTATTTTTTGGATCGAATGTGAACCAATTTAGGTTCCTAAGGTGTCTTCTTAGTTGTTACATGATCAAAGAGATTGGAAATTAGGTTGAAGGGGACATTAGAACTATGGAGGCCAAAGACTTCAGTTGAAAGGGACGTTAGAGCAATTACATTGTTATGTTACCATCAGTGTATATTTGTCCCTTCCCATGTTTTCACCTACATATATAGGATATTTTAAGAAGTGAACGCCTTTCTTAGTAAGCGATTTCATTACATTTTGTCCATAAACAGGACCTATGCGCTCCTGCGCACGTAGGCCAATACATGATGGAACTCCACTAAAATAAAGTAGGACCCCCCAATCGGGGGGCCAAAGCGCATTAGGTTGTTCTTTCTGCGCGCGCGCGCGATTGGGGGGGGGGGGGCTGGAGTTGCTTGTTGGGCCTGGATACAACTATAGAGTGAGCTTCCCTTCCTTCTCTTTCAAATCACGAGAAATTTCCTTATTTTATTGGGGACATTATATAAATGATTTCATGATGAATAAAAATGCTGACAAATATTTGTATGTTGCACAAAAAACCTTAAAGATGGAAATGTAGTGTAGGTTAAGAACAATTTCAATTGGTTTGCTAGCAGTTTTGAGATGATTTAATACACAAAACTACCTTAAGAGAACCATATTGATATGTGCTTAATACGTTACAATAAATTTCCGTATTATTGGAAACTATTTTTGCTTAGGATTTTAATCATCATGCATTTTCAAACTTGTTGAAAGAAAAAGGTCTACTACGCCATAGAAAAAAAGTGGGGTGAAAAGGTACCCCGTCACGTTTTAGTGAATATTTGAGATACCCCTATACTTTTTAACTGATGACATGCCCCTTGACCTCAAACTTCTCTAATTGACTAATGAAAAATGATCTAAATGCTCTTCAACATGTAGTCAAAAAACTTCATGGGAATGAATCACCCCCCCCCCCCCCCCCCCCTTGCCTCCCACAGTATTCAAGGGGTGAGCACCCAAAGGAGCGGAGGGATGTCTCAAGCGAATTCCGTCAAATGTTAACGTAATAGGGAGTGGTGGAGGCACAATGGGTACTTTTGGCGTCATTCATGTTTGAGAAGGATGCTATTGCTAGTGGGATTTGATAATAAGGACCTGAGATGTGGACGCCATTCAAGGAGATATTCTACAAGAACTACTTCCCAAACACTATATGAGATCAAAAGACTAGAAAATTAGTAGACCTGGCTCAAAAGACTATGTCAGTTGGTCAATATGAGGCAAATTTTGCAAAACTATCTCGATTATTTCCCCACTTGATTTCTACATAGGATTTGAGGATTAAAAAGTTTCAACAAGGGTTGCAGCCATCTATTAGAGAGAATCTCATTTTAGTAGATCTTACCACTTACGCAATTCCCTATTTTTTGTACCTAAATTAAAAAAAAATTAAATACAATATTAAATAATAGGAGACTCAAAGTAAAAGTATCTTTCTCACATCCGTTGTTCATCCCATGTGGAGGCAAGGATGATCAAGAAGATCTTATTAGCAAAAAGTGAACTGGTAGACATTATGAAGAAAAAAGAGTAAGGGGAATCTCAAAGGGATACATCACGTCAAGTTGGACAAAACAAGAGGCAAAAAACTACTTCGCAACAACTACAAGGCCAAAAAAAATTACGGGAGACCATTGGATCTTAAGAAAATGCATGTCACATCTGTGATTGGTTAGTTCAGCTTAGGATGGATCTTTTAGCCTACTGGAATTATCCATCATCGGACATGTGGGTTGGTTGCTATGGCTTCATATATATGTTGGACCACACCACTTAGCACCAATTGGTTTTGAGTTGGACCCCTGACATGGTATCAGAGTAGGCTGCTTACCCTATTGTGCAAGTCCAGGGCCCATGCTCTGGGCCTGGACTTGAGGGGGAATGTTAGCCTATTGGAATTATCCCACATCGGACATGTGGGTTGGTTGCCATGGCTTCATATATCTGTTGGGCCACACCACTTAGTACCAATTGGTTTTGAGTTCTGCTTACCCTGTTGTGCAAGTCCAGGGCCCATGCTCTGGGCCTGGACTTGAGGGGGAATGTTAGCCTACTGGAATTATCCCACATCAGACATGTGGGTTGGTTGCCATGGCTTCATATATCTGTTGGGCCACACCACTTAGTACCAATTAGTTTTGAGTTGGACCCCTGACATGGTATCAGAGCGGGTTGCTTGCCCTGTTGTGCAAGTCCAGGGCCCATGCACTGGGCCTGGATTTGAGGGGGAGTGTTAGCCTACTGGAATTGTCCCATATCAGACATGTGGGATGGTTGCCATGGCTTCATATATCTGTTGGGCCACACCACTTAGTACCAATTGGTTTTGAGTTGTACCCCTGACAAGATCACCCAACATTGAAAGGAGCAAAACCTGAGGTGTTGAAAGAACTGCATGAATGAAGGGACAAAAAAGGTCAACAACGTCCAAACCCACAACCATTTCAATTCCAGTCGAGACTACCTCAACAGTGCCAGCAACTTGGAAACCTGTGGGCAAGAGTGCATGGACTTGAGAATTATTCAATTTAGGTGTCACTTGTTCTTTTGTACCATATTTTAATAAGCATTGGCAATAGATGATAAAAGTCAAATGAACGAGTAGGTAGGTGTAAGTCATATTCATGGAGATGAGTGATAGATTCCAACTAATCCAGAGTAGAACAAGAAGCTCTCTAAGGGAAGTCAAACTCATCATCAAGGTAAGTTTTCATTACATTTAAATGGTTTTTGGTGGGATTGACCCTCATCATTCTAACTGGGATAATTTTCCCAAGCATTTTGATGAAATTTTATATTTTAAATGAATTTCTAATAGGATTGTTCCTGTCTAGCTGCAGAATTTTATAATTTGAACCCTCGGTTCGAAGTTAAATTACTTCCTAGAAAGGATTGATAGTTCCAAAATATTTTCAAAACCAACGTCAAGTGTAGAAATCTGTACATAGGTGATTTGTCCCTTTTTGATGAAAAGTGAATTTTATAGAAAAGTAAGCGTGGAAGGGTCAGTGTGTCAGATGGGTTTATGAATTTAATAAAAATGATTGATAGGACTATTTCTGCTAATGTTGTATTTTTCCTTAAAAAGTTGGGTTAGTTGATTTTCTAAATCATCTGGATTCACCCATTTTCAAGTTATAAATTGGAAGATATGATTTTTCGAAGCCGATGAGGGAAATTTTCCATATCTGTATTGAAAAGATTTTTCGTAGGCAATTAAGGGAAAATTATCAAGGGTATATGTTCTTTGCATAAACAACTTATTCAGTGAATAAAAATTAAATTCACTCCTCAGTGTTTTGGATCTTTGGTTCGGGCCATGGAACTTGTCTGGGGTGGGAAAGAATGAACTTGTCTCCTAAAGTTTTCTCTTTTGAAAAGTCAACTCTTAACACCTAAAAGATGCAAAGATAATGCATTCCTATCATCATGGTACAACTGGACAACAGCTAACCTCGTATGTCATGGACTCATCATGCATATCTTAGAGAGTGGATGCATCAGAAGTAGGCTTTATATGGGCGTAAATGCAGGAGGACTCATCAAAGCTTATATTCTGCAATACTGGGTATATTCTACATTGCACATTCACATATTTTGCATTATATCCAATCTCCACCTTTGAACATAGAGCCCTGAATGGATGTGTATTACTTGTATGCGAGATGACAGTTGGTTACACACATTGCTTTGAATGTAGATCTCTTCTTATGTAATTAACTCTAATTGGATATCTACTACTTTTTTGTTTCCCTCTTGAGTTTCCATAATTTCAGATGCATACTTCACTTTTAGTTCAAATCTTCCAGCTTCTATCATTTAAAGATTCAGGTTGTGATTTTGATTTGCAGGTGTGCCATGGACTGAAGAGGAACATAGGATGTTCCTTCTTGGCCTGCAGAAGCTTGGCAAAGGTGATTGGCGTGGGATAGCACGCAATTATGTAATATCAAGGACACCCACTCAGGTGGCCAGCCATGCCCAGAAATATTTTATCCGTCAAACCAACCTGTCCAGAAGAAAAAGGCGTTCTAGCTTGTTTGATATCATAGCAGATGAAGTTCGTTACTCTCTTTGTCATTCTCTGATAGATGTGACGTTATCCGTGTTTGTGCATAAGTGTGTTTGTGCATCAATGCATGTGCATGCATGATCAATATGTTTGGTATAATTATGAAACTAGAATTTAAATGAAGAAATTGCATCTGAAAATTCACATTTTAGGACAGTTTTTCTACGTAACCTTCGAAGTTTCTTCAATTTTACGGGTCTCCTAGTTTGACCTAGCAAATGGATGTCCGTACTTTGAATGTTCGTAAATATAACCCACTCATAATATGGTTTGTAGAGTAGGACTTTGAACCTTATTTCTCTGGAGAATGGATTGTCTTGGTACACATCTCTATCAATACGTTTTCCTGCTGCATGTATTCTAGTATTCCTATGCTTGTCTAAAATGCCATTTTTTCTGTGTGGGGCATAAATAATAAAATAGAAGAGTATAGCAATTAGAAAAGAAATACACCAAAAAAATGTTGAATGGTCCAAAATTATATGACCCAACCGACCCAAATCAAGTAATTTGATCGGGTTGGATCTGGATCCGGATTTAGTGGAAGCAAAATGGTTCGGATATGGTTTTAGTTATAATCGGATCCAATTTGGATACGGATCTGAATAAAAAATTGGATCTAGATATGAATATACTTAGATCCAACCCATTTTAAGTCCTATAATTATGTGTGCATGTGTATGATTCTAATAGTTCTATGCTCACATATTTTATTCTTGAACCATTTTGGCTTATACTTGGTGTGAAATCTTATTTCTGCAGCAGCCACTCGATTCGCATCAAGTTGTATCACAGGACCTCTTCCCCATCAGCCACCAAGAAGTTGAAACACATAGCAACAGCCAATTGCAGGTTCCTCCAGCTCTAGATGAAGAATGTGAATCAATGGATTCGACAAACTCCAACAATGAAGGAGAAGCTGCCGTTCCAAAGTCAGAGAGTTCACAGTGCAGTTACCACCCCATAGTATTTCCTGCATATTTCTCGCCATTCTATCCGTTTACCATCCCATTGTGGCAGGGGGGGTACAACACTAGAGAGTCGACAACTAAAGAGGAGACACATGAAGTTGTTAAGCCAACAGCAGTACATTCAAAGAGTCCAATCAATGTTGATGAGTTGGTAGGCATGTCAAAACTGAGCCTAGGAGAATCCCTTGGCGACTCAGGGCCTTCTTCTCTCTCACTAAAATTGCTCCAAGGGTCCGGTAGGCAGTCAGCTTTCCATGCTAACAACCCTACAACCGATACCTCAAGCACCGGTCCAATTCATGCAGTGGCAGTCTAAGTCTACTAAAAAATGTGAATGGTTAGCTAGCTTAGTGTAGTAGTGATGAAAACCTGTTAATACAAGACTGATTATTGTGTTTGTTTTCTACTGTCTGCTTCAGCTATTTTTTTTTTTTTTTTTTTATAATGTGGATTTTTCCTTAATAAATATAATTCTTAGGAAATTACCATCTTATCTGAACCCTTGATTTTATAAAATTTAAAAGCACAGTCAGCCTAACTTAAGCGTCTGATTCTATGTGGCTTGCTTCATCTTTATGTGAAAAATTAGCTTATTTATTTTCTGTTCTTCAATTTCTGGGGTGGCAGATCTTTTTTCTCTGGTGTTAATAATAAATTTCATTTATTTATTTAGAAAGTTGTTACTTGATTAAATTATTTAATAGCTTATAATGTCACACAAATGTATTTTTTTTTTTTTAAATAACTAGCCAATCAATGAAATTCAATGTAACATCTGAGATGCAGATAACAATTAGAAAAATATAATGATCAATCCTTTCCCACTTGTTTGGAGAAGTTGTTTGATTTTGATTTTTATGTAATTTTGAAAAGTTATGGGAGTTGATCGTGAGTAATTCTTATAATAATAACTAGTGGGCCTTACACTTGTGATGCATGTGCAGGCTCTATGATCTAAAATTCAAACTAAAAAATGATTAATGAAATAATATGTTTAGTAGGGCGAGGATATTCATGAATTAGACAATCTTGATTTTAATTTAAATAAGTAATATTGGATTTGGAGATTAAATCTAATACCCTCTTTATTTTTTATTCTTAACTTCACAAATACATAAGTGTAGAGTCAGTTATTTTTAAAAGTATGAAGATCACATAATCTCTTATGAACCCCATCAATTTAAATAAAAAAAAAAAGAATAGGTTACGTGTACAATTATAACTTTTCAATCCAACGCTTCTAATAAGAGGGTATTATGTTGCTCTGTCAGTTTGAGAGAGAAATGGAATGCCAAAGGTGAAAGGGTGCAGTTTTGAAGACGATCTGATAGTGCAATGTATTAGGTTGACTTGTAACGAGGAGTCTTTCAAAGAGTCCTATAGATTTATTAATTAATTTAAGTGATTGTTTGCTCATAGACTAATACCGTGTGGAGTAATAAGAAGGAAATTTCTCTCTCCTGCCCACAAATCTACTACCCAGAAATCTTTATTTTTAGATTTCAAATCTTTAAAAAGTATTGTGGGATCCACATGGGTTATCATATTGGCAATCGAACATTGCAACTTTCTAAATTTCATGAAACATTTTATGGTAAAAAAAAATGAAAAAAATAAACAAATTTTTTCGAGCTTAATGGTGTTGAAAATAGACATGGTAACTTTTTTAATTTCTTTATTATTATTCTTTTTTTTGTTGAAATTTATCATCTACAACACTTTTGTAGTGGATCATATTTTTGAATATGACAAGATGATCTTATTAGAAAATTTTGGTTTCTTACCATGAGCATGAAAAAGAAATTTTTTCTTATTATTGTTGATATCATCAACGCCATATGGCAAAATGGTGTTGGTCTGAAGCAAACACTCACTTACTCACTTACTTTATATGGTTTAAAATGATGGGTTCTTAATTTTTTTGTTACAATGTTGTTGGTTGAAGATACTTGTCTCCTTAGAATTGGAATCACAAAACAATTTGTTAATTTAATATTTGTTAAAATATAAATTTTAATTAATTTTTTAGAAAAAATGTAAGAAAATTAGTTACACCATTTAAAAAATGTATCTACTTAAAGTTGGAATGAAAAAAAGATTAAATAGTTGTTAAAATATAATTTTTAAAAGAAAAAAAATTTGATTTGTTTTGAAGATGTTTAATTAGGAATCACAAAAGATTTTTTAATATAATAATTAGTGTAAATTTATTTTTTTAATTAATTATTTAATATTTAAAAAGAAAATGCAATAATTGTTAAAATTAAATTTTAATTAATTTAAAAAAAAACCACGTCCATATTTTCAATTTCCTTGCTTTTAACAATATTAATATTTAAAATATTTATAAATATAATAATTATTAATATTTAATATTTAATTAATTTTTTAAAGGAAAATCACATCTATAACAGCATTAATATTTTAAAATATTTATTAATATAATAATTGTTAAAATTTTAATTTTTAATTATTAAAAATATTTATTACTTTTTGTAGAAGTAGTTACACAGTATTTGAACTTAGGAAAGTTTGTATTGTGATTCATCAAAAAAAGATTTATAGGCATGAGATTACCTTTCAACAAAAAATAAATGTCTTGAGGGTCCCCTCCCAAAGATAAATTCAGTCAAATGATCTTCTTGTTCAAGAAATAGAAAGTACCTAGTTCAAAGGAACAATTTGTTGACGCCTTCTATTAATCCAAAGTAATAGTTTTTTGATGCCTTATAGTAATCCAAAGATATATGAGAAAAAAAGATTTTTGAATATGATGATTTTTAGAAAAATTCGTCAAAAAGAGTGGAGAACAAGAAACATGGTCAAATATAGAGAGGAAAATAGGCGACATTTTGGAGAAGAGTCGTGAAAATTATTGTCAATATTGATATGTCAACAAAAAAATATTTAAAAAATAAATAATATTTAAACAACACCAAAGATGAAAATGTCATTTTGCTTTGTTAAAATTTAATTTATAAAATAATTATTTATTATTTCAAACGAAAACGTAATAATTGTTACAATTTAATTTATAATAATATTTGTTATAAAAATATTTAAATAAAATAAAATAATTTTTTTTGCTAATATGATAATTATTAATATTTAATATTTAATTAAATTTTTAAAGAAAAATCATGTCCATATATTCAATTTTCTTATTTTTAATAATATTACTATTTAAAAATATTTGTTAATATTTAATTGATAAAAATTTAATTTTTAATTATTTTTTTTATTAATAGAAAATTTTAAAAAGTGTTAATATAATAATTGTAAAAATATAATTTTTAATTAATTTTTTAAAAAGAAATAGTAAGAAAATTACTTATATAGTTTTGAAACGATCGTTTCACTTTGAAAAAACCTTGAAAGTCGGAATTACAAAAGATTTTTTAAGAAATTTAAATTTAAATTAATTATTTATTACTTCAAAAGAACACGTAATAATTATTAAAATTTTATTTATAATTAATATTTTAAAATAAAATCATTTAGATATCTTCAATTTTCTTATTTTTAACAACATTACAATTTAAAAATATTTGTTAATATAATAATTATTATAATTTTAATTTTTAATTAATTTTTTAAAGGAAAATCACATCCATATCTTCATTTTTCTTATTTTTAGTAATATTAATATTTTAATTTTTTATATATAATAATTATTAATATTTAATATTTAATTAAAATTTTAAAGGAAAATCCATCTATATCTTCAATTTTCTTTTTTTCACAACATTAATATTTAAAAATATTTGTTAATATAATAATTGTTAAAATTTAATATTTTAAAGGAAAATCATGTCCATATCTTCAATTTTCTTATTTTTAGCAACATTAATATTTAAAAATATTTATTAATACAATGACTGTTAAAATTTAATTTTTAATTAATTTTTTAAAAGAAAATCACCTCCATATCTTAATTTTTCTTACTTTTAGGAACATTAATTTTAAAAATATTTGTTAATATAATAATTATAAAAATTTAATATTTAATTAGTTTTTTAATGAAAGTCACGTCTATATCTTCAATTCTCTTATTTTTAGCAACATTAATATTAAAAAATATTTATTAATATAATAATTGTTAAAATTTAATTTTTAAGTAATTTTTTAAAAGAAAATCAACTCCATAGTTTCATTTTTTCTTACTTTTGGTAACATTAATATTTAAAATTATTTATTATTATAATAATTGTTAAAATATAATATTTAATTAATTTTTTAAAGGAAAATCATGTTCATATTTTCATTTTTTTTATTTTTAGCAACATTACTATTTTAAAATATTTGTTAATATTTAATTGCGAATAATTTAATTTTTAAAAAATAAAATACATAAAAATGTGTAAATATAATAATTGTTAAAAATATAACTTATAATTAATTATTTGAAAAGTAGTAATAAAATTACTTACATCATTTGAAGAGACGTGTCTAGTTAAAGTCAGCATCAAATTTTTTTTTTAATATAATAATTGTTAGAAAAATATTTTTTAATTAAATTTATAATTAATTATTACTATAAATTATATTTTAGTAAATATTTTTTTCATATTTAATTGTTAATAATTTAATTTTTAATTATTTTTTATAAATAGAAAATATAAAAACGGTGTAGACATAATAATTATTAAAAATAAAATTTATAATTAATGAATTTAAAAAGAAATAGTAAGAAAATTAGTTACACCATTTAAAAAAAAAACATGTCTATTTTAAGTCAGCATCAAAAAAAGATTTTTTTTTATATAACAATTATTAGAAAACTATTTTTAATTAAATTTAAAATTATTTGTTACTATAATAATTTTTAAAATTGAATAATAAATTAATTTTTAAAGGAAAATCATGTTCATATCTTCAATTTTTTTTATTTTTAGCAACATTAATATTTAAGAATATATGTTAATATTTATTTGTTAATAGTTTAATTTTTAATTATTTTTTATAATACAATAATTGTTAAAAATATAATTTTTAATTAATTATTTAAAAATAAATATTAAGAAAATTATTATTTAATATAATAATTGTTAGAAAAATATTTTTTTATTTAAATTTATAATTAATTGTTAATATAAATTATATTTTAACAAATATTTAATAATATTTGTTAATATTTAATTGTTAATAATTTAATTTTTATTTATTTTTTTAAATAGAAAATGTAAAAATTGTAAATATAATAATTGTTAAAAAAACTATAATTTATAGTGAATTATTTAAAAAGAAATAGTAAAATATTTACTTACACCATTTTGAGTAGAGTATCTAGTTAGAGTCGGCATAATTTTTTTTTTAATATAATAATTATTAGAAAAATGTTTTTTAATTAAATTTAAAATTAATTGTTACCATAAATTATATTTTAACAAATATTTAAAAATATTTGTTAATATTTAATATTTAATTAATTTTTTATAAGTAGAAAATGTAAAAAAGGTGTAAATATAATAATTGTTAGAATTAAAATTTATAATTAATTATTTAAAAATAAATAGTAAGAAAATTACTTACAGCATTTTGAAGAAACGTGTCTAGTTAAAGTCAACATCAAAAAAAGATTTTTTAATATAATAATTGTTAGAAAAATAATTTTTAATTAAATTTAAAATTATTTGTTAATATAATAATTTTTAAAATTTAATATTAAATTACTTTTTTAAAGAAAAATTATGTTCATATCTTCAATCTTTTATTTTTAGCAACATTATAATTTAAAAATATTTGTTAATATTTAATTGTTAATAATTTAATTTATAATTTTTTTATAAATAGAAAATATAAAAAATGTTTAAATATAATAATTGTTAAAAATATAACTTTTAATTAATTATTTAAAAATAAATGGTAAGAAAATTATTATTTAATATAATATTTGTTAGAAAAATAATTTTTTAGTTAAATTTATAATTAATTGTTACTAGAAATTATATTTGAAAAAATAATTAAAAATATTTTTTAATATTTAATTGTTAATAATTTAAATTTTTATTAGTTTTATAAATGAAAAACGTAAAAAAGATGTAAATATAATAATTATTAAAAATATAATTTTTAATTAATTATTTAAAAAGAAATAGTTAGAAAATTACTTATACCATTTTGAAGAGACGTGTCTACTTAAAGTCAGCATAATATTTAAAAATGCAATGTAATAGTAAACTATCAAAGGGGGTATTTTAGTAATTTCAAAAATAATTTTCTATGTGGTAAATGGTTTTGAAAATGACACTTTGCCTACTATGTAGATATATTTTCATAATAAATTGACCGTCAAAGTATCATATCATTTCAAAATTATTAGAAACCCAATGAATTTCACACTTTTTTCTACTTTTTTATTTTTATTTTTATTTTTTTTATTGATAACTTCTCTATTTTTTCTACTTTTTTGGTAATTAATTTGTCCTTAAATTTGTCATCCATTTTTTTAGGATTGTAACATTTTTATGTTTTGTGTTTTAAAAGATATTTCAAAAATGGGTGGTATGAAGAATTAAAAGGAGTGGACGAGCAGAATGGTCTGAAGAGGTCAACCATAATGGATCAATTGTGAGCTCAAATTTTGAAGGAAGAGATGCAAACAATAATGCTCCATTGATTAATGTCGAGCAACTACGACAACAAGAGCATTATACTGATGTTCAAGAAAACAACAAATCTGGTGTGATCTCAATGGAATTTTTTTACTAATGAAGAAGAGGTTTTGAACCTTTATCAAGCTTTTGAGTTTGCGGGGCAAAGTGAATTAGCAAAATTACCCTCATTAGGTTTTACGTGGTGAGTGACTTTTAATAGACAACTATCCAAAATATTGCTGAATTTTAGAAAATCTTCTTCTTAAAAAAAGTAAATGCACATATAAAATTTATAAGTTAAAATCTATATTTAGTAATAGTATTATTAATAATAATAGTTGATTTTTGAAATTGACATTGAAGTTTAAATATTTATTATCTTTAATTTTCGGAGAGCATCGACATTACATTTCAATAATCTTTCCACCTCCGTATCAAATAGTGTCATCCAAATTTTATCAGTATCATTAACAACATATAAACGTAACATATACCTGTTAAAATAATAAGATTAAAATTATATTATTAAATGATTAAAAATATATATAATTATATGAAACAATAACTCCAATATATTCTTATTTAAGTTTTATAAAATTTACCTATATAAAATATTAACATTCGTTTTGTTGTATTGTAATCAGAACAACTTTTTTATTGCAAATCTTGCATGCAATATACTACTAGCCTTCAGTGTTGTTCAATTCCATAATTTCTATCTTAACTTGGAATAAAATTTAAAAAAAATAAACTAATAAAAATAAATATAATAAATTAAATGAAAAAATAATTAAACTATCGTAATATTATTTTACTTATATGTTTTTCTCTTTCTTCTAAATTTAGATTATTTCATGATTGTCTATTTCCTTTTTAATTAATTTTTTATAAATAATTTTTTTTAAAGTATTAATATAATAATTATTAAAAATATAATTTTTAATTAATTATTTAAAGAGAAATAGTAAGAAAATTACTTATATAATTTTGAAAAAATCATTTTACTTTGAAAAAGTCTTGAAAGTCGGAATCACAAAAGATTTTTTTTAATAAATTTAAATTTAAATTAATTAATTATTACTTCAAAAGAAAATATAATATTTATTAAAATTTTATTTATAATTAATATTTTAAAATAAAATCATTTAGATAGCTTTAATTTTCTTATTTTTAACAACATTAAAATTTAAAAATATTTGTTAATACAATAATTATTAAAATTTTAATTTTTAATTAATTTTTTAAAGGAAATTCATGTCCATATCTTCATTTTTCTTATTTTTAGTAATATTAATATTTTAATATAATAATTATTAAAATTTAATATTTAATTAAAATTTTAAAGAAAAATCCGTCCATATCTTCAATTTTCTTTTTTTTATTAATAATAATATGTAAAAATATTTTTTAATATAATAATTATTAAAATTTAATATTTAATTAATGTTTTAAAGTAAAATCACGTCCATATCTTCAATTTTCTTATTTTTAGCAACATTAATATTTAAATTTTAAATTTTAATTAATTTTTTTTAAAAAATACCTCCATATCTTAACTTTTCTTACTTTTAGGAAATTTATATTTAAAAATATTTATCAATACAATAAATATTAAATTTTAATATTTAATAATTTTTTTAAAGGAAAATCGCGTTTATACCTTTAATTTTCTTATTTTTAGCAACATTAATATTTAAAAATATTTGTTAATGTAATAATTGTTAAAATTTAATTTTTAAGTAATTTTTTAAAATAAAATCACCTCCATATTTTCATTTTTCTTACTTTTGGTAACATTAATATTTAAAATTATTTGTTACTATAATAATTGTTAAAATTTAATATTTAATTATTCTTTTTTTTAAATCATGTTCATATCTTGAATTTTTTTAATTTTTAGCAACATTATTATTTTAAAATATTTGTTAATAATTAATTGTTAATAATTTAATTTTAAAAAATAGAAAACATAAAAAGTTGTAATTATAATAATTGTTAAAAATATAATTTATAATTAATTATTTAAAAACAAATAGTAAGAAAATTTCTTACACCATTTTGAAGAGACGTGTCTAGTTAAAGTCAACATCAAAAAAAGATTTTTAATAAAATAATTGTTGAAAAAATATTTTTTAATTAAATTTAAAATTAATTGTTGCTATAAATTATATTTTAACAAATATTTTTTAATATTTAATTGTTAATAATTTAATTTTTAATTAGTTTTTTATAAATAGAAAATGTAAAAAGGGTGTAAATATAATAATTGTTAAAAATAAAATTTATAATTAATTATTTAAAAAGAAATAGTAAGAAAATTATTTACACCGTTTTGAAAAGATATGTCTACTTAAATTCAGTATCAAAAAAGATTTTTTAATATAATAATTGTTAGAAAAATATTTTTAATTAAATTTACAATTATTTGTTGCTATAATAATTTTTAAAATTTAATATTAAATTAATTTTTTAAAAGAAAATCATGTTCATATCTTCAATTTGTTTTATTTTTAACAACATTAAAATTTAAAAATATATTTTAATATTTATTTGTTAATAATTTAACTTTTAATTATTTTTTATAAATAGAAAATGTAAAAAAGGGTCTAAATATAATAATTGATAAAAATATAATTTTTAATTATTTATTTAAAAATAAATAGTAAGAAAATTATTATTTAATATAATAATTGTTAGAAAAATATTTATTATTTAAATTTAAAATTAATTATTACAATAAATAATATTTTAACAAATATTTAAAAATATTTGTTAGTATTTAATTGTTAATAATTTAATTTTAATTTTTTTTTAAAACTAGAAAATGTAAAAAGTGTAAATATAATAATTGTTAAAAATATAATTTATAATTTATAATTAATTATTTAAAAATAAATAGTAAAAAAATTACTTACACCGTTTTGAAGAGATATGTCTAGTTAAAGTAAGCATTAAAAATTATTTTTTTAATATAGTAATTGTTAGAAAAATATTTTTTAATTAAATTTAAAACTAATTGTTACTATAAATTATATTTTAACAAATATTTAAAAATATTTATTAATATTTAATTTTTAATAATTTATTTTTTTTAAAATAGAAAATTTAGAAAATGTGTCAACATAACAATTATTAAAAATAAAATTTCTAACTAATTATTTAAAAAGAAATAGTAAGAAAATTACTTACACCATTTTGAAGAGACGTGTCTAGTTAAAGTCAACATCAAAAAAATTTAATATAATAATTTTTAGATAAATATTTTTAATTAAATTTAAAATTATTTGTTGCTATAATAATTTTTAAAATTTAATATTGAATTAATTTTTTAAAGGAAAATTATGTTCATATCTTCAATTTTTAACAACATTACAATTTAAAAATATTTGTTAATAATTAAAATTTTTAATTATTTTTTTATAAATAGAAAACATAAAAAATGTGTAAATATAATAATTGTTAAAAATATAATTTTTAATTAATTATTTAAAAATAAATAGTAAGAAAATTATTATTTAATATAATAATTGTTAGAAAAATATTTTTTAATTAAATTTTAAATTAACTGTTACTATAAATTATATATTTAAAAATATTTTTAATATTTAATTGTTAATAATTTAATTTTTAATTATTTTTTATAAATGGAAAACGTAAAAAAATGTAAATATAATAATTATTAAAAATATAATTTTAATTGGTATTTAAAAAGAAATAATTAGAAAATTACTTACACAAGAGACGTCTTAAAGTCAACATAAAAAAAATGTATTAATATAAAAAATTTTAGAAAAATATTTTTTAATTAATTTTTTAAAAATAAAACGTAAGAAAATTCATTTACTTTTTAGGAGGTAGAGGATAAGACAAGTCAAGAATAATAATCAAACTGGATGGATGGCCGAAGCCACTTTATGGAGTTTACGAGCTGAAGGAATGAAGCCAGGATGGAATTGCTTGGTAAGGGGTGATCTTAATACTATTTTTTTTTACCCTTCTAGTTAGATTGTACTTTTGACCTCAAGATTGGATCTCACATCGCACTCCATGATATGAAAGTGTATGGGAACCATAGATGCTTTTTCTTGGGATATGAATGAAAAAGCATGTATAATACCTATCCACTTTCACATCAAAGATGTGCCATATGAGATCCAATCTTGAGGTCACTCTAGCACAACTCATATTTGGTATTTCTGTATGATAGAACAAAGTTGGTGTGCAAGTATAAGCTTTCAAATTATTTGGTATTTCTGCTCTCACAAATAACTGCAGCTGGATATGTTGTGATGAATGATATGTTGGATGAATATTGAGATACCCATGTTTTCTAGCTAATGAATTCTCATTTGACCTTCGCCTTCTCTAATAGATAAATTGAAAATGATCTAGGTCAAAGCCTATTTTTTTAATTAAAATATTTTTAAAAGGGGCCAACTAGTTTCACACCACCAATCGTTGGTTGCACACCAACAGTTAAATTTATTTTTTATAACCAGTTTTTTATCCTACTGA
The DNA here is from genome assembly GCF_017979445.1 of Akebia trifoliata. Taxonomy (NCBI): domain Eukaryota; kingdom Viridiplantae; phylum Streptophyta; class Magnoliopsida; order Ranunculales; family Lardizabalaceae; genus Akebia; species Akebia trifoliata. The sequence goes on along the minus strand of NC_141385.1, from coordinate 30,951,953 downwards.
TTGCATTTCAATAAGTAATCTTTTAGGGTTTAAAGCTTATTCATCTTCCTACAACTGTGTTGTGTATTCTCTGTTCATGCCCTACTTTGCTCGTGATTTCTACTTGTGCTCTATTTTTCTTGTGATTTATTTTGCTCATGTTCTCTTTGGAATCAAAGTATTTCTTGCAAAATTATTTTTGAAATGTGCAACTTTGTAGCTATGGTTTAGAAACAACCCAGTATCCATCACAAAAATTACTAAACCAACAATAATTTCTATGAACATGACTGAGGAAAAAGAAAAAAAAAAAAAAAAAAGGAAAAGAGTGCAACATTTTTTAATTATTTTTGGAGTGTAATCATCCAAATGGAGTGCAAATGAGAAATTTTTTTAAGTGATGGAAGAGTGCAATTGATAATGGATGGTGTGCAACTAGTTGACCCCTTTTTAATATTAGTCATGAAAGGCCAACCATTAACTTGTCAGACTGCAAGAAAAATAACAGTGACAACATGCTGGTTAACTCAATAGGTAACTCGGCCGAGATTGAAATAGATTGGTGAGACATTTTAGTATTGGAGGCAACTTAACGGGAAAGTTAATATGAATTGCCGATCATATCATATTGACTCATTTGGAATCAGAGTCTCATCCAATATTTTCAAAATCTTGGCCCAACTTAATGTGATGTTCTCTACATTTTTCCCTTACCATGGAACTAGTGACATAATTCTGGCCCCGATTTCATTTTAGTCTAATATAGAAGATGAATTAAATACTCTTATTTTTAATCTTTACTAAAACATCTTTGGTTTTTCTTTTAAAAATCCTGCATTTTCAACCTCTTCAACTTATAGTTTAAATATTTTCTAATTTAGTAGACCTCATTTCCAACTCAACCTCTTGAACAAAACCCTTGATTTTTCTATTGGAAAATCCATTTTCTTCTTTCGTTTGAAAACAATCCATCTTAGATGCTAAATGTTTGGGATGCGATTTTGTTATGGTTGTTGAATTGATATTTGAAAGTCAAAGGATAGAATGTTAAGGTTAGAGAAACCACAAATTTTTACACTAAAAGTTGAAGGTGAGCTTTGGAGAGAGAAAATAACATTTTTTTTTAACTAGACATCATGGTTTTAAAATTCGTCTTACACCGAGATGACTTGTCAAAGTTATCTTGGTATAGTTTGTGAGCAATTAGGATATCAAATGGAGTCGTGCTATTGACGTTCACCATATATGCTCTCTACGCCAACTTAAGTTCTAGAAAAAACAAAAACAAAAATGAAAGTTACCCTAATACCCTCGTCGAAATTACTCTACATACCCACCATGGTTTTCATCTATCTATCTACCAAATGAAAATCCCAACCATCCACCTCTCTCTTTCTCAATTTTCTTTTTCATATTCATCTCCTTTTAAGTTTTGTGAGAGGTTAAATCAATGGAGATTATGTTTTAGGATTTTATATTTTTTTTTTCAAAAATCTTACTATTTTTGTTTTTTTTATAATCATCAAAGAAGATGAAAAAATCTACTATTAAAACCTTCAAAATGACGATTTCTAATCGAAGAACTGGAAGTTTTTCTTACAGATTTTGTTCGGTAAGTTCAGCCCGAACTTGTTTTAGTCGATTTGACAAGTATCCTACCGAGCATTACAAAATCAATTTAGTAGGAGTTTATTGAAACACTCGTTCTTCTATTCTTCCTATAGATACATGAGCTTCGAAATTTTTTTGGAGGTTTGAGCTCATCTACGTGGGTTTAGGAATCACCACCATTAAAAAAGTTTGGGTGTGAATGTACACCACAAAATATTTTAAAATTATATTTTTCTTGACTTATAGTGATTCACATATCCAAAAGATAAAAGGGATTTTGGTTTACCTAGAGAACTAAGGTAAGGAGGTTCGGTTGAGAAACAAGAGAAGTGTTAGGCACCTTGTCCTTCCTATCCTAAGATAGTTACAGATATATTGATTAATGGTGAAATGAAAACTCTTTCTGGATTTTGAAAGTAGAGGAGATTATAGTAGAAATTTAAGGAAAATTGACTATGATCTAATTTTGAGAAATGAAAAAATTAAAAAAATAAGCAAGCTAAAAAAGGAAAATAGTGCTTGCTGGAATTTTTTATGAGCTTGGACTTTGGTGGGAATCCACATGGATTCCACCATTTTAAGTCCTAAAACTCTTTTTTTAAGATTTATGTTCTCACTTTGAAGCATCTTTTTGTTGGTTTAGCCTTTAGGAGATATCCATGATTTAAACATCACCATGGAAAGACTAGGGACCTTTATACATGATTTGTGTCCTATTTGAGATTATTTTTGTGTTAGTTTAGAGAGTTAGGTGGGGAACTAAGAAAATCACCACCTTTGATTCTTAACCTCTTTGAAAAGAAATGGTGTAATGTGTGCAAATGTGTATGCATGAATGGACTTACAAAGAGAAGATCACCTCAAAGAGGGATTACTCATTAGCTCTTAAGCCATTGAAAAAAAAATTACAATTAAGAAATGTAAATTGTATAAAAAAGGAAATAAGCAAAATTACATTTATTAAAAATTAAGATGCTCTCAAGGAGCTTATTCAAGACTTAAAAGGGAGAGATTACGTCTCAAGGAGGAATCCTCAAGTTAAGGAAATTATAAATCTACATTGCATGAAAGTAAATGAACATAAAAGTAAAGCTACTTGAATGTAAAATAAATGGATTAGATGGAAGTGGGGGAGTGAGAAAGGGTTTCTACATTAAAAAAATAGAAAATAAAGTCTTTTACCCACCTTGGTCTCTTCTTCTTCTCCTTGGTTTAGGTTTATTGAAAGTTTAAGGAATGATTTTAGCAAAGTTTTGATAGGCAAAAGGGGAGAGACTTGGAAAGAATTTTGGATCACTTGAGTTCCTCTGTATTTGCCTTGGATGGGTATATTTATAGGATTTTGAGAAACCCTTGAGGATAGACTTGTCCTAAATCTTAGAATTCTTAATATTATCACTAAAACCTTAATGAAAGACACTCAATACCCCTTATCACCTAGGCCTTGATGGTCTTTAACACCTTTATAAGTCTAATCAATCTTTATAATCACAGAATAAGTTGGTAAAAATTCACTAGTTTTTAGAGAAATTTATGAGAGGGCTAAAAGGGTCATAGGGTCTTGGTTTTGGGTCAAATCCTAGATAACTAAGCTAGATGACATGTAATTATGTGGTGGGATTTTGGACTTTTTAGACATTTAGCCTAACTAGCTCTCTAACCATCTAGAGGTAATCTAGTCTTTGCACATAAATTTTAAAACATTCTCTTAAATGGACAAAATTGCCATAACCTCTTGAGTTGAGTTAATTTATATTGATCTCTCTTGAATTAAGGTTAAGGCTAATGACCATAAGAGTTAAACACCTTTATTTAAGCTAAATATGATGAGATTAGGGTGGTAATAACACTCATGTGGGAACAAACACTTGACCAGGAGTCCTTGTTAGAAGAACTATAAAATTGCTAGAAGACTAAAGTGGTGGGATTATTAGAAGGATAAAAAGGTAAAATGGTGGGATTTATTGAGGACAAAGTCATTAAGGAGAGGGATTAGGGGGTCATTTCCCTTAAGAAAATTATAGCACACATGGGTTTATAACTGCCCAACAGAATTGGCATGGGATGAGCCTTGACCTGCACAAATTTGTACCTGGCTGAAAATAACCCTCATTTTATGCAAATATTAACCTTGGCTGAAGGTAAAGATCGGCCATGCTTAAAATTCCCTTTGAAAATGGTCTTCGGGCCATGTGATTACTTGATTGATGGTCCTTGAAGCCTCTTTGAAAATTACCTTGGGTCAAGCCCATTTTCAAAATATTTTTGGTGATCTAGGGCTCGTCTCAAGCAAAATGGGATGTATACAACTGTCCCTCTTTCTAATAGTGCTTGCAGCGAATCACAAAGACGTAGACTAACTTTTTTTTATCTGACCGAGTTTGAGTTTGCTTGTTTGTTCGCATTTTACTTTAGTGAACTCAAATTAAATCTGTTAAAATGAAAAGTTGGTCTTCCCACACTTGAAGTCTGACAGGGATTAGACCTAAAATTCTAGGCTTCTTGGCTCGATGTATGGTTCTCAAAGCTTTTGAAAATAGCAAGTTTCTTGGTACAATGTAGGGTTCTTGAAACTGTTCAATAAAGAAAATGGTTTGAAAGTAAAAAAATTCAATTTGTGTTTAGTTTGGTAAAATTTTACTTCGCATTTAGAGTTGATAAATTTTCTATGACTGGGTTTAATTTAGGTATTATGTTGATGATCGAACGTCCATGGATGGATTCTAAATATTAAAAATTTGCTTGAAATCTTGTTATTTTCCTCTCTTTTGACTTTGGCATTTTAACTTTTTATTATTTTTGAAATTGTTCTTCACTTTTTTTTGAATTTTTTGGATATTCTCTCTTTTTTGAGTTTTTTATTTTGAATTTTTCTTTTTTTTAATACATCCATTGTAATAATTATTTTTTTGTGTACCTATAGGGGAAGATATTTTTCGTGTATCCTATATTGCTCACTTATCTCCCTTTTTTGTTCTTGGTGAGTATAATGTGCCTGCAAGAATAGTCATTTAGAAATTAGGAAGCTCCATTAAGAATTAAGTAAGACTAATTTGCAAGAATTTATTATGATCATTAATCGAAAAGTGTAAGTGATATTTTAAAAAAATCCAATTAAATGGTCATTCAAAAATTTAGGGAGCTCCACTAGGGATAACACGATTTTTTTTTTTTTTTTGAAATGAGCATTTACAAGTTCACCCGCAAAATAGGGTGCACTCACTAGGGATAAGATTTTGTGTTTTTTGCAATAAATGTTGTCAGGTTTGACACAAAAGGTAGGGGTGTGCTCCCTAAGGAAGAAAAATCAATTTTTTTTTTATAGAAAAGGGTACGAGGGATACTATTGGCACTTTGGTAAATCAAATACTAGTAGGAGCTTGTTCTAGTCTTTGAGAAGCCTACTCTAAAGAGTTTCTCAGATATATCGTAACATTTTTTGACGGCTGTGGTTAAAAAAAAAAGATAAAAAAGGGTGATCTTCCCATGTTTTGAGTCTAATAAGGAAGAGATCTATTGTAAAAATGATTTCCCAGGTGCGGAGTCCTACAGGGATTGAACCGCTTGTAAAGAAAGAAATGATCTCCCACGCACGAAGTCTAATAGGGATAGGATCATGTAAGGAAAACGATTTCCCAAGCATGGAGTCTAATAGGGATTGAACCGTTCTTAGAGGCAAAATGAGGCTTGCAGTCTGAGTGCGTTTTGGTCTGATTGATTTAGAATTTTTTGTTTTAAGCATAAACTAGCTAAAATAGGGGTAAATTAAAATTATTTTTCCAAATTTTCTTTTATTTATCTTTTATTTTTTTATTTTTATTTTTATTTTTACTTTTTGAAAAATAATTTGATTTTTTTTAACAATTTATACCCATGTTAAGGAGTGACATGTAGTCTAGGCTCGTGTTGAGAAGCTATCATGTAGTTTAGGCTCGTGCAGAGTACCAATCAAGCAATTTATGTCTCTTACTAAGGAGTATCATGCAGTTTAAGCTCATGTCGAGGAGCAACATGCAATTTAGGCTCGTGTTAAATAAACACATGCAATTTATGCTCGTGCTAAGGAGAAGCATGCAATTTAGGCTCGCGCTAAAAAACAAAAATGCAGTTTAGGCTCATGTCGATGAGCTATTGATAGAGGATTCCTTTCGAGGTATTTGTGATTTTTCTAAAGAATTCACTTGTAATCAGGTTGTCATCATGAGAGTATGCTCCACTAGGGATAAAAATACTCTTCTTTTCTACAAAAGTTAATAGGTTAGATCTGAAAACGAAATGGGACTCCCTGGAGAATTGAATTTGATCATCATATTAGGGACCAAAGATTCTTGGAAACCAAATAACATAGAGATGGTCCTTCGCGTGATCTTCGTCCCCTTGCGCACTTAAACAAATATGTGAAATTTGTGCAATGTGTGAGGAAGATAATTTTATATATTATTGGTCTCAGATATATCTAAACTTTGTTTGAAAATTATTGTTATAGATTTAAACTCTAGACTTTTCCTCATATGCCAAAAATATAGTTTTTATGATATATATATATATATATATATATTCTTATTTTTGATGTGAAATACAATGCTTAAAACAAAGATTTTTTTTTTTTGACAAGTTCGTAAAATTGCTCGAGTTAGAAAAATTTAGGATGTGGGTACGTGAGTTTGGCCTAAACATTTTGGAGCCTCGAGGTGGTGTGTTTCGTCCGAATAGATTGAATCAATTCTCAATCCTTTAGATTCATTCCCAAACAAAATTGTCTTTGAAAAGCGTGAAATGGTCAAGTAGGTTGGGGAATTTTCTTAGTAATTAGGTAGGCTTGAAAGAATGAACAAAAGGATGTTCCTGGACTTGTGGAGTTGGGATTCTAAAAATTTTGGACGCTTGACTTTTGTTTTTATTTTATTTTTTTTGTTTTAAACATTTTTACCCTTGGTGCTTGTTACGATTTTCACCAAGTCTGGTCTTCTACCCTTTTTGCATATCAATGCATTTTTTGGGATTTTCATCATGTCGGTAATTTTTTATCTTGCCATAGTTTGATTTTTTTTACTCAAAACACTCTTTCACGTTTTCACTATTCCCTATCAAACTATGTTTTATTTTTTATTTTTTATTTTTTATTTTTTATTTTTTTAATATCCAATCTGGACTCTCTTCTCTGTACCACTAACTTTCTCTATGATCTTGGGATTTGAGTTGAGCTACAACATTGAAGACTCTGCTTCTCTAATTGCCCATGCTTAAGAGCACTTCCATTATTGATTTTTCTTCTTTCTATGAATTACCTGATCTAAATTATTCTCTCGATATGACCAATGGCGTTAGAATTTGAGTTGAATCACGAGATCGAGAACTTCTGATTTTTTTGCTACCAAACTTGTTCAAATTCTGTAATCACCGATAAATTGATCATTAGATCCTACCTTCAAAGCTTCACCTGATCATAGGTCTTTATTGTGGGACGAAACGTAAGATGAGGTTAGGGTTAAAAAAATGGGATCAAAGGCTCAAAACTAATATTTAAATGAGATAGTTGAAACTGGAACATGTCCTTATTACTCCCCCTAATCTACCCATTTTTTTATTTCTTACTCTACCATTTTTTTATTTCTTATTCTATCATTTTATTGATTTTCTATTTTTTCCTTTTTTTACTTCTTACTCTTCTCTTTTTTCTTAGAACTATCAATCATGTTATCGTTTCGACTTTCTCTTGGTCTTCGAGATGCGAGTTAAGCCTAGGATTGAAAAATCCATTTTTTTGACTTTTTGACTTTTTTTTTTTTTGTATTTTTAGTCGTCACAGTTTATACTCGTGTGGGCTAGGAATTGACTAGAAATTTTTTGTATTGCTCTTTTTTTTACTATTTTCTTTTATTGAAAAACCTAACTATTCCCTCAAACTACCCTAGTGTATTCTTTGGCTTGCCCCAGTTCTGGGTAGTCAAAAAGAAATGATCAGGCTTGAAGGGGTTTGACTAAAGGTCATTTTAATAAAATTTTGAAAATGAAAAATGGCTTCTTGTCCTTTCAGGTGTTGGATCTTAGGCATAATACTTTTTAATTATGTTAATGTCAATCGATTCAAGAAAACTTCACTGTCCATTTCTGTAATAGTTGGTGCACCTTATGTTTCTCTTTTGTTCTGTTTAGCTTATCAAGCCTAGTTCAAATCCATTTGGCTTCTTTCATTTCTGTTTCTAGTAGGACTCGGAGAGAAGGAATTTCAACCTCGACTTGCGAAACAACTTCCAACCCTTAAATCAAAGATAATGGTACTGCACCAGTAGATGTTCTAATTGACGATTTGTATGCATGAAGAGTGAATAACAACATCTCATCACAATCTTTATTGGTTGATGTCATCTTCTATCTCAAGTAATAAACAGATTATTCTTGAAAGTGCATCCTCAAAATCAAAAAATTAATGGTCATCTCTTTAGAAAGGATGATCATTGATGCTAGAGTTGCAAGTGCTTCTATGAACTAATTTTTGGCCCTTGGCATGTAGTTGGAAGTGATGAAAAAGAAGTTGGGACTCAACTTTTCAATATACTTGTGGTACAATTCTGGTTTATGTTCATGTGTCTATCATTACCCGACAGTCTGATAGACAACTAAATGTTAATTATCGAATGGTTCGAACTCATCAACTCCCTTTTCTATCACTAATTTAAGATTCACAATGTATGCCCCACACCTTGCCTTGTTGTTCATGCATTGGAAGAGCAACCTAAGGGGGTGGGTACGTGGGATCCATCTTGCTTGATAGGGACTGTCCCAATCTCATTACCTTTTTGATTGACTGCTCTATCAAAGTATTGTTCCCAACCCTATTCAAATTTTTTTCTCATCCCTAGCTTAAAATAAACAACATTACTTCATCTAAATGAGGATGTTCTGTTGGGTGATCTACGATGACATCCCCCTAGATTGCCTTCTGTGTGACATAAGCAATATTGAGCTTTAATAGGAAAAAACAAGAACTTCAACGGATCCATTCTGGATATATGGAGATTGTTAGAAAATCATCATTAAATTGCTTTATAACATCATTTTTTTTCTTTTAAAATTTGCTCTGGTTTTATCGACGAAGCTTTTATTTGGTGGCTTGGATTCAAAAAGATAGGTCTTGGTACTGTTGCAAGAACTCAATTATTCTTTTTTTATTAGGGGATAGAAAGGTTTTGATTTTTGATAATTTTTTGTCATCTTTGGCTCCAAGATTAACTGATCTTGTCTCCTTAATATTCAATTGAACACTTTTCTCTTGACGTTTTACGAGATTGAAGTGTAGTCATACTCATCTTGCTCAAGTTCCGTTCTTTCTAGCTTGAATACTCTGCAAACTTTTGAATTTTCTGAATTTTTGTTTTTGGATTTTTTTTTTTTTTTTAATGAAAGTAGACATTCTAGATAAAGTCCTCTTGAGGACAAAAGTCTATTAGGATCCTTGGGAGGAATACAAGAATTTAACAAAGTTTTTATTTTTGAATATATATATATATATTTGGAGGCTACAGAGACCTCATAGGTGATCGAGACGATGTCCCAGTTGCAAAGAGCATATGTTTTCTTTGCATGGTCTAATATAAGAAAATAGAGCGTTCCCCAAGTCAGTAGTAACAGCCATTACTGAGTCGCAATGGTGATAAGATAGTAGTACCTCAAATAATGGTGGGGTAGTAGTAGAATCCCAGTCCACATTGGATGTGAAAATTTGGCCACCATGGCTAGCGTCATCCACTTCTATGGGCTCTCTTTCCTCGAATCCTGCCTTAAACAAATTGCCAATACCATCTTCAATTTTATCAGTGATTTGCACCAACAAAGAGAAATGTGTTGCTATGTGACATATGAGGTAAGTGTAATAATATTGCCCCAATGTCGAAATGAATGTTGCGTTCATCTCGATCTTTGTCGTAGGGGGTTTCACTTGTGACACCGATTCCCTCCATTTTTGTGTGTGTTCTCTAATAGTTTCTTTCAGTTTCCTCGCCATCTTGGCTATTCCCTGCTTGTTTATTGCAACATTAATGTTGAACCTGTAACTACCTATAAATATGCTCGTTAATTCTCTGCAGTTACGAATCTTATTGTGGTCTAGCCAAGTGAACCATCTTCATGTCACCCCAGTCAAACTCCTATGAAGTATTTGCACTAACAGCTTGTCATTTCTTCCAAACTGGCACATGATGCCACAATACAGATTGAGGTGAGTAAAAGGGCATCCAATGCCATCGTATTTTTCAAACTCCGGATACTTAAAAGTCTGGTGGCGATAGAAAATTCAAATAAAAGCACAGATCTTCAAATCCGAAGTTTTCTTGGGACTCTCCCTCTTTTAAGTGGTTTAGTTCCTCCATAATCGCATCCATACGACTTGATACTCTATCCTCAACATAATTCCTCTATGGCTTCTAACCCAATTTGAATCCCTTTCATGAGCCACCTCAACTTGTAGCGGAGGTTGATGTTGAGTAAGGATGAGATGAGGGTTCATAGGGATATTTGCAATTGATGCTGGTACATTATTTTTAGCTTGTGCCGATGTGGGGTCGAGAGTTGGTGCCACTGGAGGAGGTATGACCATTGGATTAGCTGTAGTAGGGGTTTGTTGACTCGTATGCCTTGAACTGGTTGCTTGATTCTAAATAGCCTGTGTTACCCCAGGGATTTGAATCAACACTGACAGTAGGTTCCCAATAGTTGTGACCTGATCATTTAACTTCTTGAAAGTTTCTTCACTAATCGGTAGACTGACAATTGGATTATCTATTGCAAATGAATTCTCTGTGATTGGAGGTTCTATTTTGTATGTCGGATCCATGATAGTAGTTATTAATCTGTGTTGTAGTCCCTTTTTTCATCCTTTCTTGTTTGATCACCCAATGTTCGCCATTGGATACCGTGAGATTTCTCAAAATGTAGATACCTTGATAACATGAATGGTCGGATTAGCATTAGTAACATCATATAAGAGAGAAATTTTCGTTTATCTTGGTAAAATTATAGTTAAGCTTGTGCAGTAGCCCCTCTCATAGTGGAATCAGAGGAGATCCTAGAAAGCTAAGTGGGTGGAATGAAGACCCTACTTGTGACCCGTTTTTAGGTACTTAAAGGAATGTAGAAGAACTAACCTAAAAGAATCTAAGACGCTCTACTAAAGGCCCTTAAGCGATTAAATTTCGAAATGAATAAGGGGGTCTTTAATAAACCTAAACTATGAGTAGGAAGACGGTCTAATTTGACCTTTAAGAAGTCTAGAGATCTTTAAAATATCCAAAACTACTAAATGAGAGACGGCTATGGTGACCTTTAAAAGGTCTAAAGATTTTTAAGAGATCCAAACTACGAAATGAGAAACGCCTAAGGTGGCCTTTAAGAGGTCTAAAGATCTTTAAGAGATTCGAACTACGATCTAAAATGACTTTTAAGAGGTCAAGAATATTAAAGAAATTTAAATTTGCAATATATGAAGAAAGGTCCATGTCTGAACCTTTTAACAATGAGTGTGTCTAATCTAGAATGACCTTTAAAGGGTTGAAGATACTTTTAATGATGAAGAAAGGTCCATGCTCGAACCTTCTAGCATTAGAACACGTGATCTTTAAGAGGTCGAGGATTTTTAAGAGATTCGGATCTACAAGTGTTTAAAGAAAGATCTTTGCCTAGATCTTCTGACATTGAAATGAATGTATGAGACAATGAGAGGAAATGAGTGCCTCATATGTAGGAGACATAAAATGGATTGCGTGTCTCAGATGTAGGAGACACAAGATAAGAAGGTCCTTTGAATTGGGTGTCTCGTGTGTATAAGACAAAACCCAGAAGACCTTGGAAGAGAATCGTTATATAGGTCACCTTGCCCTTAAACCTTTGAAGTGGGTGTCTTGAATGTGTGAGATTTGAACCTGAAAGGTCTTGAGAGAGGTTCGTTGTATAAGGATGTTTTGCCCTTAAACCTTGAAAACGAATATCTCGAATGTATGAGATTTGAACCCGTTAATGACGACCTAGGAAAAGGTCTTGGATTTGAATGAATTGCATAGCCCTTGTCGGCGAGGAGTTTTTGAAGTGGCCCATGAGTGGGGTCAAGCTTAGGAGGTTCTAACAAACTTAAAATAGGTATGATTTGATCACATGCATGCCCTTGCCGATGAGGAATTTTGGGATGACCCACGAGTGGGGTCGAGCATTGGAGGTTCTAATAAACCGAAAATAGATGTGGATTGATCACATACACAACCTGTGCCAGCAAGGAATGTTGGAGTAACCCACAAGAGGGATCGAGCATTGGATGTTCTAACAAACCTAAAATAGATGTGGATTAATCGTATTATGTTTCCTAACAATCTTAAGAATTCTAGGGAAAGGAATTGGGGTGCGAAAATTTTCACATCCCTTAGATTGAAGTGCTCTCTAGGATAACACATAATGAGATATATCTTATGGATTCGGATTGACTTGAGGGTAGAAGAATACTTTTAGGCCTATGAATACACCTAGGTCTAAAAACTTAGATGATATTAGGTCTAACTCGAAGAGACACCATGAGTTTAAGGGCTGACTCGATCAAAGATGCGAGAGCAGGCTCCTAACCCCCCTTAGGATCTTCTTAGATTAGATTATTGAATTGGGTCGACACGAAACTTCATGTGAGGATTTACCACTTGAACAGGTAAGGATTGACCTATTGTGATTTGGGTAATGACATTAAGCACTAATCCCATACTTGAGAGGAACGGGAAAACTTCAATGGACCTTAAGTTATGACCTAAAGATAAGGGTGACCTCCAAACCTAACAAATCTTCGACTTAGCACTAAGTGGGAGTGGCATTTGGAATGTGAAAACACACTTGATTTGAATCTAGACTCACCACAAGAAGTTAAAAGGGGAGGATAGTCAAAGGGTTCTTGTTCTGGTCCATGGGTCAGCAAAAGACCCTTTCCAAAAAGTCACAAGTATGTGGGTGAAGCGAGGACAGACCAGTGGATTGGCCATGGGTGAGGTTCCCATAGGACAAACATCACATACGCATGTACTTAGATTCATGTGCATATACATACATCATCGTTTTGTTAATTAAAAAAAGAATTTCAAAAAAATAGTCTGAGTCTTCACATTTGACCATAGCCTAGATAACCACCACCTTGGAGTGTAGGATGGGGTGCATAACACCTTCCACATCCTTCAACCGAACCTCCTTACCCGAATCTCTTAGTTAAAACTAGTTTGAAGTCATTTTCAAAAAAAAAAAATTTATAGGTGACCATTCACACCTTGCTTTTATGAATTGTGGCGACTCCAAAACCCAAGTATAAGTGAAGATTTCTTGAGTGAAAAAAATTATAAAAATATTCTTTTTTTCCCATGTAATCTTCAAAAACCAATATCTTAAAATACAAGTAAAACCTGTTAATACATGTGCATTTGCATGTATCACCTTCTAGTATAGATAACAAATATTTATAATTATTAAGAGTAGTAGCTATATTACCAAAGAATACAAAGCCCTATCACATCACAAAATCCTTCAAATTTGTTTAATAAATTTGTAGAATTCTATATATAAAAGACTAGCCAATTAAATAGGTCATTCAATCAACAAATTTATCAATTAATCATGAAATATGGTAACATTTCTATCCTTGACCCTAAAATTTTTAAATTTTCAATATTCAAATCTCAAGAACACTAAGGAGATTTTATGGAGGTTAAAGATGAAGGATTTTGGCAAGAAACACAAAAACATCATTTGTATATTCACTGAAATTATTCTGATTCTTTTAAGAAACTTTTTCGAATTTACACGAGTTGAACCCACATTGAATATTACCAAATTCAAACTTTTTTACTATGAACCCAATTGACCTAGACAAATTTTCTTCAATCCATTCAATATTTTTAAGATCGAACAAGTTATCTCAAATGTTGAAAAAGTCAATCTGATAGACGTTTCACCTTCACACTCTAAGTCTTGGTTTGAACCAATGGAGTCGGTTTTAACTCGACCAAGTCAATATCTCACAAATCCATTCAAACATCAGTCGATAAATGCTTGTCAAATCTATCTATTTAAGAAAAAAACATAAAAATGATTTTCTTGTGTAAAAAAAATGGCTTGTTCAAAGCACCCCATATACTACGCAAAATCTGTTGTAAATGTATAATGTCCCAGGACTACTTATATGCAAAATTTACCCAACCTTTCAAAATTTTGGTATATGATCTGGATAATTAAAAAGAAAATGAGAAAAAAAAATAAAAACTAATTTTTCTCCACGGCAACTACCCAAAGATGTAGTTGCTACTATTTTTTAACCCTTGTCATGTGCATTTTGGATTCAATGCATAGTAGTACAAGAAACGAGATCTACACGAACACTGTGATACAAAACTGTCAACATGGATACTGGATGAAATTGGTCATTGAGAAGTATTTTAGAGTTCAACAAGCGCATAAATTTTCACTCAAGCAATCCAAACAAGAAGCATAAGCAGCAAATAAACAAACTAATCCAATTGTCACTCCTAAAAATTTCCATTGTAAAAAAGTCAAAAACAAAAACAAACAATTGTGCGCTTATTGATGAGGAACTTCGACCTCTAGAGCCTTAGGCTTTAGGACTCGTCACCTTGTGAGTCTCAATTTAACGCGTAGCAGAAAAACATCACTATATCCCTGGTTTGAATTAGACGTCAGGGGTCAAAGCACTTGTGGGGCAAAAATGGATACCAGATTGGCCATTCTTTGTTAATACTTCGAAGTCTCCAGCAGTAAATTCCTTGTTAGGGCTAGATGAGATGCGTCTTTGTGAGTGTGAATATGCACAATATTCCACTTCGTACACACTTGTGTCCTCTAAGAATGCAGAAACTGCAATCCCAACTCCTTCACCTGCAGAGAGAGAGAGAGATAAACTTGGGGACAAAAAGACGAAGGACCGTATACCATTTAATGATCTCGAGTCTTGGGGTCCATTTTTATGATGAAAATGACATTGGTACTGAAATTAAACAATCTTCATAGAGGATGAATATTACCATGTGTAACTAGTAACAAGTTCTCATAAGGAAATTTATCTGCAAGTGCCCTAATAATGTATTCATATCGAGCTCTTGCATCCATCAGTGATTCCTCCCATGGTGGTAACTGCAATTTCCCACACACAATGTCAATAAATGTACTAACACACACACACACACACACACACACACACACAGATTTATGATAGACTAGAGTTCGCCCGTGCCTCTTTTGGGGTTAAGGGGTAAAAGAGGAAAAATAATAAATTGGAAGGGTATTATTAAAAAAAATTGGGGTTAAAAGGGTAAAAGAGGAAAAATAGAAGTTAAAGGGGTATTATTGAAAAAAGGGAGGGGGGAGGAGAGGAAATACAATAAAGTGGAAGGGTGAAGAGAGAAGGCAATACATTGGGGCCCACACAAAGGGATGGATGGGATGTTTAACTGTAGCAACGATGTGCCTTACTTGTGTTTTATTATATAGATATGTGATTTCCATCCAAATCAAGCAGTGGCACCAGATCATTTATGAAATCTCTCAGTGTGAATGTGCGCAAGTAGACATCTATACATAGAACTTCCTTTTAAAAGAATTGAAGTATAGATATACATACCTCTTGGTACACGCGTTCCACGGATCCATCCACAGTCCCAGCCGGTAGCAGAGCTTCAACTTGTGAGATATTGAAACCCCACTTCCCATCTTTAGGAACCAATTCAAGTCTTATAGCTTCCCTACATAATGCCTCACATAATCCATACTCAATAGAGACCTGTGCAATGGAAAAAAGGTACTACCATTCAAGCATGAACACAAAACGAATCAAAGAAAGGTAGACAAAAGGTGATACACGATCTAATACAATTCATTCCCAAATTTCAAGCTTGGTAGAAACCTAGTGAAGAATTGGTTCTCACTTTCCATGTGACATGTATCATTTCTGCAATTAGAGGTGGGATCATGCATCCAATGACTTAGCATTAACTTGAAAAAAATGAGGGTTTTTTTCCCTCAAGTTGTATTGTTCTTTAGTTTTATCAGGTAAATAAACAAACCTGCTACAAGAGAATCCTATTACCCTAGTTCACAATTTAGAGGGAGAGAGAGAAAGAGCACCAAAAATTCGAAGTTAAATACGAGCTCTAGTATGAAGGCCATGCACTACGACACCTAGAGTTAGGTGTAGCTTGCCCCGGAGTCACCAAGGAGCACCCATGTAAACCCATGCAAAGCTCACATATGAAGCCCTATTAGCCCCATGCCAGAGCATATCTCTTAGCTTAATGGCATTTTTGTAATAGAAGAGTATGACTGACCTCCACTTTTGATGTTTCCTTTTGGAAAACTAGGAAAGACTTGGCGTACTATTTGTAGGAAGGGTGTCTTTGTGCCCAATCCCCAGCTTACACCCACGATGACTTTGAGCTCTCGCCAAAGCTACGTGGCGTCCTGCGTGTACGAGATCACCAGTTGCTTGTAACACACCTTATTTGCTTTTGTAACGTGTTATTCCATGTAATTGCATATTATATCAACAAAGTTGCCTCTGGGCTTTGCCTTGTGTTGCCCCCATTCTCTTGTATTGCTAGCTACGTTTTGTGTTTGTGAACTATTTGACAAGTTTGCTTGTGGGATATCACCCCAAGCGTTACACCACCTCGCTTCAAAAGAACATAGCCGTGACAGTTGGTATTAGAGCTTAGCTCTTCCCCAGTTCAATTTAGTTTACACGAACAATGGCAAGAGGAGAAAAAAGCCCCCCGGACCAACCCGCTACAACTCCACCACCCTCAAGTACCAATAAATGACGTATAGAGCTACTCGAAGCTCAGATGGCCCAGCTATCGGGTCTCGTTGATGGTATTGCTCAACTAGGTGATCGTCAAGATACGTTGGATAATGAATCCGTGACCCTCAGCGCTAGATCGAGGAAGATACCCGAGGATCCCTAACACACGTACAGGAACAGATCACGGAGCTCACTACTAAGGTAAGTCTCCTGGTAAGAGTCATTGGTAACGAACGGAGTACCGGTGGTGAAGCTCCTCCCTTGCGTATGCGAGTCCCCAAGCCACGCACCTTTAGTGGTGTTCTTGATGCGAAAGAGCTCGAAAATTTCCTATTCGATATGGAGCAGTACTTCCGTGCTACTCGCCCGGATTCAAGAGAGGTAAAGGTCACCATGGCCTCCATGTATCTAACAGGTGATGCCAAACTATGGTGGCTTACCAAATACTCCAAGATGAAAATTGACTAATGTTCCATCGATACATGGAATGACCTCAAACGAGAACTGAAAAATCAGTTCCTACCAAAGAATATGAAGTTCATTGCCCACAGAAAATTGAGACAACTCCGCCAAACAGGTACCGTGCACAATTATGTCAAGTAGTTTTCCACCTTGATGTTTGATATTCGTGACATATCTAAGAAAGACAAATTGTTTTCATTCCTAAAAGGGCTTAAGCCTTGGGTTCAAATTGAACTCCAAAGGCAATGTGTGCAAAATCTTATATCTGCTATTGCCACAACCAAAGGGGTACTCTCAACAGTGTGAACACACCCAGGAGTCCTCCAAAAGTACGAATGGAGAACCCAATCCCAGTTCTAGCCAGGGATCCCAACGGAATTCCTCCCATTCGAAGAACATAGGTGCCTCGTCTAACAATCTCCACAACAAGTTTAAATGCATTTTGTTTGGTGGTCCTCATAAGACATTCAAGTGTCCATAGCGAGCCACGCTAAATGCACTATTAGCCTCCCAGAGTGACCCTAGTCACGAAAGTACAAGTGGGCAAGAGGATGAAAAGTCTCCTCACATGGGACCCTTGCATTTGCTGAATGCACTCAAACAGACCACTGAAACTCAGAGCCATCAACGGAATGGTCTCATGTATGTGGACATTGAAATTGGTGGTAAGAACTCTCAGGCAATAGTTGATACAAGAGCTACACATAGCTTCATTTCCCCTGTAGAGGCGAAGCGCCTCAATATTTGACTCGAGAAAGATTCTAGCCGCATGAAAACTGTTAACTCGTAGGCCACTTCTATCCAAGGGTCGGCCAAGGCCGTATCCATCAAGATAAGCACATGGAAGGGTAAGTTTGACTTGCTTGTAGTTCCACTCGATGAATTCAGAGTCATCATTGGGATGGACTTCTTGGGACAAAGCAGGACCGTTCCAATGTTATTCGCCAACACACTAGGCATGCTAGGTGAATGCCCAAACTTCATTCCCGTATCCACAGGCAATAAAGAAGGAAAGATGATATCAGCCTTTCAGTTGAAGAAAGGGTAGAAGAAAAATGAGCAAACTTACCTTGCAACCCTATGAGTTGAACCTGATGATCTGATCAAGACTATAGTTCAACTCCTACTCCGGTTCAACAAGTATTGAGAGAATTTGATGATGTGATGCCGAATGAGCTTCTTAAGGCCTTACCTCCGTATAAGTCGATTGACTATCAGATTGAACTAGTACCTGGTACCACGCCTCTTGCGAAAAGGCCTTACATGATGAGTCCCCCGAAACTAGCTAAGATACGCAAGCAACTTGATGGACTTCTGGAGTCTGGGTTTATCAAACCTTCCAAGACACTTTATGGGGCACCTATTTTGTTCCAGAAAAAACATGATGGGTCATTGCGACTTTGTGTTGATTACCGATCGTTGAACAAGGTCACTGTTAAGAACACGTACCCTATCCCACTAATTGTTGACTTATTTGATCAACTTGGGGCAGTCAAGTACTTTTTGAAGTTGGATTTGAGATCAGGTTACTATCAAGTTCGAGTTGCAGAAGGAGATGAGTCGAAAACTACCTATTCTACCAAGTATGGTGCCTATGAATTCTTAGTCATGCCCTTCAATCTAACTAATGCATCTGCCACATTTTGCACCTTGATGAAAGACCTTTTCAGATAGTACCTCAACAAGTTTGTTGTGATATATCTTGATGATATTGTGGTGTATAGCTCCATTCTCGAAAAGCACGTCCAGTATTTATGCAAGGTGTTCCAAATGCTTCGCGACAATTAGTTGTATGTCAAGTTAAAGAAGTGCTCATTTGCTCAAGAACAGATCATGTTTCTTGGTCATACTGTGGGCAGGGGACAAATTCAGATGAATATGGATAAAGTGCATGCTATTGATGAATGGAAGACCTCCTCAACCATCACAAAACTAAGGTCATTCCTTGGTCTGGTGAACTACTATCGACGTTTCATCCAAGGGTATTCCAAATATGTCGTACCTCTCACAGACCTGTTGAAGAAATATTGTACTTGGTCTTGGTTGGACTAGTACCATGAGGCGTTTGAAGGCGTCAAGTTAACTGTCATGCAAAATCTTATCTTAGCTCTACCCAACATCGCCAAGCTGTTTGAAATTCAGATTGATGCATCTAATTTTGTTATTGGTGGAGTGTTGTTACAAGAGAGACATCCACTTGTTTGTGAAAGTCGTAAGCTTAATGATGCCGAAAGACGTTACACCACCCAAAAGAAAGAATTGTTAGCCGTCATGCATTGCTTGAGAATTTGGAGACATTATCTACTGGGATCACAGGTTCAAGTGAAGACTGATAATGTGGCCATAAGTCATTTTTTGACTCAAAAAAAGTTAATCCCAAAACAGACTCGTTGGCAAGAGTTCCTCGTAGAGTTTGACTTGGCCTTGGAATATAAGTCAGGAAAGATCAATAACAAGGCTGATGCCTTGAGTCGCAAAGCAAAGCTAGCAGCCCTTCAACATCATGTTTCTCAAGTCACCAGTACTTTACAACAGAGAATTCAGAATGGTTTGAACAGTGATCCCCAAGTAAAGGCCATACTCGAAATGGTGAAGAAGGGGAAAACACATCGTTTCTGGCTCCAGGATGGGTTGTTATATACCACCAAGAGCCGCGTATATGTTCCACGAGCAGACAGACTAAGATAAGAACTAATAAGAGAGTGTCATGACACTCCATGGGCTGGCCATTCAGGCTGGAGCCGCACGTTGGCTCTTCTAAAACGAGGATACTGCTGGCCGAATATTCGAGATGATATGTTGGACTATGTAAGGACCTACTTCATTTGCCAGCAAGACAAAATCGAGCGGGACAAACCTATTGGGTTGCTGGAACCTCTTCCAGTTCCTCAAAGACCCTGGGAAAGTGTCTCTATAGACTTTGTCTCAAGTTTGCTAAAAGTTACAGAGTATGGTTCCATCCTAGTGATTGTGGGTCATTTCTCTAAATACACCACGTTTATCCTGGCATCGACACATTGCACAATAGAAGAAGCCATTCACTTATTTCTCAAGCATGTCATCAAGTATTGGGGTGTGCCCAAAAATATTATCAATGATAGAAATTCAAGATTCACGAGGAAGTTTTGAACCGAACTATTCAGATTACTTGGGTCTCAACTTGATTTTTCGACAAATGGACATCCTCAAACAAATGTGCAAACGAAACGATTTAATGATATGTTGAAGGAGTATTTAAGGCATTTTGTCAATGCCAACTAAAAGGATTGAGCAAATCTTCTTGATGTCGTGTAATTCTATTTCAACCTTCAGAAAAACTCTTCCTCCAACAAGAGTCCTTTTGAACTTATTACTAGCCAACAACTTTTAACACCTCACATAGTATTGCAAATTATCAAAAACAATGTTTAAGGGCATATAGGTTTGTTAAGCTTTGGCAAGACAACAATGAAATTGCCAAGTCTTACCTTGAAAAAATGTCCAAACGAATGAAGAAATGGACTGATAAACATCGTCGACTAGATCCTTTCAAAGTTGGTGACTTAGTTCTTCTCAAGACAGATCAGTTGAGAAGGTTCAACCGAATTTAGCGAGCACACAGAGGCCTAATACAACATTATGAAAGCCCAATGCTCATCCTCTCTCGAGTTTGCAAAATTTCCTTCAAGTTGAAGTTACCGCACTGGGTACGCAACATTCATCATGTCTTCCATGCCAGCTGTCTCGAGCTGTTCCATGCAGATCCCGCACGCAGCATTCCAACATGCACACCTTCTCATTCAGCAATTTCACCAGAGCATGTTGTTGACAAGGTCCTCGCAGAGCGTCAAGTAAACAGCAATTCAAGCAAGCAACAGTACATGAAGTACTTCGTCAAGTGGAAGAACATGCCAAAATGTGAAGCTACCTAGGAGAGTGCAGAGAACTTACTACCTTTCAAGCAGAAGATCGAAGAGTGTCTCAGGGATAATGCGACAAGGACGTCTGCAGAATAGGTGGGGGAGACTGTGAAGGTCATACACTACGACACCTAGAGTTAGGTGTAACTCGCCCTGGAGTCACCTAGGAACACCTATGTAAATCCATGTAAGGCTCACATATGAAACCCGTGACAAGGCATATCTCTTAGCTTAGTGGCATTTTTGTAATAAAAAAGTATGACCGGCCTCTACTTTTGATGTTCCATTTTGGAAACCTAGGAAAGACTTAGCGTACTCTTTTTAAGAAGGGTGTCTTTGAGCCCAATCTCCGGCCTACTCCCACGTTAACCTTGAACCCTTGCCCAAGCTACGTGGCGTCTCGCATGTACTAGATCACTAATTACTTGTAATACACCTTAATTGCTTTTGTAACATGTTACTCCGTGTAATTGCATACTATATCAACAAAGTTGCCTCCAGGCTTTACCTCGTATTGCTCTCGTTCTCTTGTATTGCTAACTACGTTTTATGTGTGTGAGCTATTTGAAAAACTTGCTTGCGGGATATCACCCCAAGCTCCACACAACTTTGCTTCGAAAGAACACGGCCGTGACATCTAAGCACCACATTTTGTGTGGCCTGTTAGTTTTGGCCACGCACACGCACGTGCCTTGAGTAACCGTCGATCTCTTATTCTCTCGGGAGTGACTAGAGTTGTGACCCACAACTTGGTAGCTTGTCTCCACATCTTCTTCTAGTTGAGGAACTTCACCAGCAACTACCTAGGAATGTGGCACAGCAACAACCGAAGCTTTGATGGAGAGCATCGATTATAAATAACTCCATTTTGGTCCCCAAGCTCACTCATCCGATTCTCAATCAATACACCATCTAATTGCAGTGAGTAGAGCTTGGAAGTACCAAAAGGAAACAAAGCCAAATAAGGATAGTGTTTATGCATCAATGGCAGGTTAGTTTTTGGGGCATTTCAAATTTCAATTCTTTTTAGGTTTTTATTTCCGCATTTTTGAGAATCGATTTTCAGATTTAACATTTGATATCAGAGCTTGAATAGCCTCTGCCTTGATATTTTTTAATCTCAACCCTTGTATTGCTCTGTTTTGGCCGAAATTTTTTTTTAATGCGTAATGAGGTCGAAAATCATTAGGATATTGGATTTCTAAATTTTTTGTGTTCTTAAACTATAATTTTTGGCATTAAAATGGTGATTTTCAGACTAATTTTGGCTGTTGGGATGCGTCGGATCGAAACCAAGTCGAAACGACCCGGTTGAAGGTTAAAGACAACCAATTGTTTATGTATATTTTTCCGTTTTGTGCAAAAACTTTTAGCGTCATTTCTAGGCAATATATTTGTACTTGAATTTATGGGAATAATTATGCATAATAATATGTTAGTTTTATGATATATATATATATATATATATAGTTCTCTTATTATGTTATTCTTTATGCTTAATATATTGTTTTTTGCATAATATTATGTTTAATTACGTAAATTATTAAGTTTTATTATGAGAATAATTAAATGTACAAGGTTAACATAATATACATTTAATTATAGTTAAACTATGCAATATAGGAATATTCTCATAAAACTTAATTTTTTATTCATAAAAGAAATAATGTCTAAGTGATCCATATAATTTTAGTTAATTAGAGAATAGCCACAGCATCTTTAATTAAATAAAACTATAATTAATTATGATCACATAAAAATTATTTAGACATTAATTGTAATTAATTATACTTAATATAATTAAAAAAATTCTCACAAGAATTTTTATTATATTTATATAATTAATTAGGATAAAATATCAAATTATTCATAACTTACCCACAAGAATTATGAATTAATAATTTGGTAGTTTTATCATAAAGTTTAATCTAAGATAAAATATATATTAAATTTATAATAATTATATACCCTTTATAATTATGAATTAAGTAAACAATTTGATAAATTCTATCATAAAGAATGATTGAATCTGTTTGAATTAAAAATTTAACTTACAGACAATTCTTTTGTCATTAGATTCAATTTTTAAGCATGATTTACATTGGTAAAACATTAAATTTTATTTAGGCCTCAATTTTAACATAAGCATGTAATTTTTAATTTATGTTTCACAAACTGCAAATTTTTCTGATATCCAATGTGATATTCCCAAATTAAAAGGTGATAACTATAAAGTCTGGAAAGAGAAAGTTCTCATTTATTTAGGGTTGAATAGACATAGACTATGCTATTAGGAAAGACGAACCACCAATACTTACTGATACTAGCACTGCAGCGGACGTCACGCTTTATGAATGATGGGAGCGATATAATCGCCTCAGCGTGATGTTCATTAAGACTAAAATTTCTGCTGGTATTCGTGGTTCTGTTGATCACCATGAAAAGGTCTAAGACTTGTTGAAAGCCATTGATAATCAATTCATCACTTTAGACAAGGCACTCACAAGTACTCTAATAATGAAGTTCTCATCCTTAAAGCTCACTAGTGTGAAAGGTATGCGCGAGCACATCATGCAAATGAGGAACATTGTGGCTCAATTGAAGAAACTCGAGGTTGAAATGTCAGAGTCCTTCCTGGTGCATTACATCCTGGACACTCTTCCGCACAAATACGGACCTTTCAAAATCTCATAAAACACACAAAAAGATAAATGGTCAATTAATGAACTCATGGCCATGTGTGTTCAAGAGGAAGGGAGATTGGTGATGGAACTGGAAGAAAATGCAATGTTGGCAATGCGTGGAAATGGCAAATCTCAAGCAAATCAGAAAGGAAAAGGTAAAATACCTCCCCAAGCTGAAATCAAGAAAAATTTCAAGTGTTTCTTTTGTAAAAAGAAGGGACATGTGAAGAAGGAATGCGTCAAATTTCATAAATGACTTGAAGACAAAGGTAATCTAATTTCGTTTGTTTGTTATGAATCTAATATGGTTAATGTAAATAATAACACGTGATGGATTGATTCTAGATCAACAATCCACATTTTGAATTCCTTGTAGGGTTTGCAAAACCTAAGGAAGCCAGTGGGAAGTGAGCAAAGCATCTTATCTGGAAACAACCTCTAGTGATGGTGAGCAATTGGTTTGCAAGCTCAAGAAATCCATATATGGTTTAAAACAAACATCCCGCCAATGGTATTTAAAATTCCATAATGTAATTTCTTCATTTGGTTTTGTAGAAAATATTATGGATCAATGTATATACTAGAAAGTCAGTGGAAGTAAAATTTGTTTTCTTGTTTTATATGTGAGTGACATTTTGCTAGCAACCAATGATAAAGGTTTACAGTATGAGGTGAAACAATTCCTCTCTAAAAACTTTGATATGAAGGATATGGGTGAGGCGTCTTATGTCATTGGCATTAAGATCCATGGAGACAGATTTCGAGGTATCTTAGGTTTGTCGCAAGAAACCTATATCAATAACGTTTTAGAGAAATTTCGGATGAAGGATTGTTCACCAAGTGTTGCTCTCATTGTGAAGGGTGATATGTTCAATTTGAACCAATACTCGAAAAATGACCTTGAGAAGGAACAAATGAAAAATATTTCATATGCTTCTGCTGTCGGAAGCCTAATATATGCTCAGGTCTGCATAAGACCTGACATTGCATTTATTGTGGGAATGTTGAGACGATATTAAAGTAATCCAGGCTTAGATCACTAGAGAGCTGTAAAGAAAGTGATGAGGTACCATCAAGGAACTAAAAACTGCATGCTTATGTATAGACGGACGGACAATCTGGAAGTAATTGGCTACTCAGATTCTGACTTTGTTGGCTATGTTGATTCACGTAAATCAACATCAAGTTACATTTTTATAATGGCCGGTGGAGCTGTATCATGGAGAAGTGTCAAACAAACCTTGACTGCAACTTCCAGTATGGAAGCTGAGTTCGTTTCTTGTTTTAAGACTATTTCGCATGGTGTATGGCTTAAGAGTTCAGATCTGAGCTTAGAATCATGGATTCTATCTCTAGGCCATTGAGGATGTATTGCAACAATTCAGCTATTGTTTTCATAGCTAAGAACAACAAAAGTGGAAGTCAAAGTAAACACATCAACATTAAGTATTTAGCTATAAGGGAATGTGTTAAAGAAAAGAAAGTGGTCATTAAGTACGTTAGCACTTAATTGATGATCGCTGATCCTTTGACTAAAGGCATGCCACCGTTGAAATTCAAGAATCATGTAGTGAATATGGAACTTGGTTCCATTATGTAGTTTTTTTATTGTATGTACAATGTTATTTAATGAAACTCTTATGATTGTGATGTTTTCTCATATTTATGTGCACCATAATTTATTTTAAGAAACCTCATTTGTGTTGGACAAGAATAAATATAGGATTTACTCATTAAGAAATTGTTGCTACATAAAGTATAATATTAAGAAATAAAATACATTGTAATACATGGAAGATAATAGTCATTATTTAGAGGACTTATCGTCATGATTCATGTATTTTGTTATTTAATAGGTGTTATTATTGGATTTAAGATGAGACATTAAGTTAAAAATGTGAGCCAAGTTGGAGAATGTTAGCTTTGGCCACGCACGCACACGTGCCTTGAGCAATCGTCGATCTCCTATTCTCTCAGGAGTGACTAGGGTTGTGGCCCACGACTTGGTAGCTTGTCTCCACGTGTTCTTCTAGTTGAGGAACTTCACCAGCAACTACCTAGGAATTTGGCACAGCAGCAACCGAAGCTTTGATGGAGAGCATCGGTTATAAATAACTCCATTTTGGTCCCCAAGTTCACTCATCCGATTCTCAATCAATACACCATCTAATTACAGTGAGTAGAGCTTGGAAGTACCAAAGAGAGACAAAACCAGAGAAGGAGAGTGTTTGTGCATAAATGGCAGGTTAGTTTTTGGGGCATTTCAGATTTCAATTTTTTTTAGGTTTTTATTTCTGCATTTTTGAGAATCGATTTTCAGATTTAACATGGCCTCCTCATTAAAATGGATCCCAAGTATAGTCAATTACTAATCTCATTAAAACTGATGGATTTTTACCTTTGATAAAAATTGTTTTTATTTAATAATTGTTCTTGCTATGTACTTCTTATATAAAACCAAGATCACATAATTAAAAAAAAACATTTAGAATAAAAATAAGATATGATCTAACCTTGATCTTGGAAGGATCGATTGTTACATTATCCCCAGTCATCTCAAGAGGGTTATCTTCGATGGCGCAAAGAGCAGAAATGACCTCTGAAGCAGTTTGGATGCATCGAAGGAAAGGCGAGACTAAGACTCTGTCGATCCGAACCCCTAGATGGTTCCTTAGTTTTCTTCCAGTACAGAACGCTCTCACTCTTCCAGATTCTGTTAATGGTGTGTCCCACGGTCTTGCAGCCGTTGTTACCCACAGAGGCTCGAAATGGTCGATTCGATCACCATGCCTCATCACAACTACGTGTTGTTGGAATTCGCTTTCATTTTTATGCTCATCTAACACTTTTCGTGACGACGAATCCATTTTTTCCGTTAACTCAAGATCACAACTTACAGAACAGAACAAGAGAGATACAGGCTTTCTTCCTCGCTTCGTTTCGTTTCGTTACGTTGGAGAGAGAAAATGAAAAATAAAACTAATTTGTGGAGATACGCTTTTATCGAAGAAGCTGACGTGACTTTTTAAATTGCTGATTGGGTCAACAGTCTGACCACCGTACTTTAGGTTCTTGAGAGAGAAACATAGTTCGGATTTTTCTTGGTTTCCATTGAAGAACGGATGAGATTTCCTATAAAATCTTAGACAAGTCCCCAATGGGCCCATAAGGATAACAAACCAGCTCGGTCCAAGACTATCTAATTAAAACTAAAGAATGATTGAATGGTTGAGAATAAGTAAAAGTTGTGGTGCCAATAGAAATTCTCTGATTTTTTGTTTTTTCTAGATTTTTATATTGAATGATGCTGAAGTGACCTTAGGCTGGATCCTCATATCGCACTTCTTTACGTAAAAGTGTATGGGAACCATAGATGTTCTTCATCAAGATACAAGTGAAAAAGGATCTATGATTTCTATCCACTTTCACATCAAGAAGTGCAAATGAGATTCTAACTTGAGGTCAGCACGACTCTTCTGTATTTTGGGTTAGGACTTTTTGAGGAGCCTAATTATAATTGTAAATAGCTATTGAATTTATTTGAACGAGTATTACAATGTTTTGTAATGTTGAGATTATAATTTGAGCCAATGAAGATTGAAGAGTGCATCTTAATCTTTAAGTGGAGTGTAATGAGTAAAAGTTGGGGTGCCAATAGCAGCTCTCTTATGATATGAGGAGTATTTGGGTTGAATAAGAAGCAGTCGACATGGCCAATTTATATGCTCAATGGATTTTACCCAGAATTTAATATCTCCCAATGTTTCAAGTCGGCCTCTCAATGGGCTGGGTTTCAGCCTGACCCGGCATGAGCAAGGTTAGGTAGATAATTAGGCCTTTCAGGTTTCTGGTAATGTTAGGCTTGGGATCTAGGCCCATTGGTACACAGCCCAATAACGTGTCTCGTCACTCATGCACATAATATAGGGGTCAGGTTTCAGCAACTCATGGAAAAAACACATGATCCCGATCATGTAGACATAAAATCCAATGTTGGAATTTATGGTATGAGATTTGCAAGGGCTTGAGGGCTTGGACTTAGATTTTTTTTTTTTTGAAAAGTTAGGATTTTGAGGCCCAATTAGAATTAGCCCATTTAAGGCCCAAATCTTGGCTAGCCTGAAACATAGACAGCCCTAGTTTCAACTTTCAAGGCAGATAGATGTACACATCTCTTTGTTTCCAAAGTTACATAGTTTAAAAAAGATCAAATCTTTAATGATTCCATCATACCTGATTGAGTTGCAAAAATTTATTGATAAATATCATACATCTAAATAGATTCTTTAATTAAGAAAAATAAACATTTGAATATCAATATTTTTTGTTGCACAATATGGATGTCTCACATTTTTTTATAGAAAAATTTGTTTTTTGATTTATTTGATTGGATTTGGTATGATACTTATGGAATCATGATAAGTAATGTTTATTCGTGATTTTTATTTTTATTTTTTATGATTGATTAAATTAACATGTTTTAAGTCCAATCCAGTCCATTAACAACCAATAACCCAACGTCAAGAATTAAATGATCTCATGACCCAATCAGGCCCACTAACCCTATCAATGCTTCAACCACCCTTTTGTTGACCTATATATCAAAGATAAACATGAATAATAGTATTTGTATTTAAAAATTTATCATCAAGGGTTGAAACTGGTTTTTTTTTTTTTTTTTTTTTTAAAGACTTTTATCTTGGTTCATGATGAAAAATGCTCAAAATTCAATGGTCAGAAATTGTTAATATGTCTGGTTTTTGGTGTGTGTAGCTCCTCCACATGGCACTTTGAATGTGGGCGAGTGTCATGACCTCAAAATTCTTTGCAATGTGTCAAACTAGATAGGGCAGGGTTGATCCTCTTAGGGCATTAATGGGCCAAACCTGACAAAAATCTAGTCTAGTCTAACCTGAAGAAATTGGGCTTGGATAAGGTAATTAAGCCCAAATCATTTTCCGGCCACACCAGTGCCAAAATCTAGAAAAGTGGCATGCGGGTGCGGGGGAATCAAGAATCACTTTAATACCAGCACTAACGGAGCCTCCAAAGCGCGCGCGCGCTCTCTCTCTCTCTCATCGGCTTGATTTAACTGCAAAGGAAATCCTAATAAGAATTTTCAAAGGGATCGACTAGTTGCACACTACTAACTGTTGGTTGCACACCAAATTTAAAAAATCCTTTATTTTTTATTTTTTATTTTTTATTTTTTATAATTTCTATTTTAACCTACTATTTGCACTCCAATACCTAACCCTTTTAGGGTTTAAGTTTATTTTAACTTGTAGTTTTATATCCATTTCTTGTGCTCTACTTTGATCATGTTTTGTGATTGATTTTATTCGTGTTCTTTTTTACTGCAACTTAATTAAGGTACTGATTTTCTAATCTTTATTTAGAATTTAATCCAAACCTATGTATTGCAAGATAACATAACTTTGTAAACATGGTTCAAAAACCAAAAAACAAAATATATTCCTCACAAAAATTACTGAACTAGAAATAATTTATTTGGACATAGTTGAGAAAGAAAAAAGAAATTTAAAAAGAAGTCCAATATTTTTTTAAATTATTTTTGAAGTGTAATCATCCAAATAGAGTGCAAAGGGGAATTTTTAAGTGATGGCTTTCTATTCCAATGCCTTTGTAAAACAACAACTCTAAAAGAAAAAATATCTAAACTTTTGAATTCAAAAAGAATCGGGAGAAGTGTGCTACCTCCCACTCCTTTGAAACTCAATTGCCCTTCTTAAATTATGGACTTAATACTTTAGTCTCCCTCAACTTTAACTCATTACAAGTAATCTAATGAGACCCAAGATTCAGCCCACTACCCAAAGGAAAGTCCAAATTCGATTTTTTTTTCTTCCCGATTTCTATATTGACGATAACTAAATTTGAAGAAAAATCAAGGATATTTTTCATCATCATTTTTTTAGAAATCTCCTTAAAAAATTCAATCATAATTCCATTCTTCAGAATCATATTTAAAATAGAGGTTTGAAGTTGGGCCAGCTTGAAGATGATTGATTTGTAAGATAAACAATCAACGATGAAGAAAATTGATTTTGAAGAAGAAAAAAATTAGAGTGTTTTTGATAATTGGATTGAAGATGTAGGTATTAAAGTCATTTTATATTTATATGAGAAGGGTGTCTCAAATATTTTTCAAATTGTGAAGAGGTATGTTTCAAACATGTATGCATAACTTCGCACCAAAGTCGCTCTTTATAGTCAACTAATATTAGTTCTTTGTTTTGTAAATCACCAACAAAAATGACTTGGTTGTGTAGTGGGTCCGCAAGAAGTGGGCAAAATATTCATGTAACACATAAAAGTGTCTGCCTAGGTCGGTGACATGAGAAGTGAATGGGTTACATCAAATTGACACTTATGACATATGGCATGTTAAGTTGGTTTCGTACATTTTTGACTTTTCAAAAAAGGTTAATGGTCCCCTCACTTTTCACCTATTAATCCTACTTTAACATCAAACCATGATATGTACTACAGGAGATATTTAGGTCACATGTTTTCTAACAGTATAGTTTTTTAACCAATAAGAACTATAAAAAAAATATATGTATATATATCTGATTTTGTTAACACTACAAAAAAAATGTAAAATTGGAACATAAGGGTAAAACGGTATTAAGACGTTTTTATTAAAAAACGGTATTAAACCGTTTTATTTTTAAAAATCGTTTTATCCGACCCATATCTGCTTATTTAGATGGAACGAAAGTCCGATCCATCTCTCTCAGTCGTCTCTCTCACTCGACTCACTCTCTCTCTCTCGTCTCTCTCTCTCACTCTCTTGTCTCTCATCTCAGTCGCTCTCTCATCTCTCTTTCTCAATCAATCGTCTGTCTGATCTCGTCTCTCTCTCAATCGATCGTCTCTCTATTTCAACTTTCAAGAGAAAACGCCATGAGAGGACCTCCAAAAGGCTCTATCGCTCACAAGAAGCTTAATCTAGCGTAAGATCTGCTTCTATGTTCTTCTAATGTTTCGATTTTTCTGATTTTTCTTCTCTTTCTTTCGTTTCGATTTCATGTTCTTCGTTTTCTAATTTTCTGGTTTTAATCGATATCGTCTCTCTGATCTCAGTTGCTCTCTCGTCTCTCTCTCACTCGATCGTCTCTCTCGATATCAGTCACTCTCCCTCGATCTCATCTTTCTCTCTCGCTCAGTCGTTAGCTCGGTCGTCTCTCTCGCTCAGTCGCTCGCTTGATCTCAGTCGTTCTCGCTCGATCTCATCTCTCTCTTGCTCAGTCGCTCGCTCAATCGATCTCTCGGGCTAGGTATTATCTCTAATCTCTCTTTTCTTTATCTAGATTGTATTAGGGATTTGGATTGAAGATTTAGGTTTTTAAATGTGATTAAACACAGTTTTGTTTGTTCTATTATCTCAAAGTTCAGATTTACATTGGAATTTCAACGTAATTATTTATCTGATATTCTTTGTATTTTGGATTAATGACAGATTTTATTTTTATTTTTTTTTGCTTTAAGTCATCTATTCTTAATCTCAGACCTTCCATTTAGTTAACCATCATGGTCCTACATCACATACCCAATAAATTAATTTTTTCTTTAAAATTGTGTTAGACATCAATCACCCCTTTGGGCCTAGACTTGTCTTGAAACATTAATTTCATTAGGAGACTCCATTAGGATTATTGATAGAAACTCTAACTAGCAGAAGATCGTTCTTTTATTGACATCCCTTCTATCGATGCTTAAGGAATTCATTATCGTAATACTATGATTACCTTACAATCTGAAGTAATTGCTTACTAGATTTTTTTTTTTATTAATTTAGTGTTTAGTTTATACTTTAATTCCTTTAGAAGATTATTCTTGATCTCAGATTCATCATTTAGGTAAAAGTATAAACCTGCATCATGTCTTGTACCATCCACATCATGTCTTATTAATCTTGAGAAACATCCAAAGGTATGATCATAAGATTGCATAAGGCACTTTTGATTTTGTGGATATAATAGGGACTCACAACCCTAAATATCTAGTAGGTAATTTATATTTGTCTGGAGTACCTCGAGTTAATTTCAATTTCTTTCAGACTATGAACAACATTTCAATATTATAAATGTTGGGTTTGTTATATGCTTGAAGCTTGATATTTGTAAGTACTTGTAGTATTCTTGTAGAGGAGTTGTATTTATTTATAAAGTATATCTTTTTTGAGTCATAAGTGAATTTTATTCACACTGATATGTTATCTCAACTTTGTAGAATAATGATATCAAGTAGCAAAGCATGGATGACTAAACCTAGGACAAGTACAGAGTACTTTGATGGGGTTCAATCATTTTTGGATTTTGTTATAAAAAATTCTGGTGGAAATACATTATTTTCATGTCCATGTACGAAATGTCGTAATAGAAAGGGAAAAATCTCTATTGAAATGATTTCGGAGAATTTGATCATAAATGTATTGATCAAACATATATTGTATGGTTTTTTCATGGAGAACATGAATCATTAAATGAAGAACAACCATCAACAGCAAATTCTGTAAATGACTTTCTTGATCAACATAACGATAACTATCCAAGAATGGGTGAACTCGTTAATGATGCATTTGAAAAAATAGGTGGAAATGTTGATGTTATTATGGAAGATATGGGAAAAAATGAAGATGAGTATGGGTTATGTTCAGTAGAATCTCATGACCATGAAGACCATGAAGTAAGACAATACAAAACTTTATGTGACAATGCAAGATAACCATTGTACCCTTCATGTCCAAAGGAATTAACAAAGTTGTCAGTTATTGTTGAGTTATACAACTTAAAGGTACGGCATGGTTGGTCAGATAATAGTTTTAATGAACTACTTGAATTGATTAAGAAAATTTTACCGGATGGAAACACATTACCTGATAAATCTTATCAAGCGAAGAAAGTGATCAAAGACTTGGGAATGGATTATGAGCAGATACACGCGTGTCCAAATGATTGTATCCTTTATTGGAAAGAGAATGAATATAGAAATAATTGTCCAATCTGTCATGTGTCTAGATGGAAATCAGATTATTTGGCACAGAGAAAAGGTAAACGAATCCCTGCGAAGGTGTTAAGATACTTTCCTCTCACACCAAGACTAAAAAGGCTTTACAGGTTAGTAATAATTAAGTTTCAACATATTTTTAATATCTCACTAAATAATAGATATTTATGATACGTAATTATGAATCGTAAAACTTTATTTTGTAGTGTACCATGGATAGCTGAGCAAATGACCTGGCATGCTGGATCGAAAGAATCTACTAGTGTAATGCGGCATCCCGTTGATTCATCAAGTTGGAGGGCAATAGATGTCACATGGCTACATTTTGCCGGGGAAGCACGCAATGTGCGTTTAGGGCTTGCAACTGATGGTTTTAATCCTTTTGGTCATCTTAGCAGTACTTATAGTTGTTGGCCTGTGATTATAGTACCCTATAATCTTCCTCCTTTTCTGTGCATAAAAAGAGAATTCTCAATGTTGACCTTATTAATACCAGGGCCGAAAGGACCAAGTAAGAATATTGATGTCTATTTAGAACATTTGATTGTAGAGTTGAATGAGTTGTGGGCTAATGGGGTATCAACATATGATTCTCAATCTAAGACAACTTTCAATTTGAAAGCTATCTTGATGTGGGAAATTCATGACTTTCCTGCATATAGGAGTTTATCAGGTTGTGTAACACATGGTTTATATGCATGTCATGTTTGTGCTGAGGGAACTTTTGCTGAATGTCTTAAAAGTAGTAAGAAGTCCTCTTATCAGGGTCATCGAAGATTCCTTCCTACTAATCATATATTTAGGACCCAAAAGGCACCTTTCAATAATAAAGTAGAGGATAGCAGATGTCCTGAACGGTTGAGTGGTGCAGAAGTTGAAAAGAAAGTAACTGGTATTAAGATGGAAATCGGTAAATCAAAAAGGAAAAAACGAAAAAGTTATGACGATGAGACAAAAGATTTAACAGTATGGTATAGAATCAAAGCTATTCGATTTGCCATATTGGAAGGTAATTTCCTTAAATTATAAATTAATGATCATTTACATTTATGTTGACGAATTAGAACTTAATATTACATCATAAATATTTTTGACAGGAATTTAATGTTCGTCATAACCTAGATGTCATGCACATTGAGAAGAATGTTATTGACCATCTTTTATCGACAATTCTTGAAGTCAGAAAAAATGAAGGATGACATAAGTGCACGTGATGATCTAATAGTGATGAATATAAGAAAAAACTTGTGGATGAAAGAAATAGATAGAAAAATAGTTAAACCCAAGGCTTCCTTTACTCGAAGCCGCAAGGAGAAAGAGTTGTTATGCCGTACTTTACATGATTTGAAGGTCCCTATAGGGTATAGTTCCAGATTGAAGCATCATGTGAACCTAGAGAATCTTGAAATAAAAGAACTCAAGTCGCATGACTATCATGTAATTATGCAGCAATTATTTCCTATATTGATACAACATGCATTTTTGAAGCATAAGATACTGTATACCGCTATTCGACGGATATGTATGTTTTTCAATGTGTTATGCTCAAAGGTGATCCGAGTAAATGATATCATTGCTATCAAACACAATCTTGTGGAAGCAATGTGTGTTTTGGAGAAGTTTTTTCCACCTTCATTTTTTGTTATCAGCATTTACCTTATGATACATCTAGCTGATGAAGCATTATCGTGCGGTCCAGTCAGATTTCGTTGGATGTATCTTTTTGAACGGTATATTTTATAATTTTATTAAAGATGTATCAATTCATGCATAAATTGAGAAGTATATTCATAATTGAATATTTTTCTGAACAGGTTAATGAAAACTTATAAAGGATACGTGAGAAATTTTGCACGCTCTGAAGGATGTATTGCTGAGCGTTATATCTATTTTATATTATATGGAATACATGCCAAATAGTGAAAAAGGAAATCATAAGTATATATGTAAAAGATTCTTAGACGAGGATGATGAATTCATCGATGAAAGACCTTTAGGCAAAGGCAAGGACATATATCTAACTCAAATACAATATCAACAAGTACGTAGATGGGTTCTACATTGTTATGGTAGAGTTTACGAATGGAAAGAGTAAGTACATAAATTTTACTTAGCATTATCAATTTGAACAATTAGATGAGCATTTAATTACAATGAAATATGTCTATTGTTAAGATAGGAAATATGAAACATATCTGAAATCAATCAATACAAAAGGCCTAAAAAAAAGGGATCTGAGTCGAAGGATAGAGATGGAGGTTTCATCCCTTGGTTAAGGAAAGAGGTAATCACTTTAATTATTATTATTTTTTCTAAAACATAGAGTGATATTTATTTATAACTATGATACTAATATCAAATTATTTAATCTTTTGTAGTTGGAACATATTGATGGTAAGTCAATATTGAAGTGATTAGCAGATGGACCAACATTCAAAGTAAAAAAGTTACAATAAATATCGTGTAAATGGTTTTTTATTCACTCCAAGTGAGTATGAGATCAACAAGACGACACAAAATAGTGGGGTCTCCATGAAAGCCATCACTAAATACAGAGCAAGTGCCAAAGACAAAAATTATAAGGAAGAAGAGACCACTTATTATGGAGTTGTGAAGAAGATTATTGATTTGGATTACACTGATTTTCGTCAAACTGTATTTTATTGTGATTGAGTTAGAGTAGAAGATAGGACTAACGGATGTAAAGTTGATCCTGACACAAATTTGATATTGTGTAACATGGACAAATTCAAAGGAATTGACAAAGAAGAGAATGAACATTTCATTCTTACATCTCAAGCTAGTCAAGTATTCTACTCAAAAGATCAACTAAGGCCTAGATGGTCCATTGTTCTAGCGGCCCCAAAACGATTGACGAAAGAAGTGGATGCACTTGAAGATCCTATTATATTCTACTCAATTGTTGATGAAAATGCATACATGGATGATATTGTAAATGAAAGTGATAAAAACTATGATGATGATGATTTAGACACGATTTTGTAGTTGTGTGTTGTTTGCGATATAGAAATTGAATGATAAACATCTTCTATTTTTTTAGATTTTGTATGATTAAATTTATTTTATTTATTTATGATTTCATTATTTAAATAGACAAGAAAATTGGAAAATCAATTATAATGGCTAGCACGAGTACTCAGAACTCACAATTAGGTAAATTTAATTTTTCCCTTATTTTATTATATTATCATTAAGTTGTCCAATATTAATAGTTTTATATTAACTATTTTGTATGGGTTAGGATCTGTAAGCTCATCGACAGATAATAGGATAAGAATCAGTTTCAATACAAATGGTCTACTGATTGGCGAGCATTCAGTAAAGTTTTTTACACGATGTGGAGAGATTGTTCGTACTCACATTCCTATTTCGATAGAGGATTGGCGTTTAGTGCCAGCTAGAAAGAATGATGAGATGTGAAAATTACTACTTGTAAGTTGCAATATAATATTACAATTGAAATAATCTTAGTTAATTATTACATATTTTTTCTTTGTGAATACTTATCTTTATTTTTTTTTAAATTTCTCATGTAGGGAGAGTTCATCCTTCGTCCATCCTACAAGTACCAATGCCTTAGAAGCATGTCCGAGACATTCAAAAAATACAAGGCTAAGTTGAGGACCAAGTACATCGATTGTTATAATAATATGGATGATAGATTGAAAAATTGTCCTCCAAATGTTAAGCAAGAAGATTGGGTCGCATTTGTTAATTGTACTCCTGCACCCAAAATTGTAGAAATGAGGAAAAGAAATGTGACAAATAGGAGCAATTTGAACATCTATCATACTACTGGTAGGCATGGCCACGCAAGATTAGAGGAGCGAATGGTAAGTACGTGTCATTAAATTCAATATAAATACGTTGAAATTATTTTACTTTGAGTTATACCTTTCATAATTAATACCTTAAAATTTATGCAAGTATAGAAACGGGAAAGAGGAGATGGTAGCGATCCCCCTTCGAGGACTGAGGTGTGGATTAGAGGGCATTCAAAGGATGACGGTGCTAGCTCGAGTACTGTCGCCCCTTACTTGGTATAATCATCATCTTAAACATATGTTTATTGAATGTTATATAAAATATATAGTTTGCATAAATATATTTGTTTGTTTAATATTGTAGGATAAACTAAAAGAAATCATGAAGAACCAATCAGAAGATAATGGTTTCGAAGACCTTCTCAATGATCCCTTGACTAAAGTGTTTGGTCCGGATAAAAGGGGATGTGTTCGTGGTGTTGGCACTAATGTTTCGAAAACACGGATTCTCGGGTCAGCCACTGCGAAAGAAATGTTGCTTGGGAAAGATAAGCAAATTATTGAGCAAACTAAGAAACTAACGAATATCAAAGTTGAAGTGAAAGATTTACGGGAAGATATTGGGGATGTACGTGGAAGTATTCGGAACATTGAGGTATATGCTATTACATTTTCTTGTTTAGTCATACATATATAAATATATATATATATAGAAGTTGATATCAATCTTTATTATAGCATATACTTTCAAGACCCCAAACAGTTGATTCGTATTCAATTGCACAACCACGATTTTCTACAAAAGAAATGTCATGCGAACTATTGGATTGGGGAAGAAATGTTGTTGCAGTTGGAAAAGCGATTATGGATACTACCCCTTCTACTGTATATGGGTATCCTCTGGGTGAAGACGACGTTAAGGTTCTTATTGACATCATTCATATAGCAAACACCCCTCTTACCCAACGAACCAGTTTTGCAAGGACTCTAGGAGAAGTTGGAATAGGCGGGTTTACCGTGTGGCCGAAAATTTTTATTAGGGTTATCTCGCAATAGTTTTGTGTGTGGTTTTATGTACTACTTGCAATGTGAACTGGTTATCCTTCTTTTGACATATGTCTAGATACTAAGTGGTACTACTAGTTGTATTTGGATAACCCTTCTAAAGTTTTACTATTACTAGTCATGTTTCTTCTCACTACAAGGTTCTTTATCAACAAAGTACTTTTACTTTTTAGTTATATTGTTTAACTAATAACTGACTATGTTTTTGTGTCAACTAACCCCTTTTTAATTCCGCCATTGTAAAATTAATATTTTACACTGCCGGTCCCAAGTCCGGATAAAGGAGGAGGGAAAAGGATGATCCAAAGATTATTAAAGTGCTAACAGGTATGTCTTTATTTGCATGTTTACATTGGGAGAGCTACCACTGTATGAGTGGTTTAACACTTTTTGATATCGATGAGAACATGGTCTTGCATGTATGAAACACAACAGAGATGTGATTGAGCCACATTCCACCCAAAGATTGAAGTCTTCATCATATTCATTTATTGTACAATATTATACAGGCAATGCAGAAGAAGAAAGTGACAAAACCATATTCACCAAGCACTGATGGTGCCTGTTCTGATTTCATCCCAAAGGAAGGTGTTTGTAACTGGAGTCCCCAACATGTGCTAGTGTCTGTTCCTTTGAGTTCTACTTTCGGCAGCAACACAACTTGATTGAGCAAGGGAGTGGATTCACAGTGAAATGTACAGTGATTTTTGGGAAAGCATTTGTTCTTGTCAAAATCTTATAGCTATAGGTATTTCCAGGAATGCTGCTATCACACTCAATCATGCCACATGAAAGGTACTCATATGCCACTTTGAATGTCTCTTGCAGTATCTTGTAGTTTCTTTATCTAGATCAATTGATTCAGTTTTTGAGGAGCAATAAAAGGCCTTGTTGATGATGAATTTTCTGTTTCCTCCAACTATTGTAGGATTAATAAATTTTATATCCAATTTTACCTAATAAATACTTCCCTATGCTTTATTTCATTTGAAATCAATAAATATTTGAGAGAAACTCTTAAGATGCATTAGATGGGGTCCATCCTTGCTAGGTCTTGTATGCCCCAGTAGAATCCACTCAATCTTGCTTACCATTTGATTGCTCTGGCCAAACTATAACTCAAGGCTTCCCCTTGCGCATTTTTCCTTTATTGGGTTTTGCTGATATTTTTGGGTCGCATACAGGTGGTACATGCAAAGCTAAGTTTGCTTCCCAATCAACAAGCAGCAGATGAAGAGCTCTCTACGTATTATAACCAGGGTCACTTAAATAGGTGCATAGCTGCTTCTCCATTGAAAATATTTCTAGAGAAGCATAAAAGACTGAGAACTGGTTTACTTCTTATAGTTTTATTTGGTTCTTGCATGGTGATAGGTGATGGTGTTCTCTCTCCTGCCATTTCTGGTAAGAATGCTGTATTTTTCCCTTCTATCTCATACATTTTCTTCTTTAAGAACTAACATTGTGGTTCCTTTTGCCATTCATTATTTCTATATAACATATGAAGAAAACAAAGAGAGAATGTTCATCTGTTAGTTCTACTAAACCTACATATTTGGTCTTTTGTAGTTTTGTCTTCCATTTCAGGACTAGAAGTTCATGTGGAGAAATGAGGTACCTTAATAACTCTTTTGGATGCCTGGGAATTTATTTGCAGATTGGATGTTTAGGATCATCTACAGTGGGATGAGGTACCTTTAGAACTCTTTTGGATGCTTGGGAATTTATTTGCAGATAGGATGTTTAGGATCATCTTTAATATTTCTTTGCAGGGTTTTGCGTGTCTTCAAGGTGGTATCTGTCTTTCGAGCATGAGTAGGCCGATCTCCTACGAGAGAGCAGTGGCTTGGAAGGTACTGAACGAGGAAGAAAATGCCCACTGCATTTGCTTCATATTCGTCAACTAATCCTTTGTTTGAGATTTCAATGTGACCAATAATTCTACAAATCAAGTAAAAGAACCCTAAACCCTCTCTGTTTTTTCTACTTATTCCTTTTTGGAATGGGGACCTTGGAATTGCCAGAACATTATTAAGGGTGAACAGTCTGACAGTTGAATCTTAGGCCCATTATTTTTGTTATATCACTTTGATTATTTTACTGCATGCTTTTCCCTGCAATCTATGCTGTTAAGGATGTTTAGGATCATTTGATTGACAAGACTCTTGGATTATGGTTCGTGCTGGTTTTCAGAGATTTATATATGCCCTAACCTTGCCATGAATCTGAATTGCTTGCCAAATATTGCAATATATTTTTGCATGTTTAATGTAGTTAGCATCTATGGTTTAATCTGCCCAATGTTTTTCAAGTAGACAAATGTCTTATGTCGTCCCATACTCGATTGATCAATCGATGTTTCAAGAGCTAGTGGTACAAACCAACCTGCTCTGGTGGTGCCAGCTCGAACCATAATGGAGATGTGACCCTGCTAGTCCGACTGATAATATAACTAGTGAGTGTTAATTTATTCCAGTTCTCATTGTTGGTTTCCGAGTAGTATGGTTGGAGAAATTAGTTGAGACACACTTCTTTAGCACTAGTCATGTTATTGGGAATTTAACAAAGGGGTTGGCCTATTGACAAGTTGAGCCTTGATAAGTTCCTCGGGAAGGGTACGTCAAGTGTTTGAAACCCCACGAAACAATGGGGGGGTCCGGTTGACCCTCGACTCAATCAGTTGCAATTAGGACTTTCCAAGGGGGTGATACATGTGACCGCGGGACTAGTCTCACCCGAAAGGGTGGGGATTGTGTTCTTCCTCTCAGTTTCCATGCATTTCAATGCGAACAACATAAAATATTGAGGAATTGCGGATCTCTTATTATAGGAGTTTTGAATATAATGTCCCAATCTCATCTCCCTTTTGTCTGCCATGTGGAATACTCTTTCAGATTAGATTCACTGAAACATGAATGTTTGGCCATTCTTTAGTTGTTGATCTAAACATAAAAAATAGCTTGATTGGTGATTCTAACCGTATGCGTGATGATCATGTTTCTATTAGTTGTTCAATGAATTAAATGAACTCTAATGGGATTTATATAGAAAATACATAGCAATAACAAAGAAGATGAAGGATTTACCCCGCAGACCTAGCTGTTTCAATTTTATTACAAAAATTCTCTTGCTTTAACAAATTGTTTGAGATAGTTTTATGCTTTAATTCTTTTCGGCACCCTACAACTGAACTTTTTTGTTTTTAAAGTAGTGGTTGTTATGTTAGTTTAATGGCTTGTATCATCACTTTAAGTTGTTTATTATGTTCTGTTTGTCATGCAGATTAGGTTTTCTTGCATTATTTACCCTTGTCTAGTACTTCAATACATGGGTCAGGCCGCATTTCTCACAAAGAATTTCTCCCCTATACCTATTAGCTTCTATGCATCAATTCCAAGTAAGCTTCCCTAAAAACTTGATGAAGAACATTTTATCTGATCTACTTTGCTTAATCTACTTGTTACTTTTGTGTAGAACCTATGTTTTGGCCAATTTTTGTGGTAGCAACCCTTGCTGCAATTGTTGCTAGTCAAGCTGTCATCTCTGCAACATTCTCAATTGTCAAACAGTGCCATGCTTTAAGTTGTTTCCCGCGTGTCAAGGTTGTCCACAAGTCAAGGTCGATATATGGTCAGGTCTTCATTCATTATTGAACGCTACCTCATTGGTCAGATCGGCCCAAAAACTTATCGGATGTACAAATGCATTATTAGATATTGTTACAAAGATGTCTCAAAGGCAGATGAAAACTTTGAAAACAACCTTGTGATGAGCATAGCTGAGTTCATACAATTGGAAGCTGAGGATTTTGGCACATTTGAAAGGTTTGTTGATGGCCGAATGACAGTCATTCGAAATTCTGATAGGGCTCAAACATGGTTGGTGATGTCAAAATCCTCCAAT
Source organism: Akebia trifoliata (assembly GCF_017979445.1). NCBI lineage: Eukaryota > Viridiplantae > Streptophyta > Magnoliopsida > Ranunculales > Lardizabalaceae > Akebia > Akebia trifoliata. Next base: position 30,910,705 of record NC_141385.1, on the reverse strand, counting down.
ACCTTTGAAGGCAACAACGAACCTTTACTGTGCAGAGCAGCAAATCAGGCACACTGCAGAACTTGCAATCCTTATATGAGTAGGAATCACCTATGCCAAGGCAGAGAAGGCTTATTCGGTATGAGATACCAAATGCAGAATATCTGGACCTTCAAGTCAAGGAGGAGCTCCAAGATCTTGTGGAAGCTAAACAAGCGGGTATCACATACGTGATGGGCCACTCTTATATAAAGGCAAGTAGAAATTCATCATTTTTAAAAAAGTTTGTGATCGACGTTGCCTATTCTTTCCTCAAGATCATTCCTCACATTAGTCTTATTGAGGTAGGAATGACCTACTACGTGTAGAGGTGCAATGATCTTGCTGTGATTTTGTTTTCTAGCAATAAAGCTTGGCTAGTACATGTTGGCTGTAATGCCAAACTTCAAAGAAAGACTCATTACTTGAATCTGCTCATTTGCAACTCTTTGATGCAAATGTATGTTATCAATTAATTGCACTATCTTTATTAGTGATATGTGGGGCCTTTTAATAATGTGGTGTCATCATTAGTTCTTTTCATCACCAATTGTAGATGCTTCTAAATTTATAGCAGTTTGTGAGTTTTATTGAAACTGAGATGCATTTAACAGCCTCTGAATTAGTTTTGTGAATTTCTCCATGGGGTTCATATTGTTGAAATCTCCTTAATGGCTTTACCTTTTGGACCATGAGAATTATTACCAATTGTACAAGGGGGCACAATTAATCCTTGATTAGATAAAAACATCAACATTAGTTAACTAATGTAAACTGTCTACATCCCCTTACATAGCTCTTTCAATCACATTGCTTCACATTTCAACCAATATGTTTATTTGTCCTAAATCACCATTATTTAGTATAAAAAAAGAAGATCATTCCAAAGAGAAAAAGTTACTTAAAGGACCCTGTGATTGCAGAGGGACTTCTTGTTATATAGTGCTTAAGTTTTGGGCGGTTAATTAATGGTCCATTTAGTAAAATTTTCTTTCCTTAATTGACAAGACTGGGACTTGTACTATCAATATCTTAAAATATTGCAGCTCTATGGGTTATCATTTTAATGTTTGTTCCTCAGACTTTCTCTGCTAAAAGTATTTGTGTCTCTTTCTGTTTGTTTTGTGCAACAGTCTGGTTATGGTGATGCTGGGGGTCTGTATGCACTTCAACCTCTTGGGGCCAGGGCAGGTGCTTATTTATCTATTTCCTTCGTGAGAGTTATATATATACATATGTTTATTAGTTTTGCAACATCTAACTGATGTAAACATTTTATTAGTTATATCTATTATGATGCTTGAAAGAAAAATGAAACACAGGAAAGCAAGTTTCTCATGAGATCCACTGAAGATCGATCAATCAGCCCGCACTGGAGAGTCCCTACCAGTCACAAAGAACACTGGTGATGAACTTTTCTCTGGGTCCACTTGCAAGTAAGGTGAAATCGAGGCCATTGTTATAGCCACTGGAGTCCACACATTGTTCGGTAAGGCTGCATAGGTTTTGACTATTTATAAACTTTGTTTTAGTCTGTATTTTCAATCCACATCACATCATTAGTTGTGGCTGTCACTATATTTCAGTTTTGGTGAACATTAATGTGGGTACATAGCACAATCTTACCTGCCTTCCATGAACTAACCATTCAAACAATATGTAATGGATGCAAATGTCTACATAGATCGAACCTATATTTACAACTAGATAGTTGAAGGTTGTGCTGTTTGGTTTTCCTTTTTGACCATTTTTCAAGTAATATAATTGGATCTGCTTAATTGGATTAGGCTTCCTTGAAGCTTAATGTTCACTATTTTCGCACTTTTTTTAATTGCAGATGCTTGGTCCTATTGAGGAATTGGAAGCTGCAATTCAAGATAAGGAGCACTTGTTTCAAACACTCTTTTGAAGGTGCGGAAGCTCATCGTTAGAGTATGCAATGTGGTGACACGAAAAAATTCTTTTATTGGTAGCTACGGGCATTGTGGGGGTCTTAAAGAAGATAGGGAGGGATGGGAGTGATGGCATTGCTTCCTTGTAAGCACTTATGCTTGTGTAATGATTGTGAATGGTTTATCGATGCATTGTAATTTTGGATTTGTAAATTATGACTCATTGCAACTCTTTTTGTGTATAAATTAATGTGATAGAGAACCTCGATGTTCTCTATTTGGATCTATTTTAACCGTGGGTAATAGGCAAGTAGCAATAATAATAATAATAATAATAATAATAATAATAATAATAATTTTAGATATCAATTTATAACAATTTTAGATATTGATTTATAACTGATGTCTAAAGTCTCAGACGTAGGACATCAGTTCTATAAAATCCGATGTCTCAAATCTTTTTGGGTTGTTGTATGCTGTTATATAAAGACGCAAATTAGGAAAGGTTTTAAGCCGTTCCAAATTCCGAGATCAGGAACGGTTTTTAACCGTTCCAAATCATGAAATATAGAACGGCTTTCAGCCGTTTAACCTCATTAACGACACCTCGATTAAAGACGGTCTGCAAGCCGTTTCATAGTGGCTTAGGAACGATAATAAACCGTTCCTAATTGCCATATTTGTTGTAGTGTAAGTATAGGATGTAAGCAAAGAAAAAGACTTAATAGAGAAGAAAATGAATAATAGATTTGTAGAGGGATCTTTTTACTTGTAAAGACTCAAGGTCCTTTTTACCCTTTTCAGCATGATTTTTTCAACCCTCTCTCAGTCTTTTGAGAGGGGGTTTTTTTAGTTCAAACTCAGGAATAGGTGTCATGTTAATTAGGAATGAGTTGGATTAATCTTTCCTTGAGATTTGTGTTTATGTCTTATTAATATCGATACTTGAATTTGATTAGCATTGTCTCAACATAATTAATGTTGAGTTCATGTGATTCATTATTTGAGAGTGGATGAGTCAAACAATGTCACCCATTTTAGATTTTGACAAGTACTTGTAGATATTGCACTTAAGATTTGGCGTATGGCAAGAGCTTTTATCTCATTAAAATATGTCTTATTAACATTGCATTCTTGAGTCCGAGCTTTTGAATCAATCGATCCATGAGAGTTTTTCAAGTTATTATTACCTTCATATTTACACTCGGCTTGCATTTTGAATTATACTATCTACCTTGTCGTAAGGGTACACTTTCCAATTTTACCATCTTGTCTGCCCAATCTCTTGGTCAAGGTTAAAATCACATTTTTCCTATAATCGTTTATCATTTTATTCAGGTCTTACACCGACCTCAGTAAATACTATCCTTATTAGCAAATGGTGATTCTACAATATTTGCAGTTAGTAACACAGTATTTGGCTTAATGATTGTTTTCCGAAAAAGACATGTGCTAGTTGTGAGTCACTATAGACTATAGCCTCAATTACCCCCAGCCCTACCAATGAATTGAGGTCGAGTAGCATTGTCTCATATTCCGCTTCATTGTTCAATGCTCTGAATCTCAGTCTGATTGTCTTCTCTATCTTGAAATCATTAGGAGTCATTAGCACTATTCATATTTCTAATCCTTCCAGGTTTGAAGATCCATCCACGTAGATTCTCCACCATGGATGGTTGTTCGCTTCTTCAACATGTTCTAGCTCTTCATCCAATAGATATACTTTTTCCTCTACTGGAAAGTCTGCCAAGAAATTTGCCACTACTTGGCTGTTTAACTTTCCCATTTTTCTTTGGTACTGCTACGATATTCGTTGTCCAATCAGGAAACTACACTTGCCTGATAAATCCTACTCTGATCAGCTTGCTCACTTCTTCGTTTACTACTTCTCTAAACCATGGTGCTTATCTCATTAGCTTTTATTTTACTAGCTTGATAGCTGATTCCACGTTCAAGTTGTGGTTGATCACTTTTGGGCTAATCCCCAACATCTCGGTTCCTCTTCTATGGACCAGGTAAAAACATATCGATTCCTCTTCAGACAATCTGTTAGCTCTTTTAACTCTTTCGATGTCAATTCTGCTCCTACCCCGATCTGCTTACCTTCCCCTATATCCACCATCTAAACGTTTTTTAGGCATTGGGATCATCTAGGCTTGGATTCCCTCTACTGTAACTTTTATTGTTGGATATTATCTTCGAATAGTTCTTCTTTATCCAACGTACACACTTGGGCTGTCACCTAATCCCCTCGTATATCCCACATCCCTTACGATGTTGAGAACCTCATGACCTGGTAGTATGTTGAGGGAACGACTCTCATCTCATGGGTCCACCACCTATCCAAGATGGCATTGTATGGGGAATTTGCTTCGACGACCATGAACCTAGTCATCAAGGTTGTTGGTCGTACCTGCACTAGCAAGACTATCTCTTCACATGGTTAGCTTGTTCTCCCATTAAATCCAATTAAAGGGGCTCTTGCTAGGGTGAGCACGTTTCTACTAAGACCTATATTCAAAAAGGCCGAAGCATACAAAATGTCGACAGAGCTGTCGTTGTCGATCAACACCCTCTTGAGAGTGAAGGTGCCTACCTAGAAGATTACCACCAGTGCATCATAATAGGACCTCACTACCTCCTCCAGATCCTTGTTCGTGAAAGGCACGATATGTTTTTCGAAGGGTTTTGTCTACTTTATAGGCTCATTTCTTATTGTGTAGACATTAGCAAGATGCTTTACTCATTGCCTTTTGGTTCTTTCGTCAATCCTGTTCAGGCCTGACCTTCTACTCTCCTACTTTAGGACAACATGTATAATTGCTGCCCTTCCATCCTGCCATTCAACAAGTAATTGATTAGGCCTCTAATTCTTATCTCAGGGTGGATTCTCCCTTTGTCTTCTAGGCAGGTCCCTTAGTCTGCCCTGCTTTGCCAACCTCTAAAGAAACCTTCTCTAAGCCTGGCATATGTTGGTGGTATGTGCTCGTACCTTATGATACTCGTAGTATCACTTATCTTGATTTATCTGATCTTGAAGAAGTGAAGTTGGCCACTCAAAGTCAAGCTCATTCGCAATGACGGTAAAATCTCGCTAAGGGGGCATAAAGAAATATATCCCCTCTCTCCTCCGCTCCATGTCCTGTTCGAGCGGTCTCTTCTTATTCTGTTGTTGTAATTGATGCTACTTGTTGGGCTTCATTACAGCATGTATTACTTTGCTCTTTTTGATCGAATTCCGGGAATCATCTTCTAATCTAATATATTTTTCTACTCTTTCGAACAGCTCGCTTAATTTTTCTAGTCTCTTCTTCACAAGAGACCTATATAACCTTGAGCCAGATAGCAAAGAGTTTATGAACCCCACTACTATCGTTCTCTCGTCGCAGTTTTCTAGGAACATCACTTCTTCCCTGAATCTCCTTATAAACTCTCTAAGATTTTTCCTAGACTGCATCCTCATGCTGAGGAGAGTGTCTACGTCTCCATCACTCTTTCTATTGTCAATGTACCATGTTACAAAGGCAGTAAAAAACTCATCGAAAAAAGCTATTGATCCACATGGTAACTTGTGGAACCATGTTAATGCGTTATCCTGCATACTAGAAGGGAACAGCCTGTACATTAATCATTTGTTTCCTTATCACAAAGTAAGCATCTGTCGGAAGTGGAATAGATGTTCCACTAGGTCTTTTGTCCCTGAATAAGGGGTGAAACGTGGCGGCATAAACTTCTTCGGACTTTCTCTCGTCAAAATCTCCGTTGTAAAGGGAGACCTCTGAATTCCCTTGACAGCTTGCATTGCCACTATGCCAATATCTGCACTCTTCATCGTCTCCTTCTCTTTTTGGATCATTTCTCTAATGTCCTCTTGAGTCAGACCCATTAGAGGTTCTACTCGATTAGTTGTAATAGTAACTTTTGTCTCTCCTTCTCCTGTTGGGATCAACGGTTGAGAATTTCCTTCTATATTTGAAACCTGATCATTTCCAATAAGAAGCTGAGGGTCTCTTGGTGGGAGATCTTGTCTTGTTGGCTGCTAGTTCTTAAGACGATGACTAAGGTTCTGATTTTGTTCGGCTAAGTCATCCATCTAAGGTTCTGATTTTGTTCGGCTAAGTCATCCATCTTCTTATGCATTTATTTTTGTTGTTTCCTCATGGGTTCTAACATTGCTAAGAGTTGAGCATCAGCGACTAGTGCAACAGATGGGGTGCATTGACTTCGGTGGTTATTGTGGATCTCACCATTGTTTTGATTGAAATTAATGTGTTATTGGTTTTCCACGGATGACGCCAGATTTGTGTGCTCAGAATCTAGTGAACGGTGTTGATGGAATCTGTCTCACGAATCCGAAGTTAGTTCTGTCGCTTCCATCCTTGTGCCGGCGTGGTACCTACCCAAAACTCTCCGACACTCAAGTTAGAGAAGCAGAGGAATAACCTCATAAATTGTTTAGACCTCCAATCCATCAATAGATTCATTTATATATATTAATCGTGTTATTTATGGATCTTTCTTACGAATCAGGATTTCCCCTTCTCACGAGGAGGGATGATCCTAGAGAATTCCTTGATTCCTTGGATCCCAAAATGGAATGAGAATCTTCTAGATTGGATATATTATACTTAGGAGATCTCTTTCGAGATCTCTAGGCTTGACGTGCGCATATCAGGATTACAGGTATCCTTTGACTAGGCATGTCCTGCTTAGTAGACCAAGTCTTATTTAATGTTGTGCTGCCCTTCCAGCCAGACCAGACGCTCTCTGATTTGACCTGCCCTGCTATTAGGTAGCACCCGCATGCTGATCTGCACATGATACTACTCAACCAACCTGGACACGTGTATGGTCTAGATAATTGATCAGTTATTTCCCTCTACACCTTCTAGTTCAAGTTTTCTTAATTTTCAAATTTAGTTTAGTTTTTATTCAAAAATCCTTTTAAAAAATTCTTTTTAGAAAATTAAATAAAAAAAAGTAAATATTTTTCCTAAGTTAGATTTTATTTACTGTGAAACTTTCTCCCCGTGAATCAATCATTGTCCTATCAAGTGAAGGAATTTATAATTATTTTTTCAGAAAATCATAACGAGCTACAAGCGACTAGGCAACAACAACAACGTGCGAACATGTTTTGTCCTATATGGGCTAAAAGTTTCAAAATGACCTGATTTTGTGAAGATGATCTCTATAGTAAAGAGATTTTCCTCACAAAAAAATCAGCCCATTCTGAAATTCCTAACCCTAGTTTACAAGTAGAAAAATCGTGGACTGTCAATTTTTACCTTTAGTTTGTAAATCACTTTTTCATGTGGTTAGAAGTTTCAGAATGGGCTGTTTTTTGTGAGGATGATCTCCTCACCATAGAGATCACCCTCACAAGAAATTATCCCATTCTAAAACTTTTTAGCCATAAAAAAACAAAATTTTGCCTTCATTTTTGTTTGTCAAACGTTGTCTAAGCCTAATATAATCAAAGGTCATTTTGGTCAACACCAAGAAAATTTCGATAACACATTCATAAAGTCATGTTAGTTAGTTTTCAAAATTACAAAAATATCTTTTCTTTTTATTATATAATATTCAAAAATACTATTTAGTTAATATTTTAAATTACAAATAACTTTTAGATATCTGTGTCTGCACATGCCACACCTTCTAGGATATAGTAAAAAAATGAAACAAAGTTTCTATTGGCACCAACTTTTACTTATTTTAAATCGTGTGCTTATTTTCTTTAGAGATATTTCCCAAAACGTATGCTACTTATATCAAAATTTCAATTGTCATACATTGTTCATTTTAATTTAAAAAACATGTTTTTCTAGTGAATTAGTCACTTTTATAACAACGAATTCACTGATAAATTACCAGCAAGATCATTGATATGGCAAAATCACTACTATTTTATTAGTGAATTCGTTAATTATAAAAGTGAAGAATTCACTGAAAAAACATGTTTTAGGAATTACAATGAATAGTGAATCGGACTTGGAGTTTCATCATATTTGGCGCACGAAAGATTCACCCTTTTCTTTATCTTTAAGTGGGGTGTAATAAGTAAAAGTTTGGGGGCTAATAACGAATCTCTATTTTACATGAGTATTGTTGGGGGTGACATTGGGATTTACTCTGAGTCTCACATTTCTAACGTGGAGTTGTGCACATAACATTAGATGATTTTACTCATACCTCGAGGAAATCTGTCTATGGCTATGTGCACACCTCCACAACAAAAATGTGAGAATTGCAGTAAATCCCAATGTCACCCCCAAGATTTTCAATTTTAAATTACAAAGAAACCTTTCTAATTAGAGCGAGGATCGAGAACAGTGACCTGTTTTTAAGTATACGTTAGGTGTCTACATGGCATTTGATAATTGGGCTTTAAATGACATTAAAAGATATTGGGCTGCCGTAAAGAACTCCCACTCTTTCATCTAAATATATTTATTTTTAATTAATTAAAGCAAGTGTGAGAGCTCCATTTGACACACTTCCGCATTTAGACATACCCCTCCATGTCTTTGTGAATATTTGAGATACCCCTATCTTTAAAAAAAAAATATGACATGTCCCTTGACCTTTCCTTATAAATTAATAAAATGACCTAAATGCCTTTATCTTTCAACCCTTCGTCTACAACTTATTGGTAATATTTTTACCCCCATCTTCCTTTAAGATTTTATTTTTTTATCAAAGGGAAATGGGGAAGTGGATTCCTTAAACATTACATTGACTTGGTAGTATGTAGAGAACCAAAGTTTTTTTGTATCTCAAGGAAAAATATATGATTCTCTGCATATTGCCATGTTTACGTAGTGTTGATTGTGATGTCGAAGGAACTCACTTTAGGGCAACTCTTTATCAAATTTTGTGTATATTCATAACTTCATCTTACTCATATACCTAGATTCTAATTATCAAAATACCCCTCAAAGAATTCTTTTTATAATCTTGGAGAATTTTTTTGCTTGAAAACCATGTACTAACACGTGTTTCATAAGTTTTCATTATGATTAATAGAAATTATCTCTATTTGTTTATAATTTATCTTTTCTTGGTGCTTTTCCCCTTCTTCATTTTTTTGATTTCATTTTTGAAGTACAACATCATTAACATTACCTCCATGATAGTATTGATTGATAGATGGGAGAATGGATTGCTAAATCCTAAAAGATGGTTATTATGATTCATCTACCATTCGAGTAGTAGAGGCAGAATAATACTCTTGGCATAGTAAGCCAAATTCATAATTGCTCTGTAAACCAAATTGATAGAGATAAAATTAATACTTAATATAAAGCAATTTGTATAAATTATTGAAATATTATTTGAATTTTTTTTTTTTTCACTTGGATTTTGTTAGGAAGGTTAAAATACAAATAATCTTAAGATTAAAGATGAGTGACTTTTTTGAAGGTTAAAATAGATAAAACCTTAATCAAACACAAATTTAAAGGGAATATAGTTAGTGTAAGGTAATAAAATTTGATTGAAAATTAAGCTACCAACCCAATTTGCAAAAATGTTGAAAATGGCAATTTGTAAATCATGGGTATTTTGGCTATAATATTAATTAGTGTGGGAAATTATCTAATTTTATACATCACCTATCAAGAGAAGAGTGGTTAAAAGGGGGAGTTTCAACATTGAAATTAAACAAGTCCTTAACAAAATTCACCAAGACAGACACCTAACACCATTCTGTATCCCCACTCTTGTAAGGGGAGTTCTTTATGGCTTGGGTAGCACTTAGCAGCCCAATAAGTTTTAGTCAAGTCAAGCACCATGTAGACAGACACCTAACACCGTTCTGTATCCCCACTCTTTTAATTAACATGAGTTTGCACATGCCCCACCTTCTAGTTCTAGCTAAAGATAAACGTGGTACCGGGGAATGGACAAAATCAAATTGAATAGCTTGCCTTTTAAAAGTCAAAAGTATGACAGCCACGATCCACCCATTGGTAAAGTTAATCTTGCCAAAACGGGTGGCCCGCAGTTTATGTTCACACCAATCCTTCTCCTAAAGCTTGGAGCAATACATATTTTAAACGTGCATATTTTATGAGTACCGTTGGTCAAGGTCTTCGGTTGAAGACTAGAGAAATGACCAAAATACCCTAATTTCTTGTCAAAATTAGTGATTTTTATTTTAGAAAACATCCCTCTTTAATTTAGAGTTTTGATGACAAGGTTGCTTCTTTTACTTTGATTAATTATTTAATTTTTTTCTTACTATAGAACAAGGAGAAGAAAATAATATATATTTTATCAATCCGACTAGTCTTACTAAGTTAGTATGAATCCCACCCTTACTAAGGGTTCTTGGGCTCACCTTATGTTGTAATTTCTTTGAACTTAAAAGAAAAAATTCAAAAAATATATATTTTTCACTATTGAATTTAAGTTTTAAATTTAGGAGTTCTATGGTAGCTGTCTATTTTCAAACCTTGGATGAAACTCAATTTATTATTATTATTATTATTATTTTGAATATGCACTTTTCTATGAAATCTAGAGGGTTGTGGTGTTGGGCTACCAATGTGATAATTATTTTAATAAAACTACCTTTAATATCAAGGCTTAAAATCGTTCTAAGTTGGTAAGAAAAGTTTTTTTTTTTTTTTCCTTTTTTTTTTCTCTTGATTACTTTTCTAAATAAATAGATAGATCTTTTTTGAAAAAATAACCACAAGTTTTTGGGGTGATGTTAAAGATAAGGGTATTTTGGTCAAAGATATGTTGTTATTTAGATATGTGTAAACCCCGACCATTGGATTTCGGGTTTGCATGGTCGGGCACATTTTGTAAGTCATTTTTCATGCAGGAGTCTCCAAAATCATCCTTATAATCATTAGAACCAACTCTTAGAACTTTAAAGAGTTATTGTAGTTGTATTTATAATTTTCATGCTTAAACCATATATATGTCCACAAGCATGGTTTTAAAATTAGTAAGGCCACAACTTGGGCGGGTTAAAGGGGTCAACCCATGCTCAATCCTAGTTGTAGAACCCTCAACTCGAGTTCAACTCAACCCGACCATCGGCTGGTTAGAGCTCATTAACCCAAGCTCATTGAGTTTCTAAAATTTGATTGACCTTGGATTAGTCCAAGTTAGGTGATTTTCGGTGGGTTGGACGGGTTGGGTTCATTGAGCAAGTCTAATTTCATTTTGATCAATACATAAATTTTATTTTATATTTTAAAAAATAAAAAAATATAAAAAAAATCACTAATAAATAAATTTACACACAACCTCCAAATCCATTAATTTTTATATTATAATTTTTTTCTGTAATTTTACAAATATATTTAAGAGGATAAACTAATATTTTAAATACATATAACATTGGGTTCGAGTTGAGTCAAGTTGCCTGGAGCCTCAACCCAAATTCAATTCAGGTTGAGATTTTCTAGTCCAAGCTCACCTCATTTTCATATAACCCAACCCAAGCTTGCCCATCAACAGGTTGAGACTAAGTGTAAACATCCCATTTTGCGACCGCTTAATTCTAGAACTCGTCACCCGATTGTTGTAGATTCCTAATAATGAACGCATAATATATGCAAGAGTTGAAAACTAATCCCTTCCTATTTTTTATTTTTTCTATATGCTTAACTTAAAAATTACACACGCTTAAAATCATCATCATTTTATGCTTGATGTAGCAAATACATGCACTCATGATCGCTAAATAATTTGATAACCTAGAGATCCCGCAACACTAGGAAAATACGATGTTGAAACTTAGAATAATCATATTGCAACCAAATGAAATCGTCTGTTAAATTTCACATAAATTGACAAAATGATCAAAATACCCATAATGTTAGACTCTTATTTAGAAATCCAAAAAAACATGATTTTGACATAAAAAATAATCTTTCGATGATACTCACGCAAATTGATAAAATTTAAAGACCCCTATGCTTAGGAAGATAATAAATCTCAGATGAAATAACACCATCACTCACAAAAAAGATAAAATTTTCACATGGAATGTCAGTCCTGGATCTCATAAAATGATGAAACTTGAGCCATATATGATTGAAACATTAACTTTAAATAAAATAAATTAAAAGAATTAAAGTAGGAAAACTAATTTGAAGTTTAAAAATGGAAACGTTCAATCGCCAATTAAAATAACCAATTAATACAATTTTAAGCCAATCAAAAAATTCATTGTAAACTAAAATCATCAATTAACCTAATTACCCACTCAATCTTAAAATCATTTACCAATCTAACCACTTAATACATTAATGCCCATAAGCAAGCTAAATTTTATTTTGATATTAAAATCTTGAATTAAAATATTTTTCTTTTTACGAATTGATCGAACGGATAATATCTAACATAAATTAAAAATCTTAAGTTTAACCAATCAAAAGTGGGGAGGAAGTAATTTAAGGTGGTGTGAGTAGCATGGGATCATCAACCCATAAGTTCGGCCAAAGAGGAATGCACGGGATCATTGCCTTGTGTAATAAAAATAGAAAAATTCAAGAGAGAGATTGAGTTCCACTTGACCTCTACAAAAAGGTACCAGTCATGTCTTCATGGGAGATAACTCAAACAAAAGAAGAGAGAGTTTGAAAATAATTCAAAGTCTTAGCTTATAAAGGGGGTTGCCTCAAGTTCGTTTGGAGGGGAGTCCCATCGAAATCATTCAGAGATAAAATTCGGAAAAAAAAAAAATAAGAGAAAAAAAAGAATAGCAACCGAACCATCTTCCCCAGCCGAACTACATCTCTGCACTTCATCCTCCTCAGCCGAACCACATCTCCATTCTCTCCATTATTAAAACCAGCCATAGAAGCAAACTTATTCCCTCTATCATCTCAGTTTTGGTTTCTTTTAACACCACGACATCACACTTATCTCAATCCTTCATACCTCAACCCATTAGTGTCGATTTACCCATTGTAGCACCTCCGCTAATGATCTCTTAGTCGCCATTGACACCATAACAACTTCTTTACGAACAAATCACCCACGATCATCTTATTTTCTTCAAATCACGCCCATCATCCTCATCAACCTTAACACCCAATAACAACAGCCCCAACTCCTTTCTCATTATTCATCTTCCTTCTACGTTTTTACAGCTCCACATTCATCTTCATTCCCATGTTTTTACTCCCCACATTCACTTTCATTTTTAGCCATTATATAGTCCTCCCCCAGTTTCATTTTCTACCATCAACGCCCTCACTCACAGCACATACCTATCTCAAACTTGCCCACAATGCTCACTTCTCTCGGTTTCACATCTCAGCTTTACCATCATCTTGTCATATCTCAATCTCTTTCAATTTTTTTTTTGTGCGCAATAACAAAGATCATCACGTTCTTAATTTTTCCCCACTACTCGAAACCTTCAAAGAATCATCTCTTTCTTATTTTATTTTCTCTTTTTTTTTTTTTAACCCAAAAACCTTCACCCTTTTTGTTGATCCCACGACCTTCACCCTCAGTGTTGCGATTGCAACCTCTTTCCTTTTTTATTTTTATTTTTGACGCCATGCACTCCTCTTGCTACACACGAGTACTCTACAACAATCCTATAAAATTTCTCTCCTTCTTTTCTCGACAAAATTAAATAATAAACTCTTAATCAATGAAGGGTTCCTCTTGGTGATAGCTCCCAATTCCTTTTTTAGATCCCCCTTTTCACGTGGTTTTCATGAGTGTTCATCCTTTGTTCCCCCATAGACGACACCAATGGTAGAGGTCGACTTCGATCACGATCATATCATTAAACTAACGAAATAATAGAGAAAACATGAAAAAATAAAGAATACGAGAGTTTTTTTAAGTGGTTTGGCAAACGTGCCTATATCCACGGGTTCAGGGAGTTGTTCCACTATACTCATAATTTGTTACATGACCTCTTCTCCTTAGTTTCCCTCTTTTCTCCTCTCCTTTTCTCTTCCTTTTTTTACAATGGCCACAATGACCTTTAGCCTTTTAAATAGAAAAATCATAAAAAGAAATTATAATCCTAATTAAATTATAATTGTCATTTTTTACTCCTTATCCAAATTAATAATCGTAAAAAAGGAAAATAATCATTTTAAATTGAGATTCTTCCTTAATAAGTTAGAGTCCTTTTAAAATGATACCACGTGTCTACCTTAAAATGTGTGTTGATGGTACAAATGAGCGATCCTAGGAGAGAATTTTATCCCTCCATATAAACCACGTACAAACCAATAAAATAAAAATAAAAATAAATAACACACCACAAATAACGAATCAAAATTTGAATAAGGGAGCTGACATAATATAAATGATTTGTCAAGGATTAGTACATATTCGAACAAATATTTTACTCTACAAATATTTTGTGCTAAGTTGATGAATTAATGGCATTAGGTCCGGAAGCAAATTCTCTCTAGCACATGGTTCTTGTAGCACCCTATAACATAAATCCAATGGTTAAAAGAGAACCACATCAGCCATATAATTAGATCCCACACTTAAAATATTGGGTGTTCAATAGCCATTCATTTCAAAGACATGGGTTTGGAGGAAAAAATTGTTTTTTGATTTTTCTTTTCTTAAATTAAATCTAAATCCTGATCATAAGAAGTTGATGCGATATTTTTTTCAAGATAGTTCTTTCTCATCCATTGGATCTATGTTATAGGATACTACATGAATCGTGTGCTACAGAGGATCAACTTCCATTAGGTCATGCATTAAGTCATATATATTGATGGGTCACATTTATAGGTAATTTAACCAAAGTGGCCACATTTATAGGATTTCTCTCTAGGGACCCACTAATCGACCCATCAATATACATGACTTAATGCATGACCTAGTGGAAGTTGATCCTCTCTAGCACCCTATAACACATATATAATAGATGAGAGAGAGCTATCTTGAAAAAAATATCCTATCAGCTTCTTGTGATCATGACTTAAATCTGATTTAAGAAAAGAAAATTTATAGGTAGTCAAAAAAATAAAAATGGGAACACGAAGTACTTGTTTTCCAATCTTTAGTGGTGATTTGAAGAAGAATCTCAAACGCCTTTTGAGCGAAATGTTTCCCACTGTTTTATTTTTATATTTAAATAGAAAAAATGAAGAAAAAATGACGTGGAATTTTAATATCAAACGTCGTCGTTTGATGCATACGACTGAATTGGTATGAGAAACAATAATAATAGTAAGTTTTCTAAAAATAAAATATATACTTTTGAAACTTTAGAGAAAACCCTCTCATCTAATCCGTTGGTTTGATGGTGATCCTCCAAGATCGTTGACTGATGTTGGGGAATGGGACGCGTAATCTCTTCCGGATAGCTTTTGTTTTGTCTTTTTTACCATATATAAATATAATATAATAAAGAGAGAACACGATTACCCAAAGCGAGTCGGCCTGAATTTTGTTCTTCGATTAGCTGTTCTTGCATGTTGGGATTTTCTGTGAATTTTATTTTTTAGAAAATGGAGGAAATTGATCACTTGGCGCACGAAAGGATCAAGGCTCAATTCGATGTAGAATCCATGAAAATCGTTTGGGCTGGTTCTCAACACACATTTGAAGTCTCAGATCGGATTTCTAGACTTGTTGCGAGCGATCCTGTAAGTATTTCCCAATTTAATTTCGTTTTCTAGATCTAGGTAGGGTATTGATCTACTATTGTTTTTTTTTTTTTGATTTTTTCGAATTGTTATTTTTTTCCTCACCAAGTTACCATTTTCAATGATATTTCTGCAACAGAGACTGTAATTGATGTATTTCATGAGTTTATAAACCAAAAATTACAAATTTTGGTTAATAAGCATTGGAATTAATATGGGTTTCAGGAAGCCTATTAGGTTTGAATTTTTGTATCCCTAATTTTAGCTTAATTAGCTAAAAGTGGAAGAAAGTTATCCGAAATTGAAGCTTTCAGGAAGATTTCTGGGGTTGTCTTGCCTTCTTATTTACCTGTAAAAGATAAAAGACCAAGAAGGAAAAAAAGAAAAAAAAATACATTTGGGTGCTGTTTTAAAATTATGGTTGTTACTATGATGATTTTTTGGTAACATTGTATTTTTCTGTGAAATTTGATCTCTATATTGCCTCATTTCATGGTTTAGGCTTTCCGTAAGGATAACAGAGTGATGCTAGGTCGGAAGGAGTTGTTTAAAAATACTCTGAGAAAAGCGGTTTATGCATGGAAACGAATCCTTGAGCTCCGTCTCTCTGGTACACACACCTCCATAGCCTTAAAACATTATTCTCTTTCAATGATGATAATTTCTCACTAGTGTTTAAATATTGGCTTCAGTTTATATTAAACTCTGCTATGTTTGGTTTCTTTTTTACTGTTCTTACATAATCTAACTATGCAACTTATATCATTACAGAAGAGGAAGCATCCAAGTTAAGGTTTTATGTGGATGAGCCCGCTTTTACAGATCTGCATTGGGTGAGTAACTTTTAGTCTTAGTCTTACTGTTGTTGGAGTAGCTTTTAGAGTTTTCCTTCTTTTCTTTTGGTAGGCATGGCATAAGTAGTTTGTGAGTTAGTGGGTAAAGGTGGTTTTTTCAAACTGGTGTCAATGACACCAACTTTAATATGATTTTTTTTGTTGGGTAAGAATTCTGGCTCTCATTAACAAGCTGGCAGGCGGGTACTTATATCTGTGTACTTCGAGAGTGGGAGGTTACTATTTGTAGATAATCCTACTATCTTGATCATATGCATGAAGTTTTGTGCCCTTTTCTTGAATCATGATATAGAAGAATTTAAAATGTTGATCAAGCAAAAGAACGACAAATAAGAAAATACTCAATCAAACATGGGTAAAACTTGTTAGATAGGGGGTGATTTGAATTTTATTAGTCAAATATGAGAATCACAAACTCACATGGGCATATCATCTCCTCATGCACGTTTTAACAGAACTTCTGTTCTTTAAGAAATTACTTGGACTGAAGAATAATCATGCTTATCCAAAAGAGAAAAAAGGAAATTAAATTCCTGTTCCAAAGTTCTTTCAAAAACTAAATCTTATGCCAATGAATCTGTTCACCAAATTATCAATCAAAATCTATTTTCCCCATATTTGTTTTCCAAAAGGAAACATTCATTAAACCCTAAAATTTTCAGACAATCTCAAGTCATGGCAACTTTTAGTAACAGTCCTGACTAAAAAAGAAATTAGTTTACCTGTAATAATCAAGCTCTTCTCCCTAAAGTCCTTAGACATAGTAAAAAAATCTTATATATCAACCTTAGATACATAGAAAAAATATCATAAATCATAATCTTGGGAGGAGCATTTTTCTAGTCTTTCCCAATCGGAGGTTCGTAAATCGACATTATATCATATGCCCATTTCTAGCTTGTGATGCATTATCAAGTAGACCAATTTCATCGTGCTTTGAGAATATCTGACTACAACATTCATATCTTATTGAAACATCTCAGTTTATAGGCCCATAAGTTTGGTTTGATGTTTGTATAAAATCAATACGAAGATTGGCTGAGGCTTCATGATCTCTTATCAGTTGTTATTTCACCTGTGCAAAGGAGACCTTTGTTCGGGGTAGATAGATGCTAAATGGAGTTTTGGTTGCTAACTAGTATATAGATTCATGAATCTGATAAGAGATTGTTTGCTAAATGTATCGGGAAAAGGAATATGATCACATCAATCGGGGCTTTCTCTACTTTTTGTTGAGGAGGATAAGATTTATCTTGAAATGTTGATGACATCTTAAAAAATGGATTTCATCCGCTTCATTTTCTATCTTTGATCAAATGGGTCTAGTTATGGGTAATTTTTTTTTTGATATATAAAGGAAACAAAAATTACAAGCGGTAGATCGAGATGCTCTACAAAAGATAAAAAAGAAACATAAGAAAAACAATAAAAAAGAACCACGGCTCCAAATGAAGCTACGACACCAAAATGTTACAAACACTATCCCAACGGACTAGGAAGTCCTCAAAGAAAACCCCTTTGAACTCCTTGAAGATCTTACACAATAAAAAACTAGAAACCCAATGATCGACAAGAATAACTCTTGATTGGATTGAGCCTTCCCTTCAAACAAAGTTAAACTTCAAAGCCTCCTCTTAGAATGACGAAAACTCATCCCTAATTGGGACCATTCCCCAAAGATATCTCTCACAAAACTTGGAATACAACACTCCACTCTGAACAAGGAAAACAAGTGATTGCACACCTCCTTTGCCACGGGACAATGCACAAGAAGATGATTAGCCGAATCCTCAGACCGCAAAATCTCCTTCTTTTCAATTGATCTAAAGTAAGAATTCTTTCCTTAACCGCAATCCACACAAAGAGAGACATCTTAGATGGCATCCTGGTACCCCATACAACTATGTGGGGGAAGGAAGCATCACCACTCCTATTCAAATCTTCATAAAACTCTCTCATAGAGAACAAACCTTTCCTGTTTGTTACCCAAAACCTAAGATCATCTCCAATCGGGTCTCCAGGATCATTATCAAGGCTTTCCAACAACTCTGAGTTCCCCAACACCTCCCAATCGTTTAAGGGTCTCCTGAAACCTAAGTCCCAAGTGCAACCTACAAGACTAACTCCTCAAAAGCTTGCTACTGGAAGGTTCCTTTTTCTTGAGATGGCAAACAAAGACAAAAAATGCTCCTTCAAGGGACCCTCACCACATTAGAATCCTCTCAAAATCTAACTTTATCTCCTCTTCCAACCTTAAAGGCCACCCTATTTTTGAATTGAGGAAGGACCTTTAAAATACCTTTCCATACCTTGCATCCATAAGGATTTTTAGCTTCGCCACTTTCCCACCCGAATGAATCTTCCCTGAATTTCATCACAATCACCTTGCACTACAATCCTTCCCTTTCCCTGCCAAACATCCAAATGCACTTTTCTAACAAAGCACCATTCAAAGAACTCAACTTTCTAAACTTGAGACGCCCTAAACTCTTAACTGTACAAACATTTTGCCAACTAACAAAGTTTAGAATTTCAAGTGGCGTGAGACATGGCCTCTAGGGCCCTCCCTCTATCTCTTCCTTTTTATTGTGGTAATAGAAACTTTATGGAGGTTGATTTCTAGAGTGGCTGAGGAAGGAAACCTAGAGTTTGGGTGTGGATAAACCAACTTCTTACTTCATTTCATGGATGGTACTTTGTTAGGCGTTTCCTAAGTTTGGGTGAGATTTTTGAGGGGTCTTCTGTGTTGTATTGAGGCAGTTCCTCACTAAGCATTAACATTACAAAAAACAAGGTATTTTTGGAGGGCGGTTGATAATATCGAGTCAATGACCAACACACTTGGTTGTCTTATAGATAGTTTTCCTACTTCATACTTTGGCTCTTCACTAGGTTCTTATTGTAAATCCAAGGTCTTTTTTTTGATAACTAAACCACAATTATATTAAAAGAGGTGGTTGAGATGACCAACCACAAAAACAGAGACTTACAAAGAAAAGGGACAAAGAAAATGGGAAAAACAAACACAAAACTCGCGGGAACAAATGGTCTCCCACTTGAAAACAAACTCTTCAAAGAAACCCCTTCGAAAACATCCAATTTACTTCAGTAAAATAACAACCCTAAAATTAATAAAAGCATGTCTTAATGATCCCTTTCAATCCCCGAGAAGATTCTTTTATTTCTTTCCAACCAAGTTCCTCAACACATTGCAAAAGGAAGCAGGGCCCAAAGCTTTTTTTTCCTACTAGAAAAACTAGTGGCACTCTAGCTAGAAAAGAGAGACACATGAATTAGGGAGCACCCAATTAACTTTGAATAAACTGAAAAAATGGTCCAAAGATTTTCCACAAAAGAGCAATAGATAAAAAGGTAGTTTATGGATTCCCTACTACCGTAACAAAAGGTACAGAAGTTTGGCGTAGCAAAACCTCTACTAATGAGATGATCCAGAGTGAGTAGCTTACCCGAGATTGCTAACAAGCAAAAAAAATGAGACTTTTGATGGGACCTTCGCCTCCCCAAATGGTGGCGACTGAAAAGGAACCAACCTCATTATTCTAGCATGTTTTTGATAGAGCTGGCAGAAAAACATCTCTTCTTGTTGCTGGTCCATTCCCAACAATCACTCCCAGAAGGCTCAAAGTGTAAAGACTCCAATTTAGAGGATAGGTCTACTAGTTCCTGAATTTCCCAATAATTGAACGCTCTTCTGAAACCCAAATCCCAAGAAGTTTCCATCCCATTTTGATTCACAAAGGCATAAATTGCCATGTCCTTTTTAGATGAAAGCTCGTTGAGTGAGGAAAAGAACACAGATAAAGAAGTTTCACCATCCCACTTATCTTTCTAGAAACGAACCCTTTCGCCGTTACCCACTTTATATGCAAAACACTTTTCAAACTTTTGAGAAGTGTTGACAATACCGTTCCAAAAACCGCAATTGAAAAAAGTTCTCACCTCCCCACTTTCCCAACCGAATCTCTTCTCTCCAAGCTTGGCCTTTATAATCTTCCTCCATAGACTTGTCTTTTCCATGCCAAAACGTCATAGCCATTTGCCGAGCAATGCATTGTTAGCCAACCTAAATCCTTTGATCCCCAAACCTCCCTTTTGCTTTGGTGAGTACTCCACTTTCCACTTAATTAAATGGTATTTTCGATTTCCATTTTTATCATTCCACAAGAAATCTCTGATCAACTTTTCCATTTTGACCTCAACACCCATTGTAATAGAAAACAAGGACAAGTGATAGACCGAGATACTTTTCAAAGTATTTCTAATTAGTTCAACTTCCTTCCTTTGGTCAAATATTTTACTTTCCAGGAGCTCAATCTCTTAGCCAACTTTTCAATCACAAGCTTCCAAATTAACTTACTTTTGTACGCTGCCCCAAGAGGTAACCCAAGATAACTAGAAGGGAAAGATTCCACTTGACAACCAAACATCTCTGCCCATCTAGAAATGTCTGGTACCAAACCTATTCCAAAGAACTTACTTTTCCTTATGTTAACTCTAAGGCTTGAAATCACTTTAAAGTAGCAGAGGAGACCCCTCAAAAAAAGGACTTGATCAAGCGAAGCATCCAAAAAGACAAGCATGTTGTCGGCAAACCGAAGAAGAGTTACATGAGGACTCCCTGGCTTGACCCTAAACCCTTCCAACTCTCCTAAACTTGACGCTATCTTGACCAATTTACAAAGATTTTCTCTACTAAAGCGAACAACAGTAGAGATAAAGGGTCCCCTTGTCCTAACCCTCTGAAACTCCTGAAGTGGCCCACAGGACTCCCATTGACCAAAATAGAGAAAACAGTTGAAGACATGCATTTCATGATCCACCCTATCTAGCGCGTGCCAAACCCCATTCGAATCATCAAATAGCTCAAAAAGTCGTAGTTTACATGATTATAGGCTTTGTGAAGATCGATTTTACACACTAAACCTGGGGTCCCCTTTCTCAATCTCGAATCAATACATTCATTAGCAACCAAGATCCCATCCAAAAATGGCCCCTCTTTCACAAAAGTCCCTTGCTCTTAGCCTATAATTCCTGAAATCACTTCTTTCAACCTTGTCGCCTAAACCTCTGAAATGATTTTATAAGTAGAGTTCAACAAACTAATAGGCCTGAAGTCTTGATTAGTCCACCGCCCTCTCTTTCTTCATAATCAGAACCACAAAAGTATTATTTAGCCCACATCCAATAAATTCTTCTCTTGAAGGTCATGGACAACTTTTAGAAGGTCAGCCCCCATTGTATCCCAATAACTTTTGTAGAATTCCATAGAAAAACCATTAGGCCCTAGAGATTTCTACCCATTCAACTCCAAAACCGCTTTCCACACCTCATCACTCTCAATTGGTTGCTCTAACTAAACTTGCTGTGTTTGAGAAATTGTGTCGAAATCTAACAACTTCGGATGTGGCCGATTTACATGCTCTTCCATGTAAAGATTTCTTTAGAATCCACAATACTCTCTTATCCTTCTCCCTTTCCCATCCTCGATGCTCTCTCCATTAATAACAACCCTATTATTGATCAAAAAATTAATAACAACCCTACACCAATTATTGAACCTTCTTCTTGTGTTTTCCATTTTATGGAAGAACTAAGTATTATTGTCACCTTTTTTCAACCATTTCACTTTTGCTTTTTTGCTTCCAACAAAGACAAATTATGAAATTCAGCTTGAAGATTGATTCTTTCTACTTTCTTCTTCTTCACATAAAGGTTTTGACTTTCTTCCTTCCTGTCTAAGCACTCAATTTCCATAATAATAGCTCCAAACCTTTAGTTTATCCTTAAGAGCCTTAATTTTATGTCTAAACATTGAACTTGGATCCCCAGCGAAATCGAACTCCTTCCACCGCTCATCCACCTTCTTGATAAAGTCCTCATGCAGGGGGCCACTTATTCTCAAACCTTAAAGGCCTTGGTCTACTAATCTAATTCCTGACCTTAAGGATTATTGGAGTATGGTCGGACAAGGGATTTGATGCGGAAAATTGTGAAGCTGACCCAAAATGTTCCTTCTATTCCCCAGTGAACAAAAATCTATCCAACCTTGACATCTTAGCCTCATCTTGATTGTTCGACCACGTGAACACCTTCCCTTCCAAGAGAATATCTTCTAACAACATGCAATTCACAAACTTTCCAAAAGCCCTCATACCTTTTGAGATAACACAACTTCTTTTCTTTACATGTGAGAACCTCACAACATTAAAATCACCTCCAAGACACCAAGGTTTTTCACAAAAAGTGGCAACATCAAACAACTCCTCCAAAAATTGCTCTCTTTTACTACTTCTGTTTGGATCGTATACTCTTGTGAAAACCCATTGAAACTCATTCTGGACATCCCGACAAAGAATAGAAACCGCAAAATCTCCCAACAGAGAATCTAGGTCCTTCACCCTATCTTTATGCTGCATAATTAGAATCCCTCCAGACAAATCAAAAGCCTGAATCCAACCTACATTGCCCCCCCACAGTTGCTTAATAGTTTTCTCATTACAATCCTTCAATTTTGACTCCTGAAGCGTAACTATTAGCGCGTTAACCAAACGAATTACTGCTTTAACCAAATATCTTTTCTTCCTACTTCCTAAACCTATTACATTCCAAGAGAGAAGCTTCAACATTCACCACTATTAGCAAAGCCCCTACTTTTCCTTCCATCACAGAGAGTGATGGTAGAAAGTTTTCATCATGGAAAATCTGTTACCTTTCAGAAGTTGGGAAGCCAGTATTATTATTATTATTATTTTTGATTTATAAGTTGGGGTTAATCCTCCCTCCCAATTCAATAAACTATTGAAAATAATTACATTATAAATCCTCCACTAGAATTCTCGACGACCCTTGAGGTATAAAGCTAGTACTAATAAATTTTATCTATATATATTTTTTTTGTATATGGGGAAGCTGGTATTAATTAGTAGTACATTGTTAATCATTTTTGTACATCTTTTATTATCATTATCCATCTTGAGACGTTAGAAAAATTGATTGGAGAGTTTTTAGGGAATGATATGGAGGATAATCAGAAACATCATTTGGTGGTTAAAAGACTATTTATTTATTTATTTATTTTTTTTTGGGGGGGTGGGGGGGTGGGCAGGCATGGGGTTTGGCTTAGAAAACTTAAAGTTGTGAACTTGACTTTTTGGAGAAGTTGTTGTTGGGATTTGGTGTCA
This sequence comes from Akebia trifoliata, assembly GCF_017979445.1. Classification (NCBI taxonomy): domain Eukaryota; kingdom Viridiplantae; phylum Streptophyta; class Magnoliopsida; order Ranunculales; family Lardizabalaceae; genus Akebia; species Akebia trifoliata. The sequence continues at coordinate 30,887,129 of NC_141385.1, read as the reverse complement.
AACACACTATTCTTTGGAGGAGGATTATCCTGGCCAAGTATGGCATCATGACTTTGGGTTGGGATGGTAGAGAGGTATGTTCTATGTATGGACCTTTGACCCAGGAAAATATCAACTATGATTAGAGAGCCAATCCCTCCTCCATATAAGATAAGCAGGTCGTCGTCAGGTAGTGATGGCTATTTCATTTCTTTGAGGTCCCAAAATTCCATCCAACGTCTATGGCCCTTGATTTTATTCATTGGGTATTTAGTAGTTATAAAGGAGTCATTGTCGATTTCCATTCCATATGAAAGTTAGTTAATCCTTTATTCATTCATTGTGCCATTGCTAGGGAGGTTTGGGTTTCTTTTTTCAACTTGTTTGGTGTTATTTGGAGTTTGGATCTTGTCCCCCGGTGTTATGTACCACTTCTGAAGCTGGTATATCTTGGTTTTTCATCTAGAGAGTAGTAATTGTGGAGATTGTTACCTTTTGTGGTACATCGGGGCCTATTGAAGGAACGTTACAAAAGGTATTCGAAGGAAAGGTGGAAGAGGCTTAGTCTATTGTTTTGTAGTCTATGTATTTTTATGGGATGTTATCGTAGGTGGATATGTATACTGCTTCATCCTCCATTCATTGTTTTTCTGTCCCTTAGGCTGGGATCCTTGACCTCCTAGGTTTGGAATTTCTTCTTTGCCATTTTGATAAAGATCTTTATCTATCAAAAGGAAAAAAATGGCATAACTCATGCAATTCCTGTTGGTTCCTGTTGCATTTGCTTACAGTTGGGTTCAAAGGAAGGCCAATCATGCGAACTCTCAAGAAGTATCAAAACGTGGCCTAAATAAAACGACAAGATAATATGATGTCACATTTTAGTAAATATAAAATTTATTTATTCTGGGAATATTTTCTTTGAAATATCGAGCATAGAGATCCATTAATTACTAAAAGGAAAAATAAAATAAAAACCAAAATCAATTTTTAGTTCTCTTATAGGAGTCAAAAGACCAAGGAGTGTTTAATTAAGAATTGATGTGAGACTACACTTTTTACCAGACTCCTATCACTAAGCTTCTTGTCCTTGCTGAACGACTAAACTCTTTTTGGACTTTTTAGTGCATGGCCTTTTTACGTCTTGGAGTCCACTTGAAATAATAATTAGTTCAAGCCCTGGGTTAAAGATCTCAGTCGTAGAAGCTTCAAAATTGGATTACTAAAATAAACCTATGAACCGAATGCTAAGTAAGAATTGGGTCTTTCTGTATTTCAACTCCCGAACCTCACTTAAGGATCACAATCAAGAAACTGTCATCCCAAGCATTCCACATGACAAGAACATCAACCCTGCACCACTCCCACACAGTTTTACTTTGATAGGTGAAGATATTGAGAAACAATTGTAGAAAGATCACAAATACTGTGGACAAACTCGCACTGTGCAAAGCGAAATTAATTCATCTACAATTAGATCTTAAAATGGCCTAGAGTTTATTTACTTGTAAAACTAAATCCCCCATTTCAGGTCTATGCAATGTCATTGAGTTTGATCACATAAACTAATAGTACAAATTTTGAATAATTACACACATACATGTTTGCACCTGGTTTCCTTCTACCTACCTTTCCATGCATGAATTAGTTATTATAAATTTTTTTTTTTTTCCTTTAGGGCATGTTTGTACCTGCTATAAAGGGACAAGGCACTGATGAGCAGCAACAAAAGTGGTTGCCATTGGCATATAAGATGCAAATAATTGGCTGCTATGCACAAACTGAACTCGGTCATGGCTCCAATGTTCAAGGACTTGAAACCACTGCAACATTTGACCCCAAATCTGACGAGTTCATCCTTAACAGTCCGACATTGACTTCTAGCAAAGTGAGTAATAATTTAAAGAATGCGCCACTCAATTTTCAAATAAATAACTTCTATTAGGAACTAAGGTACCCATTGGTCTAAAATTATATTGATTACCTTTCTTGACTATGGATCTGATGATACATACTCATTTTCTTGCAATCTTGTGAATAGTGGTGGCCTGGTGGTCTGGGTAAAATTTCAACACATGCAGTTACTTATGCCCGTCTTATAATAGATGGTCAGGATCATGGAGTGCACGGTAATCTTATACGTTTCTGTTTATAAAAAATCTGTGTGTGGAAACTGTTGTTATCTGTGTGGAAAATATTTTATTTCGTCTGACGAAGTTTTAGTTTTGCAGGTTTCATCGTTCAGCTTCGTAGCTTAGATGATCACTCACCTCTTCCAGGCATCACTGTTGGTGATATTGGGATGAAGTTCGGAAATGGAGCATACAACACTATGGATAATGGTGTCCTGCAGTTTGATCATGTTCGTATTCCAAGGAATCAAATGTTGATGCGGTTTGTCCCCCGCCTCTCTCTCTCTCTATCTCTCTCTGTCACACACACACATTCACTGATCTCCTTCTAGAGCCTCACACTATATCTGATCTCTTTTATCCACTCACCGGAGTTGTTAAGTGGCATGATAACATACTTACCATTTTCATTTAATCTTAATATGAACTATAACTATTCAAATTATGGGCAACAGAATATTATAACTTCTATATGTTTTGAGTTATTATTTTTTATTTTTAGCATTGATAAATTATAAGTATTATTAATGATTCTGTTCTGAGGTTTTCCTACAAATGTTGCAGGGTTTCTCAGGTTACAAGGGAAGGGAAGTATTTGCAATCTGATGTCCCTCGGCAACTAGTTTACGGGACTATGGTTTATGTGCGCCAAACAATTGTATCTGACGCTTCTTGTGCCTTATCACGAGCAGTTTGCATTGCCACAAGATATAGTGCTGTTCGAAGACAATTTGGTCCACAGGATGGTGGGCCTGAGACCCAGGTAATTAATGAATGTGTATTATAATGTATACTTGAATAGATAATCTTATCTTATATTTGATATGTAATAGATATCGTAATTTTGCAAGAACTCCTGCCATATAGGGCCTTGGATGGAAATCCATACTTGAAAGATCTAGGTTACGTTTCTTTTTTCAATTTTTTTTTGTTGGTAAGCCTATTTTTATTAAGATCTGTAACTTGGTGCTGGTGGGAAATGAACCCAGGTCTGTGGCATCATCACCTGAAGACTTTAGCAACCCCTAAGCCAAAAGTCAAATTATCCTAATGATTCATCTTATAGGATTTCCCCCGGGCTGTGGTTTCTTATTTATTTATTTTACTTTTTATTTTTTTGATTACTTTTCATGCTGCTACTGGTTGAGCTTGTTTTTCAACTAGATTAATAACACTAAAGTGATACTGTTTCCCACTCAATACTGAAAAATAGAGGCTCTTAACAACTTTAGATTAGTTGGCCTTTGTCGGTCAATCCCTGTCATGGAGAATTTCAATTGAGTGGTGGGTTGCAGTTGTAGGCCTGTTTTCGAAGCATACCCATATCCTGTAGGTAGACCATATCAATGGTCTACCAGACGAGTTACCTGGATTCCTCCTCCATATTACATTATAATGTTGAAGTCTTTCTTGTTTTTCTAATCTTTTATTACTTGTTTGGGAATTTTGGTAGATGACCAATGATAAAATCCTTCTCAACTTCATTTTAATGTCTTCCTTAAAAAGCTTTATCATTTGTAGGCTTTACCCTCCCAAAAAATTAAATAAATTAAAATTTGTCTTGTGAACAAAAGGTTGAATGCTCTCATTAGAAAGTTCATATCTTGACTTCTAGGACTCCAACTTTAAGCGATAATACAAGTAAAGGAATCCGTAGATGGTATGATAAAGTTAACCTACTATTAATAGTAATATCATTTTTAATAATCTTTTTCCTTTTATTTAGGCATGTGGAAAGGAGCATTTTCTTTCCTTCCTTTGGAAATCCCCAATCTTTATAATTTTCCTTTTATTCAACTGTCAAGCATCCTCACAATAGACCTGGATATTTAAAAAAAAAATTCTTAAATTTTATATCTGTAAATGAACTTAGTTGTCTTCAATTTTTTTTGGAAAATCTCAGGGTGGTGTCAATGAGTCTGGTTTGGGTCAGTTCCATGTATAGCCAGAACCGAACCCGAACTTAAACATCGGTTTCGGTTCCGGGTATGAGACCTTTGGAACCAGAACTGACCCAACAAATACTCGATACCCATTGGGTACCTGTTAAATTTCAAAAAATAAATTATTTTGACTTAATTACTAAGGGTCTTTTTGCTCAAATGGTACACATTAGCAATCCAACACCACAGCCCTCTAATAAATTCAAAAAACAATTTTTTTGGAGCTTGATCCAAGGTTTTGAGAATGGACAACTACTGAACTTCCACCCAACTTTTTAAAATTCAACGGTGAAAAATAACTTTTTTTGAATGTTTGTTTTTTCAAAGCTCATAGAATTTTGTACTCTACAACCCTGAATCATCATATCATGTTTTTGATGTCACATGGTGAGTCCAAGGACCCTTAGTAAGGGTGAAATCCTTACTATCTTAGTTAGGTAGTCGGATTCTTCTATTTGTTTGTACCATTTGAACTTTGAGAAGATATTGAATATTGAAATCTCTCTCCATAATTAGTAATTACTATTAATTAATTATTCAACGAAATAATAAATATAAACATCCTCTTAAATAATAATAAAAAAACCCTATTTACCCGTTTTCCCAATGCGTACCCGGTGGAGACCTGACTCTTAATGGGTCCTTAAAATGACTACCCATAACCAACCCGAAAATTAATCGGGTCTCTCGTAGTGGACCCAAAACCGATTAATCGGTTCCGGGTACATCGGGTAATCGGGTACCTGTTGACACCCTGCATTCATTCTGAGAAGTCAGGAGAAAGCTCCCCAAGGAAATAATCATACCACTCTAACGTTAAAGTTACCTCAATAACCTCTATAATGTAATGGATGACCCACTTTTTCCAGAATTCCAAGCATGGTATGATTGACAAGGATGAGGTGTGTTCAGAGTGCCCTTAGCATAGAAATTACCTAAATAACATCTATTAGTGAGTCTTCTGTTTGGTGCAGGAATCCTCACTGGTTGGTCATTAGGTTGATGGTCATATGCATATACAATTATAAATAACCACTACAAGAGCATCTTGTTTATTTGGAAAAAGAAGCCTTATTGCTTAATGGCGATTGCTCTAGCATGTGTTTACTATAGTTCTCGGTTACTGCAGGCGCATCTTGTTGATTTGAAAAAAAAAAAAAAAGACTTAGTCTCATGATGATTTTTCTATAACGTGTTTACTCTTGTTCTTGGTTATTTCCAAAGATTCTTCACTTGTAAACTTTGAAAATATTTTAAGGCTCATTTTATGATGCTCTCCTTTTCTTTAGGTGATTGATTACAAGACTCAGCAAAGCAGGCTCTTCCCTTTGTTGGCTACTGCCTATGCTTTCAGGTTTGTCGGTGAATGGTTGAAATGGTTGTATACAGATGTGACTCAGAGATTGCAGGCCAACGACTTCTCCACATTGCCTGAGGCACATGCGTGCACTGCTGGTTTGAAGTCTCTGACTACTTCCACCACTGCTGTACGTAAATGCCAGTCCCCTTTCATCAACACTTTGCTGTCCTTATCACTTTTGCCTTTCTGTTCATTCTTTTGTCATTTGTGTAGTATGTTATGTCTGAGGAAATAATTATGTTTTCGAAACTTTCATTATTTGTGTGCCATTTCTGATCTAGTCATAATAGAACTTGTACCTGTAATTTGTATGCATTGGATGCTTGTCTAGAAAATTAATCATCAAAAAAATCCTAAAATTGGTTTGGTACATATTACAAGCTGTATCAAAATGAGAGAAGCATGCACATAACACAACAAAATATTATGTGGTTTGGCAGTGTATACGTCCAGGGATGAGATGGGAGTGATTCACTAATTTTGATAAAGAAATTACATCCCAGGACTTATCCCATACCTCTTTCAAACCTCCAAGACCTGAAACCTTAGTTTCCTTTTTTTGGTCTTTTATGTGATAGGGTGTCCCCACATCCTTTGGAAGTGGGACTAACCTTGCGGATATTCCCTGCCACGACAAACAGGCATAACAGTAAAGTTTTGGGTGGGGAGACTTGTTCGCATGACCCTACGAAGCGCACCCAGATTGATGAATTGCAACTTCACCACTCGGGTGGTCCCAATTCTGTATCATTCATGCAACTCTAAAACGAGTTACAATTACATATTTATGCCCAAAATGCGAAATACCAAAATTCCCCTTGGTTTTGGGGCTCTGCCCCATAAACCCTTGGATAGGGGGACTCTGCCCCCTTGCTGCCCTCAGCAAGGGGCAATTCCATGGCCCTTAAGACTCCTTTTTGGGAATAAGCACAGTATTATACTCCCAACATATTTCCTCAAGTTATACAAAGTTATTTTCATATCCACAAGGCTTCTCACAAAATTTAACCGATTGTTACTTTTTGCATATATTCCAGTGAGGATCACTACTCATTCCATAGAATATTTTACTGAGTGGTAAATTTTAATTGAAATAATTAAATTTTAGGTATAAAATTGCAATATTTTGGTGGAAATATTTCAATGAACAATAAAATTATACCTAAATATTCTTTTATGAAAAAATGTTGTAAAATCTATATAATAAAACACTACGGTTCACTTCCCAATGTTTATCCCCACATGAGTAGGAGTTGAGATTTAACCTTTCCAATCTCGAGGACAACCCCCCACTTTATTTTACTTATCAAAAAGAAAAAAAAACACCCCACTTTATTTCCTTTTCTCTTCTCGTTTCCAATGATACTCTCCGACACCCTTCCAACTTTATTGTCTTTCCTCTTCTTCCCCCTTTTCAACAATTCCCCTCCAACTCAATTGCCTTTCCTCAACTACCCTCTTAAACCCAAAGGCACGAGCAAACTCCACTTACTAATAAAATTTATAAAAATAGCAAAAAATATAAATTATTTGTAAAAAGTACTTGTAAATTCATCATAATATTTATTTAGAAGAAAAAACATTTTTTTTTTGTAACGAAGGGTATCCTACATCCTTTTCAGGATGGGACTAGTCCCTAACCTTGACCCCACGAATGTTTCCCAATGTGCAGCATTTAAATCAAGAGGCCACCCAGTTTTGAACGAATGACCAGAGGGAGCAAGCCCCTGTCGCTAGTTTTACTATTGAGCCTTAGTTACATATTTTATATCATTTTATTTTGATTTTTCTAACCATATTAGTATTGGAAATATGTATATGCTTATTTCTATTTTACTATTGTTAGTTTTCTATGTAAGGGCATTTATGTCCATTCTCTTTTTAGTTTATATATATATATATATATATATATATATATATATGGGTCGGGTTCCTGCAACACACATTGCGACACACATATAGACAACGTGTTTGTCTTATATGGGCAAAAATGTTTGGAATGGGCTGATTTTTTGTGAGGATGATCTCTGTGATGAGAGAATCATCCTGGTAAAAAATCATCAAATTCCAAAACTTCTAACCCCATCAAAATTGATTTACAAAAATTGGACGGTCTATAATTTTTCAACAAAAATCGGACGGTCTAGAAGTTTTGGAATGGGCTGATTTTTTGCCAGGATGATCCCCTCACCATAGAGATCATCCTCACAAAAAATCAGCCCATTCCAAACATTTTTGCCCATATAAGACAAAACGCGTTGTCTATATGTGTGTTGAAATGGTTGTCGTTTGAACCTGATCCTATATATATATATCTATCAAGCTCTCATTATGAGACTTGAGAATTCTCTTCTACAATTCTTCTGGGTATCAGAGCCTTTAGAGGATCCAATGTCCCGCTTCTTGGGTTCTTCTCCTTGTTTGTTTTTTCTTTTGAAGTTCTTTGTCTCTCCTTGTTCCTTTTCCTCTCTTTTCTTCTCTCCCCTATTCTCTGGTTTTTTGAGATCCACTGACCTAGAGCAGTTTCGTTAGAATGTCTCTCCTTCGAGGGCTTTTTTTATTCATGTTCTCCTAATCGCATATTGCGATAGGATTTTTTATCAAGATTTCACATGTTGTGATTGATTTTCCGTGCTGTGTTGTTTGCTTTACAATAGGGTTCCTACCTTGTGATAGATTTTTTGGTTTAGATTCTACCCTACGCTAGGGTTTGTGTTTGTGATAAGGTTATTGGTGGACTGTTGGAGATCTACGATTGGCCTCTGCCCTTGCTGCTTCCCTACGAAACCCCCCTTAGGTATTACGACATCAACCGTTGGATTAGGTCTGCCCTACGATAGCAAAAGGGTGTTGCTGGAAGTTTTTTCTGCTCAAATTGGAGCTATTCTGCCCTGCGACAACAACTGGCAGGCTGTTTGCTGCCTTGCGACAACAACAGGGTTGTGCGACATTGATTCTGGGGTCTTTTACTGCCTTGGGACTGGAACTGGTAGGCTGTTTGCTACCTTGGGACAACAATAAGGCTGTGCGGCACTGGTTCTAGGGTTTTTTTCTGCCCTACGACAAAATCTCTGTGTGCTGTGTGGTGTGTGTTTGCCCTACAACAACAGTAGAGGTATTGTTGGGCTGTTTGCTGCCTTGGAAAAGCAATTGTGTTGCTGTTAGGGTGTTACGACAACATTCTGGACTGTGCGACATAGCTGGGCCCCCTTCCATGCTCTTTCTCTCTGATCTGTTCGATAAGGCTGGACGTTGTCTCCATATCATGTACTGAACATCCAAAGAATTATTTGAAGAAAAACATATTTGCACTTTAACATCAAACAAAGTATTTAAAGAACAACATGGCTTTCAACATATGCAAAACTGTCAGATAGAAAAATTTCCTTTATATGATCTTGATATAGTTATCCCATTACTTCACGTGATACAATCCATCGATAATTTATATATTTTTAATTTTGTGATTTGCTACCACTATATATTATATATTCTGTTAAAATTTGAAACATTTTTTAAATATCACTCTTTTGGGTGTGGGTGCTGTTTTAACTTGAGCTGCCATCTTCTTTGGTGACAGGATGGGATTGAAGAATGTCGGAAACTCTGTGGTGGCCATGGTTACCTATGTAGCAGTGGTCTTCCTGAGTTATTTGCTGTATATGTCCCTGCCTGTACATATGAAGGAGATAATATTGTTCTGCTTTTACAGGTCTGTGAACTATATTAATTTTTTGTCATAATCATCATTGCTCTTTTTATTGTTAATAATCCCAATATACTTCTCTGGTGGTAAAGTTTTTGGACTGTGCCTTTCAGCCAACTCATGGGCATTTATTCTCCTTGTATTTTCTGGTGTTTCCTTTTTCCTATTCTTAATAATTTTTATAGAGAGTTTCTATTGACATGCCAACTTTGGCTAACGCCACCCCAAGATGTGTGCTAATTCTTTGGTGATTTACATATGAATCGGGGTGGTGTTAGCAAAAGTTGGTGTGTCAATATAATCTCTCTTTTATATTACCAAGAAGAAAAAAAAATGCCCTCTTCTTCTGTAACCACATCATCCGGCATATATCCTATTCAAATCCATGTCAAGAGGGTTTTTACTGGGAAAGGGTAGTGGGGTAGGGAAGAATAGATTCATTATGGCAATAGGTATCTCAGACATTGAGCTTTAATTGCTGTATACGACACTTGGGGTTTTTTACATTGTAAAGTGTTACGCATGAAACATCGAGTGATGGCCATGAAATGTTTGAAAAATTTTCATTCGGGAAATGTGCTGGACTTACGCTGAAAATATTTCTTGTAGGTTGCGAGGTTTCTCATGAAGACTGTCTCCCAGTTGGGGTCCGGAAAGCAGCCTGTTGGAACGACAGCTTATATGGGACATGTGGAACATCTGCTGCAGTGTCATTGTGATGTTAAAAGAGGTATTATATCTTGTTTTTAAGTGCTTTCATTCAAAAAGTCTGCTTGGAAAATATACAATAAGGGAATAGTAGTTAACAGGATCAGCGGGAAAATTCCAAGAGCAAAGTAAATGCTTTAGTCAATCAATTCTATCCCGTTCAATGATATAAAATATGGTTTACATCCCTTATTTTGTAGATTAGTCTGATATCATTTCTTAAAAGAAGTAGAAACCATCTAAGAATTGTCCTAATAATTCTCAACTTGCAATACAAGTGAAATGCCTAGTCCTAACTTGCGAATCAAACAAATAATAAAAATCCTAACACCTATAAACTTATTGGTTACTTAACAAATGGAAACCTTGCCTAACAACTCACTAATTACTAACCCTATGGGACCCACAAAGTGCTAGTTTGACAAACACAAAAACTGCAATTCAACAATTTTACAAAGAAAAGTATTTACTATAAATAGTAAATCCGAAAATATTATATATTCACTTAAACTATAATTCGACTGAAGAGATATATTCCTTTTAGTGGACAGGACTTCAGGCCTTAATGGTCAAGTGCGACGAGCTCCAGAATGGGCTGAAAGTGGATTGAACCATGGACTTATAAAATATTAAGGTTTTATATGGAATTTGGGCTTTAATTCGCTGTTCTCATTGCCAAGAAGTGTGGAATTGCAATTAGATAGAATCTGTCGAGAATTTTTGTGGCATGGTAAAGACGGCTTGAGGAAACATCATTGGGTAAGTTGGACTAAGTTATCTTTGCCCAAGAAAAAAACGAGTTTGGGCATTCGTAATTTTGGTTCGATGAATTCGGCTTTTGTTGGGGAAATGTTTTTTGAGGTTTGAAGAGGAGGGGGAGAGTCTTTGGAGGAAAGTAATAGTCGATCAATATGGGGTGAGGGGAAATGGGTGGGAGAGCGGTCCAGCAAAAAGCGCGATGGGGGGTGATGTGTGGAAAGGTATTCTCAAAGGACTACAATTTTTCAAGAAAAAAGTGAAATACAAGGTCGAGAGTAGGACTAAGGTGAGATTCTGGGAGGACTGGTAGTGTAGCAGTGGTCCCCTTAGGGACATTTTTCGAGATATTTTTGATTTGTCTTTGAAAAAGAATCTAGTATTCTCAGTATTCAAGAATTTTGTTAATGGTACGATAAACTGAGACTTTGGGTTTAGAAGAACTTTCAATGATTGGGAGGTGGATATGTTAGTAAGGTTAATTGCTGTGGTGGAAAATAGATATGTGCAAAACTCAGCGGAAGACGAGAGTGTGGGAAGGTACTAGGGATGGGAGTTTCACGGTGAGATCTCTGTATGATGGTATTATCCCAACTAGTGATACAACTTTCCCTCATTCCTTTGTATGGGGTGGTAAGACACCCCTTAAGATATCTTTTTTCCTCTGGTTGGCGGCATTAGGGAGACTCGCAACGCTGGACCAGTTAATCAAAAGAGGCTTTATTTCCCCGAATCGGTGTTGTATGTGTGGTTCTCAGGCGGAAACAGTGGATCATCTATTCATCCATTGTCGGGTGGCTATCATATTTGGTCACATTTCTCATCCTTATTCGGTATAGTGGGTTGCTTTCCTCGTTCCGTTAAGTCGGTCTTGGAAGTTTGGTTGTCGTGGGGAGGTTCCTTCTCGTCTTCTAAGCGGATTCTTTGGTTCTTGGCTCCTTTTGCAATTTGTTGGGATATTTGGAAAGAATGCAACCGGTACATTTTTGAAGGGAAAATTTCGATGTTGGAAGGACTAATTCTTTCTATTTTGGAGTTCATGTTCTCTTGGAGCAAACTTTATGAGAAATTCAAAGGAGTCTTCTTTGAAGATTTTGTTGTGCGATGGGATAGGGTGTGCTCTTTGTCGTGAGAGTATCTTGTTGTTTGTGTTTAGTCTTGTTGTGCTTTTTGTTCTTTCTCTTTGTTCTAGGTGGGTCCTCTTGACCCCCTTTTGTTTTTTCACCTTTCAATAAACATATCTTTATCGATAAAAAAAAAAAATTTATTCGATACTGAAAACCAAAGAAAATCTGATTTTCAACCATTGGTTTGTGTGAACTCTCCTGTGTCAGAAAGAAGTTAGGGTCCATGATTTTCAGGGCTATGGTACTTCCTAGGGTGACTTTTGTTAGTGTGAGCATGTGTATACTGTAATACCTTAAGGACAGAATCTTAGCCCTTTGGAAAACAACAAAACTATACGATGTAGTGTTTAATGTTATCCAGGAAAAGATGATAGTGAGTGTACATGGGATTTTTTTAAGTATTAGGTGGGGTCTGGTGCAACTACAGTTTCAGGGACATTCTACTGTAGGGTCCCTCTTCATGCTTCTTTAAATTATTTAATTAAAATTAGTTTACAACAGTCGCTTCCCGCTCCTGCACACGAGTCCCGTCTTTATGCAAACGGCCTTGCAACTATACAACAGTCGCTTCCCACTCCTGCACACAAGTACTGTCTTTATGCAAACGGCCTTGCAACTATACAAAATGCAGCACAGATTGGTATGGAGAAAGAAGATCTTAAGATGAATCCGGCTATAGACAAGAGCTCAGCCCACCACATACTAAAAAAAGAAACTTAGCTTACCTACAAAGAAGTGAAATTATAATAATGAAGCATACAGTTGTAGGAAATCAATTGCAAAATAAACATACCTAACTTTTCTTAATCTGTCTGTAAATAATTGTATGACCATGATTTCATATTGTTCTGTGCATTCAAATCTGTATACCATACTGTTAATATTTTAGCTGATGCTCTCTGAGTGACATGACTCGAATTTTGTTTTTTGTGTGGTGTTTAACACCAATGTGTTCATTACAATATTTGCAAAGTACACTGATGCTACTTCTCTTACTTCACGTCAAACCTGTTGATATCTTTGCTGGAACCTGAATTAAGGCCCCTTCATGTTGGGTTAGAAAGTTTTACTTTATTATGGTTGCAGTTGAGGATTGGTTGAAGCCTAGTGTAATATTGGAGGCATTTGAAGCAAGGGCTGCTAGGATGTCTGTCGCTTGTGCTCAAAAGATAAGCAAAATGCCGAGCCAAGAAGAAGGTACGTTTTTTTTTTCTGCTTTATAATGAATTAATTCTTCTTCCTTGATCTAGTTTTTCATGGGAAATTTGATGTACTCATATTTTAGTAATATTGCAAAATTTTGGATGCTTTAACATCTGAGTGGGCCATTTAATGATTTCTTTCATCTTGTTTGTCGGTTCCTATTATCTTGCATGTGTGCCATGCCAATATGGCACTGTCGGGAGGAATGCTTCTAATCATCTTCTATCTTAATAAAACATAAGTATTTTGTAGAATATAAATGTATTTAAAAATCTAACAATTTCTTATTTTACATGCTCTTTTACCAGCCTTTGCAGAACTCTCTTCCGATTTAGTAGAAGCTGCTGTTGCCCATTGTCAATTGATTGTTGTTTCCAAGTAAGCTTCTCTCTTTTCTTGTCAATAGATCTGTTCCTAAATATAGATGAGAACCTACCCATTTCTCACAATTAGAATAAATTCAGTAAGCTCAAAAGAAATCCAGGCTTTATATTGTAAGTACCTTGCGAAGTGTAGTTACATTTGTATAGCCACTGTATACCCAAATAATACGTTAGTGTGGAAGACAAATCATATCTGGACCTTTCTCTCCATCTTTTTCGATCAATTAATTTCTTCAAAGAAATTTTTTGGCACTCCAACTTTTACTTATTACACCCCAAATTCTTAAATCCTGTATCGCACCCCAGTTAAAGATTAAAACACAATTCAAACATTACAAAGATTTGGCTGACGTTAATTAATCAACACTACAAAACTTTGTAACATTCATTTAAACAATTTCTGTAGTCGTTTACAATTAGGATTAGGTTCATATAAAATCCTGAAACTAAAAAAATAGTACTCTAAAAGAGAGAGAGAGGGAACTACTATTGGCACCCCATCTTTTACTAATTCTCAACCATTCACTATTTTTTTTTTAAATTTTTAGGTGGGGTGTAATGAGTAAAAGTTGGGTTGCCAATAGCAGCTCTTTTTTTTTTTTTTTTTTTAAATTTTATCATTGGGAGCCAATACCCAATAGATGCTTCATACCTACTTGTTACACAGTTTATTACCTTGTTCAGATTCATCGAGAAGCTAAAACAAGACATACCCGGAAAGGGTGTTAAAGAACAGTTACAAGTGCTCTGCAACATCTATGCCCTCGCTTTACTTCACAAATATCAGGGTGATTTCCTTTCCACTGGAAGCATTACTCCAGAGCAAGCCTCACTTGCAAATGATCAGCTTAGATCACTGTACACTCAGGTTTGTTTAATATTATTCTTTCACATCATCCAAAATCATTCTAGTGAGACCATTGCTGTTGATAACAAACTAAACTGTTATTCCTTGGTGTCCATTGCTAGGCCCGTCCGAATGCAATTGCACTTGTTGATGCATTTAACTACACAGATCATTACCTAGGCTCGGTTCTTGGCCGCTATGATGGGAATGTATATCCAAAACTCTACGAGGAGGCATGGAAGGACCCACTCAATGATTCTATTGTGCCTGATGGTTACCATGAATACATCCGCCCTCTGCTGAAGCAACAGCTGCGCAATGCTAGACTCTGAAGGTAGTTGCAAGAAAGTAGTGAATCCCATACATTTAGATGTATGTCTACGGTCACATTATTTAATTATTGCTAGCAATATCATAATTATTATTAATAATGAATAAAGCTACAGGGAAATTCCCACTCTCTTGTCTCGAAGGGTGTGGATGCTATGCAGTATTCTGATTGTTTCAATGGTGTATAAACGATTGTTTTGTTAATCAACTTCTGTTTTTTTTAATGGAAAATGGATGTTTTAGTATGGAAAAATGGCAATTCCTTGTCATCTTAACAATATATAATTTCTGAATGGTTTCATCATATTCTTACACTCTTTAGTGAATGTTACAATTGGCTATTGGCCGTACAATCAGTACAGTTGCTGTAGATCCAGGTCTTGTAATTGGTAAGAAAGCTCTTTGAACTATTTGATTGAAAAAATACGCAGCAGTTGTTCGAATGGTTTTAGGCATCCAACACATAATCTTGGAAAATGATTTGTAGAAAATCCAAAAGAGAAAAAAATTAATAAAGGAATAAAAGAACCAGTAGTTCACATATGGTTGACAGGCAAGGAAGAGGAAACCGGTTGTTTGAAAAATTTGTTTATTATCACACCTTGTTACACCCATTTGGACTCTCGAAATTGCATTAGAGGGAAAAAAGAAGGGGAGGTTTTTAATGATTTTTCTGAGTTTTTAATTTTTATTATGGCTTTGGTTCAGGTATGATGGAAATTGGATATGTAAGATTACCCATCGTTTGTAGTTTTTGATCGATCCATTTGGTTGCGACCTCTGTTAATTCAGTTCAGTGCTTTGGGCAAATAAAACTTCCCTTCATGTTTTCGTGAATCTTTAAGATGTCCTTTTGTTTCCAAACTAATGACATGCTCGACATTGTTCTATTCTTGAAGATTAATATAGATGACTTAACCTCTGCACAAAATCTCTTTTCATCCAAAAACCTGTCGTCTTCGACCTGTAGTTGTCTTCGATGTTAATGTTCTATATCCTTCTAGGTTCAGACGTCCCGTCAATAATTAGTCAATTTGAGATTCTGTGAAATTCTTGATAGACTTTTCTGTGGACAAAAAATCTCAAATTATTAGTAGGGTTCATGATCTAGATCTATATTAAAAAATAAAAATCATATTTTGCAAGGTCAAATGCTTTGAAAATGGACAATCACAGTATTATCAAATTTAAAATGCATTAAAAATGGATGATAAAATATTTTTCTTTCTTAAGAATTTTAAAATTCTTAAAATTTTGTTTTCTAATTTATGTATAATTTTAAATTTGATATTTACAAAAGTATCAATGCACAAGTAGAATATCCACACCTTTAGTATTACAATTAAAATAATTAAGGATAATATCGAAAAGAAAATTAGGTTAATAAGGAAAGTTTCCTGACTGCATCACCTTGTGGTTCATCTCATGCCACAGGAATGCAGAAGACTAAATTCTAAGAACTTAAAAAACAAAAAATCATAAAAAACTCATAAGAACTTTGGAAAAAAAGAACTCACAAAAATCTTATTTTTTTCAATGTTGAATTTTAATTTTAAGCTAGGGAGTTTTTTGACTCTAAATCTTTTTTTTTTTTTTTTTGAATCTGAGTTTTTCCATAAGTCTAGGCCAATTTCATAATCCATGTGGCCCAACGACGCTTAGTAAGATTTTGAAATCTTACTAAGTCAAGTTAGCTTGACTCTAGCGAAAATCCAATCTTATGGAGGATGCTTACCTCACAATCACATTTCATGAAAAATATTTATTGAAAAAAATAATATACATGTGTATAGTATGTGGACCTAAAAATACATGTATTTTTCGTTTTATTGAAAATAATCGGCAAAAAATTTACATTTATTTATTTTGGGTGCAATTGCTAACTAAAAAGTGAAGGACTTCTGGTTGGACTCGGAGTCAAGGACAATTGAGATTTGAGCTCATTATGTGATTTTCAACCCTATCTTAAGTATTTGTTAGAAAATACTCTGATGCTCAAATTAGACTACGAATAATTTATCGTTCTAGTCTATATGTCATGGTAGAAAAAAAATACTTTAATTTACTCTATATTCTTATTGATTTCTCTTTATCTTCTCATTTTGTTTGATTTTCAAAAAAATTTCTTTGATCTCAATTACCTTTCTAATCATCATAGATGATATTTTGAATTTTAAGTAACTATTCCAATTTTTGGAGTTAAACCATTTAAATCAATTTAAAATTAGGTTAAATTACACTTCACCCTTAAGGTTTGGCATAATTCCATGTCAACCCCCTATCATTTTGACAATTGCAACTACCTCCCCCTATTGTTTTTTTATTTTTATTTTTAAAATACTGTTTATGAAGATTATTTATCCTTTTTAACATATCATTCCTTTTGATAAACAAAAAATATCCTTGTGAAAAAATGACTTCATGCTTATGAGTGTGAGAAGGCATAGACAAGGCAATTTATTTTGGGACAAATTAGTTGTACACCACCCATTACTAATTGCACCCCATCTCTTAAAAAAATTTCCCTTTTGCACTCCATTTGAATGATTACACACCAAAAAATTGTTTAAAAAAAAAAAAAAAAAAATCTTGCACTCCTTTTCAATTTTTGTTCTTCTTCTTCCACAACTATGCCCACAGGATCATATTAATTTTTAAATAGAGATTAGAAAATCAATACCTTGAATTGGAGCCAAAGAGAACATGAGCTAAACCAATCACAAAACATGAACAAAGAATATAAAGCTACAAATTAAAATAAAGGTTGAATCTTAAAAAGATTAGATATTGGAGTGCAAGCAGTAAGTTAAAATAGATGTTATAAAAAGCAAAGTTTTTTTTTTAAAGATTGGTATGCAATTAGTTGGTCCCTTTATCTTTTAAAATTTTCATTTTTATGATAAAAAAAATAAAATGAGAGCGTAAAGTAGTAAAATAACATCTGAATCTGAACGCGGTTTGTGACGGGCGAGGTAAGTGCAATTATCAAAACGTTAGGGGATCAACATAGAATTTTGCAAAATCATAGGGGGTCAAAGTGTAATTTTTTTTGATAGGTAAGCCTACTTTTATTAAGTTTAATTTACCATTAAAATTATATACTAACTAATATATTCATTTTAAATTTATAGGGTAGATTAGTAGATTGTCAAACACAAAATCTTATTTTTGATATAAATATCAAACATTAAATCATTAAATTATACTATATAAATATATACATGAAAAAGGCATAAAACAATAGTTAATCAAGTTTTCATTAAATTGGTAAATATTTTCAAAATATCGAATGAGTCATCTCAAAACTTGGATGAGTCAATGGAATTAATGGACAATTCACATTGATTATCTCACAATTATTTTTGTCCCCACAATTATTATGATTATAAGAAAGTCCGAATCTTTACTAGCAAATTAAGATCTTGTTTTGTTTCAAATCAAATCATGAAATCTTCAATTGAGTTCTACATTTTGGACTTTAGAGTCTTAGTTCTTGGGTTTTTTATAACACTGTTTTTAAACTCATTGACTGTGATGGGTTTATGACAATTTTCAATATATATATTTTTCTTTTTAAACAATCAACAAAGCATATGAAGATTATCAATCTTCAATGGTTTAATACTTAATTTATTAGATATTGTTACACTCTATGGATCTTTCCAAAATCTAATCACTAGTTCATCAATAATAAATTTTAAGTCAGAAAAATGAAAGATTTGGTGGGTGGGCTTTCCCTCTCCATGAGATTATTTGAATAAAAGTTTAGATGAATAAATCCAAAAAAATTTAAATAATAAATTTGATTGATAATCTTTGATATGTTTTCTACCCAATTAGAAGAATAATTTAAGTAGAAAACTACATGGATTGTAGAATTATTAATTCAATCCAAATGGAGTGATGGAAAAAGGAGGTATAAGAGGAGTTTTGATTCTGTACAAAGTGTTGGTTAACTAAACTACTATAATGCTACAGGCCTACTGACCCACTCATGTTTGATGGATATAATTTACAGATGTTACTTTGAATTTTGGTGAATATTTGAAATTCCCCCTGCATGGTCTCATTTGACTGACTTTCTGAAAATGACTAAAATACCCTTTTCTTTGACTTCTTACCATTTCCAAAATCTTTTAATTTTCCAAAAACTTTTGAAGCAACAAAATAAATCTTTGATCCTCCTCCCCTCCCCCCAATTTGAGGCTTTAACTTATGGAGTATCACCTTAAACTCCTTTAATAATCTTTGATCCAAGAGCAACTATTTGATTACGGATCATCAGAAGAGTTGTTCCAAAAGTTGAGGATAGGGTATCATTGTGTTCTTGCTATATATCGCACAATTCATCAAAAAAGTGTTTGATTCCTTTGAAAAGTCTCTTGAAGTGCAAATGGATCGAATTCATTTAAATTTAAAGAAATTTTGATCCAAATCATAGGGGTATGTAGTTGGCATGAAAGTTTAAGAAGATGGGTGTTTCGGTCATTTTGATATATCTAATTAATTTGAAAACACAAAGGTATCTCAAATATTCACCAAAGCATGGAAGGTATGCAAAAACACCAAATAGTTAGTTTTTTCATTTTTTGAAAATGCTTTGTAGCTATTTGATTGGGGGGTTTTCTCATGTCGATATCATGAATATTCCTGAAAGTGGGTTCCTCCTTAGAAATCACCAATCGGATCTTAAGGGTGAACTAAACAGGAGTGGTGTTGCAACACAACTCCCTTAAGTACAGGATCTAAATATTTGACCTAATAAAATGGCGAATCTAAGGGAATTATTGAACAACTAATAACCACCATCAACGGCATGATCTATGATATTACTTATATACATATATATTTATAAATAGTGTGAGACAAAGATTGGTTTAATTAACAAAAGTAGGGCCCAAAACCGACGAAGCATCTTTCCCTTGAAATAATTGCCGACAAAGAGAGAAGATTTTCCAAAGCCATCCACAAAAATTGCATGACGGCTTGCTTACGTTTTTAAGCTTGGCATTTGTTGCAAGTCCTTTCAACTCCTCTTACAAAAAACTCTCATGGTATGGATACAGAATCATAGATCTTTCTTGTGAAGATACACAGCTACTCATCAATCATAGAAATGATGTGTAGCTGTGTACCCTTATGAGAAAGATCTATAATTTTGTGTCCATGACACATCAATCGAGTATTGACTGAATGAAGGCTCTCTAGATAGAAATCATTATTCAAATAAAAATGGAAGTAAGACATAATTGTTATTATAAATTGTGATATATTCCGACGATCAGATCAATTGAGAATATGATAAAATAATGGGATAAATCATAAAATTATATACATTATCCCTCAAACTTGGCCCATGATTTGTTTGTTATTGTTTCATTAGACCTATCATAGTGGTGATTCCTCTGGCAACTAAGGCTATGATTTTACATGTCTCGATCATGTGTTCAGGATATCCCTTTAACATGGTTGAATCAATGCTCTCGCTAGCTATTTGATGTCAATAAGAGGTCCTTCCTTCATTAGGAACTTTGTTAAATGACCACACAACCGACATTTTAGTTAAAATGAGTTGGGAATTAGGTATGGCACACTTTACGAGAGTTATGCGTTTGTGAGATTAGAAAAATCCAAACAAAAAGAATAATATTTGTGAGGTCTTATTATCTCGAATCTTCAAGATTCTATTTTCAATCAGTAAAGTCAAGTTTTTTTTTTCCAATCTTTATTAATGTATATGCGATGATACTCCGATGATCAAATCAATTGAGAAATTGATAAAATAATAAGGCAATGTCAAAAAATTACATACTTCGCCGTACCTCAAGTTTAACCCATGATTTGTTTGTCATATTTTCCCCACACTTCTTAGAGTGCTAACTTTGCTGACAAGGTTATGATTGGATATGTTTTGCTCGTGTTCAAGATATCTCGTTGACATGGACCAACCAATGCCATTGCTCCCTGCACAAAAGGGTACATCATTTATTTATTAGGACCTTTTCAGAAATCACACAACCGCAAGTCATATGTTCATGAGGCTAGAAAAATCCAAACCAAAATTATAAGCAATGTGAGGCCCTGATCTTACTATGAATCTTTGAGATTTGATTTTCAATCAATAAGGTCACGTTTTTTCTCTATTAATCTCCTGTGACGTATGGTAAGATTAGGGACCTTTCTTGCTTGGTGCCAAATTTCACAAAGGGGTCCTTTCTTTATTAGTAACTTTGCTAGAATAGTTATAATGAGTTGGGAACCAAGTCATTGGAGATATGACATGACTCTACGGAGTATGTTTTTGTGAGGTCAGAGGGATCCAAACACTACAACATTTTTGGCCTACAACGGCGTTTTATAACAGCGGATCCAATTATCCGCCTCTATATATATACATGTTGTAGCGGATAATTATATCCACCGCTATAGATACCCCCCAGGAAACGCCAATCTCGTATATTCAATTCCTAAAGCAGCGGAAAAGTATATCCGCCGCTATAAAACCAAATTTTCTTTTATATTAGAAGTTCGATTTAGTGAGTTTTGTTTATACATTTTTTTTAATTGAATATAGCAACGGATATGAAAATCCGCCCGTAAAAATTCAATTTTTTAATATAAAAAGTTTTGTTAATGTGTTGCTTTTTATCAATTTATGATAAAATTTAATATAGCGGCGGATTAGGATATCCGCCCCTATAAAATGAATATTTTAAATATTTAGTGAAAATGAAATATAACAGCGGATTAATTTATCCGCCACTAAAAATCAAATTTTATTTTGCTCTTTTTTTTTTTAAGGATAAAAAGGCATGTTGATGAGCTGCTCTTTATCAATTTATTTTTAATTGAATATAGCAGCGGATTATTATTGCCGCCGTTATAGAATGAATTTTTTTAATTGTAAAATAATTCATTTTAGTGAGATTGAATATAGCAGCAGATGAATTTATCCGCCGTTAAAAAATTAATTTCTTTTTGTAAAATTGAATATAGCAGCGGATAAGTATTTCCGCCACTAAAAAATTAAATTTTTTTAATATAAAAAATTCGGTTTATGAATTAGTCGTGTGTTAATTTTTTTTTAAAAATTAATATAGCAGCGGATAAGTATTTCCGCCACTAAAAAATTAATTTTTTTAATATAAAAAATTCGGTTTATGAATTAGTCGTGTGTTAATTTTTTTTTAAAAATTAATATAGTAGCGGATGAGTATATCCGCCACTAAAAAATAGTTGTTTTAATTGTTTGGCGAGGGGAATTTAGTTTAATTTCCTATAAGATCGGATTATTTGGTCCGCTGCGATAGTGTATACTCTAAACGCCCAAACAATTTGGCGCAAAAATTTCGCGGTAATTTTAGAGGACGAAGCTTCAAAAATCTTCATTTTCGTTCAACCATTTTCTCTTCTCTTCTTCTCATTCTCTCCATTTCTTTGAAATCCCTAAATCTTAGAGTTTTATCCCTTTGTTCTTCCGTTTGAGCTCGATTGGAGTTTCAATCGACCCTTCTTCTGTTTAGAGGGTTGGTTCGGCCATTGCTTTCATCGTTTTTGGTAGTGCCAGCTTCGTGTAGCACCGGCTTCGTGTAGAACTTTATTTGTTTCTTTTCTTCTTGTTGATTTTGGGTATGATGGACCTAGTTGTTAGATTTGGTTGACTCAAGTATTAGGATAACTGGGCGTGGTTATTTGTTTCTTTATATCACAATGTAATATTCAACTTTCACATTCCTCGTGAAGATAAGCAATCCCCCTTGCTGTCCCAATAGCAATGTCGTAAAGTTGACTCCAAGTCAATGCTTCTTTCAATCCTAGCTTCTCTTGGAGAATGTATTTCTCAAGTGACCCATTCACCATGAATTCGTAAATAAGAGCTCTTTTCGATTGTTTGAAACAGAAGCCAAGAAGCCTGAAGCCTGACTAAATTGTTGCGGTGGATTTAGCCGATGGTTAGGACTTCGTTGAGGAATTGGGTCTTGCTTTGATCATTCTCATCAAGCATTTTAACAGCGAGGGTGAATCCATTGGGAAGTTGGTCTTTGAAAACAGAACCAAAGCCATCTTGGCCTAGTTTTTGGGTGAAATTGTTGGTGTACTTCTTGAGTTTCTAGTAGGAGAATCTGGTTGGCCTTCCTAAGGTGTAATTCTGCAAGAAATTCTCATGGAAGCTGGTGCAGTGTAGTCCCCTTCAAGGTAGCGCCTTTGTACTTTCTCTTCTTCACCTTGAAACACACTTTGTTTCATGTTATGCTGCCTTTGCTTGTTGTAAATGTAGCACACACACAGGTAGTGTTTCAATACTGGCAATTTAAGCTCGCTCTTACTCTTACGTCTGTGTGCTGATTTCAGGTTCACAAGCAAGCAATTGCTCTTGGGAGGTCTGTGGACCTTACTAAGTCCAAAGGCAATGATGAATTGATCACCGAGTTAGATGGCTGGTTGTACATACTGATATCGAGGGAGATATGATGCTTGTTGGAGATGATCCCTGGCAGTAAGTAATTGTTTCTTTTGCTTATAATATTGATATAATTTGTGTTCTCGCATCTTTTGATATTCCTTCCATTGCACTCTCCTAAACACTTCAGAAAGAGTATTGCAAGCTTGGTTTAATATTTCTTGTAAAGTTCACTCAATTGTGTACGATTATGTTTAAAACAGAGAGTTCTGTAGCATGGTTCACAAAATCTTCATCTATACCAGAGAAGATCAACATCTTATGCTGGCAATGACACATGCTTAACACTCATTTGATTTATGTCATACATGATTTCTACATCACTTCACAGTGTTTCAATTGCTTGTCATGCAGCCTTTACATGACATGATATCTCTACCGGTATTTAAAAAATACTGGTGTTGGCTATCCCTTTATGAATTTGTTTGACATAGTCTTATCAGAAATTTTTTGAACCCAATGACAGACCTCAAAGTTGCATTTCAATATGTCTACTGAACTATGACTCGAAGTGTTGAACACCTGTTTCGTTATTTATTACTCATTCTTTTTCATTTTTTATTTTTATAGAAGAAGACGATGCATCCTCTGCCATCCCGCTAGATGATGGGCTACCCACTGACTTTAGTGCCATCGAAGTTTTTCGGTGTTGATGATGTGTCATCAGGTCTACTAATTGGGTGTCCTTATTGCAGATTATATTACTTACTAATTCTATTGATAAAGGAGAAAAAATAGATTTTTGTTAAAATTCAGGAAAAAAAATATATATTTTTTTTAAATTTAAAAATTGACCTATTGCGGCGGATCCTAAGATCCGCCGCTATATGATCTATATTCTGTTAATTGCAAATTGACCTATTGTGGCGGATCTGAATATCCGCTGCTATATGTTGCATATTTTATTAATTAAAAAATGAACCTATTGCAGCGGATATGAAGTTCCGCCGCTATATATTGATTATTCTATTAATTTAAAAATTGATCTATTGCAGCGAATCTTAGAATCCGCCACTATATGTTGAATATTCTATTAATTTAAAAATTGATCTATTGTAGCGGATCTGAAGATCCGCCGCTATATGTTGAATATTCTATTAATTTTAAAAATCGATCTATTGTGGCGGATATAAATATCCGCCGCTAAAAATAGTACATTTAACAGCGGATCTTATGTTCCGCCGCTACATTTAGCGACCGAGGATACAACGTCGGATCTGGTTTCCGTTGCTCATCGTTGCAATAGTTTTTACTGACGTAAAAATTGCCATTTAGCGACGGATTTGTCCGCCACTATAGACTAAACATGTTGTAGTGAAATAAAAATATTAAGCAATTTAAGGTCCTAATCTTACATTAAATGCCTCAAGATTCTGATTTTCAATTGGTAAGATCTATTTTTTTTTCTTCTGATTTCTAATGATTTATGTGTGATGCTCTAATGAGCAAGTCAATTGAAAATCTATCAAATTAATTATTCTAACAAGTAATGTTAGAAAATTGCACATCTTGTGCCTCGAGCTTAGCTCATGATTTGTCTAGGCTTATAAGAATGTTGACTCCATTGATAGATTATTATTGTACATGTTTCGATAAGTTGTTCCAAATATATTGTTGAAATGGGTAGTCAACGCTTTTGCTGGCCACTAGATGTCATGGAGGGATCCTTAAACTTTGTTAGAGTCTTACTCAACATCCATCCCAACTATAATGAGTTGTGAACCATATCTTATGTCATGAATTTATGGGACTCAGGCATTAGTGAGGCTAGAAAATCCAAAAAAATAAAATAAGAAATGTAAGGTTCTAATCTTACCATGAATACTCAAAGATTCTGATTTTCAATCAATAAGGTTGAGTTTTTTCTACAATTTTCGAAATTGTACATACAATGATGCCTCGTGATTAGTGCTATCAATGGATCAGATCAAACCCCAAATCTGATCTGTTCTGATTCAATAATTTTAGGTATGGATGGATGTTTTGGATTCTGATAAGAATCCGATCCAATAAGGTTTTGATATGATATCTTATTTAAAGGTGGATTTACAATGGGGCCACCACAAGAATTTTTGAAGTCTAAGGATTTATGAGCTATTGTGATAGATGATACTGGTTGATAAAAAAATCCGTTGCAATTGCCCCCACAAAAAAGTCACTCTTATTTGCCTCCACAAATTTTTTTTCCACTCTTAGTTGCCCCCATGAGAACAAAATCCTTGTTCTATCTCTTATCGTATTAGATCAACCATGCCCTGATTCGATAAGGACCTGATCCGATAATATGTTAGAAAATGTGTAAATTATATTATATATTTATTGAGATATATGATGTTTATTTAAATATTGTATATGAAATTGAGTGTAATCCAATCCAATTGTCAATGGATCGGATCTTAATATTAACGTTTAATAATGTTTGATTCGATACTTATGGGATCAATCCTGGATTCAATTTGATCCTTACTGGAACAATACCAAATCGATCCAAACCGATCCATTGACAACCTTATCCTTGATAATCAAGTCAATCAAGAATTTAGCAAAGTCATGAGCAATGTTAGAAAATCATATGATCTATCCGAACGTCAATGTTTTGTTCACTGTCAAATGTCACTAAGGGGTCCTTACTTTATGAGTCTGGCCAACCTTACTGCATTAGTAAGGATTTCACCCTTACTATGGGTACTTGGACTCACCTTGTTGCCTCCAAAAACATGATCCAATGCAATAGGGTTGTAGAGGACAAAATTCTATGAACTTTGAAAAAACATTCCAAAAACAGTTTAGTAGATGTCAATTTTCAAAACCTTGGATCAAGTTCAAAAGAAATAAGTTTTTGAAATAGTTTTTAATTGGGTCTTTCAATGAAGTCTAGAGGGCTGTGGTGTTGGATTGCTGATGTGGTAATCCATTTGAGCAAACCGGTCTTAAGTAAGGCTTAAAAACTTTGTTCATAATAAAGGAAGAGAAACAATTTCCTTACTAACATGATACGATTCATCCTTCATCCTTTCTGGAGTTTCAATAGAAGGATTCCTCTACGAACGCAACGCAGCCAACTCCATTCGTTAGAACAGCTTCCATTGAGTCTCTGCACCTATCCTTCCTTTATTTTTTTAATCTCGCTTTCTGAACCTTTTTTTTTCTGAAAACAGGATTTGGCTCAGGATTGCCCATTTTTCATTCCAGGGTTTCTCTGAATTTGAAAGTTATCACTTAGTAGGTTTCCATACCAAGGCTCAATCCAATCAAGTCCGTAGCGTCTACCAATTTCGCCATATCCCCCTTCTTTTTTGTTTTGAGACTAGGATCTCATTGGGATGCCATCCCCTTCTTTCTTTCATGTTTGCTCAAATGGATTACCACATTAGCAATCCAACACCACAACCCTCTATGTTATCCTAAAACCCCAAAAAATAGTTTTAAACCTGTAATCCAACACCATATCCCTCTAAGTTTCTTTGAAAAAACTTAGATACTTTTTTTTTTTTTTTTTGGGAGCTTGATCCAAGGTTTTGAAAATGGATGGCTACTAAACTTTCATATAACTCCTAAACTTAAAATTGAAATTCAGTAGTGGAAAATAATAGTTTTTTTTATATTATAGAATTATGCCTTCTACAATCTTGAAGCATCATATCATCTTTTTGGATGCCATGAAGTGAGCCTAAGGACCTTTACTGAGGATGAAATCCTTACTACCTTAGTAAGACTAGTCAGACTTTCTAAAAGGGGAGAGGTCTTGAATTCAAACCCCCATGTTGGTCACCCACATGGATTTATCCCTGTTTATCTATTATGTGTGGTTTGTAGGGTATTGCATGTTTCCGGGGAATTTGAATGAGATATGATGTTCTAAGTGGTCAATTGCCTCGCCCCACTAGTCAGGCCTATGGGTCTGGAACCCCATCATAAAAAAAGGACTAGTCGGACTCATAGAGGATTGCGCAATCTCTCTCCTAATTATAATGAGGTGGGACAAGGTCATTGGGAATGGCATGACTTTATTAGAGTACTCATGGGCTCATGAAGTAAAATATTTTGTATCTCGACGTGCTATGTACATATCATCAATGGCCAATGTTCTCCGTCCCACACAGGCAATGTTACATAGTGCCTTTCCCTAGTTACTCTTAACTGTTTTAAAACTCTCTAAAACGACTATGGTAGAATGTTCATCTGAGTCGCATCAAGTCGAAAATGTCAATTAACCTTGGACGAGTCTAATAAAAATATATTAATTTTATAAATATTTTAAAGTAAATTAAAATACTTAGCTTTTGTTCTCAACAAAATATTATATATAATCAAATAAGATCAATCGAGTTTCGGACCCAACTTGGTGTATTTTCTAACTGACCCAATTGAATGGACAAGTGAGCACGACAATATGCCAAATTGATTCCATTGGATTTCAGACAGAGTCAGCAAGAAATCCAATTAAGTTGAGTACGACTCTGCCATATTTCAAGTGGACTCATGGGTTTTGAACTATGCTTAATATAACTACATCTATCATATATGGATCGTGATAACATGACTCCCTCATGCACAGACACTCACTCGACTCTTCCTGATGTGATATGTGTTAGGAGAGTAGATCTGTAATTCTTAAGAAACACAACTGTACACTTTTAATGGAGATGTGCAGTTGCATATCCCGAGAAATATAGATCTACTGTTCTAAACATGTCATGTCAAAGAGTCGATGGAGTGCCTCCAGTGGTACTCATCATATATCTTTGTTTACTAGATTTTATAACTCTTAACCTAAACCTTGTTATCTTAAGTGTAAAAGCCAAAGTTACAAATTAAGAAGTTATATATTATGAAGCGTAGTATAGGTAAACGTGGATAGAGAGCGACTTCACACGTGCTTTCCCCCTATAAATACTACAACTTTGGAGGTTGTAACGCAATAAATAAATAAAAATACTAGGCTTTCGAGTGAGTGGTGAGTACTGGTTTCTGCAAGCATGCCTACTCTTCACTCATCTTTCATACATTTGTGTTTATTAGCTTTCTTCTTCTGCTCTCTCGACCTCTGTTTCTGCTTCAATCCCAAACGTTTTAACTTGTCCACCAATACTGCTTCTCATTGGTCTTCTGCTGGTGCCACGTGGTACGGCAGTCCAGATGGAGCTGGAAGCAATGGTAATACTTTGAACAACACTTTCCTTACTAAGCAAGCAAGGAAAATTTCCTGACCTTATCATCTTGAAGCATCGAAAAATATGATCTTATGTCGCAGATTCGTAGAGGACAAAATTCTAAGAATTTTGAAAAATAAATTCAGAAAAAATTAATTTTCACGTTTGAGTTTAGTTTTAAATTTACAAGTTTGGTACCCGTTATTTTCAACACCTCAATTTTTTTTTTTTTTTTTTGAATCTTAATTTTTCCATAAAATCTAGAAGGGTATTATGGTTTTAGATTTCCAATGTGATAATCCATGTGGGTCCAACGACCCTTAGTAAGGTTTGAAATCTTATTAAGTTAGTAAGGCTAGTCTGGTTCTAAAACTTTTGTGTGTTTGTTAGAGAGAGAGAGAGACAGAGAGAGAGAGAGAGAGAGAGAGAGAGAGATAGAGATGTTCTCCTCCTTTCCCTTCCCGAGTCTTATATTAACTTTCAAATGGGTGGTGAAGTAACCTCCTGTTTCAGTCTTGACGTTTGAAAATGTAGGATCTCTCTCGAGTGCTACTTTGAGTGTTATGTCAAGTCACCGTTGCTAAGGCTCTTTCCTATTTATTTTGAAAATTGCTGATGTGACTCTGAAATAATACCCAAAGTAGCATTTGATTTCAGAAAACCATATAGGTTTTTCCTTGATATGTGTGTTAATCCAGAACAACCGATGGTTCTGTGCACACTTGAATGTTCAGTGTTATTTCGAGTCACTGAGCAAGACTCTTTTAAATTAAAAAAAAATTACTGAAGCGACTTGAAATAACTCTTGAAATAGGAGTAAGATATCTCCAACTTGAAATAACTCTTGAAATAGGAGTGAGATATTTCCAACCAGTTTTTAAAACTCTAAATATAGAGATGGAGACCTCCAAACCTAACTCTAACCGGTCTTCATTTTTTATCTACCCTTACAGGGAGAGACAAAATTTGAAAGGCTACTTTAAATCATTATTCACCTTTTCAAAATGAATAATGATTTTCTGACATCTCCCCTTTGACATACACTCTCTCATGTGACATGTGCTACAACTATAGATATTTTTCTCGGGATACACAATTGCACATATTTATCGGGATGGCAGTTGTGTATCCCAAGAAAAAGGATATGTGGTTATAGCCCATGCCATTTCTAGGATCATATGCCAAAGAGGGTGTCAGAAAATCACGATTTTTTTTCCCTAAAACATGTTTTATAAGCCATTTTTGTCCCTAAACAATTTCATTTTTTTTTAAATGAACGAATAGAGTACTGTTTTATAGAATGAATAATTATTTGAAGAGGGGGCTGGTTGGAGTTTAAAGAACTTTGGAAATGACCTCCATCTTCAAATTTGAAGAAGATGCCAATTTAAGGATGAGGGGGTGAAGATGCTCTCAGTACTCAAATAACCATATGTGCTTTTTCTCGAGACATCATTGTTATGCACTAAAGGACAACCATGATTTTCTGTACACTCAAGTGCTATTTCGAGTGTTATTTCAAGTCACTATACCAAGGTAATTTCGTGTTTAAAAAATAATGAAATAACACTTGAAGTAGGAGTCAAGTGTGAAGAAAATCATATATATTTTTCCTCGAGATACAAGTATTATAAAGTCGAGGACAATCAATGGTTCTATGCACACTCAAATGCTACTTCAAGTCGCTGTACCAAGGTGCTTTCACTTTTTATTTATTTATGGGTAAGTTAGACTTGAACTCACGACCTCAAAAGTTGTTTTGCAATGTGTCAAACCAACTGAGCTATTAGTCTAAGCCCAGGCTGTTTCGTTTAATAGAGAAGAACATTATTTGTGTCAAGCATAGAATTGCCAAAGGATCGGATTAGATGTGAAATGCATAACTCTAGGTTTAGATTGATAAGGATTCATTTTGATAATTTATCGGTTTAGATTGGATCAACCATGTCCATCTCCGACAATGCATTTGTTACTGAGCAAACCTTTACTTTATGAATCAGGCTAGCATGAGTAAGATATAAAATCTTACTAAGGATCGTTGGGCCCACATAGATTTTCCAATTGGTAATTCAACACCAATCTTTTAGATTAAATGGAAAAATCAGACCAAAAAAGAAGAAAAAAAAAGAAAAAAAATCTTTTTTGAGTTTGATCGAAAGTGTTGAAAATGGATGGTTACTAAACTTCAAAATTTAAAATTAAAATTCAACAATGAAAATTAATTAATTTTTTTCAAAGCTCTTAGAATTGTTTTCTTTATATTCATGTGGCATCAGATCATATTTTTGGTTGTCACAAATTAATGTGGTTAGTATTCACTCTAAGTTATGTTAAATAACAAATTAAAAGCATCAATTTGAGTTTAATGACATGGATCACCACTCCAAGGCTTGTAGAGTGACAAACTTGATAAAGTAAGGTTTGGTGGGTAACAAACTTATAAAGTAAGATTCCCTTGGAGTTGCCAGAACTCTAAAGGTGTTTTTGTAATAAAAATGCAATAGTTAGGTTTGTAGGGTAAATCTATTTTTAATATTAATTAAAAATCAGTAGGACTGGCAATGAATTGGATAATACTTGTATACCCGACTCATCCGACCTGAATAAATTGGATATGGACAAGATTTTTCTATCCGATTAAGAATTCGTGTAATATTACCCTATACCCATTTACTCAAAAGTTTGTAAGGTTGGATATGAATATACGTCATATCCTACTCGATTACTCGTTTACCTAACAACAAAATTATAATTTCATATTCTATATATACATATATGTGAATACTTAGTTTTTTATTATTAAAGTAAAAGAGAAATTCAGATAAGAGGGTAAAAATTTGGATTTGAGTATTATATATCTTAAAATTTGAGTAAGAAATCGGGTTTGGTGGTATATATTTCAATTCGGGTATAGAGTCGATAGAAGTCTTACCCGACCTGTTTCCACCCCTAAATATCAGTACATAATTATAATTTAAAATATATAATTTAAATATAACAAAAATAATATTAAATTTATATTTTATTGGCTTACTGAAAGAACCAAGAGTCATTCACTAGATTAATAAAAAAAATACAATATAAGGGCACCTCAATATCATGGGTCCTAGCGGCAATTGGAGGTTTCTTGGTATAATAGGTAATTTAATTCGATGATTCTAAGTGTCCAATCTGAAGAATTTATAATTGGAGTACTACTCAGTATTTGTTGTTGGTTTAAATTATCATTGTTAAAGATGGAATGATGTATGTGTCGATGGAATTTCAGCTAAGCCTACATTCTACGATAAGTTTTCAAAATGATTACAACCTTGCCTCATAAAATCATAAACTTGTCAATTTGAAATCAACTTTTTCACAATCTAAAATTTCATATTTACCTAGCTATTAGCGTTTTGTAGGGATATATAATACTCCTATGATCACCAGATTTGAGTTTTTGATGGATAATATCCAACATGATTCTAATAGAAGACTTCTACCCCAACAAAGATCAGATAGTTAGGTTACAATCATTTAATTAGATTTGAGTTTTTCTTGCATGCATGGACCCTATAAACTTAATTAGATCATAATATCTCTCTTTGGTTATTTGACATGTGTGCGAAGGTGGAGCTTGTGGATATGGCGACGCAGTATCACAACCCCCTTTCTCTTCTATGATTACAGGGATAGGTCCATCTCTCTACAAGTTAGGAAGGGAATGTGGAGCTTGTTACCAGGTGATTAATTATCTACTATTATCCTTCTATAAAGAGTGTTAGTGTTGAACTATTGATGCTGTACTCCTGGAAGTTTGGTAGCTACCTTACTCCTGGTCTCCAATTGTACCATGTGGCCCTCTCTCTTTTACTCTGACCCATAAATGTTTGACCCAACAACTCCTGCTGAACTTAAAGTCCAGAAATGATCGAGCCTATTTTGTGAAATAGGCATTGATTCGAGAATACCCATGGACCTAAGTCCTGTGTGTATTCTCTAGGCCCATTATTTAAAAATAAAAAATAAAAACTTTATTCCTGCAGATTCATCATCATCATCATCAAAGTGCTAAGTAAACATTTTTAAGTGGATGAATGGATCATGTTCGTCCATTCAATCTATCAGAAGTCATATCTAATATTAATTCAAGTGTGTCTAGTTCTAAGATTATATAGTACATAAGATCTTTTTTTTTTTTTTTGGCTAGGCGGGGTTAGTGATTAGCGTAAGAAGGGGTTCACGGGGTTTGAACTTAAGACCTGGGAACAACTTTCACAACGTCTTATCACTTGGCTAAGTGGTCCTTTTCATATAATTATAAATAATCATTATTATTGAAATTTTTTCCAAAGATTCGGGGTCAACTAAATGAATTATGTTTTTTTGCCATTTAATTCTCTTGAGAGTCACATTATTAGATTTTACTAATATTTGTTCATTTTTAGGTGAAATGCACCAAACATCCTTCTTGCTCCAGTAAACCAGTAAGGGTGGTGATCACCGATTTTTGCCCAGGCGGTCTTTGTGTAACTGATTCAGTCCATTTCGACCTTAGTGGAACTGCATTTGGGTCCATGGCCATTCCAGGCCATGAAGATCACCTACGTGATGCTGGTGTCTTAGAAATCCGATTTGCACGGTACATCTCACCTTAGTCGATAAGAGATTACATTTATATTTTTTTTTTCAATGATTTAAATTCAACTATATTCTAATCTTCTGTGTTTGTGTGTGTTTTTTTTTTTAAGTGTTGCATGTGATTATTCAGGCAAAACTGTGACATTCCATGTTGATCCTGGCTCCAATTCAAACTACTTCTCTGTACTAGTTGAATTCGAAGAAGGGGATGGCGATCTTGCCAACGTAGCTCTAAGGGAGGCATCGACTAATAGTGACAAATGGCGTTCTATGCAACAATCCTGGGGTGCTGTTTGGAAGCTTGATGCTGGGTCGAAATTACATGCCCCATTTTCGATCCGCTTAACGTCACAATATTCGGGACAAACCTTAGTAGCAAGAAATGTTATTCCTGGTGGATGGAAGCCTGGTGCAACTTATCGATCCTTGGTTAACTACTTATGATCATTCATGTTATTCAAGCTTATATCCTTACCAACGATATAGCATCAAGTGTGTATGTAGTATGTTTTTATTCCCTAAGCTGTTTTATGGTGGTGTAGGAAAAAAAACCGCTATGGTGTGATAAAGAAAGACCATATATATTTAACGATTTGCTTACAAGTGGTAGTATATTAGTTTACCATGGGATTATACAATCGGGATACGTGTAATACTTTTTGTAGGAGTGGCAATGGGCACAATGTGAAAAAAGCCTATATTTGACGGCCCAAGGCTGTCAAATTTTATAAAATTTGATGGACTAAGGTGTCAAATTTTTCGTTGTCAAAATTTTTTTTTTTGATAGACCGAAACTATTAAATTATTGGAGGATGGGAGAAATTTGATGGCTCTAAACCGTCGACTAAGGGATCATTAAAAATTTCAACAGCCATAAGGTATCAAAATTCGCTTCTAAAATTTGTGGGCTTTGGCCCGTCGAATTTTCTTGTCAAAATTTTCAGTTTTCACAGTGGGGTCATGTCGATGTAAAGTCTGACCCATTTAATAACTGTACCAAATCGATCCGACCCGTTTATATAAAAAATGTAACACACACAACTTGTTTAAGCTGTTCAATGAACATGTTGGATTATGACAGTTCACGTTGACACGCATAACCTATGAATTTGACATGATTACGACTTGAAAATGAACATGATTAGGATTATAAGCCATGTTCACCAACATAGATTAAGTATCACAAAGCAGAAATCAAGTTTCCACAACTAAAAATATGTACCACAACCATTAAATGGGTTACATACGGTCGGATTGCACACGGGTCAACATGACATGTTAAATGACATGATAATTAAAGATGTCCCCAACTTGAACACAATCCGTTTAATAAATATGTTAGATAGGTTGACATGATTACGACCCGAACACGATTAGGCTCAATCTTGATTTTTTATTTCCAACCAAAAAAATTGTCTAGAAGACACATTTCAAATCTCAGTTATCTTTATTTTCAAAAAAAAAAAAAAAAATCTTAACTATGTCAAACAAGGGAGGATTACCAATTTTGGTTATATGTGATATCTTATAGACTTCAGTTTAAAAGGCAATTGGTGATCCTATAAAGTGATTTCTACTGAAAATATAATCTCTTTGGGGCTTCTATTCGAGTGATGGGTTGTTTTCTCATTTCTGCTCATAGTAAAAATAATCAAGGCATTGACTTTCTTTAGATGCTCCAAGGCTTGGTTATCCAAGTCGTCCTTGGCCTGGGAGTATGCGTGTTCAGCATTAGAAAGTTTGGATCCCAATACCTCCGATTGGGAGTAGTACTTGTGACGCCCCAAACTTCGAGTCTACGACTTGACCCATAACCCGTGAGTCAGGATGTAGATCCGAATATTGAAGGTCAGAAAATTATAAATCATTTACGAAATAAAATGTGTGTTTTTTTTATGTAAAAGTATTTCATAGTTAACACTTAAAAAAACTCTTTATAATAGGCCATTATAGTAGTAAACATCGACGATCCAAAATATATGATTTTATTCAATTACTGAGACACTCAAAATGGTGCATTCACTAAATCATTAGATTCTCAACTCAATGTATTTTTCATAAAAAAATATAATAGTCACACATTATAGAAGAAAATATGAGAGAAAAATTCAAAAAAAGTTAGCAAATGTGTGTTGTCCCATTATGGACAGAAATGATCACATGATTTCCAACTTGAAACTCCAATGGTCGTTGTTGTTTATCAACTTAACTCTTTTGTCTACTTTGCGCCTCAAGAAGCATGTCTCGAATGATCTGAATCTTCTCTGATGTCTCACGAGCAAGATCTGAACCTAATATACTGCTTTCTCCAACTTCAGCTCAATACAAGGGTGATCTACACGGTCTACCGTATAATACCTCAAAAAGTTCTATCTCAGTGCTTGCTTGATAGCTATTGTTGTAGGCAAACTCCGCCAAATATAGAAAATCACTCCAACTTCCTTTGAAGTTTAATTCACATGCTCTCAACATATCTTCCAGAATCTGAATTACGCGTTCTAACTGTCCATCCACCTGAGGGTGAAAAGCAGTACTGAAGTTCAATTGGGTTCCCAAAGCAGACTGTAAACCCGTCCAAAACTTCAATATAAATCACGAATCTCGATCTGAAATAATCGATAGAGGAATCTCATGCAACCTCACACTCCTTCTAACATAAAGTTAGCTTAACGAGTTGAACGAATCAATAGCCTTGATGGCTAAGAAGTGAACCGACTTTGTCAGTCGGTCTACAATTACCCAAACACCTTTTCCTTGGATAGTTTTCAGTACTATCATCACAAAATCCATAGTAATATGATCCCACTTCAATTTAGCTATGGGTAGAGGTTGTAACATCCCTGCATGCCTCTTGTGTTCCATATTCACCTGCTGACAAGTAAGACATTTGGAAACAAACTCTGCTATGTCCTTCTTTGTACCCTTCCACCAAAATTGTCGTTTTAAGTCTCAATACATCTTTGTCTCCCTTGGTTGCATTATGTACTTTGACTTGTGAGCTTTACTCAACACATCTTCTTTGATCTTTAAAACTTTAGGCAAACAAAGCCTATATAAATATCGCACACTATTATTTGCATGGATTGACCAACCTTCTGCTGTCGTTCCTTTTGAAATTTTCCTCCTGATTTCTTCCAACTCTTTGTCTTCCTTTTGTGCCTCTATCACTCTTTAGAGTACGACTGGGTGAGATAGAATATTGTTTACACAACCCTGTATGCTTGCTAATATTCCTTGAGATTTTCATCTTAGAGCGTCTGCTACCACATTCGCCTTCCTTGGGTGATAGTGAAGAGTAAAATCATAATCCTTGAGGAATTCCATCCATTTCCTTTGTCTCAAATTCAAATCCCTTTGAGTGAAAATATATTTCAAGCTCTTATGATTAGATAAAACCTCAAATTGCTCCCCATAAAGATAATGCCTCCAAAATTTTAATGCAAACACAATTGCAGTTAATTCTAAAGTATGGGTGGGGTAGTTCTTCTCATGATGTTTCAATTGACGTGATGCATAAGCTACAACTTTACCTTGTTACATTAAAACACATCCTAACCCTTCAACGAGGCATGATAAACGGTAAATCCTTGCCCACTCGCTAGAGTAATCAACACTGGAGCTGATCTCAACCTTCTCTTCAATTCCTAAAACGACTGTTCATATTGTGTATCCCATTTAAACTTTACTCCCTTCCTAGTCAAAGGACCTGCAAGTTGCAAGAATCCTTCTACAAATTGATGATAATACCCTGTCAGTCCCTAAAAACTTCGAATCTCGAACACGCTCTTCCATTGCTCCCATTTCATTATTGCTTCAACTTCGTAGCATCGACCGAAATACCCTTTTTAGAAACAATATGGCTAATACTTTTAACAGCCAGAACTTGTATTTATCACATTTTGCATACAACTGGTGATCCCTCAAAGTTTGCAAAGTGCTATGCATGTGCTTTTCACGTTCTTCCCTTGTGGTAGAGTATATTAAAATGTTATCTATAAAGACCACTATGAAATTATCTAAGTAAGGCTGAAAGATCTGATTTATCATGTCCATAAATGTCGTCGGAGCATTAGTCAACCTGAAAGGCTTCACTTGGAATTTGTAATGCCCATAACGAGTTCTAAATGCGGTTTTTGAAATATCAGAGTCCCTTACTCTCAACTGGTGATACCCTGACCTCAGGTCCATCTTCGAGAAGTATTTTGCTCCCTTCAGCTAGTAAAACAAATCTTCTATTTGCAATAGTAGGCATTTTATCTTTATCGGTACTCGATTTAACTACCTATAATCAATGTAGAGACACAATGACTCGTCCTTCTTCTTGATGAACAAAACTGGTACTCCCTAAGGTGATGTGCTAGGGCGAATGGACCCATTTTCTTGAAACTTTTTCAATTGACTATCCAACCCATTTTCTTAGCCAGCATCTTCTTCTGGTCAGCAATAAGCAGATCCTACCCTTCAATGAAAACTAATTTTCTCTATTCCATTTTTTGTTCATTTTTTTGTACAATTGCTCAACCCCCGTTTGGAAGTTTTCAATGTAGTTCTACACTTTATTAATACAATTTACTTTCTCATCTCAACTCTTGTATGATACTTGGCTAACGTAAGCTGACATCTTGTTTGCTCATAAAACTATCCCTTAACTTTTTAAATGGCAACTAAATTTTAAATTGAAGGCAAGCAAGAAAGAACTAAAAAACATTCCAGGTTTAATCAAAATTAAACAAGCATTCTAAATAGCAAGATCTCTTTCAATTTAAGAGCTTTACCCCCAATTGTCTACTCTACTATAATTACAAACTTGGCATAATCCTTTCTGGGCAACACTATCTCATCTAGGTAATTCTTCAACCTGTAGCCATAATATACTGTTACTCAAGACAACTGAGGTTATTTGAGACCCCTAACCTTATCTGGGTTGATCTAAAACTTTTGGTCTCTTAGGACTCTAAGCCACTAAGGGCTGCA
Organism: Akebia trifoliata; assembly: GCF_017979445.1. Classification (NCBI taxonomy): domain Eukaryota; kingdom Viridiplantae; phylum Streptophyta; class Magnoliopsida; order Ranunculales; family Lardizabalaceae; genus Akebia; species Akebia trifoliata. The sequence continues at coordinate 30,849,447 of NC_141385.1, read as the reverse complement.
CTTTCACTCAAGATACTATTTGTCACTCAGGACCTTAAGCCACTTTGAGTTGAACTTAAATTTTTGGTCACTTAGGATCCTAAGACACTAAGGGCTGCACTGCCACTCAAGACAAGAAAGATCACTCGGGACCCTAAGTCGCTCTAGGCTAAACTCAATATATATTATGGTCACTTAGGATCCTAAGGCAGTGAGGGCTGCACTGCCACTCGGGACAACATATGTCTCTTAGGACCCTAAACCACTCTGGGATGAACTCAAACTTTTGGTTACTTAGGACCCTAAGACATTAAGGGCTGCATTGCCACTTAGGACAATAAAGGTCACTCAAGACCCTAAGCCACTAAGGGTTGCGTTGCCACTCGAGAAAATAAAGGTTACTCAGGAACCCAAGCCATTCTGGTTTGAATTTAAACTTTTAATGACTCAAGACTTTAAGCCACTAAGGGTGTAGTGCCACTCAGGACAGTAAAGATTACTTGGGACCCTAAGCCACTTTGGGCTGAACTTAAACTTTTGGTCAAAATAATTTTTTTATTGATAATATTTTATAAGATTACATGTATTCCATAGCCTGGGTAAATCATGACCAAACATCGTTGTAAGATAATAAGCCCCATTAGCCCCAACTTTGATTACCAGATATGGCCTTTCCTAGTCTGACCCTAATTTCCCGTTGTTATACTATTTAGTGTTTTGATAGACCCTTCTTAGTACTAGGTCTCCTTCTTGAAATTATCTCTCATGGATTTCTTGTGTAATACTGTTGTAATCATCTATGATAAGCTTCTATGTTCATTTACGCCACCTCTCTCTTTTTGTCTAAAAATTCTAATTCTACCACTAGTTGCCTATCACTCTGTCCTAATCGGGCAACTTATGAGCGTGTTGTAGGGAAACTATTCTTCGTAGGAATTATAGCCTCTAACCCATACGCCATAGGGAATGGGGATGCTTGAGTTGAAGGTCTTGCCATTGGTTTGTAGGCCTATAATACCCTGTGCAGGAAATAAGTCCACTTCCCCTTTGCCTCCCCCAATCTATTTTTTAGAATATCGACTAAGAATTTATTCGTTGCTTTAGTCTATCCATTCCCTTGGGGATACTACAGTGTAGAGAAGGATTGTCTAATCCCATAATGTTGACAAAATGCTTTCATATGTTCCCCTTAAAATTGCTTTCCATTTTAAAAAATAAGGATGTGTGTGATCCAAAATCGAGAGATGATATGTTACCATAGGAACTTTTGGACTTCCTACCATTGTCTTTGGTTCAAGGAGAGTGCTTTAGCCCACTTAGTGAAATAATCTGTTGCTATCGGAGGGAAGGTTAAATTCCCTAGGCCTTTGGAAATGGTCTAATCAAGTCCATTCCCCAATGTGCAAGTGGCCATGGGCTTAATACCGATTTCAACTGAACAATTGGTTGGTGGATATGCCTTGCATGTCTTTGGCACTTGTCACAACGCTTGATGTACATGATTGCGTCCTTTTTATATAAGGCTAGTAATATCATTAAAAAAGTACCATGTGTGCTAATGTCTTAGATCCCGAGTGGTTTCGACACTTTCCACCGTGGATTTCTTTTAAAACCTATTCGATTTCATCAAGAGTCAGACATTTCAAATGGGTTCCCCAAAATATTTTATGCATAACTCCCCTTTGGCCAAGATGTATCGCTCTACCCTAGTTCTAACCTACCTTGACTCTTGTGCATCCTTGGTAGTTGTCTTGTCTTCAAGAATAAGATGAAAAGGTCCATCCAAGTCAAATTAAATAAAGATGTTTTCGTTCGTATCTAGCTTTGAATTTTCCGAGGTTGAGTAGGGTGCTAAAATCGAGTAACATAGCCTTGTGCGCTACTTCGTTGTTTGAGATCTTGAATCCTAGTCTAACCGTTTTCTCTATCATTTTATTTTCAGGGGTAACTACTATGATACCAATACCCGATCCTTCGACAGTAGATGATCCATCTACAAAGACTCTCCATCCAGGCTCTACTTCCAACTACTCTGCATTGTCCCTCTTAACCAACTTTTCTACCCCTAACTCTGTATTTTCTATCAAGGGAAATCTGCCATTACTTGCCTTTCACGAAGATCTTTGGTTGATATTTGATTATGAATTTAGCTAGTAGAACTGTCCACTTTGCCATCCTGCATGATCATTTTTTTTTTTTGAGCACAACCTTGAGAGGGTACTTTGTGATGACTTGGAAATATGGTCTCAATAGCAGAGTTGAGTAAACCAAGGTCAAGCAGAGCTTCTTGATCTTTGTGTATCTCGTTTATGCATTTTAAGGGTTTTACTCAAAAAGTATACCAGTTGCTCCCGGGCTGCCCTTATTCTTAGTAGGATTGAGTTGATGGCACACTCTGACGTGGCTAAATACATTTTTGCACTTCCTCTAGTTTGGAAAGGACTGGCAATTTTCCAAAGTATTTCTTCAATTGGCTGAATACAAGCTCACATTTTTCTATCCATTAGAACTTAGTATTCTTTTTTAACAACATGTACAGAGGTCTTCACTTGTCGGATGACCTGGAGATGAATCTATCCAACGATGCCATTCTTTAGGCTAATTTCTACACTTGCTTCTCAATTTTGGGGGATGGTATTTTAGTCAAGGCTTTGATTTGATCTAGATTAACTTTTATCCCTCTTTCGATAACCAAGTATCCCAAAAAAATTTTGGATGTAACAACAAAGGTATATTTTTTATGGGTTGAGACACATCCTGATCTGCCTAATTCGAGAGAAGACCTCTTCTACGTTTGTTATGTGGTGTTTTTTCTTTCTATTCTTTACTAACAGGTCATCAGTGTAGACTTCTGTGCGTTTTTCGAGCAGATCTCTAACACAGACAAGTCACCAATTTCTAATACATGGCCCCAACATTTTTTTAGCCTAAACGACATGGCTCTGTAGCAATAGAGCCCTTGCTCTATAATAAACGATGCTTTCTCTTGATCCTTCGTGTTGAGTCGGGTTTGGTTATAACCCAAGTAGCCATCCATGAAAGAATGTTTCTCATTCCTTGATGTTGCATCTAGCAATTGGTCGATACGCGACATTGGGAAGCTATCCTTTGGGCAAGCTTTATTTAAATTTATCAAGTCTATGCAGACTCGAACAGTCCCGTACTTCTTGGGTATTGCCACGATGTTAGCTATTCACTTTGAAAATCATACCTCCCTAATGAATCATGCGTTGATCAGCTTGTTGACCTCATCATTCACAATATCCCTCAAACGAGGGGTGAAACACTTTGGCTTCTATTTTGTAGGTCTTACACTTGAGGAGACATTAAGGCGATGACAGATCACCTCAAGACTAATTCTTGGCATGCCTTTGAGCGACCATGCAAAGATGTCTTGATTCCTTTTTAAGTAATCTATAAGGTATTCCCTTTCCTCTGGATCAAGTTCAAATCCATCCCTTATTCTCCTTCCTTCCTTGATCTCCATCATCTGGATATCGTCTAGACCAGGGGGATACTTTTGAGCAAGTTTGTTTCTCATGTTCTAGAGTGCAAACCTAGGCTTCCACCTGATCTCCTTTGATGTCCCACATCCCCTAAGGAACCGGGAATGTCAACACCTGGTAAAAGGTGGAAGGAACTACCCTCATTTCATGAGTCCACTACCTTCTTAAGATTGCATTATAAGGGGATGCTGCTTCCACCACTGTAAATCTCATCATCAGCGTGACAGGTCTTACCTAAACATGTAAGATAATCCCCCCTAAGGTTGGTTAGAGATTCCATCAAATCCCACTAACTGTGCTCTTGTTGTCGTGAGTACCTTTCTATTCTACCCCATTTTCTCGAATGGAGAGACATACAAAATGTTCACTGAGTTGTCGTTGTCGATTAAAATCCTCTTCAAGGTGAAAGTACCTACTTGGAGTTTCACAATCAAAGCATCATAATGAGGCTGTACTATTCCCTTTAGGTCATTTTCTAAAAATGCCACTATGTGTCCTCCTTGAATGGAGATCAGATCAGTGGGCCCACATTGAGTAGTATACACGTATGCCATTTGCTCAGTTCAACACGTTCTTACTCTCCCGTCTGCCCGACTTTCACCCACTTTCTTTTTATCCATTCTTATCATGACATGGTTCATTGTGGCTTTTCTATCCTACTCTCCTTTCTGTTCCTGTTCGTAGTGTTGTTCTTTCCAATACTACTTTTCTGGTCTCCTATTTGGTCTAGCCCTGCTTACAAAATTGTCGAGGTGACCCTACTCTACCATTTTTTGAAGAAAACTCCTGACATCTATTGGTCTTGTGGGCTCGGACTCTATGATATGCACAATAGTCCTCGTCGGGCTTCGCCTGTGTCTGTGGAAAGGGTTAGGGCCATTCGAAGAATAGCTCGGTATGAATTAGTGCAAGGATCTCGCTCAGAGGAATGGAGAAGTACATACTCTCCTTCCTTTGTTTCTTATTTTGTTGAGTCTGCACCCTCCTTATTCTTCTGTGGTTGTTGTTGTTATTGTTGTTTTTCTATCTTTGTAACGTGTGTATAGTTTTGTTTTTGTGTGCTGAGTTATAGGGATCGTCTTCTAGTCTGGTGTACTTTTTTGCCCGCTCAACCAGCTTTGTAAGGTATCAGGTCTCCAAGCTTCATATGATGCAGAAGACATGTTGATATGAAGGATAGATGATTTTCACGTTTAATTATAATTATTTGAAAATATAATTAAAGAAAATGCCTAAGCATGAACTGTTGTCATGTGTGCACGTTGACACAGACAAAAACTTGAAAATAGGAAGTTCCAGCCAAAGTAGCACTGCTAAATTGTCCACACCAAAGAAGGTTTGTCAATGAAAAATGTTTCCATCAATTAATTAAAAATAAATAACAGTGTAGTGATGGCAGCAAGACATGAAATTAAAAAGGTCAAGTTTGGAGAGAGTTTTATGGAGTTCAGCAGAGAAAATAAGTAAATAGGATCTAACTTAGAATAAAGTTATTCGAGGCATTACAGAATATTTGACCCAAATTAACTCCTCATGTATTGTCAGGAGCCTTGAGAAAAAAAAAATGTTCCTTTTATTAATCAGATCTCTTTTTTTCATTTTAAAGGATAAATTACACTTTCACCCCCTATGATTTAGCATAATTCTATGTAGACCCGTAACGGATTGACAATTATACTTCAACTCCCCTATAGTTTCTCTACTGAGCTCACTCACCTCCCTTTTGTTTGCTTACCATCAATCAAACCGTTAATTCTTTTTAACATAATAAATGGATTCCCATGAGAGTGTAGGCACTTAGACACCGATTTTTTAGAATTTTTTGTATAGAAAAAGATAATAAGAAGGTAAAATAGTAAAATAACATCTGAATTTTAACACCCTACGTGATAGGAGAGGTAAGTGCAATTGTCAAAATGTTAAGAGGACCAACATGTAATTATGCCAGACCACAGTGGGGTCAGTGTAATTTACCCAAAAATAAATAAATAAAAGATGATTGGAGGAACTAGGAAGCAAGATTGCATATCATGGTAGCATTTTTACATAGGAGTCACATATTGGTCTGAGTCTTTGTTCTTTAGGAAAAACTTATTTAAGTAAGCCAAACAAATTATGCTATAGATAAAGCAGTTTTTAGTACTTGAATATCATCAAAATTACAAGACCAATCCAAACTCACACATCATCTTTTAATTATGGCTCCACGAGTATCTTCCCTGTAGCATGACCATCAATGCTCTTAGCCCAAGCATCTTCAGCTTTGCTCAGCGGGTGTTTTGAGTCCACCACTGTCTTAAGCTTTCCTTCCTTCACCAACCCAACCAAATGCTCAATGTTCTCAGCCTTGGGGATCACAATCAATGGCACCAATTGTTTCTTAGAGAAGGTCAGTTTCTTCAGCGCAAAAGTCATCATTGCACTAACACCAGGAGTGATGTCTATAACCTTCCCATTCTCACTCAAATTAGGCTCGAAAGTTGACCAAGAAATACCCGTTGCACAATGGATTACCGCATCATATTTCCGACCCGAAGGGTTACTCAGGGCTGCTCCTTCTGGTGTCTTATAATCAAGAACCTCATCGGCTCCTAAGCTCTTAACGAAATCAATGTTCCGGGCCCCACAAGTGGCTGTAACATGTGTGTTTCCAAGCTTTGCCAATTGAACAGCATAGTGACCTACTCCACCTGAGGCTGCAGTAATAAGAATGTTGGTTTGATTGCCAGTGCCATCAAGCTTGATCCCTGCAGCCTTGGTGAGGGCCTGATGTGCAGTGACACCAGCAATAGGTAAGCCCGCAGCTTCAGCTGCTGATACTTCAGGAGGCCTCTTTACCAACGAGCTCTCCTGAGACACACTGAACTCAGCCAGACCACCTCCAACCTGTCATATGTACAATAGCCATTCTAAGAGTGGATAACACCACATCAGGAAAAGTAATGGACATGATTTACAAGTTGAAGAATTGTGGACCGTCGATTTTACCCCTAGTTTGTAAACCACTTTTGATGGGGTTAGAAGTTTAGGATGGGCTGATTTTTGTGAGGATGATCTCACTTAACCCATATAGGACAAATTTTAGCTGCCGAACCTGACCCTCTATAGATATATATATATATATATATATATATATATATATATATATACTTGCATCTAGTTAGTTACTTCTCTGTTTCTTTATTAGTAAACTGAAACTATTGGCTTCAGAGTCCAAAATTCCAAAACAAATGAATACAGATGGGGTTGTAGGAATCATTCAATTGTTGATGTGGGAGATATCCTTGGTTTGGGTGGAACCCATCTAAAGCTTTAGGGAGGTCAAATTGCAGGCATCGAAACTTAAGTTTTTATCTTCACATAAAATAAGTAATTCAGCATTTAGCAACTTAAACCATATTTTCCAACCAATACAACTTTAAAATCCAGTAACCTAGATCTTTTAATCGATCCTATCTTGAACCTGAAATCCTTTGTTCAACTCACCACAACTAAATCCTAAGTCAACTCAGTCAGATGTACAAGGAAGTACCTGATGCAAGCCAGTTTTAATAGAACCATTTGAAGAAGCAAAAGAGGGAGCAACAGTGGCACTCAGCATAGAAGAAGGTCCCTGCAACTAAGGCCTTGCTTGGTACACGACAAATCATTTTCATTTGCACTGCAAATGTTTTGCAATGCATTTGGTTTACTAATGCTTAGTAACCATTGGGAAATCTCTTACAAATCATTTTTCGTGATTGGTTGATCTTTGCAATAAAAAATTTGATTGTGATTTTGCAAATAATTTGCACTACTTTTTGTGCTGCAGAACATTTGCTGAAATTTCTTAAGAATTTAGGTTATCCATGCAAAATTTTCACAATGCAAATCATTTGCATTGTGTAACCAAGCACCAGTAAAATTGATTTCAGAAAATTACTTGCATTTGCATTTGCAAATGTTTTGCAATGCAAATGGTTTACGATGAAGGATTTACTATTGCTTGGCAACTATTGGGAAATCTCTTGCGAATTTTTTTTGTGGTTGGATGACATTTGCTATAAAAAATTTCATTGTGATTTCTTGTTAAAATAAATAGTGGGAACAGTTTAACTTAATTCAACCTCATCAAAGTAGTTATTCAAATTACAATATACCCTCAATACTTGCTACATTAAGACAAATGAATCTACAAAAATATCCTCAGAAAAAGATGTAGTAACCTACATATTGGAACTACAAAAATACCCATCATCAAAAAAATATTTAAATTACAAAAATACTTTTAGTTCTTATAACAATAACATGCATGTGAATTTACCAAAATACCTCCATGATGAGGGATATTTTTGTAGTAAAATTGATGAGGGGTATTTCTATAATTTTCATATGCAAGTAAATGTTATGATGAGGTGTATTTTTCTGAATTCATATGCATGTCATTGCAATAAGTATTAAGGGCTATTCTAATAATTTAAAAGTTTATTTGATGAAGGGTATTTTTATAATTTCACTATACAATTTAATGTATCTTTGGGGGGGTACTTTTGTAAATTTTTGTGCACATTATAGTATCAAGTAATTTATAATTTGAATAATTTCCTTGATAAGCGGTATTTTAGTAATTTTGATATGTATAGGTTGGAGCCAAATTATTTTGCAAATAATTTGCGGAAATTTCTTAAGAATTTACGTGATCCATGCAAATTTTTTGCAATGCAAATCATTTGCATTGTGTAACCAAGCACCAATAAAATTGATTTTAGAAAATTATTTGCATTTGCAGTATACCAACCATGACAAATTAAGATAATAAAATTGTAGTGCAGGAGAAGTTGTATGACTATCATTTGTTACACGAAGGAGAAAATATAGGCATTATCATCATGAAACTTAACTACTGCAATGATTTTTTCACTCACCACGAAATTTTCATATTGGTTGGCTAAGCTTTCAAAACGCACACACCATAACTCATAGCGACATCATTGTTCTACCTAGAAAAAACTTTGAAGCAGTCAGCTCGCTTCAAAGTTTTGGAGTAACCCTTCTCATTATAAGACACGTGACACTTCCAATTTTCCCTGAATAATTGAGATAAACCCTATGTTTTCAAATCGGTGACATACCACACCTTGACCTGGGTCTTCTCTTATCAACTAATGAAATGAAAAACAACATGATTTAACTTAAAAATCTTTACCTTTTCTTCCCAAAACTAATCATCTTCAACATCTTGGAGGTGATGATAATGATGATGACAACAGGGAAGAGATGGTGATGGTGATGGTTATTATGATGATGAAGATAGTGGTGGTGGTGGTGGTGATGATGATGAGGCGATTGAGGTAATTTTCTATTAGTCTATAAGAGAATACCAAGGTCAAGGAGGCATATCATAAGTTTGAAAAAAAAAAAAAAAAGAATGTATCACAAATATTAATAAAAACCTAGAAAGCATGTCATCATTTTGGAAAACAAAAAAAAAGGACGGGTCCACGATTAGATGACAAAGTCATTCGGTGTGTTTTCTTGAGATACTCATCTATGTCAAAGGGGCATTGGCGTTATGATCATGTTTCTCATCGTGTTATATATTCTCTTGATGTCACTTTTTTCGAAAATGTTCCATATTTTCGTGCCACATTTACTTTGCAGGATCCTTTTCTTTTGCAAAACCCCTTCTTCTAACCCTTCTCAGATAGTGTTGCCTTCTTTGGTCTTCTCTCCATCTTCGCCAACGCTCCAGGTTTATCTCGTTACCCTCGTCCCTCTCCAGCCTTGCCAACCTCCTCCTTAGACTCAAGTATTTTATCTCCTCTCCCTATTCCTATCCCTTATGTTTCCGACTATGAGTTATCTATTGCACTTTGCAAAGGTAGGCGGAGGTGTATTACTGATCACTTTATTGCCCATAGTTTGTTTTCTATCAAGGTCTATCTCCTTATCAAGTCTACATTACTATCACTACTTCTATTCGAGTCCCTCATTCTGTTTCAGAGGCTTTACAAGACCCTCAGTGGACTGCAACCATGACTACTGAGATGGATTCCTTGCAGAAGAATCATACCAAGTTGCTTGTTCCTCTTCCCTCTAAGGAATAGATTGTTGGATGTAAATGGGTTGTCACTGTTAAGTATATCGCGGATGGCATCATTGATCGATACAAGGTCCACTTAGTTGCTAAGGGATTTATACAGACTCTGGGGAAGGATTTTTGTACTACATTTTCTCTTGTAGCTAAGCTTTCTACTATTCGCCTCTGTATTTCTTTGGTTGCATGTCACTCATGTAGATGATAGTATCCTTACTGGGGATGATGCCCAGTGGATTAACAGGGTAAAAATGATATTGGGTCGTGCTTTTGAAGTTAAGGAAGTGGGTCCTCTTAAGTATTTCTTAGGGATAAAAGTGGCTTGCTTTCGCTGTGGTATTTATTTATTTTAGCGCAAATACACATTAAATCTTCTTCAGGAGACTAGAATGCTTGGTTGTTGTCATACTTCCTCTCCTATGGATCAGAATCAATTTTTTTATGTTGAATCTAGCGATCATTTATCTGATCCTTGTTATCAAACACTCGTAGGTCGTCTGATTTATTTGACTAATACTAGACCAAATTCTGGTTACTGTACTTTCTATGATGGTTATTTGATTTCATAGAAATGTAAGAAACAGAGCGTGGTTTCTCATTCTTCTACTGAAATTGAGTATCGAGTTATGGCCCTTGGCACATGTGATCTTATTTGACTTCGATCTTTGCTGACAGAACAGGGATTTCCTGGTTTCGATTCCTCCACTATGTTGTGCGACAACAAGTTTGCTATTATGCTTCTGACTCTGTTTTAACTTCTACAATACTTCTAAGATCTCTAACATCTAACGTCCCATCAATTTAATTCAGATTTTTTTTTTACTTACCCCCATGAACAGATGTGCTTGGTTTTTACATACTTGCTCGAGGTCATTCATGTGTTGTCTAATAGAGTGTGAGTTGGGGGGTTTGACTTGAGTTCGATCTTTGTGTTATGACTGGGATGGCTTGTTTTAAGAGGGAATTCTAGTTTTTCTTAAATTTGTTTATGATATTCAACGGGACCTAGGTCTGTTTTGAGGTTTGACCGACCTAGTTGGTTTATTTCATTTTGACAGTAGCTTGCCATCTTATACTTGCCTACCAAAAGTCCTTTTTTGACCTGATTTTTGGATGATCTCGATTGGTACCGTGATACGCATTTTTTATGGTAAGGTGGTGAACAAATTATCTCTCTTCATGTTGTGATATTCCTGGCTTAGGATGTAGAGCTCAGCAACTTACTGTTTTGCTCATGGGCTTGAAGAATGTTTTAGAACTCTAAGTAGGCTTTTTCATCGTATAGCATGTGTCCTTATCCTATCGTGTGACTAAAATGGTCTCTACAATTACCCCCTTTTTGTTAGCTCGGTATACCGAGGTGACAAAAATAATCCCCTTCGACTTCTAATTGGTGAAGGAAGTGAATTGTCGAGTTGTTTTAACTTCCATTTTGTCCTTATCTTGCTTTAATTACTCCTTATTCTCATCGTATCTTTCTCCATTTTCCAAGGAGAAGAATACATTAACTTTGTACACGTCACATCTCCATTACTCTAGATCCTAGGGATCGCTTGAGATTTGGAAAACGCATCCTTCCTTTATTCTTACCTTAATTGCCTAAATTGCACATGCTCTTTTTCTTTTATATATAGGACTCTTCTCTTGCCATTTTTCTTCATTTCCATCCTTTTTGTCTTTGTTCTTCATTGTCTTTTTCTTCTATTAAAAGTTCTTTTTGTTTGCATATTGTGGGAAGGGTATCTTCTCTCTGTTTGGCTGTTCATGGGGGTTCTTGAAGATAAAGATAGCATCCTTGTCAGTGTTGACGTGATGCCTTGCAAGAGGTTCTTCCTGAGTTACTGTTTTGGAAGGTGTGTTGCTATTGTTCCCTGGGGATGGTACAAGGTTGGAGACAATCCGAAGATGCTCTGTAAGCGAAGGTCTAGTTTGACTCATGAAGGTATCTGTGCATTCAGGAGATTCTCCTTGGAAAGTGATCTGAGTTAAGGAATTTTATACCTTGGATAGACTCATTATTGGGCAAGTCTATAAGCTTTAGATAGCTTCTCCTCTTCTCCTCTACAACTCGGACCTATAAGCTACACTCTAGTTTGGTTTCTTGGAAACCAAACTCTCGGAAGCCGAGCTCTTCTACTGATTTTGCCGTTGAACAAGCTCTTTTACTAATTCTATTGTATTTTATTTTTTATCTGTTTTTTTATTTTTGCTACTTTTGTATTTTCGGGTTATGCTTGGTAACATACTCTTTAAGCAATACTAACGTTTAGTTGCTATCTGGTAGTACTTTAGAATTTCGGATGTCCCTGAGTTTCAATCTTAATTCTTCGTTTGTTTCGTAAGTCGATTGACCAATTTTTAGAGATTCCTCCGAGGCATGCTCAGTATACTTTTCATTCTTTCCTAGATATATAGAAGTTTTTTGACGAATTCAACATTTATATTTGTTTACCTTTCCTGACGTGCAAGCGTATTTGTAAGCAACCTTGGCATATGATTTTCTTATTTTTAACTCACACAGATATATGAGTGCTTTAAGCAACTTTGGCATATGACTTTCTTTATTTCAACTCACATAACGACTTTGGCCTTACCTTAATTCTTACTATCTTACCTAAACTACCTTCCCCAGAGCACCAATTGCACGATAGCTACCTCAGTGTGTTACTTTGTTTGAGTGCGTATAGCAACCTCAGCCTTACTTTTCTACCCCCTGAGTGCATATAGCAAATACGATTTTACTTGCTTCCCGAGTGTGTATAGCGACCTCGACCTTACTTCCCCTTGAGTTCTTATAGCGACATCGATCTTACTTGCTCCTCAAGTGCATATAGCAACCTCAGTCTTACTTGCCCCCCCCCCCCCCCCCAGTGCATATAGCGGCCTCGGCCTTACTTTCCCTTGAGTGCATATAACGACCTCGGTCTTACCTGCCCCCTGAGTGCAAATAGCAACCTCGGCCCTACCTTCCCTCGAGTGCATATAGCAACCTTAGTTTTATTTCATCACACTTATAAACATTATCTGAGTTTAAAAAAATGAACTCAGTACCCTACTTCTTCGTCTTTATTCATTTTTTTTTACATAGTATATGTGTGTTGTGAGCAAGTTGGTCTCCCAAAACCAAAATCTTCCTTCAACTCTTCATATTTCTAGCAACCCGTGTGGTTACGCAACTTCAAGTGCGACCGTGGCATCGTAGTGATGGAGGTCTTTCCCTTTGATCTTCGTGAGGGAGTTATTTGTCTTATCAACATTTTGTGAGGGAGTGATTTGGCTTATCCAAGCTTCCTGAGGGGGTGATTTGCCTTATCTGGTCTCTGTGGGTGGGTTGTCTGTCTTATCTGAGCAAATCTTCCTTGACCACCTCATGCATATGACCATACATGTTATTCTTCAACTTCATTTGTGTCGGGGACCTTGCAATGTTGAAGGCTTTTTTCTTCGAGTTTTGTGAGGGGGTGATTTTGCCATGTTCGAGCTTAATCCCTCGTTCTTATGTACCACTGTATTGTTGGTGTGACTCACCGAGGATGGGAATCCTACTTGTCTCTATTCTGTCAGGTTCGTCTTTGGTGTCATGCCATAGTTGTTGATGTATTAGTGCTTAGGGGTTCAACTGATTGTCTTGTGGTTGGTTGCTTACTGGAGTCTTAAAGTGTCCTCTCATCATCTCAAGTTGGTCACTTTCTCATCCGATTCCTCGAGCTCTATTGGAGACAAGGTTCATTCATTTCCCACGAACGGCGCCAAAAGTGTGGAAGGTTTTTTAGGCCTTCCACTCCTCGAGATGAGCACTAACTTTTGATGATGAGCTCGATCTTGATCTCACAATTATTTCCTCTTATGGTGGTCGTCTAACTTTCCTTGGTTTGTTCGTTGTTGTTGTCCTAGTTTTCCGCAACTCATTCCACCGACACCAACTTGGTTTGACCAAGGTGCCAGAGATCTTCCGTTTGCGGGCTCTCAGGTTAGCCTGAAAACTTTTTGGCCTTCCATACTTAGGATGATGAAATGCCATCCGTCTTGCACGGTCAACCTGAGATGACTTTCTTCTGTGTCTAGCATCATGACCGATCTCTTCGGTTGGTGTGCTCGACTTATGCCCTTGGTCTTTAGCTTTGCTCTTGGATAACGTCTTGATTCACTTCCAGTCTCCAGTTGACGATGCCCTTGTTTCCCTTTTCCAAAGATTGGCTTGGCTTTCCTTCTTTGTTGGTGTTGGCTCAGTCGTCTTCTTCTATTGGAAGACTTGACTTTGAATTATGATCTCTTGCCTCCTTCGTCAGCCGACTAATTTCCTTTCGCTCCTTAGTAACCTCTGGAACAATAGAAAACGGAACGGCATGAAGGATGAAACCCCAGTGTAGTGCCTGCCAACCTCTCTCCAATGATTTTGTTAATACCCAGATAGAAAAGAATAAACGGAGACAAAAATGAATAGTAAATTTTTAGAGTAAATCTTTCTTTGTTCATCTTTATTTTTTTCTTTAGTGCCTATTTCGCATCTCTTCCATTTCCCAGTCAATCCCACTATCTTCTTGGTGGTGTGGTTAATATGGATGAAAATCCAGGGACAGGTGTCACCACACGACTGATTTAGGTGGTCGGTGAGTTGTTTCGTTTGAAATGCACTTAAGTGCTTTGGGAGATGAATCCATCACTTGTCAGTAGGATTTTTTTTAATGTGTAACTGTTGCAAGTTATTTAATAAAGAAAAAGATCTCTGACATCTGGCGTTCCATCAGTCTAATTCAGATTTTTCTTGTACTTACCCCAACGAACAAACATGCTTGGTTTGTAGATACTTGCCCGAGGTCGTTCATGTGTTGTGGGTCTATTTGATTGTGAGTTAGGGGGTTTCAACTAGAGTTAGGTCTTTGTGGTATGAATGAGATGCCTTGTTTTAAGAGGGAATTCTTGTTTTTCTTAAGTTTGTCTCAAATATTCAATTGGCCCTAGGTCTATTCTGAGGTCTTACCGGTCTAGTTGGTTTATTTCATTATGACAGTAGCTTGTCGTCTTATACTTGCCTACCCAAAGTCCTTTCTTGCCCTGTTTTTTGGATGATCTTGGTTAGTACCATGCTTCGCATTTTTTTATGGCAAGGTGGTAAACAACTATCTCTCTTCCTACTATGATATTCCTAGCTCAAGATATAGAGCTCGATAACTTATTGTCTTGCTCATGGGCTTGAAGAATGTTTTAGAACTTTAAGTGGGCTTTTTCGTCGTATGGCATGTGTCCTTATCCTATCGTATGACTAAAATGGTCTCGCTGCATTACCCACCAAAAAAAAAAAAAGATGAGATATGATTGACCTTGCTTCTTCTGCCATCAAAAAGTCCTCGAGAACACAATCTTATGTCACTCTTTTTAGTGACTCCATTGGGGGTCTTTTTTACTACTATGAGGAGGAATAGAAATAGAATATTGCTACCCTATTGAATACCCCTAGTACTTTTGAAAGAGACCAACTAGAAAAATAATCACTAGGAACAAAATAGTGGTAGAAATAATCTGCTTCAAGGAAAAAAAACTTACTTGTGGAGATCCACTTTGATGATGAATCTCATCATATAACTTAGCTAAGATCCCTACAATGTCTCATCATCTTGAAATGGTGCACTAAGTAGCTATTAAGGCTCCATCATAAATCTATCTTCCTTGGTCAAACACTCCTTAGTGAAAACTAATTATACCACTTCTTAATTTTAGAGCAAGGATTTTAACTATAATCCCATCAAAAGTTTAGAATGCCTTGGTAGCTTGAAACAGTGCATTGATTGGATATTAAGGCCCTATCTAAGTCCATCTTCCTCGTACAAACACTCCTTTGTGGAAAATTGATGAAAACACCCCTTAATTTAGGGCAAGGATATTAGTTATTATCACATTAATTATTTTGGCCTAAAGTCTACTAATTCTATTGCACTTACTTTTTGGAATAAAGGCTATGAATGTGAGTATGTGAAATTGAATACCTCCCTATTGATATCCCAAACATCTGTTGTGGAACACAAAGGAATTATCATCTGGGATGATTGTTCAATCATCACTTAAACCATCAAGGGTATTTAGCACATCTTCCCTCCTAAAAAATATTTATAAATTCTAATCAATTTTGGGCTTCAGACAAAACCCAATCAGAGCACAACTTAGCTAATGTTGGTTAAAAATGATCTAGGCTATTACATGTGATGCATGAGCATTAGTGTTAAAATGAAAAACCAAAACAATGTTGTTTTGTTTTTCTTCTCTATGTTTAATTGACGGGGCATCTTGGTAGTATCTAAGTTGTTTAAAAGAGTCATGTGATCACTAAGGGCATTTATGTCCATTGCGGTTACAAGTTATTTGGCTGGTTCAGATTATAAGTAGATGGGTGGTCTAGATCTGTTATTATTAGGCTTTGTTATAAATACATCTCTTTCAAATTATAAATGGGACTTTTGCTGAAAATTTCTAATAGAAAGAAACCTTTCTTAAGGGTTTTTCCCTTCACCTTTCAAGCAGCCTTAGGGCTTATGGTTCTCACTGAATCTTTCATCTTTTCCCCCTTATTTTCTTTCCTTTTGGTATGTTATTAGCCACTCTCTTAGTTGGTTCAGTTTTCAGCTACATCAACATGAGTTAAAATGGCAATATATATGGGTCAGGTTCGGCAGCCAACACATAAATAAATCATCCACACAATTGCTTCCCATATATATAAATATATTTGATAGATAAAATTGCTATATTTCACAATTGCTTCCCATGTATTCTACTTAGTGACCTCTCTAAAGTGCAATATGGTGTTGGTTCTTCCTGAATTTGCTGATACAATAACATAAATTTTTATTACTTTCCTCTAACTTCCCTGTTCTAGATTTTACTACAACAAATCTCCTCAATGTGGATAATCTTCAAATACGCCTTCACAGTAGCTCTTTATATTTATCTTTGGAAGTATTCATGTTAGAAAAAAGGTGGTTCTCTTGGACAGTGTGATTCCAAACCAAGAAAAAAGAAGAGCATTAGATTAAACATAAAATTATCATCGACATTCCTGATAGGATAGGACAAAGTTTTGACGGGATGCTAACGTGGCACAACTCTCCTTTATCCAAGTTTGGGATCAGCAACGTAGTGTAATAAAATAATAAACCACACAGGCATAAAGTGGAAAAATGTAAAAAAGAAATAAAAAGAGGAGAGTGAACCAAGGCACTCACAGTAGAGCTAAGCATAGCTACAACTTTGTCACCAACTTTGAAATTCTTGACACCTGGACCAACCTCTACCACCTCTCCAGCTACATCGGTACCTGTTCCATCAGGAAAACAAGTCTTAGAACATATATTTCCTGATGCCTACAATTTTGGATTTCAAACATATAAATATCAAAGTGGCCATCATATTAAATTCCAACATGAAATAAAACGAAATAATTCCATTTCCATAGGGATCGATAAGGAATTCAACTAGTAGTTTTTTTTAGTAGATATTTCAATAGAGCATTCTGGGAGATATGTTAATAAACAGTAAACTTCGAACAAAATAATAAATGCAAGAATTCAGTGGGGGACTATTGTGGTGAATTATAACCTTTGACTAAAACTTCTCAAAAAATTTTAAATATTAAATACGTAAAATAACACAAAATTATAAATTTATTTTAGAAAAGACTTATAATTGTCATTTATGAGGTATTTAATTGTAATTCAATTTAAGCATATCAGTATGTATGTATAAACATGAACATATAGTTCTCCATGTTCTAATTACTTGAATATATTAGCAATTTACTCATACTTGAAGAAAATGTATAATAATG
Organism: Akebia trifoliata; assembly: GCF_017979445.1. Taxonomy (NCBI): domain Eukaryota; kingdom Viridiplantae; phylum Streptophyta; class Magnoliopsida; order Ranunculales; family Lardizabalaceae; genus Akebia; species Akebia trifoliata. Next base: position 30,832,067 of record NC_141385.1, on the reverse strand, counting down.
CACAATTACAACACTTAATACTACATTCATTTAAACAAGTACTCCATATGCTAAAGGGTATGCAGTTACGGTGACATGATTATTCTCATTTCCATGTATGACTTATTTTGGGCTATCAGACTCTCATTTACTTGTGGCAGCATGTAACAAAACTGTATTGATCTTCATTTCCACATATCATATGATTGTTCATAGCTTTATTGTTGCTTAATGATTCTGTTTTCATGCTTGTTTTATCATTTTCTCCAGTTTCAGTGAATTTCCACAATATTTCCATGATAACTGTATTGCTTTACATACTTATCCAAATATTTTATAAAATATTCCATTTCCAAGCTGACCAAAATAGGCATTGAGACCCAAACTCAATACCAAGAAAGCAACCAAATACAAATAAACGGTATTAATGGGAATTAACTCCTTTGGCAAATTATGAATTAGTGAAAATTAAAATAATAGTTATCTTACCGGACAAGCAAGCATTGTGTCATGCGCCAGATTTTGGGACCCGCAACTTGGTCCATGGTCCATGGCCCGACCCATGACCCTAAACCCAGGGGTGAGATGAAAAGAAGTCCACTAACCCTCCAAGAGTCAACTCTTCCTACTAACTCGGTTAGACATCACTTCAGCTGAACTCACCCAACTATTTACAACATGGACAAGTTTGACATATTCCCAATGAAAAAAAATCACATCTCTCTCATATTGAAACGGTTTCTGACGGATCATACCAATTCAAAAAGAGGACTTGATGACCCATTGAAGAAAAATATCTATTTACAAGAACTAGTTGGTTTTGTATTTCAAAAATGAACAAGAAGACTACTAGGCGTTTTCATGGATTGGAATTCAACAAATATTAGTTTGTCTTTGGGAATTTCTACCCAATTCGTTACTTATTGAAATTCAAACTTGGTCTCTACAGAAAGCCAAGGAAGGCAATAATTTAGGAAAACTAATAAAAAAACTATATTGAAGTTTTGGTTTCTAAAAAGAGAGAAAATTACAGATTGTACTGAAATTGTTTTTTGTTGTCCCCACTGATAGATCGCACGGTAAAAATCACTATAAATTGCATATAGATTAAAATAATGAGACACCAATTTTTGATGAAAGTTAACTGCCAAAACTTTATTCCATATAAAAATCATGGCTAGATTCAAAGAGAAACTTAAAGCAATTGCCTCTACAAAACAGTATATCAGGTTTCCGATTAAGGAAAACTAAAGAAAGAATTCTACGAATTAGTTGGATTTAATACTGCTGACACTTTTAAGCACGCAAACTGAGTATAATCAAGACAACAACAATGTTAAAATAAACTAAAATATCTGTGTGGTAGTGTTTCCCCTATCCCTCATACACCCAATAATAATAAAACAAGATAACTCCTAATAATGCTCGGTCAAATTGAATGAATCCTCCACTCGATTCCTCCAATGCCGTGTCACCTCACTCCAATGTATCTGAATATTAAAAGCATGAGCAACGAAGCCCTCTAGGAGTTACATGAAACCCCCTTCACATAGTTCAACAATAATAAACGAACTCGAACAAGATGCACATGGTATAACAACAACGAAATAACACAAACCAAATACTTCATCACATGATAAAAAATTATAATCACAGAACAAATTTCTATCACCCATTTTGGCCATTTTTATCACCGGTATTGCTAAACCACAACATTCAACTTGGCCATTTTATCCTCAGTTTGGCTAAACAGCAACAACCTCATTCCAGAATCATCCTCGAGGTCTTACGGGTCTTGCACCCAAGGGCCTACGCCCTACATGCTTTACAGCACCATTTTTCGTCATAAGCATACCATGTATTCTCTCTTCTTCAAATCAAATCATGCAAAGCATTCATCTCAATCATGGCATCAGCAAAACTGTACTAGAATCTACACATGACATCATTGGATTTCATAACTATCATCTTTCTTTTAGAACAAAGACCATGGCTTAACTACAATATATATAGGGTTGGCTTCAACAGCCAAAATTCTGGACAAAGTTTTGTCTGATATGGGCTAAAAGTTTCGGAATGGGCTGGTTTTTTGTGAGGATGGCCTCTATGGTGAGGAAATCATCCTCACAAAAAATCAGCCCATTCCGAAAATTTTAGCCCATATAAGACAAAACACTTCGTCTAGGAACTTGGCAAATGAACGCTACTCATATATATATAGATATATATGCATTACTTCCTTCTTATCATTATTAAACTACATTAATGAGATCAAATCCTATCTTGATCGGTGATGGAATCCTCTTCATAACCTCTTGGCCATCTCCGGCTACAATGTTTTCCTCAAACTCTTCAACCATTGTTAGTAAAAATATTATTAAGGGAGGGTTTTCAATCAATGGTCTAAGATGTAGAAAAACAAAACTATCTTTCGTACTTACCTAGCACCCAAGAGGAAAAATGGTCATTTGGAGAAAAATATAGAAAGAGCTATGGGAGATGAGGTGATGAGAAAAAGAAAAGAATGAAGACTCTAATGGCTGCTAGACCCTTCCTATGGACCTCCTTCTAGCTTTCTTAATTGGTTAGCCATAATAGTTTGTTAGCCACGATCGAGAACATCCAAACCTATAGCATATAACTAATTGCCATGGCTTCAAATAGGAACCAAATTATAGTATTGTTTTTCATTGTACTAATAATATATGAGAGTGTTATCCAATATCCAGAGAACGATATGGAAGAGCACAACATAAAAGAGATTGACAAATGTCAGATAGGTTAGAACAGGAAAACGAAATTCTAACTAAAGAAAGACAAGGGCCTTGATTCATAATATAAACGGAAACTCTCTGAAAATTTACGGATTAGAAAAAATCTCTGAAAATACCTGGTATGTATGGGAATTTGCGCGGAAAAAAAGGTCGGAGGACCCCTTTCTGTATTCTCCAATCAAATGGATTAAGACTAGTTGCTTCCAATTTAAACAGAACCTCATCTTTCTTCGGGACAGGAACTGGAACCTCCACATGCTGTAAAAGGAAGGAAAACTAAGTAACAACATTCTGATGAGCAATGACTGAAGTACCAGATTTATATAATAACACCAACTGCTCAATTGCTACATCGTTCAGTATCAATCCTAAACTCTGGAAGCTATTAATAGCATTGTTTAAAAAAAAACGAAATATGCATTGACAACAGAAAAAAAAAAAGAAAAAAAAAACAGATGATGAGTTAAACTCTCAAACTGAACTCAAATATCTGTTAGATGCTTCATGAGTTTAGATTCTTGGCCATTTTTCAAGAAACTTCAGAATTTGATCAATCTTTTGGAATTATCTTACTTTACATTTTCAAGGGAATTGTCTGTTTTCCTAGTTTTAAGTTTCAAGTAAAACTTAAAAAACTAACCAATTTGTGTTTCAGAGTCTTTTTCTTTCTTTTTATTTTCAAAGGTAATGGTATTGAAATGAAGAAATGGACAAGATATCACAATAAGGAAAAAGGGAAAATGAAATTGTGAAGAGGCATTCACTGGCCTACACGACAAAAAACTAAGGACAACAAGAACTAATGAACTCCAAATATAATTTCTAAGTCCTACCTTCCAAACACATCAATGACTAAAGCTAGATTTTCAGGACAATGAATTCCATATCTCCCTTCATGTCTTCTCTCTATTTCTTAGAAGGAAGCAAATGCAAAGTAATATTTTGGATAATAGAAGTAGTTGAGGACCACCCTTGAAGGAAGTGGATAACTGTATTTTTGCACCAAGGACCCTAAGAATGTCTTGAATACAACAGAAGAGGAACTGTAGTGAAGCAGCAGATGATATAACAAGTCAGTAATGGCAATACACACACAACATATCTTGGGAATGACATTCTTCCAGTTGATCAAGTGACCGCTTAAGCAATAATGATTCTACAATATGTGACGCCCAAGTGAAAAAGAAGAAACGAGTTGGACAGCATGGAAGAACCCCACACAAATTGTCACGACCCTGATTTCTATATTAACACCCTTTATTAAAAAGAGTCAAATACTAGAAATGAGTCATGAAAATCGTAATTCAAGCAACAACATAAAATCCATATTTACAAACATTCAAAATTTACATAGCTTTTCCACGAGATTGCCAAGATCCAATTAGTAAAATCCTGACAGGATCATCACAAAGTCTCGTATTGTAGCTTATTAACGCCGCTTCACTTTCATTTGCTAACATAAAACGTCAGTAAGTGGTGAAGTTTAGCAAAGCAAAAAGATCTAAAAACTCAATTCCTAACTTAAAAATAAAAACTTTAAAACCGAACATGCAAGTATAGTCAATCGCATAAATGTTTTGTCCTCTTTGCAAAAACATTCTTTAAAAAATCGATAATCATTTTTTACGTCTTTATTTACTTTTTTAACGCCTTTACACCCAGGCCAATCCTCTTATTGTCCTCAAAGTTTGGAGAGGTACATCATTGAGTCGTCACTATTGTGGGAGTTACGTACCAAGCACGGGTCATCCCTCAAGAGATTTGTACCAATTATTACCCAATTCACCTTAACTCAACCGATTATTGGAACACGCACCCTCTAAAGAGACGCCAATTCCTTCACAGTGTTTTGTCAAACAATCCTTCCTAGCTCATCAGAATATTGGAACCCCTATCCCTCTAAGGAGACGCCTACTCTTTCATGAAGTGCTTGCCAGTTGACAGGCCTAAACTTAAGTTCTTTGTCTCGAAGGAGTCAACTTCTTAACATAGATTTTGTGACCGATCCTTAATTCTCACTTGCCTATTATTACTTGATCTCATGTCATGTCCCACTCCTAATCGTGACTTTTCTCTTGTGTTTTCATCTTCTTATCATTCTTCAATATTCTATCAAACACAATATATTACCCAGCATGTTTAAAATGCCAGTCATTCCATATCAAAAATAGTGCATTCAACTGAAACAAGCATGCAACATTAAACGATTAACACAATATGATGCCTTCAACTATTTTTTATCGCAATATTAATGAGCTTTAGCAAATAAGGGGCCTTCCCATTCCACGATGTGTCTCCATATGAAATATACCTCAAGATGATGGCGTCGCCATGCGAGACTAACCCAAGGAATGCCCATTATTTCCCAAGGCTGTTTGGGCCTATATAATGCACCCATCGAATTCTCAAATGTAGGTAACGTACAAAAATGTAAGAGAGGGCCAGAGAGAATGAAAGAACAATCTTAAACGTTTACAGAGGGGTATAGGAAGGTCCAATTGTCCCAATTTCTAAGAAAGAAATTGAGAATCGGATCATTTTTCCTAAAACAACTTGCCTTGGATCATTGGGTCTTGAACTCATTGTGCAACTCCTTTTTGGCCTACCTTTGGTGTCTTCTTCAAATCCTCAAGGTACCACTTGATAATATTAAAAAAATAGGGGAAGAGAAAGAGAGAGAGACAATGGAAAGAATGATAGGGAGAGAAAAATGGAGTGAGAGAGACGATGTCAAGAATGACAGAGAAAAAATGGAGAGAGAGGGACCATGGAAAGAGTGACAAAGAGAGAAAAATGGAGAGTGAGAGAGAGACGATAAAAAGAGTGACAAGGAGAGAAAAATGGAGAGAGAGAGATGATGGAAAGAGTGTCAGGGAGAGGAAAAATGGAGAGTGAAAGAGAGAGAGAGACGATGGAAAGAGTGACAGATAGAAGAAAAATGGAGAGTGAAAGAGAGAGAAACAATGAAAAGAGTGAAGAGAGTGATAGGGACAGAACAATGGAGAGAGTGGGAGAGAGAGACAATGGAAAGAGTAATAGAGAGAAAAATGGAGAGAGTGAGAGAGATGTCAAGGCCATGGGGTATAGGGGGTATTTAATTTATAGGGTTGAGTGAGAGAGATGCCAAGGCCGAGAAGGCAAGATTTGGGACAGTGAGGAGTGTGGTATTGTTTATCTTCGAGAATGTTTTCAATTTATGTTAATTGACAAGGGTTTTATAGTCAGGGTTCCTTCAAATCCAAAGTTTAAAAGAAGTTACTCAACTGGGATGTGAGCCATTTGTTTGACTAATGGCTAAAAGGTATGGAATTCAAGCACTTAAACCCCTATATAAATTAATTTTAATCTAATTAATTTCATCTTCAATCCATCCTTTTGAATATTGTCTTAATTCCATATATAATACCTTAGAATTTTCTATCAAAAATCTCATCATCTTCGATTTAAAAAAGCCTATCTTCTTCTTTAGATTTAAAGGTTGAAGTCGATTAAGCTTAAGGTTGAAAATTAGGGTAATATTTTTTTATCTAAGAGGTTGAAGTTGGGAAGAGAATTCATAGGGTTTTTGGTTTCAGGTTGAAGACGAGGGTAATGAGATCATTTTGCATTTTTTTATTGGTAAAGACCGAGGTCAAGGGGGCATATAGGCATTTAGGCAAATATTTGAGATACCCAATACTTTTAAACTGATGGCATTGCCCACTTGACTTGGGTCTTCTCTCATACACTAGTGAGAAATGATCTAAATGTCCTTTTCTTCAACCTCTAACCAAAAGCACTTGAATTTTCTCTCCAAAGCCGATGATCTTCAAGCTCTTCAATGTGATCATTAACTATGCTTTGCACCCTTAGGAGGAAATCCTGGCTCTGCCACTGGTTATGCCTATAACATATCCAACATGATGTGTTGGTTCTTTGAAGCCTTAGCCTTGGACAGATTTCAGCTAGAGGATATTAATGTATATAAACCATAGAACCTTCTTAACTAATACCAGGCATAATCTCTTCACTACTTGAGCAAGTCATGTAGCCTTGACCAAGGAACATCAAAAGAGGATATAGAGCTCAGCTTATCTATTTATTTTTATTAGGGATTAGAATTATTTGAGTCATTGATCAGGCCCCAATCAGTTGGTTTTTTTTCCATAGATTGCTGCTATTATTAGAATGATACCAATTTTTTCCATACGAAAAATTACTGTGATCAGAAGTTCTATACCCACATTTTTAATTTCAGTTTCATACCAAAAGTTAGCCTAGAAAAAAACTTGCTGAAGCATCCCAATTTCAGTGAAATATATTCGAAAATTTTCAATTAATATTTGTAATAAGTATTGGAGCAGCTACTTTTCCTTTTTCACAGAAAGCATATGGTTTATCCTTCTCAGCTTTATTCACTGAATGGGAGCAATGACTACTAAAAAATGTAAAATTGGGGGAGAGGGGGAATGGGCATGTGTAGACCACTGTATTATTTCTTACAAGGTTATTTTTGGAAAGCTTCAAAATCAAAACAAAATCCCAGAATTTTAGACATTCAATCAAATTTTATAACCATGGTCATACCTTCCAACACCTAATCAAACACAAAAGCAGCATTATACACATTAATTTGTATATGTGATTGTGCATTAGATGCTACAGGAAACAACTCATTTTTTTCAGCACTACTTGTCTGCAGATCGGATAGCTATCAAATTATGGAGATAGATGAGATGATAAGGGGGAACCTACACAAAACTAGTTTTTTTTTAGTACATCGATAAAATTTAGGAATAGCTCCACTGCAAATGACAAATATAAAACCAAGAAGAAGTGTACGGAGTGTGAATTTAGGACTTACACCCAGAAAGAGTAATACTCATTTAAAATTAATGGTCTAAAAATAACTCGAAGTGACCAATTTCGTTATCTTGGGTCTTTACACGTAAAGATAGGAGAGGTTGAGGAAGTTCACCCAGAGAATCAGAGATGGATTTTTAAAGTGGAGGTGTGCTTCCTTTTTCAGTATATGCAGTGCAGCAGACACATGCCAATCTAACTAAAAGAGAAATAATTTATAAGATGGTAGTAAGCCCAGCTATTGCTTTACGGAGCTGAATGTTAGGCAGTCAAGAAGCACCAAGACCAAGAGATGAGGATGTTGAGATGGATGAGAGAAAAGACCATTCTTAACATTCAGAAAAGTGTAGAAGTCCCTCTAATATGCAATAAAGTAAGAGAAAGACGATAGAGATGGTTTGGACATGTTCAACGAAACCTACTACAGCCTTAATTATAAGAAATATTCAAGTTGAAGTTACTAAAATAGAGAAAGGAAGACCCAGAAGAAAATATATGGAGACAAAGACAGTTAAAAGCTGAAATCTGAAATCTGAATTCTAAAGTCTAGTTTCTATTTTCTGAAATCCGGAATCTAAAATCTAGTTCTAGAAAAGTTATTTGTTTTTCATTTTTAAAAGCTTCTGGTTACAAACAAAATTTTAAAACATAATGGTCATTTTGACAATATTACCCTTTTGTAATTCTAATAAATTGTTAACCGAAAAACATAACACGTAATGCATAATGAAACCATCCACATATTTAATTTTGATTTCTAATAAATCAAACACTCCAAAAGTATTGTTTTCAAATTGAATTCATACTTGAGAATTATATTCCAACAAGGTAATACTCAAACAATAAACAATCATGTATTTTCTAGTTGATTTACAATCTGATCACGTAAAGTAATCAAATCAGCTTGTGCTTGCGGTGAGAATATTTCATTATAACATGGTGGGTCTTCTGGAATAGACACTAGTCTCCTATGATTTTAAAAATCGTCCAAGACCAAGATGACTATCCTAATAATCTTAATCGTTTTTTCTTGAAACACCGAAATCAACAAAACCTAAACCTCATACACTCAAAAAACCCTAGAGATTTTTAAATTACAAGCATATGATAAAAAGTACATATATGAAACATATGATGTTAAAAGAAAAAAAGATACCCATTAATGAATGGAAATGGTAGATCAAAGATAGAGAGAGATCTTAGCGTGTTAATTTTGGAGTGAAAAATATAAGATTTTCAAACACGAAACAAGAGAAAGGGGAGAGACCTTGACAACTCTGTTGTAGAGGACGGAGAGGTAGAAAAGTTAAAAATAAGGGTTTTAGGGTTTGTATAAAGAAAGGATAAGTGATAGAAATCAGTGTTCAGAGGAGGGTATTTTAGGAATAAAAAAAAAATTCAGAATTCAAAAGTTTCATCCTGCGTCCCTCATCGCTGAACCAAAACTTCTGAATTTTGGTTCTTAATTCTGAAATCTGAATCGAAACAGACGGCAATAAAGCTTCTAACGTCTGAATTTTAAAGGTGCACCACCTCCATTCAGACTTCATAAGTGTTACCAAACACACACTTAAAGCATATGTAAACTCACTTTCAATAACATAAGACCTGGCTTTGGACCCTATTAACCAAGTTCAGATTTGAAAATTATTTGGAAGGGGTTCAGTTGAGCTTATTCGGATAAATCAAGGAAATTTTCTAAAAATATTCCAGGGACTATACAAATGATATTTTTGGGTTTCTTCCCAAAAACTCATCATCTTCAACCTCCCTAAAATCCTTATATTGTCCTTTAAACCAAATGAGTCTTAATTATTTAATCTAAAATTCAAATTTCTCTTTAAATATTTTTTCTCTTCAAATCACTACTCCTTGTCTCATCATTTTCTAAGTCCTCTTGCAATAAAAATATTGAATGTTTCACAACTCAAAATTCAACCCAAAAACACATTAAATAATAACTTTAAATAATAATAATAAAATTAAAATTAAACTTATAAAGAAAAAAAGATGAGAAGAAATTGCCTTTAAGCCAGCAGGACCGCCTCCATAACTTTCGTAGAGAACCGCGTGCATAATCTTCCCCGCCATTGCAATGAAGAACGGAAATAATGATTTCTTAACAGGGTAAAAAAGTAATTTCCCACTCTCTTCAGTTCTCTCCCTCGCCTATCAACGACAATAACGTTGCAGAGGCCAAAAAGCATTCATAAGAAACTGTTCTTGATTTGGCAGTTTTATACTGTTTTATTGTCCTGAGTTAGCAAAGCTATTTGTCTGGGCAAAATGACAAAAATACCCACAACTTGATATCTGTCTACTTTTTCTTGAGTACCGTTTTTGGCACCCCGACTTTCACTTATCATACGCCCCAATTACTTTAATTAAAGATTAAAATACACTCTTCAAGCATTACAAAAAGATAAAAGTTTCTATTGGTACCCCAACTTTTACTTAGAGTACTAAAATAGAAATTTGAATTTTCTTTTTTCAAGGGTGAGGCAACTGTCCTCTTAGATCACTGTATCTCGCCCTAAGCCACAAAGCTGCTTTGCAAAGCAGCTTCAAACCAACTGAGCTATGGTATCTTGTTGGGTTGCCTCCAAGACCAAGATGACATATCCAAGTTATGTAAACTTCGTGCAAGTTCTAAAATCATGTGTAAATAGGAATTGATGTCATATGTATTATCTCGACCATGTCAATATTTCATAGTAATTTTTTTTTTTTTTTTTTGGGTCATTAATTTAATAAAATTGAAAAACTCTAACTTGACTATGCTAACTAAACTAGAAAGACATGCTTCCTCAAGAAAAGAAAATCGATTACTGTCAACTATCCCATTATCCCACATCAAGTAACCCAACAATAGTTGATTTTGTACTCCATGTGACATGCTCAAAAGCAAGACTAGGAACTCGATTATTTTTTTGTAAAATACCAAGGGATGACACATGACATCTAAGGATCCGAGTGAATCTAAAAATTTTAAGCTATCTTACCTAAATCCGAAGAATTTGGTAAGATAGCTCGGTTGGTTAGGTCATACCTACAAGTGTGTTTAGACCTTGGTAGGTTGGGGAGTTATTGACACACGTGATAGAACAATTCACTAAATCTCTAAAAATCAGAGATTAGATGAAGTCATAAGTGGTTAGAATTTTGATAAGAGAAAATTTCGAAAAAAAAAATGGTTGAATAAGAAAAAGATTTTGATTAGATACATTCTTAATTAAGATTCACCTTCTAAAAGGGATAATGATCAAATTGGGAAATGAGATTCAAAGGAATCTTAGGACTTCTACATGTATAAATATAAGGGTTGACAGATATAAAAATATGATTTTACACCCCCGTATGTTGTTTCTGACTACTATTTTATCGTAATTTGATTTTGACGTCGAAAAGATTGTGTAATAGGCACACCCAAAAATTCAAGAGTTAATGATCACAAACGTCAAGTGAGAATTCCCAGGTAATGTAAGTTTTTCATCTATGACTACATTAGTCAAGAAAGTCATATTTATGGAAATTTGATTGCTTTTCTCATGTTATCGTTCACAATTAGTATTCTTAGTCATAGTTTGGGTATTCCTTGAGTTTTGGATCCTATGTTTTAAAATTGATTGAGACATGTCCATTTGACTCGGAATGAATTAGGGGTAGATTCACCCCTTAAAACAACTTTGGACCAATTTGCCTAGAAAACTTGAATGGGTCAAGTTGGCGTTGATTAGACTAAGTCTATGTGAGTAATTATCAAATTCAATTAATTAAAAAGTTGGCCAATTATGTGATTATATTAAATTATTTTGTAAAGTATAAATATAAATGTCGAAGTGACTGCGCGGGATATTGCATAGGCACTGAGCTGTAGATGTGTGCATGAAGCCATAGATGTTTTTACTCGTATCTCTAAGAAAAGCATCTATGATTCTATGCACACATGCTAATGCAATGTTTTACGCAATTACTCTAAGCACCACTCATTATATAATTACTTAATGTATTTAAATAATTATTTTCAGGATTTAAAATTACGTTTGGATATAATGGTTAAAGGAGTGATTGTTTGCTCACAACCCAACACCATTTTGACATGTGGTGTTGATGACATAAGTAATAAGAGGAGAACTTTTATCTCTTGACCGCGGTGAAAAAAATGAAATTTCTTAATTAGATCATTTTATGGCATTTAAAAACGTGAATCAATACCGCAGTATTGTAGAGGATGAAATTCTATGAATTAAAAAAAAATATTTTTTATTATTGAATTTTAATTTTAAATTTGAGTGTTTGGTAGTTGGTTATTTTCAACACCTTTGATCAAGTTAGAAATTTTTTATTTTTTTTTCATATTTTTTTATTATGAATTTTTTTATAAAATCTATAAGATTATGATGTTCGATTGTTAATATGATAATCCACGTGATCCCATAATACTTTTTAAGATTTGAAATTTGAAAATTAAGATTTCTTAATGGTCGATGTGCGGGTCATAGAGAAAATTTCTCTTCTTACCTTTGGTCATCAGAACCAATTGTCAAACCCGTGTTGGGCTGTGAGCAAACGACAATCACTCATGGTTAAATAGTCTTGGGTCAACATTGGTATGTGTAGATCCATTAAAGTGTGATCCGAAATGTTTGAATGATAATCTGTGACAATCTATCTTTGGCACGTGGCATATTCAACTGATTTTGACGTGGCAGCCTCGAAAATCGTAGATCGACTGTTCTCGGATTATAGAATCGCATCTTTTTTATGAGAATCACAGTTTTGTATTTTGAGGAGAGTAGATCTACGGTTTCCAAACCTGTCACGTCGGATAAGTTATTGAATATGCCACGTGCCTAAGTCAGATTATCAGTAGTGTAAATGATATTGTGAAACGGGCAACATCAAGTACATGTGGCACTGTATTTGTGAAAGAAGTATCTTACAACGTACGTTCTCACCTAATTTGGTTTGTGGATGATAGATATTCTACGCCCACCATAATGGCTTTTGTTTTTATGGTTACAATGAGAGAAGTGTGATTCTAGATGACGCAAAATTCATTTTTAAATTAAAAAATAGAGAGATTTACCGGGCAGGTCCATATGTTGCAATTTTATTACAAAAATTCCCTTACTTTATAAGTGTGTTACTTGAATAAACCTTCCTTTAAGAATTAGGCAAGCTTAACTTAGCAAGATATCAAATCTTATTAATGATTTTTTAACTCTCATTCTTGATTTCATGAAAAAACTCATCTTCAAAATAAAAAAATTCAGATTTTTTTAACTTGATCGTAGGTGTTGAAAATGGATCGATGGAGAACTCCTGCATTTAAAAATAATTTCAATAGTGAAAATTGATTTATTTTTTTTCTTTAAGTTCATAAATTTTTTTCCCGTTTTAACCCTATGGCATCAAGTCATGTTTTTGGATGCCACAAATTAATGTAGTTCGAATCCACTCCAACGTATGGTAAGTAACAAATTAACAACTTAAATTTGAATATTATGACGTGATCCCCACTCCAAGGTTTGGTGGGTAACAAATTTGATAAAATTACGTTTGGTGGGTAACAAACTTCATAAATTAAGGTTCGTTTGGAGTTGTCAAAACTCCAAGGGAGTTTTTGTACTAAAAATGCAACAGTTAGGTCTGCTAGGCAAATCTCTCTAAAAAATATCACTAAATTATGAGATAGGATCCTGTACACTCGGGGTGGAGAACTCTTCTTGGGTCTCCCCCATCCTACACTCATCTGCGAGTTCTTGATTGTTTATGTTATGCTCATAATCCCAATATTCGTCATAAGTTCAACACCCGCTTTAATCCAGGTATCTTCCTAGGATATCCTTTTGCACAATAGGGATATCAGATTTTTGATTTTGAAAGAAAATCAATTTATGTTAGCCGCAATGTCATATTCCACAAACATATGTTTCCATACCAGTTCATCGCCTTGAAAACCACCATATTTTTCCCAATTCTCCCTCGACCACTAAGTAAGCCTTTTTTAAACTCGGTACCACAAGCACTTCCCACCGAACTTGACCTTAATCCCTCCCCACCTTCTAAGACCTTACTACCTATGGCCACACCACCATCATCAGATCCCCAACCTTCTTTTCCACCTGCACTTCGTCGTACGACTTGTCCATCTCATGTACCAACCTATTTACAGGACTTTTACTGCTCAATCATTGATGTGATCAATGCAACTTCTCCTCTTCCCTAGACAAGTACCTCTCACCCTCTATTTACTTATCTTTCCTATGAAAATTTTTCTCCTTCTCATCATGCCTTTGTTACTACTATTAGCTCTCATGTTACCCCTAATTCTTTCAGTAACACTATGAAGTACTCTTACTAGCGTGATGCAATGGCCTCTGCGATTCATGCCCTTGAAGAAAATAAAACATAGACTATCACTTCACTCCCTCCAAGAAAACAACCTAATGGTTGCAAGTGGATTTACAAGATCGAACACCATTTAGATGGCTCCATTGAGTGCTATAAACATCTCGTGGCTAAGGGATACACCCAGCAAAAGGGACTAGATTATCATGAGACATTTGCTCTAATCGTCAAGTTAGTTACTATTCAATGCTTACCTGTCATTGCCTCAATCAAGAATTGGGAATTACATCAATTGGATGCTAGTAATGTTTTCTATCATGGTGACTTAGATGTGGAGGTGTACATGAAGATTCCTCCAAGTTTTACAAAAATAATGCCAACAAAGTGTAGATGCGTGATTTTCGATTTCCAAAGATCATTCTTACAAAGGTTTGGAGTGGTCACCATTCATTTTTGTAAAATGGTGTGAATAGTCACCTGGAATGTACTTTTAGAAAAATTGCCATTTCGGTGTTTAATGATTATCGTACAGATAAGATACCGATCCACCTAAGATTGAGATAAACGGTCTGATTAGAGAAAGGGGAAGGTGTTAAGCACCCATTTCTTTTCACCCATTGGTGGTAACCTCAAAATATCTTGATCATTTTCGGATAGAATAAATAAAAAAATAATCAAACGATCTGTAGACACTTCATTTTTGCGTCCGCCTGATTAATCAACTCGTCAAACCGATCGCAACGGTTTCCAATGATGGATGTTTATTCTAATGCTTTATTTTGTTACTAGATATGTTTCAGAAATTCGGATGAGGTATCTCAAACTGATAAAACTGTAGAAACCACGCTACGCTAGGAAAATATGACCTAGAAACATAGAAATCATCATTTTTCAGACAAAAAGAAGCTTCATGATAAAAATCACTAAAAAATGATCAAATTATCAAAATACCCCTAACATCAAAATATCCTTACAGCCTACGTTACGCTTAGGAAAACCCATTCAAACACATAAAATAACAAATCGAAATCAAATAAATCATTTAGCCAATTTTCATAGAATTCAACAAAATTATGAAAATGCCCCTCATAAAGTTCACGATCATTTCACACAAAAAACTTTATAAATGACACAAACCAATATTTACATTGAATTTCTTACGAAAAATCGATTCTAAAATATCTTAGAACATCAAAAATCGACTTAAAACGCGAAAGTCCTCTCCGGGGGTAAAACGATAATTTCATAATTTTCATAATTAAAAATTTTAAAATTAATAAATAAAGTATTAAATAATTAAAGTGAAACATTAATGAAATTAATTTAAAATTTTGAACTAAAAAAATCAATCAATCAGGCTTTGAGGCAAAATTGTTGAGGGTTCGCAAGATATTTATTCAAGGACCCCTCCATTTGGGGGTCCAAAGAATTAAAGATATAATAGAGGGGGGTTCTCCAAAAAATTAAACTCAACCAAGCAAGATTAAAGTCAAGGTATTAAGTCAATCAAGTAAGACTAAAGTCAAAATTAAAGTCACTTAAGTAAGACTAAAGTCAAGATATTAAAAGTCAATCAAGTAAGACTAAGGTCAAGATATTAAAGTTAATCAAATAAGACCAAAAGTTAAAATCCTAATAGAGTTCCAATTAAATAATAACTATATTTAATAGAGTTTTAACTAAAATATAACTCTACCTAAAATAATTCTAATTAAAATACAACTCTACCTAAAATAATTCTAACTAAAATACAACTCTAACTAAAATACAATTCTAACTAAAAGAATTATAATCAAACACTAATTCTATCTAAATCAACCCTTAAAAAAATCTATAAATAGAGGTCCTCACACCCTATTTTCGTATCAAATCATAAATCCTAAGAGAAGTAGGTCAAAAAGTCCCCCTAGCCTCCCATAAACCCTAGTTTTGAAGTCCCAACTCCTTACCTAACACCTATACTTCGATTTTAGCTTGAAAAACACCTAGAAGCCCTTCAAAAACCCCCCAAAATCCATAGAAAAAAAATTCGAAGAATCCAGATCTAAGAAAGAGATACCTTGCCTCGGAGATCAGAAATCAGATCCGGAGACAGAACGAAGCGATGAGTACTATACAAGGAGTTACTCAATCAGATCTGAGGGAACGATAAAGTTGTCTTCGGAAAGGTATAATTTCTTAATTTTTTATTATTATCTAGGTTTTTTAGTAATAGTAGAGACCGGCTTTGGCTGGGCGGGATTGGTGCCTAACACCTTCTAACCTCGTAACGTGATCACCGGACCCTTTTTTTCTTTCGTAGATTAGTAATGTTTGTCTTTTTTAAAGTCAGTTTGGTTCCTAGACCGTAATAACTAGGTGGCGACTCCCAAACCTCAAGGGTCAAAAACGGATCCGTGCACCCCGCGGACCAATGACGCTTTCAGTGGCGACTCCGCTGGGGACCATTGAGGATCAAACTTGAAAAACCCCAAGTATGGGAGCATTGCTAAAACGATCTAGATTTTTTTCCCTTTTAGTTGTTAGTTTATCTATTTATTTTTTTTATTTTTTTATTTCTATCATCCTTTTTGTTCAATTATTGATCTTGTTTTTGGGTTATGAATATTTTACTTTTGCATGGTATTTGGAATGACTCCAAATAATACGAGATTTCGAAGGAATTGTCTAGTTGAGGATGGGACCATGATTATCGAACTATGGAAATTATTATTTTTTATTTTTTATTCGTGTGCTTAATATGTCGTTTAAAATTTTTTTTTCTTTATTAAAAAAAAAAAATTGTTTGTTTATCAGTTTTTTTTTTTTTATAAACAAGTTGCGCTGTCCATTGACAGCAAGAGAAAAAAAGTGAAAATAAAAATGAAAAAAAAAAGAGTTGCTGTCTATGGACAGCAAACAAAAATAAAAAAAATCAAAATTTGTTTAGGGTGTTGTTAGTCAACAGCACCGTTTTAAAACAATTTTAAGTGTGGTGTGCCAATAGTAGAATCACTTTGTTTTTATTTATATCTCCTTCTTCATGAGAAAGAAGAGAAAGCCAAGAGAAACGTCTCTTGCTGGTTTCTCTCTCTCTCTCTCTCTCTTTCTCTCTCTGTCTCTCGCTTAGGTCCTCTCAGCACACCCAAGTCTCTAGAGCAAGAACTCAAGCTGATCTTCTTAGATTGCTTCGAACTTGAAGAATTTAAAGTACGGTCTTCTCACCTCTATCAGACTTCATTGAAAGACGAGGTATTCCCCTCGTAGATCTTCTCAAATCGGATGTACTTGTGCACATCGATCCCGAAGTTGCTAAACCTTTGCCTCTGATTTGTTTCCTCTTCAAGCTATTGCTGTCATCGATCTCCTGTTTGCAATTCGATTGGCTACTATTTGCCATAACAATTCTTAGACTTTCGATTCAGCCCTATCAACAGAGACCGATTTAGTCTTAGGCCGATTGTTGGAACCAGCCCGATCGGTTAAGAGCTATTTTTCTAATCGACTTTTTTATAAATAAAAAAAAACCCTGTCTTCTTCCAATTAATTCCATCGTCTTCTACAAGGACCAATTGGTTTAAACCAGAAATCAATCGATATAATCTCGCAATACTGAACGCTTTAAAATTTTCATACCCAGCTTCATCGTCTTCACAAAGACCGATCGATTGAAACTCTCAAGCCGATTGGTTTCATTCTCCCATTTCGATCGTTTAGAGCCTCTAATACTTTAAAAAAAATCGATTTCTAATGAGATAGAGACGCAAAGTTTGGAATCATCAATCGATTTTGAATAATTTGACAGAGAATCGATGTCTTGTTTTTGTCGAAGAGAAAAATCGTAGAGATTCGATGGTTTTCATGTTGAGATTTGTATAGGTGTGCACAGATCATTTTAGGTGTGCACAAATCATAGAGATTTGTATGGGCGGATTTTTAGGGATTTAATTAGGGATTCTAATCCTATTTATATTCTGTATTCGATCAATTAAGGATGAATATCAAAAACTCAGTTTGTTAATATGGTATCAGAGCCAAACCTCATTCGAAGATCCCTGCTTTGACTCTCATTCAAAGATTCCCGTGTAGAACCAGTTAATGAACCATAGAACGGCCATCGTCATCGCTGCGCAGCCGTGTTGCTGTGCCATAAAACAGAGACGAACCACCGTGTTGCTGTGACGTAAAACAGAGACGGACCAGCAAGAACAAGGTTCTGTAAAATCTTTGCAATCATCAATAAATAAACCAGATCGATTTCTCTCCAATCATCATCGTCGTGTGTTCTAGTTCAGACTAGAAGACGAAGTTGAAGATCAATACAAACCCATCAAACGCCGTCGAGAGAACCAGAGGTCATCACCGCTGCTCTCTCCAATCATCATCGTCATCTACGCTAGTGTTCTAGTTCGGATTAGAAGACGAAGTTGAAGTCTTCGTTTTCAGCTTGGTTTTCTGCCATTGATGAACCAGACGAAGATAAATATGGTTTATTGTTGATTTTGTAAAACAGGGCTCTTTGTGCGCACATCGTTGCCAACCCGCCCACACCAGTAGCCGTCCACTACTGCAGCAAGTAGTTTCAGACGCTTTCTCTAGTTTGCCTTGTTATAAAAAAAAACAAAAAAAAAACAGAAATATGAGTGAACACATTGAATCGTCTGGAACCAGACCTGCTCCAATTCTTGTTCAGTCTGAGGGTGCCTTTAATGCAGGCATTCAACTTACCGAAACAAATTACGACGTGTGGTCTCAATTGATGGAGATGCATATTGCTGAACGAGAAAAACTCTCTTACATCATGGGTAAATCCGCTTCACCTACTGTGTCAGATAAGGGATATGAAAAATGGTATGCTGAAAATCAGAAGGTGAAACGCTGGCTTCTCATGTCCATGACTCCTGACATCATGAAGCGTTATCTTCGTATATCCACTGCCCGTGAAATATGGAGTACTCTATCCAAAGCCTTTTATGATGGTAATGATGAGATGCATGTCTACTCTTTGCATCAGAAAGCCTTCTCAGCCAAACAAGGTACCAAATCACTCTCGGTATACTATGGGGAGTTGACAGAAATCTTTCAAGAACTCGATCATCGTGATAAAGTGGTCATGAAGGATCTTGATGATATTATATCATACCGGCAGTCCATTGAGCGAACCCGAGTACACATATTTCTTGCTGGATTGGACAAAAGTTTTGATCAGCTTCGACGAGAAATTTTACGTCACGAGCCACTCGAAAGTCTGGAAGAGTGTTATTCCTTAGTCCGTCGTGAGGCCATCCGATCTACTACTTTGAATGAGGAAATTGAGAAACCTGATGCTTCTGCTATGATTTCCCATCATCGACCCAATCCGACAGTCCAAGACCGGCCCAAAACCACCAATCCGAAGAATTCCAACAGCTCAGACAAACCTACATACAAATGCACTCACTGCAATCAAACAGGACATTCAAAAAGTCGTTGCTTCGAACTTATTGGATATCCAGATTGGTGGGACCCAACACGGCATCGAAATTCCAAGCGGTCATCCACTACAGCAGTTGCTCAAACAAAGGAAGATGATGCCCCTCCTACGTCATCAACATTAATAACCACTTCAACAATTGGAGGTAAGGTCTTCACTACTTCTACACCTGTTTTGAATAGTGCATGGATAATTGATTCTGGTGCTACTGATCATATGACATTTGATGTTAGACAAGTCTTAAACCTTAACCCATCTTCCCAAAATTGTGTCTCTACCGCCAATGGTAATACCACCCCGGTTGTTGGGGAAGGGTCATCACATCTTACTAAACTTTACATCTTGATTCTGTGTTAGTTGTTCCTTCCTTAGATTATAACCTTTTGGCAGTATCTCAAATTACTACTACCTTATCTTGTGTGGTTATTTTTTGGCCTGATCATTGTGTGTTTAAGGACATTCAGATTCGGCAACCGATTGGTTATGGTGTTAAGAAAGGGAAGCTATATTATTTGGACTTGGAGTCAGAACCTTCCAGCAGATTACGACAAGCATTAGCAGTAGAGTACACTGATTCACCAAAGAAGATAACTGAGATCTTGCTTTGGCATCGACGTTTGGGACATGCCTCCTTTGGTTATTTGAAAAAGTTGTTTCCTAGTTTGATTACGAATTTGGATATTTCTATTTTAAAATGTGATGTGTGTGAACTTGCAAAAAGCCATCGTGCCTCATTTCCTTTGATTTTAAATAAAAGTCTTGTTCCTTTTATGGTTATTCACTCTGATGTTTGGGGACCATCCAAAGTCCCTACATTGGGAGGATCACATTGGTTTGTTACCTTCATAGATGATTGTACTCGGATGACTTGGTTATGTTTGATGAAATCCAAATCAGAAGTTAACTTGCTATTTCAGAAGTTTTATACCACCATTCGTACACAGTACAATGCCTGAATACAAGTATTACGAAGTGATAATGGTGGGGAATACCATAGTTCTGACCTTCGGCGTTTTTTGGACTCTCATGGCTTAATCCATCAAACCAGTTGTCCAGATACACCTCAACAGAATGGTGTGGCTGAACGCAAAAATAGACACTTATTGGAGGTTGTTCGTGCTTCTCTCATCGAGGCTAACATGCCATTATGTTATTGGGGAGAAGCTCTTCTCTCTGCTGCATATCTCATTAATCGTATACCATCTCGTTCTATTGGCTTCAACACACCCTTCCAGACACTTGCAGAAGCTGTTGTTGCTCCAACAGTCCCAAACCTTCCCCCTCATGTCTTCGGATGTGTTGCCTATGTTCATCTTCCGAAACACCAACGCCATAAGTTAATGCCTCGAGCCTTGAAATGTGTCTTTGTTGGATATGCTCTTCATCAAAAAGGATACAGGTGCTATCATCCCCCTACTAAACGCATGTTTATCACTATGGATGTTGTTTTTCATGAAAATACTATGTATTTCTCTAAGTCTGACTTTCAGGGGGAGTATCTTGAGGAAATTCAGACTTTTGTATACAACTTTGAGGAAGAGATTGTGGAAGTATCTGATCCAAATGTAGGGGATTTGGATCCTAGTAGTCAAAACTTGGATTTAAGTGGTGATATCCTACACAATGACACCATAAGTGTAGAAATGGATGAGGTGGAACCTATTGGTCAAAACTTGGATCAAAGTGAAAATGAGCACCCAGAAAGTCGAGAAACATCTGAAACTGAGCTCGAATCTCTCCCAATTGATACACCAAACCAATCGGTGTCTGAGTCATCCAGGAGACAGTTACCACAACGTCACACCAGAGGTATTCCAAAACCTACATATGAACCTCAATTGTCTTGTAAAGTAAGATATCCCATGAACCATTATATGTCTACACATCGATTGTCACAAACAAATTAGTCATTTGTCCATCAATTATCTACTGTATCTATACCTAACAGTGTGCAGGAAGCCTTAACTGATCCAAGATGGAAAGCCGCAATGAATGAAGAGATGGCCTCCTTGCAGAAGAACCAAACTTGGGAGCTCGTTGACCATCCTACAGGAAAAAAGACAGTTGGATGTCGATGGATCTTTACTGTGAAATACAAAGCTGATGGTACGATCGAACGTTTTAAGGCGAGATTGGTGGCAAAAGGATACACTCAAACTTATGGAATTGACTACACTGAAACATTTGCACCTGTAGCCAAAATCAACACAATCCGGGTCTTGTTATCCTTAGCTGCAAATTTTGATTGGCCATTACAACAGTTCGATGTGAAGAATGCATTCTTACATGGCGAACTCTCTGAAGAGGTCTACATGGATCTTCCACCAGGGTGCATGGTAACAGAAAGACAAAATCAAAAGGTGTGCAGATTAAAGAAATCATTATATGGATTAAAACAGTCCCCTAGAGCTTGGTTTGGACGATTCACCAAATCCATGACAATTTTTGGTTACAAACAAAGTAATTCAGATCACACATTATTTTTAAAGAAGCAACACGGGAAAATTACTGCACTCATTGTATATGTAGATGACATGATCGTTACAGGCAACGATCCAGAAGAAATGAAAGTTTTGAAGGAATACTTGTCTAAGGAATTTGAAATGAAGGATTTAGGCTCCTTAAAATACTTTCTGGGAATTGAAGTATCTCGATCGAGTAAAGGAATCTTCCTATCTCAAAGAAAGTATGCCTTAGATCTACTTCATGAAACTGGTATGTCAGCCTGCCAACCAGTTGACACTCCAATGGAAGAGGGTCTGAAGTTATGTATTGAAACAAGCCAAGTACCGGTAGACAGGGGGAGATACCAGAGACTCGTTGGAAGACTAATGTACTTAGCTCACACAAGACCAGATATCGCTTATGCTTTGAGTATGGTTAGTCAGTTCATGCATAATCCCGGTGAGCAGCATATGAATGCGGTTATCCGCATTTTGAGGTATCTAAAATCTGCTCCAGGGAAAGGAATTCTATTCTCTAAAAACTCAACCAAGCAAAATATCGAGGTATACACAGATGCTGACTGGGCCGGATCAGTTGTCGATAGGCGGTCAACTTCAGGATACTTTACCTTTGTAGGTGGGAACTTAGTTACATGGAGGAGTAAGAAACAGAATGTTGTTGCAAGATCTAGTGCAGAAGCTGAGTATAGAGGAATGGCTTTAGGAATTTGTGAGGCACTGTGGTTGAAATTTCTCTTACAAGACCTAGGCTATTCCCTAAAGCAACCAATTCAACTATACTGTGACAACAAAGCAGCATGTGATATAGCCCATAATCCAATTCAACATGACCGTACAAAGCATGTCGAGGTAGATAGGTTCTTCATTAAGGAGAAACTGGATGAAAAAGCTGTGGAACTACCAAAGATTCGGTCAGAAGATCAGTTAGCAGATATCCTTACCAAAGGGGTATCCAGTCGGGTTCTTTCAAAGTTCTTAGACAAGTTGGGCATGTGCGACATCTATGCACCAACTTGAGGGGGAGTGTTGAGATTTGTATAGGTGTGCACAGATCATTTTAGGTGTGCACAAATCATAGAGATTTGTATGGGCGGATTTTTAGGGATTTAATTAGGGATTCTAATCCTATTTATATTCTGTATTCGATCAATTAAGGATGAATATCAAAAACTCAGTTTGTTAATATTTCAATCAGTAGAAAATCGTTGATTCAAAATGGAAGGATTAGTGCTCAATAAAAAAAAAATCAGTTTAAAAAAAAATTTCGAAAATAAAAGGTGAAATCTTTGAGTTTTTTTTTTTTTTTTAAAGGGGTCTAATTTGGTTTTTCGTTTTGAATCAAACACTTCAAGCCCCTCTTCTGGTTTTTTTTTTTAACCCGAAGAATTTGTATAAAGATTCCATTGAAGATTATTCTCTTAAACCAGACTTGAGAGTATCTAAAACCCTCTTAGATCAATCGTCGAAGTCAACCGAAGCTTGGGTACCAATTTTTCATTTTTGAATCATCTGCCATGTTTCCTCTTTGAATCATATAGTGCAACCAATGTTTGTTGCTGCAGAAAAATTTCTACTGTTGTGGTTTTTGGATCAATTCATCGGTAAAAAAAAAACAAAAAAGGGAAATAAATAAACGAATCTCGATCTGCTATTTCTTGCTTCTGATTCAGCGTCATCAAAATCAATCTGTTTGATTTGAAAATCGATGATAATGATGA
The DNA here is from genome assembly GCF_017979445.1 of Akebia trifoliata. Taxonomy (NCBI): domain Eukaryota; kingdom Viridiplantae; phylum Streptophyta; class Magnoliopsida; order Ranunculales; family Lardizabalaceae; genus Akebia; species Akebia trifoliata. The sequence goes on along the minus strand of NC_141385.1, from coordinate 30,808,483 downwards.
CCTTAATGTTTTCTTGTTCCCACCCTTCGATCAATTGAACCTTCACAGAAACTCTCTTGAGTCTTTGATACTAGATATCAGACTTGTAAACCATTCGGCGTTGGTTTGATTTAGGGGTCACTTGAATAGGTAGACTTTGGGTTTTAGATTCCTTTCATTTTTTTTATGTTTCGAACTTTCTAGGGGTCAAAATCAGTGGATCATACAAAAAATCACGTTTGAGTAAGTACAATTTTTTTATATTTGTTTGATTTAATTGGTGAAAATCGTGGCTACCCGGCTCATTTCAAGCTATTATTAACACACCAATATTCATTTGTGACGCACCAATCCATACATGAATGATTATTTATTCTCCAAAAGAATTGGTTGTTATAAGTGAATATTGGGTTGCTAGTAATATCATTTTTGTCCCATTCGTTTTAAAGGACCAATATTCATAAATTTTTCTTTAATAGCAAACGAATTGGTGTGGCGACAAGTTTTTTTGTTTTTGGGCGTGTTTCTTAATAGTATTCTCTCTTTCAATTTATTTAAGGATGATCATAGCATTTTGTTCCAACAATTATCATTCTGTACTCAGCTCGATATCCTTTGAAATATCAATTTGGTTAAGGTCACCCCAAGATAACCTTGATTGGACCATATTATTAGTTTTTATGTTAATTGCCCATCTAACATGCCCTAATCTTGTTTTAGATACATGTTTGATGTTGATCATAATGTAGATGTGACGGGATGTGATCGGATTGGTATTTAATATTCAGGTGATATTAATGTTGTAATGATATGATCAGGCCCATGAGCCCATTTGTTTGAAAAAGGCCTCGAGCACACCCCACCCTGTTTTGCACACACCACATGCACGTTTACTATTTTGCACACTTACACGTCCCATATAGCCAATGTGGCACAAGTGCGTGGCCCGGTCTCCTCGGAGATGCGACGTCATTCATGAAAACCACAACTCCAGTCACGTACCCTAGGGTATATCAAACTGGGGCATCAATACTATCTGATCAGGTGATTTTGAGAGGTATATTGATGCACCCAAGCTGGAGCGACCTGAGCCTTTGACCTATTGTAAGTCACAGAGTCATATGTCCCGATTGCCAACGTAGTACCAGTACGTGATCGGTCCCCTCGTGGGATGCCAAACCATTTATGAAAGCTACAACTCTTGACTCGTACCCATAGGTATGTAAAAGATAATCTAAGTATATCGATTGTACTTCTTGGTCAAAACCGGTGCCTAAGCGAGATCTTGCCCCGTAGTACCCTATTGTACGAGGGGGATAGACTACGTCTATTCTAGACGAGATGTATTTAAGTGAGCCTTTGCTCAGCATCGTGTGCCACCTCTCAACTGGAGATCAAACTCGTATTTTTGACTTTAGATAAGTGAGTTGAGATTTTAGACTATCACCTATACGGTATATCAAACCAAGTCACCACGTATCGAGAGGTATATAGGTGTGCTTAGGCAAGGGTGGCCAGATAAAAATGCATTGCACGTAGTAAGCTTAGAGTCTAGAAACCTTCCATGTAGGTCACGACTCGAACTTATCGTGAGTATTCCCAAGTTGCTTTATTCAATCCAACCAACAGGTAAGTGGGCGGACCGATCCAGAATAATCAAACAAAACCCGCAATATCGGTCCGACCCAATCGGTGAAATGTACCGAGTAATTTGAACCACTCAAACTAGTTGGCCCAATTGACAAATGGATCAAACTGATCAGTACCAAATCAGTTGGACTAATTGGTTTTCACTTTTAAAGATCCAGACCACTTTGTATAGAAAGATTCGATCTTAGGATCAAATTAATTTGTCTGATCAAAGGTTCAATCCCAATCAGGGGTAGACCTGCGTCTAATTTTTCTCACTTTCTTGGTCACTATAGACTTATAGTGCATTTGGATTTGATATTTTCCACCGGACTTGGGCTATTCTATATCAAAACTTTAATCATGTGGTTAAGAGTCAAACCTTTAGAGTCAATGGTTTACCTTGGTTTACTTCCAATCAGGTGATAATTAGTCCCAAACGTTTTAAACCTCCATCTGTACCACTTTGGGTCCGTGAAAAAAGTCATCTTTTTAGAGTACCATTACCAAGTAATCAGTCTTTGCCACGAAAAGAAACGAGTACCATGGATGAAGCTGCGCTCCGTCAAATTTTAGAATCTTTTCAAGCACAGATTATTGCTTCTATCCAAACACAAATTGAATCATTGAAAATTGAAAAGGGAAAAGATAAAGCTATAGAACCTCAGAATGTGTTTGACCTCGTTGAAAATTAAGAAGATGATCAGTTACACGCCGACCCTGTCCTAGCTCATCGAATAACTCAGGTTGAAACTACTTTGAAGAATATCAAAGACCCTGATGATCTTAATCTTGGATTAAGGGCAATAACCTTGTTTCCCACAGTTCGTCTGCTAGAGAAGTTCACAATGCCAGAAATGGAGAAGTTTGACGGTATCGGATGTCCTAGGACTCATTTTAAAGTCTATGTCGGCATAATGCAATCTCAGGGTCTAAGTGAATAACAGATGGCTCAGCTTTTTCAAAGAACCCTGACAAGTCCTACACTACGTTGGTTAATGTCATTGGACTCATCTCGGGTAAGAATATGGTATGAATTGATGAAAGAGTTTATTGGTCGATATTAATTCAACACGGATATTGAACTCACAAGAAGAGATCTAGAAACTACTAAACAGAAATCCGGGAAAACTTTAACTGAGTTCATTCCTGGATGGAGAGATGAAGCCGCTTAATTGTGGGACCGACCTCAAGAGAAGGAGCAAGTCAAGATCATCCTCAGGAATCTCACTCCAAATTATGCTAAGTACTTGATGCCTCAGTACCTCCCCACTTTTCAATCTCTTCTTGAGGCTGAAAATCAAGTTGAGGATGCTTACTGTTCGGAACTTTTTGGTAACTTGTCTGAGTCAAAACCCAAACATTTCAAACCTACTATCAATTCTTTACAAGTGGCGAACACCTCTTTCGTACTATCTCATCAAGCTACTCAGCCTTCACAAGCTAAGCCTAGAAGACAATTTGCCAATCTTGGAATGTCCTTTAGTGTTGCTTATCAAAAATTGATGAAAAGGGGATTGCTGACACCTTTACAATCTAAGCCTTTGCCTAATCATCTTCCTCCAAACATGGATAATGGGCAATTCTGTGAATTCTATCAGATGCCTGATTATGTTCTTGACAGGTGTATTACTCTCCGACATGCTATCCAAGACCTTATTGAGCAAGGAAAAGTCACCATACTCACTCCTACTACTCCCAATGTTAAGACTAACCTTTTGCCTACCTTTCAAAATCAACCCCCTCCTATTCTGAACCTAATATCAATATCCAACCCAAATCAGTTGACCCAGTTTCCTTCATTCACCCAATCGGTCTAAACAGTGCATTCGCTCCATGCCAGAATGAGTTCAACTACCCTGAGACAGTGACAAAACTGAAGAACAGAGAAATTATTGAAGTAACGGGTTGTCCCGCATATGACAGGCTTGAATCGGAATATGAAGACATAGTAAAAGCAGGAAAGTTCAAGTCATCCATCGAAGATAATCGAAGTGGCATAGACTCTAGAATTGTGACCCTCTATTCAGAATGATGTCGTCTTTTAAGTCTTCTTAGGTTTTTTAGCTTTAGTTGCGTCAGTCTTTGAATTCAGTTAGTCATTTTTATTTTTGAATTTTAGTAAGGTTTGTCAGTCTATGTTCTTTTCAATTCCAATAAATAAAGAAGCTTTTGATTATCATGTGTGCAATAATGATTTGAATATAAGATTTAACATGAGAAATGACTTAAAACTCACTAACTGAACTTAATAAATATTTGAATTAAAGAGTACACTCAAGAAGTGCAAATAGGTGATACATTATCCTCAAGAGAACATGAGAGAATAGTAAACTTACTTGAGAAATTCAACAATGTTTCTTGCATGATCTCATAAGGATATATGGATGGATTACATAAAAACATAGGTTAAGACATAAAGTCAAGAGTGATTTCAAAGTCAAAGATTATTGGTAAAAAATGATATAGCTGAAAGCATCGATAAAGACGCTAAGACCTACAGTGGATTTACCATGTTTTTCACTCAAAAGAGGAGAGTTTTCATTCATAAGAGAATAAAAGATTTTCTTGAAGTTGTAGAAGAATTGAATAGTCAGAAAACTCGATCATACTCGATTTCACAAAAGAAGACTGAAGAATATTTGATAGAGCAATCTAGATATCGAATTCCTAAACCTTGACCAAATTAATTAGTATTTCACCAAAGGAGGCCTTCTTTGGTTGATCAATTATTCTATCTTACCAAAAAAAGAAAAAAAAAACCTTATTTAGCCCCTCGCAGCCTTTAAAAAAATAAAAATAATAATCTCTTCTTTCTAAACCATACCGACCAACCTTAGGAAGGAATCTTAGTATGAACTACGTTTTGACCTGATCCCAAAAGAAAAAAAAATATTTGGGGTACGCAGGCAACTTGAGAAGTTACTTCAGACCCGGTCACGTAAAAAAAATGTATTCTCTTAAGAAAAGTGTCATCCAAAAGGAAAATCCCCTATTGAAATATTCAAAAGAAAAAAAAAATGCTAAACTCGGGGCATTAAAAAAATTGGAAGAAAAAAAAAGAATGCCAAACTAGGGGCATTTAGAAAAAATCAAAATAATTGACAGAAAAGAGAGAATATTAGACTAGGGGCATTTTGGAAAGTCGAGCCTTTTACCATTTCTTTCTAAACCATGACCTAAGCCCACCTATTAAGTCCTCCTGGATGCTAATTGACTCGGTTAAGGTGCAGGGAACCAAGACGTTGTTGAGTTAGTCATTCAAGATCATTAAGAAAAAAGAGAAGTCCGCTAAGTCGAAAATCCGAAAAGGCTACTTAGACAAAATTTAGGGCATAACCATAAAAAAGAAAGCTTGCTAGGTTGAAAACTTGAAAAGACGACCTAGGCAAAAATCAAGGCATCATTAGAAAAAGAAAAACAAAGCCCGCTAGATTGAAAACATAAAGAGACAATCTACGCAAAAATTAGGTTATCATCAAATGGGAGGAAAGATCCCATAAAAAAGAAGAATTCAAAAGGAAGTTTATGCAGAAACTAGAAAGTGCAGAACCATTCAAACCACAATATTCATTTTTCAGCCAAGATTTCACATCCGACGAAGACAATGTTAAAGTCGAAAAAATTAGAAGTCATCTTGAACAGTGTAGGATCTTCAAAAGTATGTTTACTTGTTCAAGTGTTCGCTAATGGAAGATGTAGAATCATCAACCACTTTGAAGAGAAAGATCTTCTATTTTAATATTTATCAAGATTTTTTAAGTCCAGCTCAAATATTTCTCAAAATAATGATTAATTCTTTATTGCACATATGATAATCTTAAGATTCTTAAATTTAAGAGGATGTCAGTTTTTCTATCTGTCATACATCAGAGTCCATATTTTTCAAGCGTAATCCATTTCATCAGTCTCGTAATCAAGTCCCAATTAAAGCCACATTGAAACTAGGGGCATTTTTTAAAGTCATTTAATTCCAAAGTTTTTGTTCTTAATCACATGATAAAAAGAAAATCTACAAAAGCTTAAAAGTCCGACGAAGCCCAATGATAATTATGAATCCAAATGCATGATAAGCCAATAAAGGCTTGATCTTTCAAAATTTGAGCTCGATTTTGAATCATACAATGAATTAATAGGATTATTTAAGTTCCTATAAATCTAAGCCCGAGAAACATGGCTTAGTAAGTTCGAGTCCGAGAAACGAGACTCCAACTTTTTGAATCATAGAATGAGTGAGCTTTTTGAAGTGCCTACAAACCTAAGTTCGAGTCCGAGAAATGAGACTCCAACTTTTTGAATCATAGAATGAGTGAGCTTTTTGAAGTGCCTACAAACCTAAGTTCGAGTCCGAGAAACGAGACTCCAACTTTTTGAATCATAGAATGAATAGGCTTTTTGAAGTGCCTATAAGCCTAAGTTCGAATCCGAGAAACGAGACTCCAACTTTTTGAATCATAGAATAAATAGACTTTTTGAAGTGCCTACAAACTTAAGTTCGAGTCCGAGAAACGAGACTCCAACTTTTTGAATAATATAATGAATAGACTTTTTGAAGCTCCAATAAACCTAAGTTCGAGTCCGAGAAACGAGACTCCAACATTTTGAATCATAGGCTTTTTAAAGTGCCGACAAACCTTAGCTCGAGTCCGAGAAACGAGACTCCATGTTTAATAGGATTGTTTAAGTTCTTCTAAACCTTAGCCAGAGTTCGATAAACGATACTCCAGCTGTGTTTGAATCATAGAATGAATTAACAGGATTGTTTAAGTTCCTTATCCCGAGAAGCGTGGCTACAGTAGGCTCGAGTCCGATAAACGAGACTCAAACTTTTTTGAACTCTAAAAAATAATTTCAAATAGGATTTAACGAAGTTCCTACAATGTTATGACTCCAATTACCACATTGTTAAACCTTGCCATGATTGCTTTCGTTGCATAATCATATTTCAATTTTGAATCATTATTGTTAGTGAGAGAAGATCTCTAGGACCTGACACATTTTTACTTAGTAAGCATCACACCTTTGCACACACGTGTATTTTTTCATTAGTCAAGGAGTATTTTATAAAATTCAAGGATCTGACACTGTAAGTGAGAGCTCACGCTCGAGGACCTGACAACATTTTTGTTCGAGTAGAGTTTTACGCTAAGGATCCGAACGTCCGGACGAATTGCTAAATCAGGCTGCAAAATGAACTGTCACTAGCTTTCGCATCGCACTATCTACCAAAATAGATTTGCTATCTAGTTTGCTTCAACCCTCTACCAAAGAGGGGCATTTGTAGACACCTCATTTTTACGTCCGCCTGATTAATCAACTCGTCAACCCGATCGCAACGGTTCCCAATGATGGATGTTTATTCCAATGCTTTATTTTGTTACCAGATATATATATATTAAAAATTCGGATGAGGTATCTCGAACTGACAAAACTGTAGAAACCACGCTATGCTAGGAAAATATGACCCTAGAAACATAGAAATCATCATTTTCAGACAAAAAGAAACTTCTCGATAAAAATCACTAAAAATGACCAAATTATCAAAATACCCCTAACATCAAAATATCCTTAGAGCCTACGTTACGCTTAGCCAATTTTCATAAAATAACAAATCGAAACCAAATAAATCATTTAGCCAATTTTCACAGAATTCGACAAAATTATGAAAATACCCCTCATAAAGTTCACAATCATTTCACACAAAAAACTTTATAAATGACATAAACCAATATTTTCATTGAATTCCTTATGAAAAATCGATTTTAAAACATCTTAGAACATCAAAAATTGACTTAAAACGCGAAAAGTCCTCTTCGATGGTAAAACGGTAATTTCATAATTTTCATAATTAAAAATTTTAAAATTAATAAATAAAGCATTAAATAATTAAAGTGAAATATTAATGAAATTAATTTAAAATTTTGAACTAAAAAAATCAATCAATCAGACTCTTAGGTAAAATTGTTGAGGGTTCGCAAGATATTTATTCAAGGACCCCTCCATTTGGGGGTCCAAAGAATTAAAGATATAATAGAGGGGGGTTCTCCAAAAAATTAAACTCAACCAAGCAAGACTAAGATCAAGGTATTAAAGTCGATCAAGTAAGACTAAAGTCAAAATTAAAGTCAATTAAGTAAGACTAAAGTTAAGACATTAAAAGTCAATCAAGTAAGACTAAGGTCAAGATATTAAAGTCAATCAAATAAGATCAAAAGTTAAAATCCTAATAGAGTTCCAATTAAATAATAACTATATTTAATAGAGTTCTAACTAAAATATAACTCTACCTAAAATAATTCTAATTAAAATACAACTCTACCTAAAACAATTCTAACTAAAATACAACTCTATCTAAAAGAATTATAATCAAACATTAATTCTATCTAAATCAACCCTTAAAAAAATCTATAAATAGAGGTCCTCACACCCTATTTTCGTATCAAATCATAAACCTTAAGAGAAGTAGGTCAAAAAGTCCCCCTAGCCTCCCATAAACCCTAATTTTGAAGCCCCAACTTCTTACCTAACACCCATACTTTGATTTTAGCTTGAAAAACACCTAGAAGCCCTTCAAAAACCCCCCAAAATCCATAGAAAAAAAATTTGAAGAACCTAGATCTAAGAAAGAGATACCTTGCCTCGGAGATCAGAAATCAGATCCGGAAACAGAACGAAGCGAGGAGTACTATAGAAGGAGTTACTCAATTAGATTTGAGGGAACGATAAAGTTGTCTTCGGAAAGGTATAATTTCTTAATTTTTTTTTATTATCTAGGTTTTTTAGCAATGTAATTTATTTGAAAAATTAGTAGAGACCGGCTTTGGCCGGACGAGGTTGGTGCCTAACACCTTCCAACCCCGTAACGTGATCGCCGAACCCTTTTTCTTTCGTGGATTAGTAATGTTTGTCTTTTTTAGAGTCAGTTTGGTTCCTAGACTGTAATAACTAGGTGGCGACTCTCAAACCTCAAGGGCCAAAAGCGGGTCCACACACCCCGCGGACCGAGGGTGCTTTCACCGTCGACAACTTATACCCTAAGTAAGGATTTGCTATCGACTTAACTTATAGGGATCATCTCATTGAAGGAGATGATCCTTATATAAATTTAGCCTTGAGAACAATATGTATTTGTTCTGAAAAAGTGTTGGCTAATGATTGTGGATCCATTCTCATGGGTTAATATGGACCTGAATACCGATTGCCTCCAAACCAGTTGGCAAGCTTAAAACATTTTTATTTAAGGTGGTTATAATCATTATATTTTTAATCAAACCAAAGTTCGATCTACTAGAGATAGGGGAGGGGGAGCATCATATCTTAGAGGTTTTTCTAAAATATAAAAATTAAAGAGATGAGAGGGGAGGTAGAAGTGGGAAATGGAGAGGAAAGAGAAAAGGGGGCCTTGACTTGAGAAAACGCCCTCGATCCGGAGGGTGTGTGGATCCGCTTTTGACTTTGAGGTTTGGGAGTCGCCACCTAGTTATTATGGTCTAGCAATCGAGCATTGACTCAAGATGGATAAAAATGACTAATCTACAAAAAGAAACTAAGTCCAAGGATCACGTTACGAGGTTGGAAGGTGTTAGGCACCAACCCCGCCCGACAAAAGTCGGTCTCTACTATTTTCCAAGAAGATTACATTGCTAAAAAAACCTAAAATAAATAGATAAAAAAAATAAAATAAAAATAAAGAAAAGTATACCTATACGATCGCAATAAGTCGTTCCCTCAGAATTGGTTGAGTGGTTCTTCATAAAATATTCCTCGCTTCATTTCTGTCACTGGATCCACTTCAGATCTCCAAGATGAAGTGTCTGTTTCTTAGATCTTAGTGTTTTTTAAATTCTTTTGATGAATTTTTGAGTATTTTGTGAAGAGTTTTTAGGAGTTTGTGAACAAAAACTAGGATTTGGATGATAGGTAAGAGGTTAGAACTTCAAAATCAGGGTTTTAGGAAGGTTAGGAAGCCTTTTTGACTTAATTTTTGAGGGTTTTCTTTGACCTATGAAATTAGGTTGTGGAGGCTCTCTATTTATAGAGTATTTTGGGTAAAGTTAGTGTTTGATTAGCTTTCTTTTAGGGTCTTAATTAGGGTTTTAACTTTAGTCTTATGAGATTGACTTGATTTTTTTAGATTAGGATTTTAACTTAAGTCTTATGAGATTGACTTGCTTGTTTTAATTAGGATTTTGACTTAAGTCTTATGGGATTGACTTGATTTCTTTAGATTAGGGTTTTAATTAGGGTTTTGACTTAAGTCTTATGAGATTGACTTGGTTTAGATTTTTAAATTAATTTTATTAAGATTTTACTTCACGTTAATTAATATTTTATTTATTAATTTCAAAATTAAAAATTTTAAAAATTAGAAAATTATCATTTTGCCCTCGAAGAGAACTTTTGAGTTTCAAGTCGGTTTTCGATATTCCGGGATATTTTAGAATTGATTTTTTGTAAGGAATTCAATGAGATGATTAGTTTGTGTTATTTATGAAATTTTTTGGCGTGAAATGATCGTCAACCCTTATGAGGGGTATTTTCGTAATTTTATCAAATTTGGTGAAAATTGGCTAAATAATTTATTTGATTTGATTTTATTGTTTTATGTGTTCGAATGGATTTTCCTAAGCATAAGGGAGACTTTAAGGATGTTTTAATGTTAGGGGTATTTTAATAATTTGGTTTGTGTTATTTATGAAATTTTTTGATGTGAAATGATCGTCAACTCTTATGAGGGGCATTTTCGTAATTTTGTCGAGTTTGGTGAAAATTGGCGAAATGATTTATTTGATTTCATTTTATTATTTTATGTGTTTGAATGAGTTTTCCTAAGCATAAGGGGGCTTTAAGGATGTTTTGATGTTAGGGGTATTTTGATAATTTGATCATTTTTTAGTGATTTTTATCGTGAAGCTTCTTTTTGTTTGCAAGATAATGATTTCTATATTTTTGGGATTATATTTTTCTAATGTAACATGATTTCTCCAATTTTGTTAGTTTGAGATACCTCATCTGAATTTCTAAAATATATCTAGTAACAAATAAAATATTGGAATAATCATCCATCATTGTGAATCATCGAAATTGGATTGACGAATTGATTAATCAGGCGAGTACAAAAATGGGGTGTCTACAGATGCCCCTCTTTGGCAGAGGGTAGAAGCAAACTAGATAGAAAATCTATTTTGGTAGATAGTGCGTTATCCGAATGCCGAAGCTAGTGATAGTTCATTTTGCAACCTGATTTAGCAATTCATCAGGATGTTCGGATCCTTGAGGGTAAAACTCTCCCCGAACTAAAAAGTTGTAAGGTCCTTGAGTGTGAGCTCTCACTGACAGTGTCAGATCCTTGAATTTAAAAAAAATTTCCTTAACTAAAAACGTGCAAGTGTGTGTACTCGAAATTTGAGATAATCTCAAAGATGGTCTGAGCTAGATCTGAATATAAATTAAGTAAAATCTGAGCATAAAACTGAGCATAAATTGAGCATAATTCCGAGTAAACCCTCGACGGTATCTGAGCATAATTTCGAGAAAACCCTCAACAGTATCTGAGCATAATTCCAAGAAAACCCTCAACAGTATCTGAACATAATTCCGAGAAAACCCTTGGCGGTATTTGAGTATAATTTCGAGAAAACCCTCGATGACATCTAAGCATAATTTCTAGAAAACCCTCGGTGACATCTGGTCATAATTTCGAGAAAACCCTCAATGACATCTGAGCATAATTTCTAGAAAACCCTCGGTGACATTTGGTCATAATTTCAAGAAAACCTTCGATGGCATCTGAGTATAATTTTGAGAAAATCCTTGGCGGTATCTGAGCATAATTCCGAGAAAACCCTCGGTGGCATCTGAGCATAATTCCTTGAAAACCCTCAACAGCATTTGAACATAATTTTGAGAAAACCCTCGACGGTATCTAAGCATAATTATGAGAAAATCCTCGGTGGTACCTGAGCATAATTCTGAAAAAACCCTCAGCGGCACCTGAGCATAATTCCGAGAAAATCCTTGGTGGTACATGGTTGAGTAAAATTGTGAAAGAATTAATAAATTTGGGAAATAATGATAAATTTGGGAATGAATAGATCTAGGAATGAACGTTTGAATCTGGGAATAATAAATCTGGGAAAGAATGATTGAATCTGGAAAAGAAAGAATGCCCTATCTCCTATTCTAGGTGAAATGGTAATGAGTTAATCTCTGGGCAAAATCAAATATGAGATAAAAAACGCTTCTGTTTGAACCTCAAAATCTTTCAAAATTTTATGAATTTTAACTTCTTTTGAACCTCAAGGCTTTTCAAAAAAATGCTATCAAAAGAGTAACCTTAAATTTAGGATTCCCATAATCTTTTAGGATTAACATTGATCAAGTTTCAGAACAAAATGCGTTTAATTTAACAGAAAACATTGTATTGAACACATCTCGTAAAAAATGCCCCTAATGTAAGGGGGAAACTACATGTCAAAGAAGAAAGAAAGTGTCTCTTGTATGAAGGTTTGAAATATTTGATTACCACAAGCGTAATAAAGATTCAACTTTTAATTTCAACTTTTTATATTGAAAATTTTGAGTCAGGCTCAAGAAAATAAAATATTTCCTTTTGAGATTCATTGTAGAATCCATAATTTTTCCTCTTGGTTCACTTGGAGAAATAGAAAATTTTCAGATCAATCGTAAACGATACTTGTGACTTCTAAGTCTTTGCTTGGTTTAAGCTGGGTACTAAAACTTGGTTATTCAGACTTCTGATGTTTCAGCTTGAACAATCTTTTAGCTTTTCAACTCAATTGGGATTTTCCTTTGATTTTTTTTATTGCTCTAATTTTTGCCTAGATTGCCTTTTTAGGTTTTCAATCTAGCGAGCATGCTCTAACTTTTGCCTAAATCGCCTTTTTAGGTTTTCAATCTATCGAGCTTTCTTTTCTTTTTTATTTGCTCTAATTGTTGCCAAAATCGTCCTTTCAGATTTTCAACCTTGCGAGCTTGCCTTAATTTTTTGCCTAAGTCACCCTTTTAAGATTTTCAACGTAGCAAGTTTTTTTCTTTTTTCTTTCCTCTGATTGTTACCAAAGTCATCTTTTCAGATTCTCAACCTTGCGAGCTTGCCTTAATTTTTGCCTAAGTCGTCCTTTTCGGATTTTCAACTTTGTAGGCTTCATTTTTCTTTCTTTTTTTTCTTTTCTTTTTCTTCCCTTCTGAACTTCTGAAGTTACTGTCTGATCATGCTTTACTACCTTCCTTAACTTTTTCGCACGGTACTTAGGAGAACTTTCTTGGGTAAGCTTAGGACTGGGTATAAAAAGAAAGGAATTTATAGGCTCAAAAACCCGAATGCCCCTTATGTGGCATTTTTTCTTTTTCTTTGAACTTTCTTCCCTATTTGACAATATATTTAATATATTTTATTTCATTTTTTTCGTGTAGGAAAATATATTATTTTTTTTATTTTGATGTGGTCGGGCCTGAAGTAACTTCTCAGGTTGCCTACGTACCCCAGACTTTTGGGATCAGATCAAAACGTAGTTCGGATTTTTCCCTCCCTTAGGTTGGGTGATCAGGTTGAGTACTAAAAAGGTATTTTCCTTTTGAAAAAGGCTGCAAAGGAGTTGAGAAGGGATATATTAAATTGGGTAACAAGAGAATTGTTTATGCCAAGGATTGCCTCCTTAACTGTAATACCGTTTGATTTGGTCAAGGTTGGTTGGTTATGGTAATTCAATTCCATCATGGTCTTGAAGTCTGACAACTTTTCTCGGTAATATTTATTTGATGATGAATGGACCTCTCCAATTTGGTTTGAACTTCCCTCTAGGGTCAAAGATAGGTATTCGATTCTCTTTAAGTACTAAATCCCCGACTTGTAAGTGACGGGCATTGATCTTTTTGTCAAATGTCTGGACGACTCTTCTTTGATAAGCCTGCACGTGGTACAAAGCTCTTAATCATTTTTTTTCGATCAAATTTAATTCTTCATACCGTTGACGAAACCAATCTACTTCTGACAATTGACTTTCCAACAAGACCCTGAGAGACGAGATTTCCATTTTAACTGGCAAGACTGCTTCCATGCCATATACTAAGGAGTAGGAAGTAGCTCCAATGGAAGATCGAATCGAAGTTCGGTATGCCTATAGTGCAAACAGCAATTTCTCTGACCAATCCCGATGTGATAGACATATTTTCCTTATGATTACCTTAAGATTCTTATTAGCTGCTTCAACTGCTCCATTGGTCTGAGGACGGTAAGGAGATGACTTATGATGAGTGATTTTGAACTTTGAACACAGTGTAATAACTTCGACTTTAAAGTGTGACCCGTTATCAGATATCAGTTCCGAAGGTACCCCATATCGACTGATGATGTTTGTTTGGATAAACTTTGCCACTTGAGATCCAGTGAGGACAACATAAGAGGTGGCTTCGACCCACTCAGTAAAATAATCGAGAGCAACTAAAATGTATTCATGCCTGTTTTATGCCTTAGGCAATATTTTACTAATAATGTCAATTCCCCAAACTAAAAATGGCCACGGTGAAGTCAAACCAACTAATTTGAAAGGAGGCACATGTATAAGATTTGCGTGTATTTGACATTTGTGGCAGGTTTTGACCATGTGATGACAATCTGTTTTTATCGTGAGCCAGTAATACCCTTGTCTCATAATTCTCTTGACTAACATTTTCCCACATGTGAGGACCACAGTCCTCTGAATGTAGTTCAACCATTATTTGTTCAGCTTGATCTTCATCAACGCATGACAAATGAATCCCATCATAAACCTTTTGTATAAATTTCCTGCACACAGGATAAATTGAGATGCTAATCTTAGTAGGATTTGTCATTCCTTCCTCGATGCTTTTTTCTCGAATTCTTATTTTTTCAATACTATTTTTATATCTATATACCACGGCTTTCCATCGGGTAGTCGAGTAGCAATGTTGATCTGATAGCAATATGCAAGTTTGTCTTTGACTTCGAAGGTGATCGACCTCATTTCCATGTCAGGGGGCAAATGGATCATTGAAGAGAGAGTGGCTAACACGTCAGCAAATCTATTATCTTCCTTTGACAGGTGCAGGATGTAGACACCCCATTTTTGCACTCGCCTGATTAATCAACTCGTCAATCCGATCGCAATGATTCCCAATGATGGATGTGTATTCCATTGCTTTGTTTTGTTACCAGATGTGTTTCAGAAATCCGGATGAGGTATCTCAAACTGACAAAACCTTAGAAACCACGCTACGCTAGGAAAATACGACTCTAGAAACATAGAAATCATCATCTTGCAGACCAAAAAGAAGTTTCACGATAAAAATCACTAAAAATTGATCAAATTACCAAAATACCCCTAACCTCAAAACAACCCTAGAGCCTACGTTACGATTAGGAAAACCCTCTCAAACACATAAAACAACAAATCGAAACCAAATAAATCATTTCACCAATTTTAACAAAATTTGACAAAATTAGGAAATTGCCCCTCATAAAGTTCATAACCATTTCACACAAAAAATTTCATAAATGACACAAACTAATATTTCCATTGAATTTCTTACGAAAAATCGATTCTAAAACATCCTAGAACATTAAAAATCGACTTAAAACGTGAAAAGTCCTCTCCGGGGGCAAAACGGTAATTTCACAATTTTCATAATTAAAATTTTCGAAATTAATAAATAAAATATTAAATAATTAAAGTGAAACATTAATGAAATTAATTTAAAATTTTGAATTAAAAAAATTGATCAATCGGACTTTCAAGTAAAATTGTTGAGGGTTCGTGAGATATTTCTTTAAGGACCCCTCCATTTGGGGGTCAAAAGAATTAAAGATATAATAGAGGAGGGTTTTCCAAAAAATTAAAGTCAATCAAGCAAGACTAAGGTCAAGGTATTAAAGTCAATCAAGTGAGACTAAAATCAAAATTAAAGTCAATTAAGCTAGACTAAAGTCAAGATATTAAAAGTCAATCAATTAAGACTAAAGTCAAAATATTAAAAGTCAATCAAATAAGACCAAAAGTCAAAATCATAATAGAATTCTAATTAAATAATAACTCTATCTAATAGAGTTCTAACTACAAAACAATTCTACCTAAAACAATTCTAATTAAAACACAACTCTACTTAAAACAAGTCTAATTAAAACACAAGTCTAATTAAACACTAACTCCATCAAAATTAACCCCTAAAAAAATCTATAAATAGAGGTGCTCACACCCTATTTTCGTATCAAATCAAAAATCCTACGAGAAATAGGTCTAGAAGTCCCCTAGCCTCCCATAAACCCTAGTTTTGGAGCACCAACTCCTTACCTAACATCCCTCCTTCGATTTTAGCCTAAGAAACACCTAAAAGCCTTTCAAAAACATCCTAAAATCCACAACAAACTCGAAGAGTTCAGATTCAAAAATAAGGAGATACCTTGCCTCGGAGATCGGAAATCAAATCCGGAGACAGAACGAAGCAAGAAGTATGGTACAAGGAGCAACTTTTGTCGGATCTGAGGGAACAAAGTTTGCTATCGGAAAGGTATAATATTTTTTTTATTTCTATTATTATTATCTAGGTTTTTAGCAATGTAACCTATTTGGGAAGTTAGTAGAGACCGGCTTTGACCGGGCGGGGTTGGTGCCTAACACCTTCCAACCCCGTAACATGATCCCCGAATTCAGTTTTTTCTGTTCTAGATTAGTCCTTTATCTATTTAGAGTCATTGATCGGTTCCTAGACCGTAATAACTAGGTGGCGACTCCCAAACCTCAAAGGTCAAAAGCGGATCCGCGCACCCCGCGGATCGAGAGCGTTTTCAGTGGCGACTCCACTAGGGACTATAGAGGATCAGACTTGAAAAGTCCCAAGTACGGGAAGCATTGCCAGTAGGACCTAGTTTTTTAATTATTTTATTTTATTTTTAGTTATTTATTTATTTGATTATTTTATTTTATTTATTTATTTTTTATCATCCTTTTTGGATCAATTATTGAGTACTGGTTTGGATGTTGAATATTTTGTTTTGGCATTTTTTTTTATGGATCATCAAGGGTCATTCGGAATGACCTTAAAATCATGCATGATTTCTAGAAGGTAATGGTCTAAAATAATGGGTGTTGATTCATTTTTATTTGGATTATTTTTGGTTTGTATTATCCTTTATTAGTACCCTTTGGTACAATTTTGGATATTTCGAATTTGGCATATAATTTTCTTTTTGGTTCAATCTAGGGTCATTTTGGGATGACCCTAAATAATGAAAGATTTAAATTGACATAAATTGAGGTTGGAATGTGAGTTATATATATTTTTTTTTCTAAAAAAAATTTTGGATGAATTTTTTTTAGCACGTTACTAGGCATAGGCGGTGAGTTGTGAAAATAAATTATTTATGAGTAATGTGGAAAGAAATAAAAAATTTTCCTTTTTTAATGTTGTTCATGATGAGGAGAGGATTTCAAGAAAAAAAAATAAAAAAAAAATCAGAAAAAAAATTATTTTTACGTACGGTGTGCCGTTAGCAGAAATCTATTTATGCTGTTTTTATCTTCTTCCCCAATGAGAAGAGGACGAAAAAACAGCAAAGAAAAAAACGCCCTCCCCCTCTCTTTTCATCTCTCTCTCTCTCTCTCTCTCTCATTGTATTGGGTATTTGGGGTTGGATAGATAGATATAGATATATAGAAGAATGGCAGCAAGAAAGAATAGCAGAAGGACGTGTTATGGAGAGTGCCCCCAACCATAAAACCAGTCCCCAAAATTCACTACTCCTCTCCACCATTTTTTCTCCTACTTTTCAAACGTTGTTGGATTCTTGGAAACCATCTCACGTAAGACCGATTTCAACTCTTCACCCTCTTTCGAATCAACTAAATTTGTCTGATCTGTTATGTTTCTTTTGCAACCTGATCTTTGTTTTGGAGCTTAGACGGGATTCAATAATGTTTCTAATGAACCACTTGTGTTCTTGACTAGAGAGATCGAGTCCTCTTTATCACTAATCTGAGAAACTTCAAGCCAAAAAGGGCTGGTAGCCATGGAACTTGTGCTCGATTCGATGAGTCGTTCTGTTGAGAGGAGGAAGAAAAACGTTTTTGTTTTGATTTTTTAAAATATTTACTGCTGTTATCGTATTCGGCCTTATTAGAAATTTGGGATTATAATGTTCTTCTTGTGGGATTTTGGATGTTTGAGAGATTGGATCTCAGGTTGTGAGATTTCTTTATTTCTTTAATTTTTTTTTTTTAAAGTAAAAAAAGGGGGGGTTGTGGCATGAGGAACATTATTATTTCTCATTGTGATTTTTCTTTATTGGCTTGTTAGTTTATGCTGATACTGTTAGATGGTACTTCACTTACCTTCTTTAATGTCAGTAGTTGGAACTAGTTGAACATAGATGCTGGTTTTTTTTGCCCAAGTTTATGAATTACGTAAGAACTTTTTGATTATGAAAAACTTGTATATTTTCATTGGCCTCTTTATGAGCCGTGCTTTCATGACTCGCATAGCAAGATTAAAATCTTACTAAGTGCCACTAGATCCACTTGGATTATCAAATTAAAAATCCCATTGTTTTTTGTATTTAATGGAAAATCTCCATTTTAAAAGAAAAATTCAGAAACAAAAAACGCTTTTAATTTTGATCATGGGTGTCAAAAATGGATGGTTATGATCCCCCAAATTTAAAATTGAAATTCAACAATGAAAATTGACTATTATACTTCTAAAATCTCAGAATTTTGTGCGTTGTAAGCATGTGCCGTTAGATCATGTTTTGAACTTTAGCATGGATCTCCATTCTATACTTTCGACAACATTAATTTTTTGATATCTATAAGAAAAGGATAGTCTTATTTAGTACGATTCCTTTCTTGCTAAGAGTCATTGATCTCACCACGTGGCACTCAAAAAGATAATCAAACGCCACGTGCTTGTAGCGGATGAAATTCTGAAAAATTTTAAAGGAAAATTTTCAAGAAATTTTTTTTTTAATTTTCCTTTCGAACTTTGATTTTTAGATTTGAAATTTTGAATTTTCAAAACCTTGGATATAAATTTCTCACTTTTTAGAATTGATTTTTTCTCTTTTGATCCAAGTCATTTCCATCAAATATATAAGGCCATGACATTGGATTATTAATCACGAGGGCCCAATGATTATTTGTAGAATTTGGAATCTTGAAGTGGTAATCAAAGTAACCTAACTTCTCATTGAGAAGTTTTGTTGAGTAACATTTAAAAAAAAAAAAAAAAAGGTCATCGTGCTCTATCTCAACAACTATCGTGCCATCCTCGATTCAATATTAGTTAAAATCTCAATTTATTTTGGGTCACCCAAAGCGATCCTCAATTGGATCATAAAAAAAAATTGCCTATCTTAATGTTTGTGTGTCATCTTGATTGATCACTTTCGTTATTTTACCATGATCTTTGTTGATTGATTATTTGAAATGCCATGATCTAAATTGATATACACCTGAGATGTGCATGCTTTGATCTTGAATTGAATGATATGAATATTTTTTGTATCTCATGATCAATATCTGTTCTTGCTTGTATGGTTTGATTAGGCCCACGAGCCCATTTGTTTGAAAAGGCCCCGGGCACACCCCATCCTGCTTTGCACACATCACACGCACGTTTACTGTTTTGCACACTTACACGTCCCATATAGCTAACGTGGCACTAGTGCGTGGCCCGGTCTCTTTCGAGATGAGAAGTTATTCATGAAAACCACAACTCCAGTCACGTACATTAGGGTATATCAAACTGAGGTCACCAATACTGTCTGATCAGGTGATTCTGAAAGGTATATTGATGCACCCAGGCTGGAGCGACCTGAGCCTTTGACCTATTGTAAGCCACACAGTTACATGTCCCGATTGTCAACATAGTATTAGTACGTGGTCGGTCCCCTCGTGGGATGCCAAACCATTTATGAAAGCTACAACTCTTGACTCGTACCCATAGGTATGTAAAAGATAATCTAAGTATATCAATTGCACTTCTTGGTCAAAATCGGTGCCTAAGCGAAATCTTGCCCCACTGTACCCTACTGTACAAGGGGGATAGACTATGTCTATTCTAGACGAGAGGTATTTAAGTGGGCCTTTGCTCAGCATTGTGCGCCACCTCTCAACTGGAGATCAAACTGGTTGTTTTTGACTTCAGAGAAGTGAGTTGAGGTTTTAGATTATCATCTATACGGTATATCAAACCAAGTCACCACGTATCGAGAGGTAATAGGTGTATTTGGGCAAGGGTGGCCAGATAAAATGCATTGCACCTAGTAAGCTTAGAGTCTAGAAATCTTCCTTGTAGGTCACGACTCGAACTTATCGTGGGTGTTCCCGGGTTGTTTATTGAATGAAACTTTGTGAATGATGAATGTATGTGAATGATAAGATCAGAATGCATGTGAATGATGAGATCAGAGTGTATGATTGTCCTCAAGGATAAAAAATGTTGTTTTTGAAAATTAAAATTGGTGCACCGACCCAATAAAGAATCCATTCTTTTACAATAATGACCCAGTCCATCCCGATCTAATAATCATGGTGGGCTGGGCCATTTAAATTGAAATAGAAATCAAATTTTCAAAGAAGAAAAATGATTTACGAAGGGAAAATATTTTCTAGAAAAAGTGTTTTCCAAAATACGTGTTTTCCAGAAAAAGTGTTATTCTCTAGAACATAATGTTGTCTAAAAAAAAGTATTTTTCAGAAAATATTTTCCATAAGAACAAGATTTTCGAAGAGAAAATATTTTTCAAATAACAAACTATTTTTCAGAGAAAAAATATTTTTTAGAAGAAAATGTTTTCCGAAAGAAAAGAAAATGAAGGAAAAATGATTTACAAAAGATCTATTTTTGCATGGAAAATTTTTGAAATATGTTTTTTTACCAAAAATCTATTTTTTGCATGGACCTTGTAAAATTATCAAAATATGTTTTCCTAAAAAGAAAATGATTGCAAAAAATAAGCAGAATTGTGAAAATTGTTATTCAATAAAAATATTATTTTTAAGAGTGCAATAAAATTATTTCCTTCTGAATAATCATTGAATGGATGAATTGTTTAATGGATTGGTGCACAAAATTCAATAAAATCTCAGGGTTCATTTAAAATGTTATCAAGGGGGTGACACTGAAATTGGTTAAATTCACCTTCAAAGAGGTTTTAAGTGTTATCATTGTATCTAAGCTCAATCGTCCATCGTCTAGCTAGGGTTGTGAGTCCGATCAGTTAGAACAAACGTTAGTACCAAGTCAACAATTAGAAATAACCTTAGAATTTCTCAATACCGTCCAGTTGTTCCCTGAAGATCACTGTGCCTCAATTCTGTTGGTTGTAGGCAATGTCTCAGTCCTCAATCCTAATCAAGCCCGTTGTGGGTAGTTGTATTGAGTTTTCATGAGTTATTTGAGTTAGTTCGAGTCCAATTTTTCAATGTCATATTTTCTTTAGATCGAGTTTACTCTTTTTCTACTAAGTCAAGTTAATTTGTCAAGTCTATAGAGGTGTCTGTCGCCCTTTCTGAATTTGATTGGATAAAGAAAATTTTTGAATACCTCGAGCGCATTGACGAATTAACTAATAATCTAGCTTCAATGATATATTTTTCTCCTGAACAAGAAGATAAGAGTCGGGCTCAAAAAAGCAAAAGTCATTGACCTCGGAACAGAAATAAATTCCTAAAGAGATTCAAATAGAAACCATCCTATCCCTAGAGGAATACAAGGGGATAATGAATTTTCTCAGAATTTTCAAAAGACTTGTTCACTTGGGTCTATGAGGATATGCTAGGTGTAAGCTTGGGTGTTGTTCAACATGGAATAGATACTCACTTGATGAGATGAAAATATTGATAGAGATGTTATAAAATATATCAGTGCTATCCTCACTACATATTGAGTTGCAAATCACATATTATCAGTCAATATGGGGGTACCATTTGAACTGATCCCTGATGATCGGTTATAATTCAAAGTCAAGGATTACTCTGTGTTCAAAGTTCAAGATCCGGAATCAAAAATCATCCTCCTATCGTCCTCAGATTAATAGAGCGGTTGAAGCAGCTAGTAAAAATCTCAAGACAATCATCGTGAAAATGTATCAATCACAAATCACACCGAGATTGGTCAAAGAAGTTACCATTCGCGTTATGGACATATTACACTTCAATACAGTCTTCCACTAGAGTCATTCTAGTGTATGATATAAAAGCAATCTTACCGGTTAAAAGGAAAAATCCTAGAAGTCAATTGTTAAAAACAGATTGGGTCTGTCAATGGAGAGGAGTCACTCGCATGTTTGACAAGAAAATCAAAGTTCATCACTTATAAGTCAAAGATCTAAGCATCAGACTACCCAAAAAAAATTTTGAGTACTCTTCCTCGATCATAGAAAGTTTGAACTCAATTGGAGAGATTCAATCATCAAGGAAATATTATCTGGAAAAACTGTTAGACTTCAAGATCATGATGGAATCAAATTACCAGAGTCAACCAACCTTGATCGGATAAAACGATACTATATTTAAGGAGGCAATCTTTGGCTGAATCAATTTTCCTGCTACCTAGTTCATTATCTCATTTCTCAGCCCTTTGCAGCCTTTTAAAAAAAAATGATGCATTTTTCTTTCTTAGCCCGATCACCTAACTTAGGGGAGGGAAAATTCGAACTACGTTTTGGTCTGATCCCAAAATTCTGGGGTACGTAGGCAATCTGAGAAGTTACTTCAGGCTCGACCGCATCAAAATAAAAAAAATATAGATTCCCCGACAAAGAAAAAATCTAACAAGAAATAATTTAAAAGAAAAAAAATTGTCAAAGTGGGGAAAAAAATTCAAGGAAAAAGAAAATAATTTAAAAGGAAATGTCACACAAGGGGCATTTGGGTTTTTGAGCCTCAAAATCCCTTTCTTTTTATACCCAGTCCTAAGCTTACCCATGAAAGTCCTCCTAAGTACCGTGCGAGAAGTCAAGGAAGATAGTAAAGCATGATCAGACAGCAACTCCAGAAGTTCAGAAGGGAAGAAGAAGAAAAAAATCTGCTAAGTTGAAAACCCAAAAAGGGCGGCTTAGGCAAAAATTAAGGCAAGCTCGCGATGTTAAAAATCTGAAAGGATGACCTTAGCAACAATCAAAGCAAGAAAAAAAGAAAAAAATTGTAAGCTCGCTAGATCGAAAACCTAAAAGGCGATCTAGGCAAAAGCTAGAGCATGCTCGCTAGATTGAAAACTGGAATAGGCAATCTAAACAAATCTTAGAGCTATTAAAAAATAAAAGAAAATCTCCGTTGAGTTGAGAAGTTGAAAAGGTAACCTGTGCCGAAATATCAAAAGTCCAGATGATCAAGTTTCAATACCCAGTTTGAACCAAATATAGACTCAGTGGATACAAGTATCTCGTCTATGATTGATCTGAAGAGTTTCATGTCCCTAAGCGAACCGACGGGGAGAAAGAACAAATTCTATGATGAATTTCAGAAAGAAATATTTTGTTCCAATTTCTTTGAGCCTGACTCAAAATCTTCAATATAAAAAATCAAAATTAAAAGTTAAACCTTTATTGCGCTTGCGGTAATCAAGGATTTCAAACTTTCATAATAAGGGCACTTCCTTTTTCTAAAGAGTACAGTTTCCCCCCTTACACTAGGGGCATTTATTTTCAAATTATGTTCAATTATCCCCAGTGCAATGTTCCTTGTCAAACTAGGGGCATTTTTGTTCTGATGCCTGGTCAATTTCAACCCCAAAAGATAAGGTTAACTTTGAATTAAAGGTTACTCTCTTTATAGCAATTTTGAAAACTCCTCAGATTCAAAGAGAGTTAAAATGTTTACCGGACCTTCATAAAATCCAACTTTTTATTAAAAAAAAAAAAATCAAATGCGAGGTTAATCCCCCGTTTGTTCCCTCAAAGCTTAGTTCATTATTCTTGCACCCTGGGCAGGTAGAATAAAACTTCCTAAAAAGGAAAAAAATTAGTTCATTACTCTTTCACTCCGAGTAGGTAGAGTAGAACTTCCAAAAAAAAATTAGTTTATTACTCTTTCACCCTGGGCAGGTAGAGTAGGACTCCCAAAACAATTAGTTCATTACTCTTTCACTCAAAGTAGGTAGAGTAGAACTTTTTCAAAAAAAAAAAAAATTAGTTCATTACCTTTCACCCTGGGCAGGTAGAGTAGGACTCCCAAAAAAATTAGTTCATTACTCTTTCACTCCGAGTAGGTAGAGTAGAACTTGCAAAAAAAAAAAAATAGTTCATTACTCTTTCACCCTGGGTAGGTAGAGTAGGACTCTCAAAAAAATTATTTCATTACTCTTTCACTCAGAGTAGGTAGAGTAAAACTTCCCAAAATAATTAGTTCATTACTCTTTCACCCTGGGCAGGTAGAGTAGGACTCTCAAAAAGCTTAGTTCATTACTCTTTTACTTCGAGTAGGTAGAGTAGAACTTTCCAAAAAAAAAAAAAAGCTCATTACTCTTTCACCCTGGGTAGGTAGAGTAGGACTCCTAAAAAATTAGTTCATTACTCTTTCACTCCGAGTAGGTAGAGTAGAACTTCCAAAAAAAATTAGTTCATTACTTTTTCACCCTAGGCAGGTAGAGTAGGACTTCTAAAAAGCTTAGTTCATTACTCTTTCACTCCGAGTAGGTAGAGTAGAACTTCCAAAAAAAAAAATAGTTCATTACTCTTTTACTCCGGGTAGGTAGAGTAGAACTTCCCAAAAAAAATTTAGTTCATTACTCTTTCACTCTGAGTAGGTAGAGTAGAACTTTCCAAAAAAAAAAAAAATTAGTTCATTACTATTTTACCCTGGTTAGGTAGAGTAGGACTTCTAAAAAATTAGTTCATTACTCTTTCATTCCGAGTAGGTAGAGTAGAACTCTCAAAAAAATTATTTCATTACTCTTTCACTCAGAGTAGGTAGAGTAGAACTTCCCAAAATAATTAGTTCATTACTCTTTCACCCTTGGCAGGTAGAGTAGGACTCTCAAAAAGCTTAGTTCATTACTCTTTTACTTCGAGTAGGTAGAGTAGAACTTTCCAAAAAAAAAAAAAAATTAGTTCATTACTATTTTACCCTGGTTAGGTAGAGTAGGACTTCTAAAAAATTAGTTAATTACTCTTTCATTCCGAGTAGGTAGAGTAGAACTTCCAAAAAAAATTAGTTCATTACTCTTTCACCCTGTGCAGGTAGAGTAGGACTTCTAAAACGCTTAGTTCATTACTCTTTCACTCCGAGTAGGTAGAGTAGAACTTCAAAAAAAAAAAAAAATAGTTCATTACTCTTTCACTCCGGGTAGGTAGAGTAGAACTTCCCAAAAAAAATTTAGTTCATTACTCTTTCACTCCGAGTAGATAGAGTAGAACTTTCCAAAAAAAAAATTAGTTCATTACTCTTTCACCCTGGGCAGGTAGAGTAGGACTCCTAAAAAATTAGTGCATTACTCTTTCACTCTGAGTAGGTAGAATAAGACTCTCAAAACAATATAAATTCATTACTCTTTCACTTAGAGTAGGTAGAGTAGGGCATTTAACTTTCTCCCAACTTTTACTCAGATTTGTCTCAAATATCATTCAAATTTTCTCGAGTTATGGTTTACTTAGATTTTACTCAATTTCACACAGTGCACACACTTGCACATTTGTTCTTTTAGTCAGGGAGAATTCTCTAAAATTCAAGGATCTGACACTGGCAGTGAGAGCTCACGCTCAAGGACCTGACAACCTTTTAATTCGGGGAGAGCTTTACCCTCAATGATCCGAACACCTCGACGAATTGCTAAATCAGACTGCAAAATGAATTGTCACTAGCTTTGGCATTCAAATATCGCACTATCTACTGTAGACACCCCATTTTTGCACCCGCCTGACTTGGCGATCCGTCACTCGGTTGCTGTGGATTCCTAATGATGAGCATAAAGAACTCGAAAGCTTGAGAGAAGCATCCTTCTAATTTTATGCCTTTCTTTCTCCTTGCCACGCGACATAGAATTACGCACGCTTAGGATCGCTACATCATACATCAACTTAGCAAGCATGTACGCTTAGGTTCGCTACACATTTGGATAACTTAGAGACCTCGTTACGCTAGGAAAACATGACCTCGAGACTTAGAAATAATCACGTTGCAATTGAAAGAAACTACATGCCAAAATTCACCTAAATGGACAAAAATAAAAAAAATGACGAAAATACCCCTTATGAATTTCGGACCTCCGAAAAGTCTCGAAAGTACATTCATTGTACTCAGAATGAGATTTCGAGTCTAACGAGACCCAAATCGATGAAATCAGAGAAATTTATGAAAAAATTGAAAAATGACCAAAATGCCCCTCGACCTCCAAACCCAACTTAGAGATCTCGATCCTTAGGAAAATATAATAAAAATTAAAATCAAATTAAAATTAAATAATTAAAACTTAAAATTTAATTTAAAATTAAACAATTAAAATCTAATCCAAAATTAAAAAAAATTAAAACTTAAAATTAAACAATTAAAATCTAATTCAAAGTTAAAAAAAGATTAAAACTTAAAATTTAATTCAAATTTAAACAATTAAATTCGGATTCCGAATTTAAACAATTAATTTGAAAACTTTAAACTAAAATTTAATCAACCCATCAACGTAAACAAGAATCCAAGCAATCAATAATATTTAAATCAAATTGACCAATCAACATGTAAATTAAAAGCGATCAACCAACCTAAAAATAAAACTGACTAATCAACATTCAAATCAACCAATCAACTTGAAATTAAAATCCAAATCAACCAATCAACGTTCAAATTGAAATTAAAACAAACTAGCCAACGAATCAATCCAACCGATAAACTTAAAATAAAAACCTATGCGATGTGTGGGATCACTTTCTCTATGAAGCCCAAAAAAGATTAGAAGCAAAATCTCTACCTTCCTAGGTACGGTCAACAAAGTTAGAAAGAATAAAAAATAATATCAAATCAAATCAAAAAAAGAAGAAACAAATAAAAAAGCAAGTAAAAGAAAACATAAAAAAGGAAAGAAAGAGAAAACAATTAGAAACTATTGTTTATAAGAAGAGCCATAGGTCCTCTTGAGGGAGGAGGCTTTTCTTTTTGAAAATAAAAAGGGCTGACAGACAAAAGAGGAAAGAGCTGACGTTTTTTGGAGAATAACCAAGGGAAAAAAGAGAGAAAAAGAGAGAAGAAAAGGAAAAAAAGGAGAAGGACCCCATTGGTTTTCATCTTCTCCAACTGTTACAGTCCATTGCTGCCCCTTCTTCTTCCCAGAAAAATCTGCAACACCACAGCCCCTTGTAGCCCCGAAACTTTCCTAAATAGCACCCCCTTTTGCTGTCCCATTCGTTCTCCCTTTCTTAGACTATTGGCAGCCCCAAACCACATCCCTTCTTCACCATTAACAACTCCAAACAACACCTCATTGCTGTCCCATTCACGTCCTCTCAGCCATTACGCAGCACCATCTCCATTGTCTCTACTGCACCAACGCTCTCGCCATTACATCATCTACAGCAGCCATGCTGCCATAATCTCCCTCACAGCAACAGCTACACCAACGCCCTCACTGTAACAGCCTCTTAAGCTGTCATCTTCTGCTCCAGCACAGCCAGTAACCCCTCCTTTTGCTATCTTTGATGCCCCAAATGCCCTTCATTGGCAGCCCCGTGTCAGTCCAAAACCAGCCCCAATCGTGGCTCCTTATCCCCCAACATAGCCTCCATTAGCAGCACGGCAGCCCCATTGTAATAGCCTTGCCTTCCACCTCTTAAACGATCCCAACAACACACCCCTCTTCGTCAGTTTTCTTCTCTTCTCATGAGGGCTTCAGAATGCAGCCACTGTTTACTTTTCACTTCGCCTTGACATTCTCAACAGCAGCAATAGACGTTCTGAAGGAACCATAGCCGGCCACCACTCCACCATTGAGGTAAGTTTGATGTAATTCCAATTTTTTTTCTTTTTGTTCTTTTTCTCCTAGTGATGTGCTCTTCCTCATTTTATTTTATTTTATACCATATTAGAGTTTTCCATTGTTTTAGTATAGTGATTATCATAAAGCTTAGGGTATAGGAAGTTTGGCCTCTTATGAGTTGTTTTCATATTAATAGGACTAGGAATTATTATTATTTTTATTATTTTTATTATTATTATTTTTTTTTTGAAATTCATGGTCGCCACGGTTAAGTCAATTTTTATACGATGAAATTATGCTTATTTGAATCTTTTTGATGGTTTTCATGTTTAGAAACGGATAATCATTTAAATTGATGGATTGTGATGAATGATGCTATGCAATGAGTTACTCATGAAATTGATGAATATTCCA
This sequence comes from Akebia trifoliata, assembly GCF_017979445.1. Taxonomy (NCBI): domain Eukaryota; kingdom Viridiplantae; phylum Streptophyta; class Magnoliopsida; order Ranunculales; family Lardizabalaceae; genus Akebia; species Akebia trifoliata. Next base: position 30,780,523 of record NC_141385.1, on the reverse strand, counting down.
AACGAACTTTTTGTAAATCTGAAAGTTGGCATATATCTCTCTCTTGTTGATTTTGGGACTTTGCTTATGTGAGTAATTTGTCAATCTAGAAATTTCAATAATCTGAAAATTCACACATTACATGTGTGTTGAAATTTTCTACTCAAATTTGCAATATTCTATCCCGAAAATTCCATGTTCATATTCCCTATTTCGAAAAGTTCGTGATCACAAGTTTCCATCTTGTGGGAGGGTTAATATTTGGTGCTTTCTAATACGAAATTTCATATTTTACAATTGTAAGAAAGTCCATATTTAGAAATTTCACATTTTTGATAATTATCCAATTCAGTAATTTTGCACTCTATTTTTTAGAAGTTCTATGTGGATTTGTAATTTACTAATTGGGAAATCTCATGTTCTTTAGTAATTTTCCATGTTGAAAAATTATTTTTGTAAACTTCTAATTTGGTAACTCATTGTTTTGTATATTTCTAATTTGGGAGGTTTCATCTCTCTAATTTAGAAATCTCATGAGTTATCAATTTGGAAATTTTACATTTATAATTTTTTAATTTAGAAAATTTTTGCGAATTTCTATTGTTATTGATTCAAATAATATTTGCATGAGGATTTACAGTTAGTTTCAGATCATGGATTATAGAAGGCTTTTTCAAATATTTCCCTTTTGTGCAGAATTTGAGGATTATATGATATTTGGAGAATATTGGCCTTGAGATTCGTTTAGCATATTCGATATAGTTTGATGATGACAGTGATGATGATCGAACCATAATCTTGACTTTAGTCTTTATCCGTTGACCATAGCATATTTTGGATCGTAGTAGAGACCGATCATCTCGATAGGGCGGGTTCGGTGGCTAATACCTTCCGAAACCCGTAATCTGACCCCTTACCCATTTCTCTGATCCATGGACCGACCCGATCCATTTCGGAGTCATTATGGTTCCTAGACCTAAACTAGGTGGCGACTCCTTATTCCCTAAAAGCCCCCAATTTGGTGGAAAAAAGGTCGAGGCGATTTCATCTACCAAAATAGATTTGTTATCTAGTTTGCTTCAACCCTCTGCCAAAGAGGGGCATCTGTAGACACCCCATTTTTGCACTCGCCTGATTAATCAACTCGTCAATCCGATCGCAATGATTCCCAATGATAGATGTGTATTCCATTACTTTGTTTTGTTACCAGATGTGTTTCAGAAATCCGGATGAGGTATCTCGAATTGAAAAACCTTAGAAACCACGCTACGCTAGGAAAATACGACTCTAGAAATATAGAAATCATCATCTTGCAGACCAAAAAGAAGTTTCACGATAAAAATCACTAAAAATTGACCAAATTACTAAAATACCCCTAACCTCAAAACAACCATAGAGCCTACGTTACGATTAGAAAAACCCTCTCAAACACATAAAACAACAAATCGAAACCAAATAAATCATTTCATCAATTTTAACAGAATTCGACAAAATTACGAAAGTGCCCCTCATAAAGTTCACAGCCATTTCACACAAAAAATTTCATAAATGACACAAACTAAAGTCAAGATATTAAAAGTCAACCAATTAAGACTAAAGTCAAAATATTAAAAGTCAATCAAATAAGACCAAAAGTCAAAATCATAATAAAATTCTAATTAAATAATAACTCTATCTAATAGAGTTCTAACTAAAAAATAATTTACCTAAAACAATTCTAATTAAAACACAACTCTACCTAAAACAAGTCTAATTAAAACACTAACTCCATCAAAATCAACCCCTAAAAAAATCTATAAATAGAGGTGCTCACACCCTATTTTCGTATCAAATCAAAAATCCTAAGAGAAATAGGTCTAGAAGTCCCCCTAGCCTCCCATAAACCTTAGTTTTGGAACCCCAACTCCTTACCTAACATCCCGCCTTCGATTTTAGCCTAAGAAACACCTAAAAGCCTTCCAAAAATATCCTAAAATCTACAACAAACTCGAAGAGTTCAGATCCAAAAATAAGGAGATACCTTGCCTCGGAGATCGAAAATCAAATCCAGAGACAGAACGAAGTAAGAAGTATGGTACAAGGAGTAACTTTTATCGGATCTGAGGGAACAAAGTTTGCTATCGGAAATGTATAATTTTTTTTATTATTATCTAGGTTTTTAGCAATGTAACCTATTTTGGAAGTTAGTAGAGACCGATTTTGACCGGGCGGAGTTGGTGCCTAACACTTTCCAACCCCGTAACATGATCCCCGAATTCAGTTTTTTCTGTTCTAGATTAGTCCTTTATCTATTTAAAGTCATTGATCGGTTCCTAGACCATAATAACTAGGTGGCGACTCCCAAACCTTAAAGGTCAAAAGCGGATCCGCGCACCCCGCGGATCGAGGGCGCTTTCACTGGAACATGATAGCTTTAAATTAACTCATTAAGTTTAACAGATACTCATGATAAGGCTTCAACTTTTTATCCCTAGTTTTTCATTCCTCTAACGACTGATGTGTGACCAAGGCTGAATCTCCAAAAACTTCAATTTCTGTAATGCCTAGATTCAAAGCAACTTCAAGCCTAGCGAAGAACGCTTCATGTTTAATTGTATTATTGGTGTTGGAGAAAGCTAACTTAATAGCGATAGGAATGTGACATCCTTTAGGAGAAAACATAACTGTCCTTACTCCATACCCATTCTGATTAGCGACCCCATCAAAGTATAGCTGCCATGTTTGATTCTGCGGTTCTTCTTCAATATGCAAGATATTCTCATATGAGAACTGATCAACAGGCCTTATTCCTTCTACCATTGGATGATCTGCCACAACTCTCCTCTTGATAGATTTCTGTGTAACATGTATGATGTCAAATTCTAATAACAACAACAACCATCGTGCGGTTCTCCCTGTTAGTACCGGTTTCTCGAAAAAATATTTGAGAGGATCCATCTGAGATAACAAGATAGCTGAATGAAAGTGCATATAGTGCCGGAGTCTCTAAGTAGTCCACACCACTATCAAGTAAGTTTTTTCGAGGGCCGAATATTTTCGTTCATACTCTAACATCTTTTTGTTGATATAGTAAATTGTCCTTTCTTTGCAATTACCTTCGTCATACTGTGCAAGCATGCATCCCATAACTTCTTCTGTGACTGACAGATAAAGAAGAAGTAGTTCACCCGATGTAGGTGGAACCAAGATAGGTGGATTCAAGAGATATTCCTAGACTTGATTGAAAGCCTTTTGACATTGTTTGTTCCAAACTGTTGGTTCATTCTTCTTAAGAAGCTTGAAAATAGGTTCACAGATATTGATGAGTTGAGCGATGAATCTGCTGACATACTGGATTCTGCCTAAAAAACCTCGAATCTACTTTTCAGTCTTAGTCGGTGGCATTTCTTGGATAGCTTTAATCTTCACAAGGTCTACTTCAATCCCTCTTTGACTAACCACAAATTCCAACAATTTTTCAGAAGTTACTCCAAATACACATTTCTGTGGGTTGAGTCAGAGTTGGTACTTTTGAATCCTTGTGAGAAACTTTTTTAGTGCAGCAACGTGCCTTAGTCGTTCCTTAGACTTGATTATCATATCATCTACATAAACTTCGACTTCCTTGTGTATCATGTCGTGCAGTAAAGTCGTAGCTACTCTTTGATAGGTGGCTCCAACATTCTTCAAACCAAAATGCATAATCTTGTAGCAAAAGGTTCCCCACTGTATGATGAACGACATTTTTTGCATATCCAGATGATCCATTTTTATCTGATTGTACCCAGAAAAATCATCCATGAAAAAAAATAATGCGTGCTCTGCCATACTATCTACTAGAACATCTATGTGTGGTAAAGGAAAACTATCTTTTGGACTTGCTTTGTTTAGCTCTCTAAAGTCCACACACATTTTTACTTTTCCATTCTTTTTAGGTACTGGGACGACATTAGCAATCCACTCAGGGTATTCTACTACTTTCAAAAATCCGGCGTTAACTTGCTTTGTAACTTCTTTAATCTTTAGAGTCCATTTTAGCTTCATACGTTGAAGTTTCTGTTTGATTAGTCGAGCATCAGGATATAATGGAATCTGATGTTGTACAATATCTGTGCTTACTCCTTGCATGTCCTCGTAAAACCACACGAATACATCTTTGAACTTTCTGAGCAAGTCTACTATCCCTTTACGGTCATCGAAAGATAAAGTGATCACAATCCGAATCTCTTGAGGATTTTCTTTTGTTCTGAGGTTGATAACCTCTACTTATTCCATTAGAGGTTGAGCCTGACGTTCATTTTCTTGTTCAAGTAATTTGATTATTTTAGGGGGAGGTTCTTCATCAGAAGACTCTCCCTCCAAAGTCAGATTATTAGTTAAATTATTATTGTACTCAGGGTAATCAAAAATTTCTTTCATTTCATTAAAAAGAGATGGGGTAACATGACTTATTGCAAACTTCACGGACTCACTTGACTTAGTGAAAATAACAGACTCACCTGACTCAGCAGAAATAACTAAATTACCTGATTCAACAGAAATAAAAGACTCATCAATCATGTTGGACTGAACAGGACTAATAGGACTGACAAAATCAATTTCGACATGTAGCACAAGACTCATTACATGATAATTGGCCAGAAACCTGACCGCGGGCTTGATTATAGACTGAGGATTTGAGGTCCCCTTCTCGATTGACAACACTAATACACTATGATCTTTAATGAACAACTGATCAATGTTAAGGGAGTCCAGGTTGAGTTGCCAATCTTCAACTTCCTTTTCTTCCACTCCTGTGCTTGTTTTCTTTTCAGGCCAATCCATACTGAAGAAGATTTCAAACCTCGATAGATGAGTACCCATGATGTGATCAATAAATGGCTATAGGAACCCATAGTATCGAAAATCTTCTCATTCTTTTATGAAATATCCATTCAAGGTCTTACGATAAAACTTCATTCTAATCAGATCCGTGGTACGCCCTTATCTTTTTGCAATTGCCTTGTCATGTTTATTCTTCCAATATTAGGCCCAATCTTCCTTAATAGGTTCATACCCTAACCCGAATATGCCGACGACTTCCTTAATGACTGGTGTTTCTTTGATACCTTGTTGCTTGCGACCTAAGCCCATACCAGGAAAAAACATCATGTTCTTGAACATGTTAGCCATATAGCAATTGGAGTATTTTTGATAGGAAAATATCCTTTTACCAAGTGATCCAATTGGACTGAGCATGTCTTTTCGAATTCAAACATGCTGAGTTGTACCTCCTGTTGTTCTGGCTGAATCTCAAGCAGCAACTCACTCTTGATCTCTGTACTGTTTACAATCCCTACAATCTCAGCATCACCGTGATAGGTGATTACTAGTCTATCTTTAATAAATTTAACTTCTGATATAGCATGGAAAGTATGGCTTTGATTTGGTGTAGCCATGGTCTTCGTAACAATAGATTAAAAGAAGACTGGATATCTAAGACCTAAAATTCTAGAGAAAATTCAGCTATGCCTGTGGACAATCGAAGGTGCAAAATTTCAAGTACATTCCTCTTAGTGTTATCATATGCCCTAACACCCTGATTAGTGGGCTTGAGATCTTTAGCTTTAAACTCGAAGCAAGTAGCAGTCTTCAAAGGACAAACATTCAGTGCACTACTGTTATCAATTAAAATCAGAAGTACCCTCATCCCGTTGCAGTCAACTGTAATGTGTAACGGCTTAGTATGGCTTGCTCATTCTTTTGAGAGATCTGAGTCTGAGAAAGACAGTATATTTTTCACATAAATTGTCCCTACTATACTAGCCAGCTGATCTGGAGAAGTATCGAGGGAGACTTGGGCTGTACTTAGTGCTTTGAGAACGGTCTCCCTATGGGTAGTGGAAGCCATGAGCAAATCCCACATTGAGATATTGGCCTTAATCTCTTCAATTGGTTGATCACGGAGTCATCTTCTTCAATGTTCTCTTTAATGGGATCTATTTCTTTTTTTTTCCAAGGCTGCAGGATTGTCAACACAGAGTTCTGGTGGTTTAAAGAGATTTCCTCCTCGGGTCATATGTCTAACTTCATCGTAGGAGAAGGAGAAAGACTCATCTTCTTTAATCAACAAGTATGGATTTTCATCTGTCAAAGAGACAAGGCTTCTTGGGTTCATTTGAGCCAATAGGTAACTAGTGAATGCGGGGCTACTGTAACGAGGTGGGGATAGACAGTATGCATCGTCTAAGGCTAGATCGAAGGGCTCGTGACTCGTGGTGAAGACTTAGTCGGCGAAAACTACTCCGACGATGGGGCAACTAGATGATTTTACTTGGAAGGGATGGGTGAGATATACAGGGTCAAATGGTAATTGGGTATTGGAAATCATGTTTAGGGCTGGTGGAGGTTGATAGGTAGGTAATGGATTAGTGGTGACATTTGGTGATGTTGGACTAGGGATGGTGACTTTTTTTTATTGTCGATAAGGTTTTGAATGGTATGGCTCAAGGTGATACATCGATCAGTGTGATGGCCAGAGTTTTGATGGAACTCGCAAAACAAGTTAGAGTTGCGTCCAATTGGTAAGAAATTTGGTAAAGGTTGGAATTGGATAGGGATAAGAAGCCCTTTTTTCATCAATTTGTGAAGAACTACAGTAAGACTCATTTCTAAATTGGTAAACTGACAAGGAGTTTGAGGTTGACTTGGGTGAACCTGGTTATTAGTCCGGTCTAGGGGTTGAGCTGAGGTAGCTGATGTATAGCTATGTAGACATGGTTGGTACTGGGTTTGGAAACAAAAGAGTTTTTGGACCTATTGTCTGAGGAATTAGAAAGAACCCCAGAGTCAAAGCGTCCTTAAGTTGAATTTCAGCTTGCAATAGGGACTCAAAAGTAGGAAGATATTGGGCCACTAGGTGCTGAGCATATCCTTGTGTGAGGTTCTTTAAGATAATCGCTACTTGTTCCTTTTCTGAGGGTCGATCCCACATTTGAGCAGCCTTGGCCCTTCAACGACCAATGAAATTAGTGAATGTTTCCCCATTTTTCTATTTAGTTGACTCCAAATCCCTTCTTGAAGTCTCAATCTCGGTATTGTATTTATATTGATGCCAGAAAGTTTTTGACATATTCTCCCATATACCTACTATAGTTGGATCTTGAAACATCAACCATCGTAGAGCTAATCTTGATAGAGTTCACTGAAATAACAATGTCATCTGTTCATCACTAAGCCCCATAGTGCGCATGTTAGTAACGTACACATTAAGATGCATTTTTGCACAACCTATCCCATTGAACTTGTCCATTTCAAGCATCACAAATTTCTTTAGCAGATAAATTCTAGGGATACAATTCAGGGTTTCAATGCCTGTTGTAATTTCATCGTTACCCTTTATATTCTTCAGGGCGGACTCCAACTGAGACATCCTGTTGGTTAACACTGGATTTTCATCGAAATATTCTTCATCTCCGTCAAGTTCAAAGACCTCATGCGCATATCTTGTTGCATTTTATTTTACCCTTTTCCCGTTTGGATCTTCATGGGGATTGTCCTTTGATTCTGAAATCTATTTTAAAACTTCTAATTTGCCTCTTATACTATTGATATCATTGACAATGGCTTAAGATCTTACGGATCTCTATAAGCTTAGATTCCGAAGTCATTTTTGCCTGTTGACTTGGTGCTGTCGTTCGCTCTAACCGATTGGACTTACGACTCCAACTAGGAGGTGGACGCTTGAATTTGGATGCAATGATAATCCTAGACACCCCATCAAAGATAAATTTAATCAATTTTAGCGTTACCCCCTTGATAACATTTTGATGAGTCATTGAAGTTGTGCACCTATCCATTAAATAATCCATTCATGCAATGTTCATTTCAAATAAATGTTTATTCAAAAGAAAAATAGCTTTATTGAAAGTATCGAAAATTGTTGACAAAAAAATTTTCATTGAATAACATCTTTTTGACTTAAATTATTTTTTTACATAGAACTATCAAGTTTGATCCTCTTGGCTTTAACAACTGGCTCTTTGAATTCTGTCGGTCCGTCTGAATACCTTAAGATGCGTTTGTTCCAAGCCTTCTCAATGTAATGCACTAACTTTTCAGTCAATGACTCGGGAGGGAAGAAAGTTTTGTGTTGAGGTAAAGATAACTCTATAGATACGTCGTACTACTCTGGGATCAATGCAGGTTTGTAGAAAGATGTTTCTTTTAGTCTAATCAAATGAACATAATAGGATATTTTGGTTCTTATGACAGGGGGATCAGTTATCCACCAAGGGCATCTTAAATCAATATGACAGGTAAGGCGAGAATCCAACCATTTTCTCCAAGCCTTGACTGAGTTATGACGCACTAACAAGTTTCTTTTGGAAAAGTGCTCTAGCCCATACTCGAGGTTTGAAGGGACATCTACAATTTGGAGATGGTCGTAAAGCCACATATGGCATCTAATTTTGAGAAAGTTTCAGCTAGGATAAGAGGTACAGGGTTAGCTTTTCTTGAAAGTTAAGAGGCTATATCTATGAAGGACTCTCATGGATAGTTTGGCCATTACTTTTGGAGGTCAGCATGTATTAGGCTAAGATTCTCAAGCATAGACGGTAATCTCTAGTGGCTTGCCAGGTTTCTGATTTTACATTGACGGGATGACTGCGGGAGCGATATGGGCCCAGTAAAGGTACTAAATCCAATCTCCTGTTATGGACTAGGGCCTTGGCTTCTTCTTTCGAAATGTTCAGTCCCTTAGCGAGGTCACCAGAATATCCTGTCTCAATGAGGGCATGACTAGAGGTCCTGAAGTGGATATCCCCATAATGCCACAATAATTCTCATGAATGGGGCATAAGTGCATACGCCTAATATGGAATATGTAAAGGTAAGGGTTCCAACGTTTAGTCATAGCACGTAAGAGGTTCCAATCTATCTCAAACTTATGGAAGTATAGAGCACATCTCAACATGAATTTCCCGAAGTTGATTTTCTCTACAGGGTGCATCCCTATGATGGTTGTCTGACACAAAAAGGTGTTTTAGTACATTTTCAAGGTCCATGTAAAATATATCATTGTAAGTCATTTTTTCATAAAAAACTAAATCATTGGTAAATCATTTTTCCTTCATTTTCTTTTCTTTTAGAAAGCATTTTCTTTTGGAAAATATTTTTTTTTTGAAAAATATTTTTCTTCTAAAAAATATTTTTCTTCTTTTTAAAATGGGTTGAAACCCGAATTAGAAATATGTTTGAGTACCATTTTGATTTGAATGGTCCAACTCATCATGATTGTTGAATCGAGACGGACTGGATCATTATGAATCATTACCCATTTAAAATGGATTCTTTATTGGGTTGATGCACCTAGTGATACATTAATTTTGAATCAGGTTTAAATAGAAAGATTACTCCTTGAGGACAAAATCGTACATTCCTGATCTCATCATTTGTAAGGTTTATTTCCAACAAACAACTTGGAAATACTCACGATAAGTTTGAGTCGTGACCTATATGGAGGTTTTTAGACTCTAGGTTTACTACGTGCAATGCAATTTATCTGGCCACCTTTGTCCAAGTGCACCTATATACCTCTCGATACGTGGTGAATTGATTTGATATACCATATAGGTGATAATCTAAAATTTCAACCCACTTTTTTGAAGTCAAAAGTAACAAATTTAATCCCCAGTGAAGTTGCCACTAAAAGCTCCCTCGATCCGCGGGGTGTGCGGATCCGCTTTTGACTTTGAGATTTGGGAGTCGCCACCTAGTTATTACGGTCTAAGAACCAATCATTAACTCAATATGGATAAAAATAAATTATCTACAAAAAGAAACTAAGTCTAGGGATCACGTTACGGGATTGAAAGGTGTTAGACATCAACCCTGCTCGGCAAAAGTCGGTCTTTAATATTTTCCAAGAAGATTACATTGCTAAAAAAAAATCTAAAATAAATAGATAAAATAAATAAAAAAAATAAAGAAAAGTATACCTATACGATCACAATAAGTCATTCCCTCAGAACTGGTACAGTGGTTCTTCGTAAGATATTACTCGCTTCTTTTTTATCACTGGATCCACTATAGATCTCCAAGATGAAGTGCCTACTTCTTAGATCTGAGTGTTTCCTAAATTCTTTTGATGGATTTTTGGGTGTTTTGTGAAGAGTTTCTTGGAGTTTGTGAACAAAAATTAGGATTTTGATGATAGGTAAGAGGTTAAGGCTTCAAAATCAGAGTTTTGGAAAGGTTAGGTAGGTTTTTTGACCTATTTTTTCTAAGATTTTCTTTGACCTACGAAATTAGTTTGTGGAGGCTTTCTATTTATAGAGTCTTTAGGATAGAGTTAGTGTTTGATTAGGTTTCTTTTAGGGTTTTAATTAGGGTTTTGACTTTAGTCTTATAAGATTGACTTGGTCTTTTTAGATTAGGATTTTAATTAGGGTTTTGACTTAAGTCTTATGAAATTGACTTGGTTATTTTAATTAGGGTTTTAACTTAAGTCTTATGAGATTTACTTGATTTTTTTAGATTAGGGTTTTGACTTAAGTCTTATGAGATTGACTTGGTTTCTTTAGATTAGGATTTTGACTTAAGTCTTATGAGATTGACTTGGTTTACATTTTTAAATTAATTTTATTAAGGTTTTACTTTATGTTATTTAATATTTTATTTATTAATTTTAAAATTAAAAATTTTAAAAATTAGAAAATTACCATTTTACTTTTTTGGCATGAAATGATAGTTAACCCTTATGAGGGGTATTTTCATAAAATTTTCAAATTTGGTGAAAATTGGCGAAATGATTTTTTTGATTTCATTTTATTATTTTATGTATTTGAATGGATTTTCTTAAGCATAAGGGGGCTTTAAGGATGTTTTGATGTTAGGGGTATTTTGGTAATTTGATCATTTTTTAGTGATTTTTATTATAAAGCTTCTTTTTGTTTGCAAGATGATGATTTCTATATTTTTGGGATTATATTTTCCTAGCGTAGCATGGTTTCTACAGTTTTGTTAGTTTGAGATACCTCATTTGAATTTCTAAAATATATCTACTAACAAATAAAGCATTGGAATAATCATCCATCATTGGGAATCGTCGCGATCGGGTTGACGAATTGATCAATTAGGCGAATACAAAAATGGGGTGTCTACAACTTGTTCCTTTTTTTCCTTTCTTCTTCTTTTTTTATTCTTTTCCTTCTTTGAGTCCTTAGTGAGTTATGAGAGTATATTATTAAATTGAAAAATATTTAAAGAGAATGGGAGTTGAGTAGAAGAAAGTTGAGAGATCTTTTTGACTTAGACTTGGTATCATTTTTTACGAGGTGATGAGAATATTTATAGGGATGAAAGATTACTTTTGAGGGTAGGATAGGGTGAGAAGGTAGAAAAATAAAGAATGGCATGAGGGTTGAAGGTGAGGTTGAAATTTAGAGTTGAGATGATGGTATTTGTGAGATGGGGGTAAATGGATGGTTTTTTTTATTCAAATGGTTTGGATCTTTTCCAACCCATTTGGGTTGAGTATTTGATGAGGTGAATTGATGTGGTGTTTGGTTGAAAAAATATGATTAAGTGTTAGGTGAGATGAGGGGGTATGGTATTTGATTAAAAGAATGGGTTATGTAAGGAGTTAGGTGATTTAGGTTTCGAGGAGGTGAAGATGATGGTGACAAGTGTCCAAAGGATATGGAGAGTGTTTAGGTGAATTGATTGGAAGGAAGGGATGTGAAAATGACTTGTGAGAATGGGTTAAAGGTGAATAATGAAGGGAGGTGTGGGTTGGTAGTTGTATTAGAGAAATGTGATGAATTAGATTTATGACATGGAGTATAGAGGGTGGCATTATTAAAGAAAAGTGATGGATTAGGTTGGGTGTAATGATTTTTAAGAGGTAAGTTGTGGTAAGGATAAGTATCCATTTGATGATCAAAGGTTGATTGGTTGATGTGGATAATGGTTTATAGATTAGGGTTGTGGATGTGGGCTTTCGTATGTTGGGCTTAGGTTTCTAGGAAATATTTAGTTTGTTAAATTTTGTTCATTTCTTGGTAGGGCTTAATAAGTTTAAAAGTGAGTGGATTTTAGGATTTTGGTTATGTGGATTTAGGGTTAAGCTAAGTTGGGTGAGGTGAGAAATGATTTTTGGGGGATTGAGGCTTGGTGGGCTTTAAGCAGACTTGGGGCACTTTCGATTTCGAGAGTGGAGCGGTAAAATATGGGGAAGGTAGGGGGTGTGCCGAGTCTTATTGTTGTTCCATTAAACCTTTTGGGGTCTTAGGAACCTTTGATTTGATAAAAATGTCACCTTTTGACGATTTGAACTTTTTAGGTCAATTAGCGACTTTTATTGGAAATATTAATTTTTTGGGTCCTTTTGAGTTGCAGCCTGTTCAAATTAGAATGTCTACATCTACTCTTTGTAGGAGTTGCGTGCAAAAACTACAAAGAATGCTTTGTTAAAATACGACTTTAAAACACCGAGTAGATCGACGACTTTTATAGAAAATGGCTACCCAACCACGAGGTCTAATAGGATTTACCTTATTAATTCCTTGATCTCGATGGCACGAAGCTCATTTGAGATCTTGGATTTGATGAAAATTTGATGAGTTTTGAAATTTGGATGTTTTTTGTCGTGTTTTGACAAATTGGAATTGAATACAACTTGAAAAGGTTTTTGAAATTCTTTTGATTTTTGATCGATTTTTTTATTTTTGAATTTTTTAACTAATTAAATTTTTTGTATTTTTTTTACTGATTCATGTATGGTGCACGGATGCCGTTTTGATTAAGTTCATCCGTTCTTGGAAATTCTTGGTATTTGAAACTCACTTCTTTATTCTAATTTCTTTTGTAGTATCCTTTTCTTTTTGAAATGCTTGCCATGAGAACAATCGAAAACATTTTGAATTGCCTCATTTTTTCCTTTTATGATGTTTTCATGGAAGTGATTAGGAACCTTTTGAATTGTCTTATTTATTTATTATTATTTTTTGTTTATTTTTTAATTCTTTCATTTTGTTGAACATGGTTGTGGTGAATAAATGATTGCTTGGTTTGAGTTTTAGTGGATGGTGAGAATGTGGTTTGGCATTTTATGGGATGGGGAATAAGGTTTGGGTTCTTAGGAGGTGGTGATTGGCTTGGGATGTGGTTATGATTTTTTTAGGGAAATGTATGGCTGTTGAAGGTATTTTTGGTCGAGTTTATGGTGGAGTTTGAGGTTGGGTGGTAATGTTCAAGGGTTGTTATGGTAGTCTTGTGGGTGTTTGAATTGTGTCGGGGTGAGTGGGGACAAATATGGATATTTTGACCGAAGTTGGTGATGCTTTGTATTAGAAAAAGGTGTGGATTGGTTATGGGTTATGATGGAAGATTGTGGATAGGATTAATGAGCTTAATGGTGGCGTTGGAATGATTGTGAATGGGGATGATGTAGGGACTGTTTTGAACGAGTTGGAGCTTGTTTTAAGGCAAAAATTATGGGTGGTTTGGAAATGTTGATTTTGGTGGGTGAATTGATTTGGTTGGGGGATGGAGTTTGAATGGATTGATTTTTGGTTTTGGTGGATAAGATGAACATGGTAGGATTGGTCTAGGGGTTGTTAGTGGGAATGGTAATGCTGAGTCGAATTTCTGTTGGATAAGAGGTGTGGTGGATGTTTTAGGTTGATGAACTATTTGGGAGTCAAAATTTTAAAATTGGATGGAAGGTTGGAAAGGTTTTGTGGTTTGGGATGTTGAATGACTAGGTGGTGGTTTTGGGATTTGGTGGGGATGTGAGTGAAATGGGTGTCATGATGAAGGACATGGTCTTGGTGTCAAAGGTAGGGTGCCACATTCTTTTTTTTTCATGGTCGCGGATTATTTTAGCATACTTTTGATTTTTTTATGTCGTCACACTACTTTTTTCTTTTCTTGTTCCCAGATATTTTGTTTATTTATCGCTGGTCTTATTGTGGACTTATGGTGGGTATGGTTTGACTAAGTTTTTGGATTGTGGTGTGTTTGTTGAGTTGTCGAGAGTTTCTAGGTTAGAGAGAAGTGGGAAGTTGGATGGATGGTTCATTGTAAATTGGTCGGAGGGTGTATAAGTTTGAGGTAGGTAGGACTGGGTCTTGGGTTTGATAAGTGTAGGCGAGGAATGATGAATGTCAATGTTAGACTTATGATATTGGGTTTGGGTAGATGAAATGCGGGGTTGGGATTGGAGCTCGTAGGTTTGAGCGAATGGATTGATGTTGGTTTGACTATTGACTGGGTGGATTGAGCTAATGTAGTCGGTCTTAGGGTCAACTTTCCTAGGTTTGGCAAATGGATCTACTTGGTTTGCTTAGGTACCATTTGATATAGGTAGGTTTGGGGTAGGCGGGTGAGGTTGTTTGAATTTTGGTAGGTTATACCGAGATAGGCAATCATAGGTTTTTCACTGTTGATCCAACACATTGGTGGCTTGTAGATGGGTAGAGAGAGGAGGACTAGAGTTGCACAACATTCTTCCGATAAAGAGGAAGAAGCTAGACTCAGGACCAGGACTTGTTTTGTTTTGGGGTATGACATGGCAATTGAGTCGAATAGGTTTAACAGGTCCTTGTGGAAGTCGATTCTTCTTTTGGGAGCCGAGCTGATGAGGCGAGAACTTTTTAGAGTGGTCATGCTGATGACCCAATAGATGGTAGGAACAGTCAAGTGTAGATACCCCATTTTCGCACTCACACGATTAATAACCTCGTCAATCCGATCGCGACAATTCCCAATGATGGATGATTATTCAAATGCTTTATTTGTTATTAGATATGTTTTAGAAATTCAGATGAGGTATCTCAAACTAATAAAACTGTAGAAACCATACTACGCTAGGAAAATATGATCCCAAAAACATAGAAATCATCATTTTTCAGCCAAAAAGAAGCTTTACGATAAAAATCACTAAAAAATGATCAAATTATCAAAATACTCCTAACATCAAAACATCCCTAGAGCCTACAATACATTTAGAAAAATCCTTTCAAACACATAAAACAATAAATCGGAACCAAATAAATAATTTCACCAATTTTCACAAAATTTGATAAAATTACGAAAATGCCCTTCATAAAGATCACGATCATTTCATGCGAAAAAATTCATAAGTGACACAAACCAATATTCGCATTGAATTCCTTATGAAAAATCAATTCCAAAACATCCTAGAACATTGAAAAACGACTTAAAACGTAAAAAGTCATCTCCGAGAGTAAGACATAAGTCAAAATCCTAAAATCAAGTTAATCAAGTAAGACTTAAGACAAAACCCTAAATTTTAGTCAATCAAGTAAGACTTAAGTTAAAACCCTAAATTTTAGTCAATCAAGGGAGACTTAAGTCAAAACCCTAATTAATTTAATAAGACCAAAGTCAAAATCCTAATAGAATTCTAATTAAATTCTAAAACTATCTAAAAGAATTCTAATTAAACTTTAAAACTATCTAATAGAATTCTAATTAAGCTCTAAAACTATCTAATGTAATTCTAATTAAATACTAACTTTATCTAAAAAGCACTTAAAAAAATCTATAAATAAGGGTCTCTACAACCTATTTTCGTATCAAAGAGAAAATCCTAGAAAAAGTAGGTCAAAGAGGCTCCCCAACCTTCCCCAAACCCTAATTTTGAAGTCCTAATTCCTTACCTATCATCCAGCCCCCAACTTTTGATCAAAAAACACCCAGAAACCCTTAAAAAACACCTAGAAATCCATCAAAAAAAAAACTCAGATTTAGGAAGAAGATACTTCATATTAAAAAATCAGAAACGGATCTAGTGACAGAAATGAAGTAAGGAATCACAAGCAAGGAATCTCTCCACCAATTCTGAGGGAACCATTGTTGCGATCATCAAGGTAAATTTTTTTATTTTTTTATTATTTTATTTATTTATTTTAGGTCTTTTAGCAATGTAATATTCTTTGGGAAAAAGTAGAGATCGATGTTTGCTGGGCGGGGTTGGTGCCTATCACCTTCCAACCCCGTAACGTGATCCCCAGACCCATATTTTCTTTTGTAGATTAGTGTTATTTATCTTTTAGAGTCAGTGTTCGGTTCCTAGATCGTAATAATTATGTGACGACTCCCAAACTTCAAAAATCAAAAATAGATCTACGCACCACGCGGATCGAGGGTGCTTTCATCGAGTTGATGGCAGCAGAAGTAGCAGGGCTACCGGGGGTAGAGGCCAAGCGGATATGGCCATTGGTGCAAGCAAGGTCAGTCGAGATTCCTGTGGAGAAAAGTGAGAGGGTTCATGATACCTCTCTTATGTGCCGACTGGGAAGGCAATTATCGATCTTGGTACGGTTGGACATGCTTACCCCATATCCGTTAGCCATCTTTCGTGGTCGATGGAGTGTATTTTTATCTACAACCACCTTATTTTCAGATGATATATAGACGTAATTCTCAATAGTAGGGTTCAATGCCTTCTTGCAGATTCTCGTTCTCAAGGCTAATCATCCGCTTTTCTTGGCTATGGTGGAGCGTTGGTTCCCGACGACACACTATTTCTATATGTCGGAGGTGGAGATAGGCATTAGGTACTCGGACTTTGTGGCGATCACGGGCATCACCATGGACAGAGAGTCCTTGCCCCTGACTATGCTGTTCGTTCAGGAGATGGGCAAGCTATTGGGCATCGCAAGGGTCCTTGCATTCATGGTAGGGAAAATGGGTCGGCTCAGCATCGAGGATTTGATGGGGTTGTTGTTAGTTGAGGGAGAGGATGGGGCTCCTCATACTTATAAAGAGAGCGACTCATTTTGGTGATGTCGATTTCAACATCGTCTTTCGCATTTGCTTCCTTCTCTTCATTGGTAGCTGCTTCTTCTTAGAGGATGATTCCTTTTTCTCCACCACTATCTTCTCGGGGATGCGAGACATCGACCACATTGGAGACTGCGATTGGGGAAGCCTGATCTATGGCACCATTTTTGCAGGCCTTGATCGTGTAGCGAAGGGGATTACTACATCCCGAAAAGCCGGGATCTTGTAGACACCCCATTTTTGCATCCGCCTGATTAATCAACTTGTCAACCCGATCGCAATGATTCCCAATGATGGATGTGTATTCCATTGCTTTATTTTGTTACCCGATATGTTTCAGAAATCCGGATGAGGTATCTCGAATTGACAAAACCTTAGAAATCACGCTACGTTAGGAAAATACGACCCCAGAAATATAGAAATCATCATCTTGCAGACCAAAAAGAAGTTTCACGATAAAAATCACTAAAAATTGATCAAATTACCAAAATACCCCTAACCTCAAAACAACCCTAGAGCCTACATTACGCTTAGGAAAACCCATTCAAATACATAAAATAATAAATCGAAACCAAATAAATCATTTCACCAATTTTAACAGAATTTGACAAAATTATGAAAATGCCCCTCATAAAGTTCATGACCATTTCACACAAAAAATTTCATAACTGACACAAACTAATATTTCCATTGAATTCCTTACGAAAAATCGATTCTAAAACATCCTAGAACATTAAAAACCAACTTAAAACGTGAAAAGTCCTCTCCGGGGGCAAAACGGTAATTTCATAATTTTCATAATTAAAAAATTCGAAATTAATAAATAAAACATTAAATAATTAAATTGAAACATTAATGAAATTAATTTAAAATTTTGAATCGAAGAAATCGATCAATCGGGCTTTCAAGTAAAATTGTTGAGGGTTCGTGAGATATTTCTTTAAGGACCCCTCCATTTGGAGGTCCAAAGAATTAAAGATATTTTAGAGGGGGGTTCTCCAAAAATTAAAAGTCAATCAAGCAAGACTAAGGTCAAGGTATTAAATTCAATCAAGTGAGACTAAAGTCAAAATTAAAGTCAATTAAGCAAGACTGAAGTCAAGATATTAAAAGTCAATCAATTAAGACTAAAGTCAAAACATTAAAAGTCAATCAAATAAGACCAAAAGTCATAATAGAGTTCTAATTAAATAATAATTCAATCTAATAGAGTTCTAACTTAAAAACAATTCTACCTAAAATAATTCTAATTAAAACACAATTCTACCTAAAATAAGTCTAACTAAAACACAACTCTAATTAAAAGAACTCTAATTAAACACTAACTCTATCCAAATCAACCCCTAAAAACATCTATAAATAGAGGTGCTCACACCCTATTTTCGTATAAAATCATAAACCCTAAGAGAGGTAGGTCTAGAAACTCCCCTAGGCCCCCATAAACCCTAGTTTTGGAGCCCCAATTCCTTATCTAACATCCCTCCTTTAATTTTAGTCTAGAAAACACCTAAAATCCCTTCAAAAACACCCCCAAATCCACAACAAACTTGAAGAGTTCAGATCCAAAAATAAGGAGATACCTTGATCTAAGAGACCCGAAGTCAAATCCGGAGACAGAACGAAGCAAGGGAGTACAGTACAAGGAGTTCTTTTTGTCAGATCTGAGGGAACAAAATCCTTGCTATCGGAAAGGTATGTAATTTTTTTATTTTTATCTAGGTTTTTAGCAATGTGATATATTTGGGAAGTTAGTAGAGACCGGCTTTTGACCGGGCGGGGTTGGTGCCTAACACCTTCCAACCCCGTAACATGATCCCCGAATTCAGATTTTTTGTGGTAGATTAATTCTTTTTATCCATGTTAGAGTCAGTTTGGTTCCTAGACCACAATAACTAGGTGGCGACTCCCAAACCTCAAGAGTCAAAAGCAGATCCGCGCACCCCGCGGATCGAGGGAGCTTTCAGATCTTGACCTGCTTCTTCTGGTAATTTTTTAGGTAAATACGCTTCTTTTTCGTCCCCTTGTTTGTTTCTCCTGTTCAGTCTCATATTCCTTGCCTAACACTTTACGTTTTTTTTTAGATTTTTGTTTGTCTACTTCTTATTCTATATGCCGACACGGCGTTACCCCGATGAGGGTTATCCCTTGGGTGCTTTCTAGGCCACCCGGGTTGCTAAGGTAATCAAGAGTAGCCCTCGAAGTGCTCGCACCTACATTGATTGATGTTGTCTTCAAGACGTGAGTGCTCTTGACCTTTTATCCCTGTTTTTTCAACTTGAGGTTATTTGTGCTCATTGTCTGATTTTTTTTTGTAGATTTTCTCCGTCACGCTTTGTGATCTTCCTCGTACAGCTAGCGAGAGGTAGGAGGTGCAAAACGCCTATTGGCGTGACACCCAGTGATAGTGTTACCCTTATTTCATTGGAGAACAGTGCTATACATTTTATCTGGGGGAGTGTCTATTCTTTCAGCACAATAAGAGCCTTAGCGTCCCTATCGCTCCACCTGAGCCTATTTTTGGGGCAATGACAGTAAATGAGTATCTGGCCCAGGTGAGGGGCATATATGCTATTGGCTTTGTGAGGGGTGGTGACTTCTAAGCCTGGTTCAGACAGGTATCCATCGGATGCATTATGCCTGCAATCACTGCCCGAGCCAGGATTAGCAAGATCGAAGGGGTCTTGATCCAGGAACACGCTATTGTGGTATGGATTTTGTCTTTGTCTCTCTTTCTTTAAGATTTTTTACCTTTTTATTGTTCTCATTAGTTTCGTACTATTGATTTCAGGTCGATGATCTTTGTCCCTTTTGAGAGGGTTACGATGTCATCAAGGTGCATATGATGACGACTGTAGAGATGAAGAACTGGTGGAAGGCTTCTTGGCCTGAGGTGAAGGAGCATGTGACCCATATTAAAGACAGGCCGCTCGCATCAAGGTGCAATCAGCCTACATTCAAGAGTTGGAGCTAGAGATGGCCCTACGGGAGTCCCATCTTCAAGCTGAAATGGTGTTGTTTTCCTTTTTTCATTCTTGTGTAGATCATAACTTATTTTTCTCCTATTTTTGATTGATTCTCTTCTGATCTTTTCAGGACTATCATCAACGTCGGGATGGAGCGAACACCTCTGCCCATCCTCGGATACCTTCCTTTTAGTCATTTATTTCCATATCCTGCATATATATCAGCTTGTGTTTAACTTGCTTTGTTTTTCTTTTCAGGCTTCTCCCTCCGCTGGATCGTCTATCCCGGGAGCTAATCTTGTGGGGATGACAGAGTAGGATGCAGCCTTGGATGCTGAGCTTTTTTCACGGATTGTGAAAGACGACTACAGATGCATGGTCTACTTTCTTCTAGGGGGTCTGGTTTTGCATCAATGGCTGGTTCTTCCGCTAGAGCGATCTCAGAGATTCAAGAGTGTTCCAGACAATATTGGACCCCCTTTCATATAATTTTTGATGTACCTTGCAAAGATATTTAGATATTTTGTATTAGTTATAGACATTTTTATGTAAACATTGCAAAATCTTGTATATATACATCCCTGTTTATCATTCCTCAGTATCTATTGTTTTTATTATGATTGTATATGTGAATGATTTGGGCCTCAACAAGCTTTCGTAGAGTAATATCGATTATTAGGGCCTTCGTAGGCTCGATGAGTGTTTGTGAGCCTGTGAATGAGTAAAGGGTGCGCTCAGGGTCCTAAGGACCCCTCGGGAGTGTTCTTGAGTGATGGGAGTCGTTTGTGGGCCCCAGGGCCCAGTACCGAGTGACTTGTATGGGTAGGTGATTGTGGGTCTAAAAGACTTTGTATAGTAAGATGTGAGTGTCCAAACTTAGAAAAAACCTCAATAAGAGGCATACAAAATGTTCACTGAGTTGTCGTTGTCGAAAGTACCTACTTGCAGTTTCACGATCAAAGCATCATAATGAGGTTGTACTATTCCCTCTAGGTCATTTTCTGAAAATGCCACTATGTGTCCTCCTTGAATGGAGATCAGATCAGTGGGCCCACTCTAAGTAGTATACACTTACACCATTTACTCAATTCAACGCGTTCTTACTCTCCCATCTGCCTGACTTTCACCCACTTTCTTTTCATCCATTCTTATCATGACATGGTTCATCGTGGCTTTTCTATCCTACTATCTTTTTGTTCCTGTTCATGGTGTTATTCTTTCCTATACTACTTTTTTGGTCTCCTATTTGATCTAGCCCTACCTACAAAATTGTCGAGATGACCTTACTTTGCCATTTTTTGAAGAAAACTCCTGAGCTCGACATCTATTGGTTTTGTGAGCTCAGACTATAATATGCACAATAGTCCTCGTCGGGCTTCACCTATGTCTATGGAAAGGGTTAGGGCCATTTGAAGAATAGCTCGGTATGGATTAGTGCAAGGATCTCACTTATAGGAATGGAGAATTACATACTCTCCTTCCTTTGTTTCTTATTTTGTTGAGTCTGCACCCTCCTTAATCTTCTGTGGTTGTTATTGTTGTTGTTGGTTTTTTATCTTTATAACAGTGTGTATAGTTTTGTTTTTGTGTGTTGAGCTATAGGGATCGTCTTCTAGTCTGATGTACTTTTTTGCTCACTCAACCAACTTTGTAGGGTATCAAGTCTTCCAAGTTTCAAATGATGCAGAATACATGTTGATGCGAAGGATAGATGATCTTCACATTTAATTATAATTATTAGAAAATATAACTAAAGAAAATGCCTAAGCATGAATTACAATGCCATGAACTATTGTTATGTGCGCACGTTGACATTGACAAAAACTTGAAAATAGGAAGTTCCAGCCAAGTTAGCATTGCTAAATTGTCCACACCAAAGAAAGTATGTCAATGAAAAATGTTTCCATCAATTAATTAAAAATGAATAACAGTGTAGTTATGGCAGCAAGAAATGAAATTAAAAAGGTCAAGTTTCAAGAGAGTTTTATGGAGTTCAGGAGAGAAAATAAGTAAATACTAAATAGGACTTACCTTAGAATAAAGTTGTTCGATGCATTACAGAATATTTGACCCAAATTAGCGCCTCATGTATTGTCAGGAACCTTTAGAAAAAAAAAATTCTTATTATTAATCAGATATCTTTTCTTCATTTTAAAGGGTAAATTACACTTTCACCCCTTGTGATTTGACATAATTCTATCTAAACCCCCTAATGGATTGATAATTATACTTAGCTCCCCTATAATTTATCTACCAAGCTCACTTACCTCCCTTTTGTCTGCTTGCCATCAATCAAACCGTTAAAGAAAGATGTTTTTTACATTTTGTAAAGACAATTTTACCCATTTTAAAATATTAATTTTAATAACATGCAAAAACAACCTTGTGACTAAATGGGTTCGCATGAGAGTGTAGATAGGTCATGTTCTTTTGGGCTACAAGAGCCAGTTTTTTTTTGTTTTTTCTGCTTTTAAGGCAAAAAAGACAAATAAATGATGTTCATTTAGATTTTTTTTTGCTCCTGTAGATTTCAATTGAAGCCTAAAAGTGACTATTAAAAGAAGTCACCCAAGAGGGACTTTGTCAAATGGCTTTTACGAGAAGCCAAAAACGTAAAAAATGACTCAAGTGTAATTATCAAAATACCCTTCATTTTTAATTAAATTTCCAACCAAATTTAACCTTGAAAAATGAAAAGAGATTACTAAAATACCCTTAATCTTTAATCAAATTTCCAATCAAACTTAACCTTTGAAAACAAAAGAAAATTATCAAAATACCCTTCATATTTAATCAAATTTTCAACTAAACTTAACCTTAAAAAACAAAAGGGAATTACTAAGATACCCTTTATCTTTATCAAAATATCCTTCATCTTTCAAAATATCCTTCATTTTTACCAAAATACCCTTCATCTTTAATCAAACTTCTAATCAAACTTAACCTTAAAAAATAAAATGAAATTACCAAAATACCATTCATCTTTATTATCAAGATCAAAAGTAATTCATCATCACTACTTTATTATCAAAACACCCTTCATTTTTATGTAGATGTTGGATTGTGTATTATGCAGGTATTTTCTTTATCATATGTTCATTTTTAAGAGGAGATACTACCGAAATTTCGATAGAATTATAAAATTTATAAATTTATTTTAATTGAAAATAATTATTCTTATAAATTTTTAATATAAATTTATTATATTTATATATATTTAGTATAATTATATATTTATTAAGATATTTTGCTCATTTTTTGTACATTTTAAATGCATTATCAACATTAAGAGTATTCTAGTCATTTGATCAGAATTCAACAACAAAAAACTGTCAAACGAATATCAATTTCTGGCTTAGATACTTCTGTAACGAACAAGTTTCTGCTGGATATAACTTTTCAGGATCTAGACTTCTACTTCTTCCATAAACCAATTTCTGGAGCTGGAACTGACTTTTGTAAAGAACAGACCCTTAAACATAAGCATTTTTATCGTTTTTTAGAATTTTTTTTATTTATAAAAAAAGATAATAAGGTTAAATAGTAAAATAACATCTGAATTTTAATACCGTACGTGATAGGAGAGGTAAATGCAATTGTCAAAATGTTTGGGGGCCAACATGTAATTATGTCAAACCACAGAGGGGTTAGTGTAATTTACTCATAAATAAATAAAAGATGATTGGAGGAACTAGGAAGCAAGATTGCACATCATGGTAGCATTTTTTACATAGGAGTCAGATATTGGTCTGAGTCTTTGTTCTTTAGGTGAAACTTATTTACGTACACCAGACAAATTATGCTATAGATAAAGCAGTTTTTAGTACTTGAATATCATCATAAACACAATACCAATCCAAACTCACACATTATCTTTTAATTACGGCTCCACGATTATCTTCCCTGTAGCATGGCCATCAATGCTCTTAGCCCAAGCATCTTCAGCTTTGCTCAGTGGGTGTTTCGAGTCCACCACTGTCTTAAGCTTTCCTTCCTTCACCAACCCAACCAAATACTCAAGGTTCTCACCCTTGGGGATCAAAAGTAATGGCACCAATTGTTTCTTAGAGAAGGTCAGTTTCTTCAGCACAAAAGTCATCATTGCACTAACACCAGGAGTGATGTCTATAACCTTCCCCTTCTCACTCAAATTAGGCTCAAAAGTTGACCAAGAAATACCCGTTGCACAATGGATTACTGCATCATATTTCCGACCCGATGGGTTACTCAGGGCCGCTCCTTCTGGTGTCTTATAATCAAGAACCTCATCAGCTCCTAAGCTCTTAACGAAATCAATGTTCCGGGCCCCACAAGTGGCTGTAACATGTGTGTTTCCAAGCTTTGCCAATTGAACAGCATAGTGACCTACTCCACCTGAAGCTGCAGTGATAAGAATGTTGGTTTGATTACCAGTGCCATCAAGCTTGATCCCAGCGGCCTTGGTAAGGGCCTGATATGCAGTGAGACCAGCGACAGGTAAGCCCGCAGCTTCAGCTGCTGATACTTCGGGAGGCCTCTTTACCGTCAAGCTCTCCTGAGACGCAGCAAACTCAGCCAGACCACCTCCAACCTGTCATATATACAATAGCCATTCTAAGAGTGGATAACACCACATCAGGAAAATAAATGGGCATGATTTACAAGATGAAGAATTGTGGACTGTCGATTTTTAACCTTAATTTGTAAACCACTTTTGATGGGGTTAGAAGTTTAGAATGGGCTGAATTTTTGTGAGGATGATCTCACTTTTAACCCATGTAGGATAAATTTTGGCTGCCGAAACTGACCCTCTATATATATATACTTGCAACTAGTTAGTTACTTCTCTGTTTCTTTATTAGTAAACTGAAACCTTTGGCTTCAGAGTCCAAAATTCCAAAACAAATGAATACAGATGGGGTTGTAAAAATCATTCAATTGTTGATGTGGGAGATATCCTTGGTTTCGGTGGAACCCATCTAAAGCTTTAGGGAGGTCAGATTTGCAGGCATCGAAACTTAAGTTTTTAACTTCACATAAAAATAAGTAATTCAGCATTTAGCCCCTTAAACCATATTTTCCAACCAATACAACTTTAAAATCCAGCAACCTAGATCTTTTAATCGACCCTATCTTAAACCCGAAATCCTTTGTTCAACTCACCACAACTAAATCCTAAGTCAACTCGGTCAGATGTACAAGGAAGCACCTGATGCAAGCCAGTTTTAAAAGAACCATTTGAAGAAGCAAAAGAGGGAGCAACAGTGGCACCTAGCATAGAAGAAGGTCCCTGCGACTAAGGCCTTGCTTGGTACACTACACATCATTTGCATTTGCACTGCAAATGTTTTGCATGCATTTGGTTTACTATTGCTTAGTAACCATTGGGAAATCTCTTACGAATCTTTTTTTGTGATTCGTTGATCTTTGCAATAAAAAATTTGATTGTGATTTTGCAAATAATTTACGCTACTTTTTCTGCTGCAGATCATTTACCGAAATTTCTTAAGAATTTAGGATATCCATGCAAAATTTTCACCATGCAAATCATTTGCATTGTGTAACCAAGCACCAGTAAAATTGATTTCAGAAAATTACTTGCATTTGCATTTGCAAATGATTTACACTGCAAATGTATTGCAATCCAAATGGTTTACGATGAAGGTGGTTCTCTTGGACAGTGTGATTCCAAACCAAAAAAACATAAAATTATCATCAACATTCCTGGTAGGAGAGGACAAAGTTTTGACGGGATGCTAACAGGACACAACCCTCCTTTATCTAAGTTTGGGATCAGCAACATAGTGTAATAAAGAATAAACCACACAGGCATAAAGTGGAAAAATGTAAAAAAGAAATAAAAAGAGGAGAGTGAACCGAGGCACTCACAGTATGGCTAAGTACAGCTACAACTTTGTCACCAACTTTGAAATTCTTGACACCTGGACCAACCTCTACCACCTCTCCAGCTACATCGGTACCTGTTCCGTCAGGAAAACAAGGCTTAGAACATATATTTCCTGATGCCTACAATTTTGGATTTCAAACATATAAATATCAAAGTGGCCATCATATTAAATTCCAACATGAAATACAACAAAGTAATTCCATTTCCATAGGGATTGATAAGGAATTCAACTAGTAGTTTTTTTTAGTAGATATTTCAATAGAACATTCTGGGAAATATGTAATAAACAGTAAATTTCGACCAAAATAATAAATGCAAGAATTCGGTGGGGGACTATTGTGGTGAATCATAACCTTTGACTAAAACTTCTCAAAAAATTTAAAATATTATAGACGTAAAATAACACAAAATTATAAACTTCTTTTAGAAAAGACTTATAATTGTCATTTATGAGGTATTTAATTGTCATACAATTGTAATTCAATTTAAGCACATTAGTATGTGTGTATAAACATGAACGTATAGTTCTCCATGTTCTAATTAGTTAAATATATTAGCAATTTACTCGTACTTGAAGAAAATGTATAATAATGCTTGATTACAACACTTAATACTACATTCATTTAAACAAGTACTTATATGCTAAAGGGTATGCGGTTATTGTGACATGATTATTCTCATTTCCATGTATGACTTGTTTTTATTTTTTTATTTTTTATAAGTATAAAATTTTCCATTGAAAAGAAAGGAGAAAAGGTGGCTGAGATAGCCCCCAAACAGCAAGACAAAAAAACACGAACATGCCAGAAACAAAGGAAGAAAAAAGTCAAAAACAAAAGAAAGAACAAAGGAAAATAAAGTTACACACTCGAAGGGGGGCTACGAGTAGCAAATGGTATTCCAGTTGAAAACAAAATCTTGGAAGTACACGCCCTCGAAGTCCTTACTCATCTTTGACCAAAAGAAGAGTAACCCCAAAATCTCCAAAATCACCGTATGAGATGAGCTCTCTTTATTCTGAAACACTTTGTTGTTGCGCACTTTCCAAAGACCCCACGCAATGGCTGAAGGAAGGATAGTTCAAAAATACCTCTTTCTAGAAGAGAAGATATTGAATCTCCAACCCTCCAACAGTGTGAAAAGAGAAAGAGGGAAAACTCAAACCACCTGGAAACGAGATAAAAAGAACATCCAAATATCACGTGAGAAGGGACAATGAATAAGAATGTGGTTGGCGGACTCCCCATTCTTCGAGCACAGGTAACAAAAGTTTGGGGTGATCCACCCTTGAGAGATTAGATTGTCCAAGGTTAGGATTCTACCCAAAGAGGCAAGCCATAAGAAAAAGATAACCTTGGGTGGTATAAAAGTGAACCAAATGATGGATGATGAGAAAGAGACTTCGCATGACGGGAGCAAGCAATTATAAAAAGATTTAACAGAAAACCTCTTGTCCTCGGCCTTGAACCATTATCTCATGTCCTGTTCATTATCTCTGAATTGGAGCGAATTAAGAAGATCTAGAAGAGATGTGATCTCAATTAACTCTCAGTCATTGAAGTTCCTCTTGAAACCCAGATCCCAAGAATCCATATTACTGTCCCGAATCAAACACTGTCTCACAGGGTTGTACTTTTTCAATAAACAAGCGTATAATGATGGAAATTGAATAGCAGAGACGAAGTACCGCACCAAATATCCTCCCAAAATCTAACCTCGTCCCCCAACCCAACTTTGAATCTAATCTCCCTATCAAAGCTATCAACACCCTTCAGAATACCTTTCCACACACTACACCCGTAAGATCCTTTAGCCTCACCACTATACCAACCAACCTCTTTTCTCCATATTTAGCATGAATCACCCTCCTCCACAGGTTGCTTCTTTCTTCCCCGAAGTCCATATGTATGACTTGTTTTTGGCTATCAGACTCTCACTTACTTGTGGCAACATGTAATAAAACTGTATTGATCTTCATTTCACATATCATATGGTTGTTCATCACTTTATTGTTGCTTAACAATTCTATTTTCATGCTTGTTTTATCATTTTCTCCAGTTTCAATGAATTACCACTATATTTCCATGATCATTGTATTGCTTTGCATACTAATCTAAATATTTTATAAAATATTCCATTTCCAAGCTGACCAAAACAAGCATTAAGACCAAAATTCAATACCAAGAAAGCAATCAAATACAAATGAACGGTCTTAATGGGAATTAACTCCTTCGACAAATTATGAATTAGTGCAATTTAAAATAATAGTTAACTTACTGGAAAAGCATCATGCACCTAAAAGCATTTTGTGTCACACGCCAGATTTTGGGACCCACAACCAGGTCCATAGTCCATGGCTCGACCCATGAACCTAAACCTAGGGGTGAGATGAAAAGAAGTCCACTAACCCTCCAAGAGTCAACTTTCCCTACTGACTCGGTTAGACATCATTCAGCTGAACTCACCAAACTATTTACAACATGGACAAGTTTGACATATTCCCAATGAAAAAAAATCATATCTCACTCACGTTAAAATGGTTTCTGATGGATCATACCAATTCAAAAAGAGGACTTGATGACCCATCAAAGAAAAATATCTATTTACAAAAGCTGGTTGGTTTTGTATTTCAAAAATGAACAAGAAGCCTATTGGGCGTTTCCATGGATTGGAATTCAACAAATATTAGTTTGTCTTTGGGAATTTCTATCCAATTTGTTACTTATTGAAATTCAAACTTGGACTCTACAGAAAGCCAAGGAAGGGAATAATTTAGGAAACTAATATAAAAAAAACTATATTGAAGTTTTGGTTCCTAAAGAGAGAGAAAATTACAGATTATACTGAGATTGTTTTTTGTTAATCACTAGAAATTGCATATAGATCAAAATAATGAGACACCAATTTCTGATGAAAGTTAACTGCCAAAACTTTATTCCATATAAAAATCATGTTTAGATTCAAAGAGAAACTTAATGCAATTGCCTTTACAAAACAGTATATTAGGTTTCCAATTAAGGAAAACTAAAGAAAGAATTCTACGAATTAGTTGCATTTAATACTACTGACACTTTTAAGCACGCAAACTAAGTCTAATCAAGACAACAACAATGTTAAATAAACTATAATATCTTTGTGGTAGTGTTTCCCCTATCCCTCGTACACCCAATAATAATAAAACAAGATAACTCCTAATAATGCTTGGTCAAATTGAATGAATCCTCCACTCGATTCCTCCAATGTCGTGTCGCCTCACTCCAATGTATTTGAATATTAAAAGCATGAGCAACGAAGCCCTCTAGGAGTTACATGAAACCCCCTTCACATAGTTCAACAATAATAAAACAAACTTGAACAAAATGCACATCATATAACAACAACGAAATAATACAAACCAAATACTTCATCACATGATCAAAAATTATAAACACAGAACAATTTTCTATCACCCATTTTGGCCATTTTATCACCGGTATTGCTAAACCACAACATTCAATTTAGCCATTTTATCCTCAGTTTGGCTAAACCGTAACAACCTCATTCCAGAATCATCCTCGACATCTTAAGGGTCTTGCACCCAAGGGCCTATGCCCTACTTGCTTTACACCACCATTTTTCCTCATAAGCATACCTTGTATTCTCTCTTCTTCAACTCAAATCATGCAAAGCATTCATCTCAATCATGGCATCAACAAAACTATACTAACGTCTACACACAACATCATCGGATTTCATTTAGAACAAAGATCATGGCTTAACTACAATATATATAGGGCTGGGTTCAACAGCCAAAATTTTGGACAAAATTCTGTTTTATATGGGCTAAAAGTTTCGGAATGGGCCGGTTTTTTGTGAGGACGACCTCTATGGTGAGGAGATCATCCTCACAAAAAATCTGCCCTTTCTAAAACTTCTAACCCTATGAAAAATGGTTACAAACTAACGGTGAAAAATTGACGGTAAACGATTCTTCAACTTATAAACTAGGGTTAGAATTTTCAGAATGGGGTGATTTTTTGTGAGGATGGTCTCCTCACCATAGAGATCATCCTCACAAAAAATCAGCCCATTCCGAAAATTTTAGGCCATATAAGATAAAACACTTTGTCTAGGAATTTGGCAAATGAATGCTACCCATATATATATAGATATACATACATTACTTCCTTCCTATCATTATTAAACTACATTAATGAGATCAAATCCTATCTTGATCGGTGATGGAATCCTCTTCATAACCTCTTGGCCTTCTCCGGCTAGAATGTTTTCCTCAAACCCTTCTACCATTGTTAGTAAAAATATTATTAAGAGAGGGGTTTCAATCAATGGTTTAAGATGTAGAAAAAGAAAAGAAAAACAAAACTATCTTTCGTACTTACCTAGCACCCAAGAGGAAATGGTCATTTGGAGAAAAATATAGAGAGAGCTATGAGAGATGAGGTGATGAGAAAAAAGAAAAGAATGAAGATTCTAATGGCTGCCAAACCCTTCCTATGGAGCTCCTTCTAGCTTTCTTAATTGGTTAGCCATAATAGTTGGTTAGCCACGGTCGAGAACATCTAAACCAAGAGCATATAACTAATTGCCATGGTTTCAAATAGGAACCAAATAATAGTACTGTTTTTCATTGTACTAATAATATATAAGAGTGTAATCCAATATCCAGAGAACGATATGGAAGAGCATAACATAATAGAGATTGACAAATGTTAGATAGGTTAGAATAGGAAAACGGAATTCTAACTAAAGAAAGACAAGGGCCTTGATTCATAATATAGACGGAAACTCTTTCAAAATTTACAGATCAGCAAAAATCTCTGAAAATACCTGGTATGTATGGGAACTTGCGAGGAAAAAGAGGTCGGAGGAGCCCTTTCTGCATTTTCCAATCAACTGGATTGAGACTAGTTGCTTCCAGTTTAAACAGAACCTCATCTTTCTTCGGGATAGGAACTGGAACCTCCACATGCTGTAAGAGGCAGGAAAACTAAGTAATAATATTCTGATGAGCAATGACTGAAGTACCAAATTAATATAATAACACCAACTGTTCAATTCCTACATCGTTTAGTATCCATCCTAAAATCTGGAAGCTATTAATAGCTTCCAAAAAAAAAAAAAAAACGAAATATGCATTGACAACATAAAAAAAGAAAAAAGAAAAAAGAAACAGATGATGAGTTAAACTCTCAAACTGAACTCGAACATCTGTTAGACGCTTCATGAGTTTAGACTTTTGGCCATTTTTAAAGAAACTTCGCAATTTGATCAATCTTTTGGAATTATCTTACTCTACATTTGCACGGGAATTGCCTATTTTCCTAGTTTTAAGTTTGAACTAAAACTTAAAAACTAATCAATTTGTGTTTCAGAGTCTTTTTCTTTCCTTTTATTTTCAAAGATAATGGTATTGAAATGATGAAATGGACAAGATATCACAATAAGGAAAAAGGGAGAATGAAGTTGTGAAGAGGCATTCATTGGCCTACACGACAAAAACTAAGGACAACAAGAACCAATGAACTCCAAATATAATTTCTAAGTCCTACCTTCCAAACACATCAATGACTAAAGCTCGACTTTTAGAACAATGAATCCTATATCTCCCTTCATGCCTTCAGAAATTCCATGTCTTCTCTTTATTTCTTAACAGGAAGCAAATGCAAAGTAATATTTTGGATAATAGAAGCAATTGAGGACCACCCTTGAAGGAAGTGGATAACTGTATTTTTGCACCAAGGACCTTAAGAATGTCTTGAATACAACAAAAGAGGAACTGTAGCGAAGCAGCAGATGATATAACAAGTTAGTAATGGCAATACACACACAACATATCTTGGGAATGACATTCTTCCAGTTGATTAAGTGACCGCTTAAGTAATAATGATTCTACCATATGTGATGCCCAAGTGAAAAAGAAGAAACGAGTTGGACAGCATGGAAGAACCCCACACAAATTGTCACGACCCCGATTTCTATATTAACACTCTTTACTAAAAAGAGTCAAATACTATAAATGAGTCATGAAAATCGTAATTCAAGCAACAAAATAAAATCCATACATTTACAAACATTCAAAATTTACATAGCTTTTCCACAAGACTGCCAAGATCCAATTAGTAAAATCCTGACAGGATCATCACAAAGTCTCCTATTACAGCTCATTAACGCCGCTTCATTTTCATTTGCTGACATAAAACATCAGTAAGTGGTGAAGTTTAGCAAAGCAAAAAAGATCTAACAAATCAATTCCTAGCTTAAAAATAAAAACTTTAAAACCGAACATGCAAGTATAGTCAATCACATAAATGTTTTGTGCTCTTTGCAGAAGCCATCTTTAAAAAATTGATAATCTATTTTTACTTCTTTATTTACTTTTTTAACACCTTTACACCCGAGCCAATCCCCTTATTTTCCTCAAAGTTTGGAGAGGTACCATCATTGGGTCATCACTATTGTGGGAGTTACCTACCAAGTACGGGTCATCCCTCAAGAGATTTGTACTAGTTATTACCCAATTCACCTTAACTCAACCAATTATTGGAACACGCATCTCTTTAAGGAGACGCCAATTCCTTCACGATGTTTTGTCAGACAATCCTTCCTAGCTCATCTGACTATTGGAACCCTATCCCTCTAAGGAGACACCTATTCTTTCATGAAGTACTTGCCAGTTGACAGGCCAAAACTTCTCGAAGTTCTTTGTCCTGAAGGAGTCAACTTCTTAAGATAGATTTTGTAACCGATCCTTAGTTTTCACTTGCCTATTATTACTTGATCTCATGTCATGTCCCACTCCTAATCGTGGCTTTTCTCTTGTGTTTTCATCTTCTTATCATTCTTCAATATTCTATCAAACACAATATATTACCCAGCATGTATAAAATGCCAGTCATTCCATATAAAAAATAGTGCATTCAAATGAAACAAGCATGCAACATTAAACGATTAACACAATATAATTCCTTCAACTATTTTTTATCGCAATATTAATGAGCTTTAGAAAATAAGGGGCCTTCCCATTCCACGATGTGTCTCCACATGAAACATACCTCAAGATGATGGCGTCGCCATGCGAGACTAACCCCAAGGAATGCCCATTATTTCCCAAGGCTGTTTGGGCCTATATAATGCACCCATCGAGTTCTCAAACGTAGGTAACGTACAAAAATATAAGAGAGAGCCAGAGAGAATGAAAGAATAGTCCTAAACGTTTAGAGAGGGGTACGGGAAGGTCCAATTGCCCCAATTTCTAAGAAAGAATTGAGAATCGGATCATTTTTCCGAAAACAACTTGCCTTGGATCACTGGGTCTTGAACTCATTGTGCAACTCCTTTTTGGCCTACCTTTGGTGTCTTCTTCAAATCCTCAAGGCACCACTTAATAATATTAAAAAAATAGGGGAAGAAAGAGAGAGAGAGAATAGAAAGAGTGATAGGGAGAGAAAAATAGAGTGAGAGAGATGATGTCAAGAATGACAGAGCAAAAATGGAGAGTGAGAGAGATCGAGAGAAACCATGGAAAGAGTGACAGGTAGAGAAAAATGGAAAGTGAGAGAGAGGAGATAAAAAGAGAGACAAGGAGAGAAAAATGGAGAGAGAGAGAGAGATGATGGTAAGAGTGTCAGGGAGAGGAAAACTGGAAAGTGAAAGAGAGAGAGACGATGGAAAGAGTGATAGAAAGAGGGAAAATGGAGAGTTAAAGAGAGAGAGACAATGGAAAGAGTGAAGAGAGTGATAGGGATAGAACAATGGAGAGAGTGGGAGAGAGAGATGATGGAAATAATGACAAAGAGAGAAAAATGGAGAGAGAGAGAGATGTCAAGGTCATGGGGTATAAGGGGTATTTAGTTTATAAGGTCGAGTGAGAAAGATGCCAAGGCTGAGAAGGCGAGATTTGGGACAGTGAGGAGTGTGGCATTGTTTATCTTCAAGAATTTTTTCAATTTATGTCAGTTGACAAGGGTTTTATAGTCAAAGACTGCTACATGAGGAACATAGATAGGGTTCCTTCAAATCCAAAGTTTAAAAGAAGTTACTCAATCGGGATGTGGGCCATTTGTTTCACTAATGGCTAAAAGGTATGGGATTCAAGCACTTAAACCCCTATATAAATTAATTTTAATCTAATTAATTTCATCTTCAATCCATCCTTTTGAATATTGTCTTAATTCCATGTATAATACCTTAGAATTTTCTATCAAAAATCTCATCATCTTCTATTTTAAAAAGCCTATCTTCTTCTTTCGATTTAAAGGTTGAAGTCGATTAAGCTTAAGGTTGAAAACTAGGGTAAAATTTTTTTATCTAAGAGGTTGAAGTTGGGAAGAGAATTCATAGGGTTTTTTGTTTCAGGTTGAAGACGAGGGTAATGAGATCATTTTGCATTTTTTTATTGGTAAAGACCGAGGTCAAGGGGGCCTATAGGCATTTAGGCAAATATACCCAATGCTTTTAAATTGATGGCATTGCCCGCTTGACTTGAGTCTTCTCTCATACACTAGTGAGAAATGATCTAAATGTCCTTTTCTTCAACCTCTAACCAAAAGCACTTGAATTTTCTCTCCAAATCCGATGATCTTCAAGCTCTTCAATGTGATCATTAACTATGCTTTTCACCCCTAGGAGGAAATCCTGGCTCCGCCACTGGTTATGCCTATAACATATCCAACATGATGTGTTGGTTCTTTGAAGCCTTAGCCTTGGACAGATTTCAGCTAGAGGATATTAATGTATATAAACCATAGAACCTTCACAACTAATACCAGGCATAATCTCTACACTACATTGAGCAAGTCATGTAGCCCTGACCAAGGAACATCAAAAGAGGATAAAGAGCTCAGCTTATCTATTTATTTT
The DNA here is from genome assembly GCF_017979445.1 of Akebia trifoliata. Classification (NCBI taxonomy): domain Eukaryota; kingdom Viridiplantae; phylum Streptophyta; class Magnoliopsida; order Ranunculales; family Lardizabalaceae; genus Akebia; species Akebia trifoliata. Next base: position 30,746,062 of record NC_141385.1, on the reverse strand, counting down.
TATTAGGGATTAGAATTATTTGAGTCATTGATCAGACCCCAATCAGTTGTTTTTTTTTCCATAGATTGCTGCTGTTATTAGAATGATACCAATTTTTTCCATACGAAAAATTACTGTGATCAGAAGTTCTATACCCACATTTTTAATTTCAGTTTCATACCAAAATTTAGCCTAGGAAAAAACTTGCTGAAGCATCCCAATTTCAGTGAAACATATTCGAAAATTTTCAATTAATATTTGTAATAAGTATTGGAGCAGCTATTTTTCCTTTTTCACAGAAAGCGTATAGTTTATCCCTCTTAGCTTTATTCACTGAATGGGAGCAATGACTACTAAACAATGTAAAATTGGGGGAGGGGGGAAATGGGCATGTGTAGACCACTGTATTATTTCTTACAAGGTTATTTTTGGAAAGCTTCAAAACCAAAACAAAATCCCAGAATTTTAGACATTCAATCAAATTTTATAACCATGGTCATACCTTCCAACATCTAATCAAACACAAAAGCAACATTATACACATTAATTTGTATATGTGATTGTGCATTAGATGCTACAGGAAACAACGCATTTTTTTCAGCACTACTTGTCCGAAGATCGGATAGCTATCAAATTATGGAGAGAGATGAGATGATAAGGGGGAACCTACACAAAACTAGTTTTTTTTTAGTACATCGATAAAATTTAGGAATAGCTCCACTGCAAATGACAAATATAGAACCAAGAAGAAGTGTACGGAGTGTAAATTTAGCACTTACACCCAGAAAGAGTAACACTCATTTAAAATTAATGGTCTAAAAATAACTCGAAGTGACCAATTTCGTTATCTTGGGTCTTTACACGTAAAGATAGGAGAGGTTGAGGAAGTTCTGCTAGAGAATCAAAGCTGGATTTTTAAAGTGGAGGTGCGCTCCCTTTTTTGGTATATACAGTGCAGCAGACACATGCCAATCCAACTAAAAGAGAAATAATTTATAAGATGGTAGTAAGCCCAGCTATTGCTTTATGGAGCTGAATGTTAGGCAGTCAAGAAGCACCAAGACCAAGAGATGAGGATGTTGAGATGGATGAGAGAAAAGACCATTCTTAACATTCAGAAAAATGTAGAACTCCCTCCAATATGCAATAAAGTAAGAGAAAGACGATAGAGATGGTTTGGACATGTTCAACGAAACCTACTACAGCCTTAATTACAAGAAATATTCAAGTTGAAGTTACTAAAATAGCGAAAGGAAGACCCAAAAGAAAATATATGGAGACAGAGACAGTTAAAAGTTGAAATCTGAAATCTGAAGTTTAAAGTCTAGTCTCTATTTTCTGAAATCCGGAATCTAAAATCTAGTTCCAGAAAAGTTGTTTGTTTGTCATTTTTAAAAGCTTCTGGCTACAAACAGAATTTTAAAACATAATGGTCATTTTAACAACATTACCCTTTTGTAATTCTAATAAATTGTTAACCGAAAAACATAATACGTTATGCATAATGAAACCATTCACACATTTAATTTCGATTTCTAATAAATCAAACACTCCAAAAGTATTGTTTTCAAATTGAATTCATACTTGAGAATTATTTTCCAACAAGGTAATACTCAAACAATAAACAATCATGTATTTTCTAGTTGATTTGCAATCTGATCACGTAAAGTGATCATATCAGCTTGTACTTGCGGTGAGAATATTTCATTATAACATGGTGGATCTTCTAGCATAGACACTAATCTCCTATGGTTTTAAAAATCATCCAAGACCAAGATGACTACCCTAATAATCTCAATCGTTTTTTCTTTAAACACCCAAATCAACAAACCTAAACCCCATACACACAAAAAACCCTAAAGATTTTTAAATTACAAGTATATAATCGAAATGGTAGATCAAAGATAGAGAAAGATTTTACCATGTTAATTTCGAAGTGAAAAATATAGGGTTTTCAAGCATGAAACGAGAGAAAAGGGAGAGACCTTGACAACTCTGTTGTAGAGGAAGGAGAGGTAGAAAAGTTAAAAATAAGGGTTTTAGGATTTGTATAAAGAAAGGATAAGTGATAGAAATCAATGTTTTGAGGATGGCATTTTAGGAATAAAAAACAAATTCAGAAGTTTCATCCAGCGTCCCTCATCGCTGAACCAAAACTTCTGAATGTTGGTTCTTAATTCTGAAATCTGAATCGAAACAGACGGCAATAAAGCTACTGACATCTGAATTTTAAAGGTGCACCACCTCCATTCAGACTTCAGAAGTGTTACCCAACACACACTTAAAGCATATGTAAACTCAATTTCAATAACATAAGACCTGGATTTGTACCCTATTAACCAACCAAGTTCAGATAAATCAAGGAAAGTTTCTAAACATATTCCAGGGATTATACAAATGATATTTTTGGGTTTCTTCCCAAAAACTCATCATCTTCAACTTCCCTAGAAACCCTATATTGTCCTTTAAACCAAATGAGTCTTAATTATTTAATCTAAAATTCAAATTTCTCTTTAAATATTTTTTCTCTTCAAATCACTACTCCTTGTCTCATCATTTTCTAAGTCCTCTTGCAATAAAAATATTGAATGTTTCACAATTCAAAATTCAACCCAAAAACACATTAAATAATAACTTTAAATAATAATAATAAAATTAAAATTAAACTTATAAAGAAAAAAAGATGAGAAGAAATTGCCTTTAAGCCAGCAGGACCGCCTCCATAACTATCGTAGAGAACCGCGTGCATAATCTTCCCCGCCATTGCAATGAAGAGAGGAAATAATGATTTCTGAGCAGGGTAAAAAAGTAATTTCCCACTCTCTTCAGTTCTCTCCCTCACCTATCAACAACAATAAGGTTGCAGAGGCCAAAAAGCATCCACAAGAAACTTTTCTTGATTTAGCAGTTTTGTACCTTTTTATTGTCGTTAGTTAGAAAAGCCATTTGTCTCAGCAAAATGACAAAAATACCCACAGCTTAATCTCCGTCTACTTTTTCTTCAGTACCGTTTCGCTGCTTTTGGCACCCCGACTTTCACTTATCATACGCCCCAATTACTTTAATTAATTAAAACACACTCTTCAAGCATTACAAAGAGATAAAGTTCCTATTGGTACCCCAACTTATACTTAGAGTACTAAAATATAAATTTGAATTTTCTTTTGTCAAGGGTGCGGGATGAGGCAACTGCCCTCTTAGCACACCATATCTCACTCTAAACCCCAAAGCTGCTTTGCAATGTTTCAAACCAACTGAGCTATGCTTGTTAGGTTGCCTCCAAGACCAAGATGACATATCCAACTTATGTAAACTTCATACAAGTTCTAAAATCATGTGTAAGTAGGAATTGATGCCATCTGTATTATATCCACCGAGTCAATATTTCTTAGTATTTTTTTCTTTTTTGATCATTAATTTAATAAAATTGAAAATTTTTAACTTGACTATGTTAACCAAACTAGAAAGACATGCTTCCTCTAGAAAAGAAAATTGGCTATAGTCGATTATCCCATTATCCCACAGCAAGTAACCCAACAAGAGTCGATTTTGTACTCGATGTGACATGCTCAAAAGCAAGACTAGGAACTCGATTATTGCGGAGGATATTTTTTGTAAAATGCCAAGGGATAACACATGACATCTAAGGATCCGAGTGAATCTAAAAATTTCAAGCTATCTTACCTAAATCCGAAGAATTGGGTAAGATAGCTTGGTTGGTTTGGTCATACCTACAAGTGTGTTTAGACCTCGGTAGGTTGGGGAGTTATTGACACGTGATAGAACAATTTACTAAATCCCTAAAATCAGAGATTGGATGAAGTCATAAGTGGTTAGAATTTTGATAAGAGAAAATTTCAAAAAAAAAAAAAAATGGTCGAATAAAGAAAAGATTTTGATTAGATATATTCTTAATTAAGATTCACCTTCTAAAAGGGATAATGATCAAATTGTGAAATGAGATCCAAGGGAATCTTAAGATTTTTGCATGCATAAATATAAGGGTTGACACATACAAAAATATGATTTTACGCTATTTTATCGTAATTTGATTTTGGCATTGAAAAGATTGTGTAATAGGCACACCCAAAAATTCAAGAGTTGAAGATCAAAAACGTCTAGTGAGAATTCCCAGGTAATGTAAGTTTTTTCATCTATGACTACATTAGTCAAGAAAGTCATATTCATGAAAATTTGATTGCTTTTCTCATGTTATCATTCACAATTAGTCTTCTTAGTCATAGTTTGGGTATTCCTTGAGTTTTGGATAATATGTTTTAAAGTTGATTGAGACATGTCCATTTGACTCCGCATGGATTAGGGGTAGAATCACCACTTAAACACCCACCTTTGGACCAATTTGCCTAGAAAACTTGAATGAGTCAAGTTGACATTGATTAGACTAAGTCAACTCGAGTAATTATCAAATTCAATTAATTAAAAAGTTGGCCAATTATGTGATTATATTGAATTATTTTGTAAAGTATAAATATGAATGTCGAGTGACTATGCGGGATATTGCGTAGACAATGAGCCGTAGATATGTGCATGTAGCCACAGATGTTTTTACTTGTATCTCTAGGAAAAGCATCTATGAGTCTACATACACATGCTAATACAATGTCTTACACAATCACTCTAAGCACCACTCATTATATAATTACTTAATGCATTTAAATAATTATTTTCAGGATTTAAAACTATGTTTAGATACAATGGTTACTGGAGTGATTGTTTGCTCACAACCCAACACCATTTTGACATGTGGTGTTAATGACATAAGCAATAAGAGAACTTTTATCTCTTGCCCATCGTGAAAAAAAATGACATTTCATGATTATATCATCTTGTGGCATTTAAAAACATAAACCAATACCGCAGTGCTGTAGATGATGAAATTCTATGAATTAAAAAAAAAATTTATTGTTGAATTTTAATTTTAAATTCAAGTGTTTGGTAGTTGGTTATTTTCAACACCTTTGATTCAGTTAGAAAACTTTTGTTTTTTTTTTTTTAATTTTTTTTTTATCATAAATTTTTTTATGAAATATATAAGGTTATGGTGTTCGATTATCAATATGATAATCCATGTGGATCCCACGATGCTTTTCAATATTTGGAATTTAAAAATTAAGATTACTGAAAGGCGGATGTGCGGGTTAGAGATAAAATTTCTCTTATTAGTTAGGTCATCAGGAACAAACATCCATTAAAATGTGGGCCGAAATGTTTGAAATGTCCATGGGTCGCAAAGGTTTGTAAAAGTCTCGTTTTTAGGGGTATAAATGATAAGAGTCATGACAATCTGACTTAGGCACGTGGCATATTCAATTGATTTATCTAACGTGGCAGTTTCGAAAATCGTAGATCGGTTGTTCTCGGGATATAGAATCGCATCTTTTTGTATTTCGAGGAGGGTAGATCTACGGTTTCCAAACCAGTCATGTTGGATAAGTTATTGAGTATGCCACGTGCCTAAGACAGATTATCAGTAGTGTAAGTGATATTGTGAAACGGCCAGCATCAATTACACATGGCACTGTATTTGTGGAAGAAGTATCTTACAACGTACGTTCTCACCGAATTTGATGAGTGGATGATAGATATTCTACACCTACTGTGGCTTTTGTTTTTTATGGTTACTATGAGAGAAGTGTGATTCTAGATGACGCAAAATTCAGTTTAAAATTAAAAAAATAAAGAGATTTACTGAGCAAGTCGATCTGTTGCAATTTTATTACAAAAACTTCCTTACTTTACTATGACCTTTGAGATTCTTGCCTATGAAGAAAATAAAACATGGACTATCACTTCACTCCCTCTAGGGAAAAAACTTATTGGTTGTAAGTGGGTTTACAAGATCAAATGCCATTCAGATGGCTCCATTGAGTGCTATAAAGCTCATCTCATGACTAAGGGATACACCCAACAAGAGAGACTAGATTATCATGAGACATTTGCTTCGATTGCCAAGTTAGTTACTATTCAGTGTCTACTTGCCATTGCCTCAATCAAGAATTGGGAATTGCATCAATAGGATGTTAGTAATACTTTCCTTCATGGTGACTTAGATGAGGAGGTGTACATGAAGATTTCTCCAGGTTTTACCAAAAATAATGCTAACAAAGTGTGCAAATTGTAGCAATCCCTTTATGGTTTGAAATAGGCCTCTCGGAATTGGTTTTCAAAATTATCCAGCTCACTCTTCAACAATGGTTTCATACAATCTCTCACCAATTACTCCCTTTTTAGTAAGACAATGTCATCTTCTTCTATTCATGTTGTTGTTTATGTGGATGATATCATCATTGTTGGAGACATTTGCATTGCAATTGAACAATTGAAAGCCTTTCTCCACCACAGTTTCATATCAAAGATTTGGAAAAGCTTAAATAATTTCTTGGGATAGATGCTGACAGTTCTTCTAACGACCTATTTTTGAGCCAGCGTAAATACACCCATGAGTTACTCCAAGAGATTGACATGTTGGGCGCTCGCCTTGTTGAATTTCCAATGGAATAACATTTGAAGCTTACCAACACTGATGGGAAACCCTTAGTTGATCCTTCATCTTATCGACTTTTTATTGGCAGATTAATCTATTTTAACATCACTAGGTCCGACATTACCTATTCAGTACATATGCTAAGTTAGTTCATGTAGAACCCTTTTCAACCTCATCATGATGTTGTCATATGTCATTTACACTATTTGAAGGGCATTCCTGGCAAAGGAATTTTGCTTTCCTCTTCTAGCTCCTTACATTTATCAAGTTACTGGGACTCCGATTGGACAAACTGTCCTATGACCCAAAATCAACCAGTGGTTACTGCACTATGCTTGAAACTAGTCCCATATCATGGAAAACGAAAAAAATAAGCTGTCATTTCTTAGTCTTCTGTTGAAGCCGAATATAGGGTTATGACTCTCCTCAGTTGCAAACTTGCATGGCTGAAGTATCTTCTCATTGACCTTAGTATTTGAAAGTACTCTCGATCCGCGAGTGCGAATCTACTTTACTATTTTGGGAGTCGCCATCTAGTTTTATGGTTTATGAATCAAAAAATGACTCTAAACGAATAAGAAAAATAAAATTACAAAAAAATTATGGGTACGGAAATTATGTTACGGGATTGGAAGGTGTTAGGCACCAATCCCATATGACGAAAATCGATGTCTACTCTTCCCAAATATTTACATTGTAAAATAGCCTAAATCCAGAATAAATAAAAAATACCTTTCCTTTTACTTGAGTGATTACGACTATCGGTTCCCTCAGAAATTAGTGGTGAGCATTCATCGTATGAATCTTCTCATTTTTTATTTTTTTAAAATCTACTTTCGATCTTTGAGATGAGACTTCATTTTTTCTAAATCTAGATGTTTTATCAGTTTTTAGGATGTTTTTAGGGGTTTTGAGTGTTTTTTATGTTAAAAATTGGGGCTTCGGGTTAGGTATAGACTTGGGACTCCAGATTTAGGGTCTTAGAGGGCCTTTGACTTTGGTTTTCGAGGGTTTCTATTGGCCTATAAAATTAGGTGGTGGAGGCTCATTTTTAAAGAACTTTATGATAATATTAGGATTTGATTAGGCTTTTTAGATATAAGGTTTATCTCAAACTAATGTGTTAAGTTGTTTAGATTAGTATTCAATTAGGTTTTATTTAAATTTTAAAACTTACGTAAAATGAAAATTATTTAAGTTTTGGTGAACCCCCCAATGGAGGGTTCTTTATTAAATATCAGGTAGGCCCCACTTAAGTAAATGAGTTACCATTTAAAATTTGTCCCATGGGCTTAATTAATTGAATTTATTTATTAAAAAATTTTAACTTAATTTATTAAGATTTTCATTTATGTTAATTGATGTTTTAATTATTAGTTTCAAATTTTTGAATTTAGGATTGGAAAATTTCTATTTTGCATTGAGAGGTTGTTTTTTAATATTTTGAAATATTTTAGAATTAAATTTTTATAAGGAATTCAATGAGAATATTAGTTTGTATCACTTATGGGTTTTTGGTGTGAAATGACCGTGGACCCTCTAAGGGTATTTTGGTAATTTTTTTGAATTTATTGAAAATTGGTGAAATGGTTTATTTAGTTTTAATTTGTTGTTTTATGTGTTTGAAAGGATTTTCTTAAGCGTAACGTAGCTTCTAAGGATGTTCTGGCGTCAGGGGTATTTTGATAATTTGATTATTTTTTGATGATTTTTTCTCGTAAAACTTCTTTTATTTCAAAATGATGACTTCTATATTTTGGGTCATATTTTTCTAGTGTAGTGTGGTTTCTAAAGTTTGTTTGCTAGAAATATCTCATCCGAACTTTGGAAACACATCTAGTAACAAATAAAAAATTTAGAATATTCATCCATCATTAGGAATTGTTGCAATCAGGTTAACAAGTTAATTAATCAGGCGAATGCGAAAATGAGGTATCTACAAATGCCCTTCTTTTGCAAAGGGTTAAAGGAAACTTAGATAATAAATTTACTTTAGTAAATAGTGCGATATCTGAATGCCAAAGTCAATGATAATTCATTTTGTAGCCTGATTTAACAAATCATCAAGATGTTCGGATATTTAAAGGTAAAACTCTTCCCGAACTAAAAAACTTTGTCAGGTCCACTGATGATGTCAGATCTTTAAATTTTTAAAAATTCTCACTAACTAATGCAAATGCAATGAATGTGCACATGTGTGTAATAGTGTAATGATGATTTTGAAAAGTTGTGTCTCTATTTTGAATTCCATGAAAAAAATTTGAGTAAGATGACTGAGCAAAAAAATAAAATTTGAGCAAAATCTTAAATAAATTTAAACGAAGTAAAACTCTAGAAAAATCTAAATGAGGTCTGAGTAAAATCTGAGAAAGGTTTGAGTAAAGATCTGAGCAAACTCTGAGAAAGGTCTGAGTAAAATTTGAGTAAAAGTTGAATGTTTTACTCTAACTACCTTTGGTGAAAGAGTAATGAACTTATTTTCTAAGAGTCCTACTCTACCTACTTCAGGTGAAAGAGTAATGACCTTATTTTTCTAGGAGTCTTATTTTACCTGCTTGGGGTGAAAGAGTAATGAACTTATTTTCTAAGAGTTTTACTTTACTTGCTCTGAGTGAAAGAGTTATGAACTTTTCTTTTGTGAGTCCTACTCTACTTGTTCGGGATGAAAGAGTAATGAATTTATTTTTCTAGGAGTCATACTATACCTGTTTGAGGTGAAAAAGTAATGAACTTATTTTCTGAGAATTCTACTCTACTTGCTCGGGGTGAAAAAGTAATGAACTTATTTTTCTAGGAGTCCTACTCTACTTACTAGGGGTGAAAGGGTAATAAACTTTTTTCTAGGAGTTATACTCTACTTGCCCTGGGTGAAAGAGCAATGAACTTATTTTTTGGGAGTCCTACTCTACCTGTTCTGGGTGAAAGAGTAATGAAATTTTTTTTGGAAGGTCCTACTTTACTTGCCCTAGGTGAAAGAGTAATAAATTTTTTTCTTTGAAGTCCTACTCTACCTATTCTAGGTGAAAGAATAATGAACTTTTCTTTAGATAAAACCAAATGTGAGATAAAAAAAATGCTTATGCTTGAACCTCAGTGATTTTTCAAAAAAATTTATGAATCTCAGGCCAACATTTTAACTTCCTTTGAATCTCAGAGTTTTAAAAAAAATGCTATCAAGAAGGTAACCTTAAATTCAGGATTGCCATTATCCTTTAAGACTGAGATTGATCAAGCTTGAGAACAAAATACCCTTAGTTTGACAGGGAACATTGCACTGGAGATCATTGAACACAATTTAAAAAAATACCCCTAGTGTAAAGGGAAAAACTACAGGCTTGAGAAAAATAAAAGTACCCCTTGGTAAGAAGGTTTGAAATCTTTGATAATAACAAGCGCAATAAAGGTTAACTTTTTATTTTGACTTTTTATATTAAAGATTTTGAGTCAGGTTCAAAAAAACAAAATATTTCCTTTTGAAATTCATCGTAAAATCTATCCTTCTCCCTTTGAGTTCACTTAGGGAAGTAAAAAAATTTCAGATCAATCATAGACAAAATACTCGTGGCTTCTGAGTCTTTGTCTGGTTTAAGCTGGGTATTGAAGCTTGGTCATTCGAACTTTCGATGTTTAAGCTTGGACTGCCTTTTTAGATTTTTAATTCGACTGAGATTTTGTTTTGGGTATTTTAACTTTTGCCTAGATTGTCTTTTTAAATTTTCAATCTAGTGAGCGTGATCTAACTTTTGCCTAAATCGCTTTTTCAGATTTTCGATCTAGTGAGCTTACAATTTTTTTTCTTTACTCTTATTATTGTCAAGGCCGATCTTTTGGATTTTTAATCTTGCGAGCTTGCCTTAATTTTTGCCTAAGTCGTCTTTTTGGATTTTCAACCTACCAGAGTTTTTTTTTTATTCTTTTTCTTTCCTTTTGAACTTTTAGAGTTACTGCTTAATCATGTTTTGTTACCTTCATTGACATTTTTGCATGATACTTAAGAGGACTACCATAGGTAAGCTTAGGACTGGGCATAGAAAGAAAAGAGGTTTGAGGCTCAAAACTTGAATGCCCCTTGTGTGGTATTTTTTTAAAGTTTTTTCATTTTCTTTCCTATTTTAACAATATATATAGTAACTTCTCAAGTTGCCTACATATCCCAAATTTTTGGGATTAGACCAAAACATAATTCGAACTATTTCCTCCATCAGATTAGGTGATAGGATTGAGAAAAAAAGAGGTTATTCTTTTTTATTTTTTTGAAAAAAGACTACAAAGGGTTAAGAAAAGAGATATTGAGATGGGTAACCAGTACATTGATTCTACCAAAGATGGCCTCCTTAAGTATAGTACCACTTGATCTGGTCAAAGTTCGTTGGTTCTGGTAGTTCAATTCCATCATGATCTTAAAATCTGACAGTTTTTCTAAATAGTATTTCTTTGATGATGAAAGGACCTTCCCAATTAGGTTTAAATTTTCCTTTAGAGTAAAAAATAGGTATTATATTATTTTTGAGTACCAAATCTCCAACTTGCAAGTGGCGAGCTTTGACCTTTTTGTCAAACGCATGGGCAATTATTCTCTAATAAACTTGCACGTGGTACAAAGTTCTAAGTCATTTTTCTTCAATTAAGTTTAATTTTTCATACCGATGACGAATCCAGTTTGCTTCTAACCACTAACTTTCCATCAAGACCTTAAGAGATGGGATTTTCATTTAACTAAAGAGTAGGGGGTAGCTTATGTGGAAGATCGTATTGAAGTACAATATGACCATAGTCTGAATGGTAACTTCTCTTACCAATCTCGGTGTGATTGACATATTTTTCTGATGATTATTTTGAGATTCTTATTGGTTGTTTCAACTGCTTCATTGGTTTAAAGACGGTAAGGAGATGATTTATGGTGCTTGATCTTGAGCTTTGAACATAGAGTAATAATCTCGACTTTAAAGTTTTACTCGTTATTAGAGATCAATTTCGAAGGTACCATGTATTGATTGATGATATTTACTTGGATGAACTTTCCAACTCGAGATGGAGTGAGGACAGCATAAGAGCGCGGCTTCGACCAATTGAGCGAAATAGTCAGTGACGACTAGAATGTACTCATGCCCATTTGATGTTTTAAGTGTGATTTTACCAATTATATCAATTCTCCAAACAGAAAATGACCACGGTGAAGTCAAATGAACTAATTGGGACAAAGGCACATGTATGAGATTGGCATATATTTGACATTTATGGCAAGTCTTGACCATGCGATGATAGTTTGTTTCCATAGTGATTAGTAATATCCTTGTCTTATAATTCTCTTGATTAACGTCTTCCCATTTATGTGAGGTCTATAGTTTCCTGCATGTAGTTCAACTACTATCTATTCGGCTTGGTTTTCATCAACAAATAATAAATGGATTCCATCATGAGATCTTTTTGTATAAGTTTCCTGCGTACATGATGAATGAAGATGCAAATCTCTATAGTGTTTGTCGTTCTTTTCTCGACGTTTCTTCTAGGAATTCTTGTTTTTTCAAAACTCTTTTGATGTCTATATACTATGTGTAGACACCCCATTATTGCACTCGCCTGATTAATCAACTCGTCAATCCGATTGCAATGATTCCCAATAATGGATGTGTATTCCGTTGCTTTATTTTGTTACCAGATGTGTTTCAGAAATCCGGATGAGGTATCTCGAATTGACAAAGCCTTAGAAACCACGCTACGCTAGGAAAATACGACCCCATAAACATAGAAATCATTATCTTGTAGACCAAAAAGAAACTTCACGATAAAAATAACTAAAAAATTATCAAATTATCAAAATACCCCTAACCTCAAAACAACCATAGAGCCTACGTTACGCTTAGGAAAACTCTCTCGAACACATAAAATAACAAATCGGAACCAAATAAATCATTTCACCAATTTTAACAGAATTTGACAAATTTACGAAAATGCCCCTCATAAAGTTCACAATCATTTCACACACAAAATTTCATAAATAACACAAAATAATATTTCCATTGAATTCCTTACGAAAAATCGATTCTAAAACATCCTAGAACATTAAAAACCGACTTAAAATGAGAAAAGTCATCTCCGGGGGTAAAACGGTAATTTCACAATTTTCATAATTAAAAAATTTCGAAATTAATAAATAAAATATTAAATAATTAAAGTGAAACATTGATAAAATTAATTTAAAATTTTGAATTAAAAAATCGATCAATCAGACTTTCGGGTAAAATTGTTGAAGGTTCGTGGGATATTTCTTTAAGGACCCCTCCATTTGGGGGTCCAAAGAATTAAAGAAATAATGGAAGGAGGTTCTCCAAAAATTTAAAGTCAATCAAGCAAGACTGTAGTCAAAGTATTAAAGTCAATCAAGTGAGACTAAAGTCAAAATTAAAGTCAATTAAGCAAGACTGAAGTCAAAATATTAAAAGTCAATCAATTAAGACTAAAGTCAAAACATTAAAAGTCAATCAAATAAGACCAAAAGTCATAATAGAATTCTAATTAAATAATAACTCTATCTAATAGAGTTCTAACTTAAAAACAATTCTACCTAAAACAATTCTAATTAAAACACAATTCTACCTAAAATAATTTTAACTAAAACACAACTCTAATTAAAAAATCTCTAATTAAACACTAACTCTATCCAAATCAACCTTAAAAAAATTCTATAAATAGAGGTGCTCACACCCTATTTTCGGATCAAATCATAAATCCTAAGAGAAGTAGGCTTTGAAGCTCCCCTAGCCCCCCATAAACCCTAGTTTTGGAGCCCCAACTCCTTACCTAACATCCCTTCTTCAATTTTAGTCTAGAAAACACCTAAAATCCCTCCAAAAACACCCCCAAATCCGCAACAAACTTGAAGAGTTCAGATCCAAAAATAAGGATATACCTTGATCTAGGAGATCCGAAGTCAAATCCGGAGACAGAACGAAGCAAGGGAGTACAGTACAAGGAGCTATTTTTGTCAGATCTGAGGGAACAAAATCCTTGCTATCGGAAAGGTATGTAATTTTTTTATTTATTTTTATCTAGGTTTTTAGCAATGTGATATATTTGGGAAGTTAGTAGAGACCGACTTTGGCCGGGTGGGGTTGGTGCCTAACACCTTCCAACCCCGTAACATGATCCCCGAATTTAGATTTTTTGTGGTAGATTAGTTCTTTTTATCCATGTTAGAGTCAGTTTGGTTCCTAGACCACAATAACTAGGTGGCGACTCCCAAACCTCAAGAGTTAAAAGCGGATCCGCGCACCCTGCGGATCGAAGGCGGTTTTAGTGGCGACTCCGCTGGGGACTATTGAGGATCAAACTTGAAAAACCCCAAGTATGGGAGCATTGCCAAGATGACCTAGTTTTTTTTTATTATTTAGTTGGATTTATTTTATTTATTTTTTCTGTTTATTTTTTTTTTCTTTATTGTAGATGATTTTGGGTATTGCATTTTTTTTCCAATTAAGGATTACTTTTTGATGACCCCTAAATAATGAAAGATTCAAATTGACCTATGAAAATGATGGAATGATGAAGGTGGGATAGCAATGTTAAAAATTTTTTAGAGAATATTCTATTGAGAATTAAGTCTGGGAGCCTCTTAATAAAATATAGATCTCGTCGAGTAGATTAATTTAGACTCTGAGTTCACTCAATTTCGTAATCGGAAGCCTTAGATATCATCGATGCAAGTTCAATCTGTAAATCTGGAATTATTTTTGAATGAAAGTTGGGACAGCAACGTTAAAACGTTTTTACAGAATATTCTGGTGAGAACTAAGTCTGGATACCTATTAATAAAATGTAGATCTTATCGAGTAGATTAATTTAGAACTTGAGTTCACTCGATTTCGTTATCGGGAGCCTTAGATATCATCGATGCAAGTTCAGATTGTATTTTCCTAATTCACAGAAAATCTGAATTTATCTAATGTTGGTACAATTAATGTTCTTGAGAGTGAGCTCATCTCAACCATTGTCATTCTATCATCAATGTAACACCTATTGGAATCTCGATTTATTTTGGATCACCCAAAAGTGATCATTGATTGGACCTTAAAAATTATGCCTATTGCAATGTTTGTTTGATCATTATCATATGCCATATTTATTGATTAATTTACCATGATCTTGCTTGAAATACATGATTGATGTTGATCGTAATGTTAATGTGCGTATGTGATGGGAATAATGTGATCTTAATTGAATATTCATATGATTTGAATGATTTTGGTTTTGATTAAATGTATGATAGGTTTGATTGGATCCATGGGCCCATTTGTTTGAAAAAGGTCCCGGGCACACCCCACCCTGTTTTGCACACACCACATGCACGTTTACTGTTTTACTCACTTACACGTCCCATTTAGCCAACGTGGCACTAGTGCGTGGCCCGGTCTCTTCGGAGATGTGACGTCATTCATGAAACCCACAACTCCAGTCACGTACCTTAGGGTATATCAAACTGGGGGCATCAATACCATCTGATCAGGTGATTCTGAGAAGTATGTTGATGCACCCAGGCTGGAGCGACCTGAGTCTTTGACCTATTGTAAGCCACACAGTCACATGTCCCGATTGCCAACGTAGTACTAGTACGTGGTCGGTCCCCTCGTGGGATGCCTAACCATTTATGAAAGCTACAACTTTTGACTCGTACCCGTAGGTATAAAAGATAGTCTAAGTATATCAATTGCATTTCTTGGTCAAAATTGGTGCCTAAGCAAGATCTTGCCCCGCTGTACCCTACTGTACGAGGGGGATAGACTACGTCTATTCTAGACGAGAGGTATTTAAGTGGGCCCTTGTTCAGCATTGTGCGCCACCTCTCAACTGGAGATCAAACTAGCTGTTTTTTACTTCAGAGAAGTGAATTGAGGTTTTAGATTATCACCTATATGGTATATCAAACCAAGTCACCACGTATCGAAAGGTATATAGGTGTGCTTGGGCAAGGGTGGCCAGATAAAAATGCATTGCACGTAGTAAGCTTAGAGTCTAAAAACCTTTCCAGTAGGTCACGACTCGAACTTATCGTGGGTGTTCCCGGGTTGTTTATTGAATGAATGCATGTGATTGATGAATGTATGTAAGTGATGTGAATGATGAGATCAAGAATGTATGGTTGTCCTCAAAGATAAAAAATTTTCTTTTTGAAAATTAAAATGGGTGCACCGACCCAATAAAGAATCCATTTTTTGCAATAATTTATAATGACCCAGTCCATCTCGATCCAATAATCATGATGGGTCGGGCTATTTAGATCAAAATGGAAATCAAATTCTTTTCTAAATTCGGGTTTCAACCCATTTTTAAAGAAGAGAAATGGTTTACAAAAGGAAAGTATTTTCTAGAAGAAATGTTCTCTAAAAAATATATATATATTTTCCAGAAAAAGTGTTTTCCATAAGAACAAGATTTTTAAAAAAAAATGTTTTCTAGAAGAAAAGAGAATGAAGGAAAAATGATTTACAAATGATATATTCAATAAAATCTCAGGATTCTTAAAAATGTTATCAAGGGATTAATACCGAAATTGACTAAATCTACCTTTGATGGGGTCATATAGGATTATCATTGCGCCCAAACTCAAGCGTCCACCTCCTAGTTGGAGTTGTAAGTCCAGTCGATTAGAAAGAACCACAGTACCAAGTCAACAAGCAGAGATGGCTTCAGAATCTGAGCTCACAGAGATCCGTAAGATCTTGGCAGCCTTTGCCAATGATATCAGCAATATAAAAGGCAAAGTGGAAATATTAGAACAGACCTTGGAATCAACGGGAATTCCCCTAGATGACCTAAAGGGGAAAAATGTTGAAGAGAAACGTCCACGTGAAGTCTTCGAGCTCGACGGAGATGAAGAGTATGTTGATGAGAATCCGGCATTATCTAATAGAATGTCTCAATTGGAGTCAGCGATGAAAAGTATAAAGGGTATTGATGAAATTGCAGCAGGCATTGAAGCTTTAAATCGCATCCCTAGAATCCATTTGCCAGAGAAGTTTGTGATGCCTGAAATGGACAAGTTTAGTGGGACAGAGTGTGCAAAAACACATTTTAAGGTGTATGTTACCAACATGCGCACTATGGGCTCAGCGACGAACAAATGACATTGTTGTTCCAAAGAACTCTATCGGGATCAGCACTACGTTGGTTAATGTCTCAAGATCCAGTTACTGTGGGTACATGGGAAAACATGTCAAAGGCCTTCTGGCATCAATATAAATACAGTACTGAGATTGAAACCTCAAGAAGGGATTTGGAAGCAACTAAACAGAAAAATGGGGAGACATTCACTAATTTCATTGGTCGCTGGAGGGCCAAGGCTGCACAAATGTGGGATAGACCTTCAGAGAAAGAACAAGTGGCTATTATCTTAAAAAACCTCTCGCAAGGGTATGCCCGACATCTAGTTTCCCAATACCTTCCTACATTCGAGTCTCTATTGCAAGCTGGTAGCCAATTGGAATATGCTTTCGCTTCCGGAATCCTTTCCAATCCTTCTGACAACAAGTTCAAAAAGCCTTTTACCAATTCTAAGTCTAGTACTGATCACGCCTATGTAGCCAATACGTCTACTACACCCGTCCAATCTACTATCTTGCCTAGTAACCAAGTTAACCCTAATCAACCTCGACCGCGTAGGAAATTCACCAATCTTGGGATGCCTTTGAGCATTGTCCTTCAAAAACTATTAAGTAAAGGGCTCATTGCACCTCTCCAACCTCGACCTTTACCAAATCCACTCCCCACTTCTCACAATCCCAACCTATTTTGTGAGTTTCACCAAAATCCCGGTCATCTTACTGATCGTTGTGTCGCTCTTCGTCATACAGTTCAAGACCTCATCGACGCCAAAAAAATTACTGTCCCTGCCCCTGAGCAACCGAATGTTACTACCAACCCTCTACCCAGTTACCAACCTCCTCAGACTTTGAACATGGTATCCAATACTCAACTCTTGTTTGACCCAATCCTTCTCATCCGATCAGTCAATCATAAACCTCCTAGCCCTCCTTTTACCAAAGTGACGGTCCCTAATGAGGTTTTCACCACCAAATGCAGTCTTGGCCAAGAGAGAAGAAGTAAGTCTGAAGAATGCAAAAATCTGAAGAAGAAAACTCAGTCTAACCGCTTGGAAATAGTTTCTCGAATTCTCAGTCTGTAATCAAGCCCGTTGTGGGTAATTGTCTTTAGTTGTTTATGAGTCTTGAGTCCGGTTCTTTCTATCAAGTTAGTAATCAAATCTGTCTTTTTATTTCTTATTTTGTTCTAGTCAAGTTAGTTTGTTGAGTCTGCAATGGTGTCAGTCGCCCCATCTAAATTTAATTGAATAAAGAAAATTTTTGAATACCTTGAGCGCATTAACGAGTTAACTAATAACTGGCTTCAAAGAGAAATTCCTCTAATAAGGAACCCCCTCTTGAATGAGAAGATAAATGTCTTGCTCGAGGAACTAAAGGTCATTGACCTCGGAACAAAAATAATTCCCAAGAAATTCATATTGGAACTAACTTATCCCCAGAGGATCACAAAGAGATGATGAATTTATTCAGAAAATTCAAAAGACTTGCTTACATGGTCTTATGAGGATATGTCAGTTAAATTTGGAGTGTTGTTCAACATGAAATATATACCCATCCTATGAGAACACCACATATACAAACCAGAATTGACTAACATAGTCAGAGGAGGGATTATAAAATGTACCAGTGCTGGAATTTTAAAATCGATGGAATAGTTGAAGCAGCCAGTAAAAATCTCAAGATAATCATCGTGAAAATGTGTCAATCACATATCACACCGGGATTGGCCAGAAAAGTTACCATTCGCATTATGGACATATTACACTTCAATACAGTCTTCTACTAGAGTCACTCTAATATGATATGGAAGCAATCTTACCGGTTAAAAGGGAAAATCCTGTATCTCAAGGTCTTGATAGAAGTTAATTGTTAGAAACAGATTGGGTCTGTCAATGGAGAGGAGTCACTTGCATGTTTGACAAGAAAGTCAAAGTTCATCACTTATAAGTCAAAGATCTAAGCATCATACTACCCAAAAAAAATTTTTGAGTATTCTTCTCGATTATAGAAGGTTTGAACTCAATTGGAGAGATTCAATCATCAAGGAAATATTATCTGGAAAAACTGTTAGACTTCAAGATCATGATGGAATCGAATTACCAGAATCAACCAACCTTGACCAAATCAAACGGAACTACATTTAAGGAGGCCATCTTTGGCCGAATCAATTCTCTTATTACCCAGTTCAATATATCCTTTCTCAACCCTTTCGCAGCCTTTTCAAAAAGAAAAAAATTATGCCTTCTTCTTTCTTAGCCCGATCACCTAACCTAAGGGAGGGAAAAATATTCGAACTACGTTTTGGTCTGATCCCAAAATTCTGGGGTACGTAGGCAACCTGAGAAGTTACTTCAGGCCCGACCACATCAAAAAAATAAAAATAGATTCCCCAACAAAGAAAAAATCTAAAAAAAAAATTCAAAAGAAAAAAATTGTCAAAGTGGGGAAAAAAATTTAAGGAAAAAGAAAATAATTTAAAAGGAAATGTCACACAAAGGGCATTTGGGTTTTTGAGCCTCAAAAGTCCTTTCTTTTTATACCTAGTCCTAAGCTTACCCATGAAAGTCCTCCTAAGTACCGTGTGAGAAGTAAAGGAAGATAGCAAAGCATGATCAGACAGTAACTCCAGAAGTTCAGAAGGGAAGAAGAAGAAAAAAATCTGCTAAGTTGAAAACCCAAAAAGGGCGGCTTAGGCAAAAATTAAGGTAAGCTCGCAGGGTTGAAGATCTGAAAGGATGACCTTGACAACAATCAAAGCAAGGAAAAAAGAAAAAATTGTAAGCTCGCTAGATCGAAAACCTAAAAAGGCGATCTAGGCAAAAGCTAGAGCATGCTCGCTAGATTGAAAAACTGGATAGGCAATCTAGGCAAAACTTAGAGCTATCAAAAAATAAAAGAAAATCTCCGTTGAGTTGAGAAGCTGAAAAGGTAGCCCGAGCCGAAATATCAGAAGTCCGAATGATCAAGTTTCAATACCCAGTTTGAACCAAATATAGACTCAGTGGATACAAGTATCTCGTCTATGATTAATCTGAAGAGTTTCATGTCCCTAAGCGAACCGACGGGGAGAAAGAACAAATTCTATGATGAATTTCAGAAAGAAATATTTTGTTCCAATATCTTTGAGCCTGACTCAAAATCTTCAATATAAAAAGTCAAAATTAAAAGTTAAACCTTTATTGCACTTGCGGTAATCAAGGATTTCAAACTTTCATAACAAGAGCACTTCCTTTTTTCTAAAGAGTACAGTTTCCCCCCCTTACACTAGGGGCATTTATTTTCAAATTATATTCAATTATCCCTAGTGCAATGTTCCTTGTCAAACTAGGGGCATTTTTGTCCTAATGCCTGGTCAATTTCAACCCCAAAGGATAAGGTTAACTTTGCATTAAAGGTTACCCTCTTGATAGCAATTTTGAAAACTCCTCAGATTCAAAGAGAGTTAAAATATTTACCAGACCTTCATAAAATCCAACTTTTTATTAAAAAAAAGTCAAATAAGAGGTTAATCCCCCGTTTGTTCCCTCAAAGCTTAGTTCATTATTCTTGCACCCTGGGCAGGTAGAATAGAACTTCCTAAAAAAGAAAAAAATTAGTTCATTACTCTTTCACTCCGAGTAGGTAGAGTAGAACTTCCCAGAAAAAATTAGTTCATACTCTTTCACTTTGAGTAGGTAGAGTAAAACTTCCAAAAAAAAATTAGTTCATTACTCTTTCACTCCGAGTAGGTAGAGTAGAACTTCCAAAAAAAAATTAATTCATTACTCTTTCACCCTGGGTAGGTATAGTAGGATTCCCAAAACAATTAGTTCATTACTCTTTCACTCCGAGTAGGTAGAGTAGAACTTCCCAAAATAATTAGTTCATTACTCTTTCACCTTGGGCAGGTAGAGTAGGACTCTCAAAAAGCTTGGTTCATTACTCTTTCACTCCGAGTAGGTAGAGTAGAACTTTCCAAAAAAAATTAGTTCATTACTCTTTCACCCTGGGCAGGTAGAGTAGGACTCCTAAAAAATTAGTTCATTACTCTTTCACTCCGAGTATGTAGAGTAGAACTTCCCAAAAAAATTAGGTCATTACTCTTTCACCCTGGGCAGGTAGAGTAGGACTTCTAAAAAGCTTAGTTCATTACTCTTTCACTCCGGGTAGGTAGAGTAGAACTTCCCAAAAAAAATTTAGTTCATTACTCTTTCACTCTGAGTAGGTAGAGTAGAGTAGAACTTTCCAAAAAAAAAAATAGTTCATTACTCTTTCACCCTGGGCAGGTAGAGTAGGACTCCTAAAAAATTAGTTCATTACTCTTTCACCCTGGGCAGGTAGAGTAGGACTTCTAAAAAGCTTAGTTCATTACTCTTTCACTCCGAGTAGGTAGAATAGAACTTCCAAAAAAAAAAAAAAACAAAAATAGTTCATTACTCTTTCACTCCAAGTAGGTAGAGTAGAACTTCCTAAAAAAAATTTAGTGCATTACTCTTTCACTCTGAGTAGGTAGAATAAGACTCTCAAAAAAATATAAATTTATTACTCTTTCACGTAGAGTAGGTAGAGTAGGACATTTAACTTTCTCTCAACTTTTGCTCAGATTTGTCTCAAATATCATTCAAATTTTTTCGAGTTTTGTTTTACTCAAATTTTACTCAATTTCACACAGTGCACACACTTGCACTTTTTAGTCAGGGAGAATTCTCTAAAATTCAAGGATCTGACACTGTCAGTGAGAGCTCTCGCTCAAGGACCTGACAATCTTTTAATTCGGGGAGAGCTTTACCCTCAAGGATCCGAACACCCCGACGAATTGCTAAATCAGGCTGCAAAATGAACCGTCACTAGCTTTGGCATTCAGATATCGCACTATCTACCAAAATAGATTTGCTATCTAGTTTGCTTCAACCCTCTGCCAAAGAGGGGCATCTGTAGACACCCCATTTTTGCACTCGCCTGATTAATCAACTCGTCAATCCGATTGCAATGATTCCCAATGATGGATGTGTATTCCGTTGCTTTATTTTGTTACCAGATGTGTTTCAGAAATCCGGATGAGGTATCTCGAATTAACAAAGCCTTAGAAACCACGCTACGCTAGGAAAATACGACCCCATAAACATAGAAATCATCATCTTGTAGACCAAAAAGAAACTTCACGATAAAAAT
Source organism: Akebia trifoliata (assembly GCF_017979445.1). Taxonomy (NCBI): domain Eukaryota; kingdom Viridiplantae; phylum Streptophyta; class Magnoliopsida; order Ranunculales; family Lardizabalaceae; genus Akebia; species Akebia trifoliata. Next base: position 30,724,330 of record NC_141385.1, on the reverse strand, counting down.
CACTAAAAAATTATCAAATTATCAAAATACCCCTAACCTCAAAACAACCCTAGAGCCTACGTTACGCTTAGGAAAACTCTCTCGAACACATAAAATAACAAATCGGAACTAAATAAATCATTTCACCAATTTTAACAGAATTTGACAAATTTATGAAAATGCCCCTCATAAAGTTCACAATCATTTCACACACAAAATTTCATAAATAACACAAAATAATATTTCCATTGAATTCCTTACGAAAAATCGATTCTAAAACATCCTAGAACATTAAAAACCGACTTAAAATTAGAAAAGTCCTCTCCGTGGGTAAAACGGTAATTTCACAATTTTCATAATTAAAAAATTTCGAAATTAATAAATAAAATATTAAATAATTAAAGTGAAACATTGATGAAATTAATTTCAAATTTTGAATTAAAAAATCGATCAATCGGACTTTCGGGTAAAATTGTTGAGGGTTCGTGGGATATTTCTTTAAGGACCCCTCCATTTGGGGGTCCAAAGAATTAAAGAAATAATGGAAGGAGGTTCTCCAAAAATTTAAATTCAATCAAGCAAGACTGTAGTCAAAGTATTAAAGTCAATCAAGTGAGACTAAAGTCAAAACTAAAGTCAATTAAGCAAGACTGAAGTCAAAATATTAAAAGTCAATCAATTAAGACTAAAGTCAAAATATTAAAAGTCAATCAAATAAGACCAAAAGTCATAATAGAATTCTAATTAAATAATAACTCTATCTAATAGAGTTCTAACGTAAAAACAATTCTACCTAAAACAATTCTAATTAAAACACAATTCTACCTAAAATAATTTTAACTAAAACACAACTCTAATTAAAAGATCTCTAATTAAATACTAACTCTATCCAAATCAACCTTAAAAAAATTCTATAAATAGAGGTGCTCACACCCTATTTTCGGATCAAATCATAAATCCTAAGAGAAGTAGGTTTTGAAGCTCCCCTAGCCCCCCATAAACCTTAGTTTTGGAGCCTCAACTCCTTACCTAACATCCCTCCTTCAATTTTAGTATAGAAAACACCTAAAATCCCTCCAAAAACACCCCCAAATCCGCAACAAACTTGAAGAGTTCAGATCCAAAAATAAGGAGATACCTTGATCTAGGAGATCCGAAGTCAAATCCGGAGACAGAACGAAGCAAGGGAGTACAGTACAAGGAGCTCTTTTTGTCAGATCTGAGGGAACAAAATCCTTGCTATCGGAAAGGTATGTAATTTTTTTATTTATTTTTATCTAGGTTTTTAGCAATGTGATATATTTGGGAAGTTGGTAGAGACCGGCTTTGACCGGGCGGGGTTGGTGCTTAACACCTTCCAACCCCGTAACATGATCCCCGAATTTAGATTTTTTGTGGTAGATTAGTTCTTTTTATCCATGTTAGAGTCAGTTTGGTTCCTAGACCACAATAACTAGGTGGCGACTCCCAAACCTCAAGAGTCAAAAGTGGATCCGCGCACCCCACGGATCGAGGGCGCTTTCACTATGACTTTCCATCAGGGAATTAAGCAGCAATGTTGATTTGATAGTAATATGCGGATTTATCTTTGACTTTGACAATGATAGGCCGTAATTCCACGCTTAGAGGCAAATTGATCATTGATAAGAGAGTGGCCAAGACGTCAACGAATCTGTTATCTTCCTTTGATAGATGTTAGAATAGGATGGGTTTGAATTTTCTCACCAAGCTTAGTAGATACTCATGATAGAACTTTAACTTCTAGTCCCTAGTTTTCCATTATTCTAACGATTGATGTATGACCAAGGCTAACTCCTCGAATACTTCAATTTTTGTGATGCTTAGATTCAAAGCGGTTTCGAGCCCAATGATGTACTCTTCATATTCAATTGTATTATTGGTGTTGGAGAAAAAGACTAACTTAATAGCATCGTAACTGCTCTTTGATAGGTGGTCCCAACATTTTTTAAATAAAAAAGCATGACTTTGTAACAAAAGGTTTACCACTATGTGATGAACGAAGTCTTTTGCATGTCATGAAGGTCCATCTTTGTTTGATCTACCATAAAAATCCTTCCATAAAATATAGCAAAGCGTGTCCTGCCATGTTATCTAATAAAACATCTATGTGTGATAGAAGGAAACTATCTTTTGGACTTGCCTTATTCAGGTCCTTAAAATCCACGTACATTTTAACCTTTTCATCTTTTTTAGGAACTAGGACTATATTAGCAATCCACTCAGGGTATTCTATTACTTTCAAAAATCCAGTGTTAATTTGCTTTATAACCACTTTTTTGATTTTCAGATTTCATTCTGGCTTCATATGTCAAAGTTTTTTGTTTTACTAATCAAGTATCGGGATGTAACAGAATCCGATGTTGAATAATGCATGTGATTACTCCTGGCATGTTCTCGTAAAACCACTCTAAAACGTCTTGAATTTTTTGACAAATCAACTATCCCCTTGTGTTCCTCGAGAGATAATGTGACACCAATCCGAATATCTTGAGGATTTTCCTTTATTCCAAGGTTAATAACCTTTGCTTCCTCAATTGGAGCTGGAGTATGACGTTTATCTTCTCATTCAAGAATCTTTCCTTAAAACTAAATTACCAGTTAATTAATTAATTCGCTCGAGGTATTTAAAAATTTTCTTTATTCAATTAAATTCAAATGGGGCGACAGACTAACTTGACTTAACAAAAATAAAAAAAAGGATAGATCCGATTTAAAGAAAACATAACATTACAGAAAAAACTAGACCTAAACTAACTCACATGACTTATGAAAACTAAAGACAAGTACCCACAATAGGCTTAATTGTAGACTGAGGACTCAGGACATTACTTACAATTTGTAGGACTGAGGTATTGTGATCTTCAAGGAATAACTGAGCAATGTTAAGAGATTCTGAGGACATTTCTGACTGTTGACTTGGTACTGATATTCGTTCTAACTGACTAAACTTACGACCCTAACTAGGCAGTGGACAATTAAGCTTAGGTACAATGATAACCCTGAGACCCCTTCAAAGGTGGATTACTGGTGGTAAACCCGAGAGTAAGTTTTTAACAATTAAAAATAAAAATTCCTCTTGATAGCATTTGTTAACTTAACCCTCTAGATTCAGAATCTCAAACTGGTAAAACATTCTAAGCAAGAAATATTACATGAAAATGATTTGTCGATTGATCATAAATCTTAGAAATTTTCAAATCATAATTAAGGGTTATACAATCTTCAAAAGGTAAGATCTAGGTTGTGTTAATTAGTACATCCTTTAATATGATTTTTTACTGATCTTGATTTTGTTAAATATGAAATATTCAATTTATTGAATTATATTGGTCAATACAAGGTGATTAGGACTATGTACCCATTTGAGTTTGGGTCGGTTTGATCTAATAGGTCCGAATGTTCTACTTGAATCACTTCATCCAATATTTTTAAGTTAATTAGTCTAACTGGTCCATATGTTGATCCATAAGACCCATTTACCAATTGGGCAAACTAGTTTAACTTGATGTTAATTGGCATGTCTCATTAGTTACATCTATTAGGTTGGACCGGTATTACGGGTTCACTTTGAGCGATGTGGACCGATCTACCCACTTACTTTTTTGTTAGATTGAATAAAGCAACCCGGCAACACCCATGATAAGTTCGGATCATGACTTATAGGAAGGTTCTTGGACTCTATGTTCATTACGTGAAATGCAATTTATCTGGCCACCCTTATCCAAATGCACTTATATACTTCTTGAATGCACTTAATCAAATGGTATATGGTAACTTGGTTTGATATATCTGAAAGCGTCTTCGATCCGCGGGGTGCGCGGATCCGCTTTTGACCCTTGAGGTTTGGGAGTCGCCACCTAGTTATTACGGTCTAGGAACTGATTAATGACTCTAAACGGATAAAGAACTAATCTAGAACAAAAGAAACTGAATTCGGGGATCATGTTACGGGGTTGGAAGGTGTTAGGCACCAACCCCGCCCGGCCAAAGCCGGTCTCTACTAATTTCTCAAATAAGTTACATTGATAAAAAAACCTAGATAATAAAAAAAAGTAAGAAGTTATACCTTTCCGATAGCAAAGACCTTGTTCCCTTAGATCCGACAAAAACTACTCCTTGTACCGTACTCCTTGTTTTGTTCTGTCTTCGGATTTGATTTCTGATCTCCGAGGCAATGTCTCCGGATTTGATTTCTGATGTCCGAGGCAATGTATCTCCTTTTTTATCTGAATTCTTTGAGTTTGTTATGGGTTTTGAGGTGTTTTTGAAGGGCTTTTAGGTGTTTTTTAGGCTAAAATTGAATTATGTGTGTTAGGTAAGGAGTTGGGACTCCAAAACTAGGGTTTATGAGAGGCTAGAAATGTTTTTTGACCTACTTTTCCTAGGGTTTATAACTTGATACGAAAATAGGGCGTGAGGACCCCTATTTATAGATTTTTTTAAGAGTTGATTTAGATAGAATTAGTGTTTGATTATAATTCTTTTAGTTAGAGTTGTGTTTTAGTTAGAATTATTTTAGGTAGAATTATATTTTAATTAGAATTTTTTTAGGTAGAGTTGTATTTTAGTTAGAACTCTATTAAATAGAGTTATTATTTAATTAGAACTCTATTAGGATTTTGACTTTTTGTCTTATTTGATTGACTTTAAGATTTTGACTTTAGTCTCATTTGATTGACTTTAAGATTTTGACTTTAGTCTTAGTTAATTGACTTTAATTTTGACTTTAGTCTTACTTGATTGACTTTAATACCTTGACCTTAGTCTTGCTTAATTGACTTTAATTTTTTCGAAGAGCCCTCCTCTATTATATCTTTAATTCTTTGGACCCCCAAATGGAGGGTCCTTAAAGAAATATCTCACGAACCCTCAACAATTTTTCGTGAGAGCCCGATTGATCGATTTTTTTAGTTCAAAATTTTAAATTAATTTCATTAATGTTTCACTTTAATTATTTAATGTTTTATTTATTAATTTCTAATTTTTTAATTATGAAAATTATGAAATTACCGTTTTGCCCCCAGATAGGACTTTTCACGTTTTAAGTCGATTTTTAATGTTGTAGGATGTTTTAGAATCGATTTTTCGTAAGGAATTCAATTGAAATATTAGTTTGTGTCATTTATAAAAATTTTCATGTGAAATGGTTATGAACTTTATGAGGGGCATTTTCGTAATTTTTTCAAACTCTGTTAAAATTGGCGAAATGATTTATTTGGTTTCGATTTGTTGTTTTATGTGTTTGAATGGATTTTCTTAAGCGTAATGTAGGCTCTAAGGATATTTTGATGTTAGGGGTATTTTGATAATTTGATCATTTTTTAGTGATTTTTATCGTGAAACTTCTTTTTGTTTGCAAAATGATGATTTCTATGTTTCTGGGATCGTATTTTCCTAGCGTAGCGTAGTTTCTAATGTTTTGTCAGTTCGAGATACCTCATCCAGATTTCTGAAACTTATCTGGTAACAAAATAAAGCAATGGAATAAACATCCATCATTGGGAATCGTTGCGATCGGGTTGACGAGTTGATTAATCAGGCGAGTACAAAAATGGGGTGTTTACAGATGCCCCTCTTTGGTAGAGAGTTGAAGCAAACTAGATAGCAAATCTATTTTGGTAGATAGTGCGATATCCGAATGCCAAAACTAGTGATAGTTCATTTTGCAGCCTGATTTAGCAATTCGTCGAGGCATTCAGATCCTTGAGGGTAAAACTCTCCTCGAACTAAAAGGTTGTCAGGTCCTCGAGCTTGAACTCTCACTGATGATGTCAGATCCTCAAATTTTAGAAAATTATCCCTGACTAATGCAAAAGTGCACGTGTGTGCAATGGTGTAATGCTTATTAAGTAAAAATGTGTCAGGTCGTTGAGATATTCTCTCACTGACAATAATGATTCAAAATTGAGATGCACTTATGCAACGAAAACAATCATGGTAAGGTTTAACAATGTGGTAATTGGAGTCATAACATTGTAGGAACTTCATTAAATCCTATTTGAAATTTGAAATTCTTTTTTAGAGTTCGAAAAAGTTTGAGTCTCGTTTATCGGACTCGAGCCTATTGTAGCCATGCTTCTCGGGTTAAGAAACTTAAACAATCCTTTTAATTCATTCTATGATAAAAAAAGTTGGAGTCTCATTTCTCGGACTCTGGCTAAGGTTTATAGGAACTTAAACAATCCTATTAAAATTAGAGTCTCGTTTATTGGACTCGAACTAAGGTTTATAAGCACTTCAAAAAAAACATATTCATTCTATGATTCAAAAAGTTGGAGTCTCGCTTCTCGGACTCAAACATAGGTTTGTAGGCACTACAAAAAACCTACTCATTCTATGATTCAAAAAGTTGTAATCTCGTTTCTCGGACTCGAACTTAAGTTTGTAGGCACTTCAAAAAGCCTATTCATTTTATGATTCGAAAAGTTGGAGTCTCGTTTCCCAGACTCGAACTTAGGTTTGTAGGCACTTCAAAAAGTCTATTCATTCTATGATTCTAAAAGTTAAAATCTCATTTCTAGGACTCAAACTAAGGTTTGTAGGCACTTCAAAAAGCCTTTTCATTCTATGATTCTAAAAGTTAAAGTCTCGTTTCTCGGACTTGAACTAAGGTTTGTAGGCACTTCAAAAAGCCTATTCATTTTATGATTCAAAAAGTTGGAGTTTCTCGAACTCGAACTTAGGTTTATAGGCACTTCAAAAGCCTACTCATTCTATGATTCAAAAAGTTGGAGTCTCATTTCTTGGACTCTAACTTAGGTTTGTAGGCACTTCAAAAGCCTACTCATTCTATGATTCAAAAAGTTGGAGTCTCGTTTCTCAGACTCGAACTTAGGTTTGTAGGGACTTCAAAAAACCTACTCATTCTATGATTCAAAAAGTTGGAGTCTCGTTTCTCAGACTCGAACTTACTAATCCACGTTTCTCGGGCTTAGATTTATAGGAACTTAAATAATCCTATTAATTCTATGAGACTGATATAATGGATTACGTTTGAAAAATATGGACTCTGATGTATGACAGATAAAAGAAATGACATTCTCTTAAATTTAAGACTCTTAAGATTATCATATGTGCAATAAGGGATTGACCATTTTCTTTCGAATTTCTTTTGAAAAATGCTTGAGCTGGACTTAAAAAATCTTGATAAATATTAGAATAGAATATCTTCCTCTTCAAAGTGGTTGATGGTTTTACATTTTCCATTAGCGAACACTTGAACAAGTAAACATACTTTTGAAGATCCTACAATGTTCAAGATGACTTCTGATTTTTTCGACTTCAACATTGTCTTCGTCGGACATGAGCTCTTAGCTGAAAAAATGAATATTGTGGCTTGAATGGTTCTGCATTTTCTAGTTTCTATACAAGCTTCCTTCTGAATTTTTCTTCTTGATGAAACATTTCCTCCCATTTGGTAATGCCCTAATTTTTGCCTAGATCGCCTATTTAGGTTTTCAATCTAAGGGGCTTTATTTTCCTTTTTCTGATGATGCCTTGATTTTTGCCTAGGTCGTCTTTTCAGGTTTTCAACCTAGCAGGCTTTCTTTTTTATGGTTATGCCATAAATTTTGTCTAAGTCGCCCTTTTGGGTTTTCGACTTAACAGGCTTCTTTTTTTTTTCTTGATGATCTTGAATAACCAACTCGACAACTTCTTCATTCCCTGCACCTTAACCGAGTCAATTAGCATTCAGGAGGACTTAATAGGTAGGCTTAGGATATGATTTAGAAAAAAAGATATAAGGCTCAACTTCCCAAAATGCCCCTAATTTGATATTCTCTTTTTCTGTCAATCATTTTGATTTTTTCTAAATGCCCCTAGTTTGGCATTTTTTTTTCTTTTTATCAATTCTTTTGATTCTTTTTTCTAATACCCTTAGTTTGCCATTCTTTTCTTTTGAACCTTTCAATAGGGGATTTTCCTTTTAGATGACACTTTTCTTAAGAGAATACACTTATTCTTTGCGTGACCGGGCCTGAAGTAACTTCTCAGGTTGCCTACATACTCCAAATATTTCTTTTTCTTTTGGGATCAGGTCAAAACGTAGTTCATACTGATTTACCTCCCAAGGTTGGTTGGTGTGGTTTAGAAAAAAAAGGCTATTGATTTTTTTAAAAGTTGCAAAAGGCTGGAAAGGTTATCTTTTTCTTGGTAAAACAGGAAAACAGTTCGGCCAAAAAAGGCCTCCTTTGGTGAAATACTAATTGATTTGGTTAAGGTTTTAGGAACTCGAGGTCTTGATTACTTTGTCGAGTAAGGTCTTCTTTTGAGAATGAGTAATCTTCAATCTTCTTATGAGAAGGAGTAATCTTCAGTCTTCTTCTACGGAGTTGAGTGAGCTTGAGTTCTTTGTATTTGACTTTGACTTGTTCAACCATTTCCAAACTTCAAAAGAAATCTCATATTCTTTTGTGAATGAGAACTCTCTTCACTCGAGTGAAAAACATGATGAATCCTTTCTTATGAATCTTAACACCTTTGTTGATGGTTTCAACTACATCATTCTTGACTAATAATCTTTGATTTTGAAGTTCATCATCAACTTTAGAACTTGATCTATTTTGGTGCAATCTATCAATATATCATCATGAGATCAAGTAGGAATGTTGTTGAATTTCTCAAGTAAGTTTATAATTCTCTCATGTTCCCTTGGGGATAATATAGTACCAATTTGCACTTCTTGAGTGTACTCTTTAATTCCAATATTTATCAAATTTGGTTAGTGAGCTTTAAGTCATTTCTCATGTTAGATTTTATATTCACATCATTATTGCACACATGATAATTAAAAGCTTCTTTATTTTATTGAATTGAAAAGAACATAGACTGACAAACCTAACTAAAACCCAAAAATAAAGATGACTAACTGAATTCAAAGACTGACACAACTGAAGCTAAAAAAAATCCTAAAACGACATCATTATGAATAGAGGGACACAATTCTAGAGTCTATGCCACTTCAGTTATCTTCGATGGATGACTTGAACTTACCTGCTTTTACACTCTCTTCATATTCTGATTCAAGCCTGTTATATGCGGGACAACCCGTTGCTTCAATGATTTCTCTATTATTTAGTTCTGTCACTGCCTTAGGGTAGTTGAGCTCATTCTGGCATAGAGCGAATGCACTGTTAAGACCAATTGGGTGAATAAAAGAAACTGGGTCAACTGATTCGGATTTGGATATTGATATTAGGTTTAGAGTAGGAGAGGGTTGATTTTGAAATATAGGCAAAAGGTTAGTCTTAACATTGGGAGTAATAGGAATGGGTATGATGACTTTTCCTTGCTTAATAAGGTCTTGGATAGCATGTCGGAGAGTAATACACCTGTCAAGAACATGACCAGGCATCTGATGGAATTCACAGAATTGCCCATTATCCATATTTAGGGAAAGAGGATTAGGCAAAGGCTTAGGTTGTAAAGGCGCCAGCAATCCTCTTTTCATCAATTTTTGATAAGCAACATTAAGGGACATTCCAAGATTGGCAAACTGTCTCCTAGGCTTAGTTTGTGAAGGTTGAGTAGCTTGAGGAGATAGTGCGAAGGAGGTGTTGGCCACTTGTAAAGAATTGACATTAGGTTTGAAATGTTTGGGTTTTGACTCAGACGAGTTACCAAAAAGTCCCAAAGAATAAGCATCCTCAACTTGATTTCCAGCCTCAAGGAGGGATTGAAAAGTAGGAAGGTACTGAGGCATCAAGTACTTGACATAATTTGGAGTGAGATTCCTGAGGATAATCTTGACTTGTTCCTTTTCTTGAGGTCGGTCCCACAATTGAGCTGCTTTAGCTCTCCATTGAGCAATGAACTCAGTGAAAGTTTCCCCGGGTTTCTGTTTAGTAGTTTCTAGATCTCTTCTTGTGAGTTTAATATCTGTGTTGAATGATATCGACCAATAAACTCTTTCATCAATTCATGCCATGTTCTTACCCGAGACGAGTCCAATGACATTAACCAGCGTAGGGCAGGACCTATAAGGGTTCTTTGAAAAAGTTGAGCTTCACTCAGACCCTGAGATTGCATTATGCCGACATAGACTTTTAAGTGAGTCCTAGGGCATCCAATACCGTCAAACTTCTCCGTATCTGGCATTGTGAACTTCTCTGGCAGATGGACAATAGGAAACAAGGTCATTGCCCATAATCCAAGAGTAAGATCATCGGGGTCTTCAATATTCTTCAAAGCAGTTTCAACCTGAGTTATTCGATGAGCTAGGATAGGGTCAACGTGTAACTGATCATCTTTTTGGTTTTCAACGAGGTCAAACACATCCTAAGATTCTATAGCTTTATCTTTTCCCTTTTCAATTTTCAGGGATTCGATTCGTGTTTGGACAGAAGTAATAATCTGTGCTTGAAAAGATTCTAAAATCTGACGGAGCGCAGCTCATCCATGGTACTCGTTTCTTTTCGTGGCAAAAACTGACTACTTGGCAATGGTACTCTAGAAAGACGACTTTTTTCACGGACCCAAAGTGGTACAGATGGAGGTTTAAAACGTTTGGGACCAATTATTACCTGATTGGAAGTAAACCAAGGTTAACCATTGACTCTTAACCACATGATTAACGTTTCGATATAGAATAGCCTAAGTCCGGTGGAAAATATTGAATCCAAATGCACTATAAGTCTATGGTGACCAAGAAAGTGAGAAAGGTTAGACACGGGTCTACCCCTGATTGGGATTGAACCTTTGATCAGATAAATTAATTTGATCCTAAGATCGAATCTTTCTATACAAAGTGGTCTGGATCTTTAAAAGTGAAAACCAATTAGTTTAACTGATTTGGTATTGATCAGTTTGATCCATTTGTCAATTGGGCCAACTGGTTTGAGTGGTTCAAATTAATCGGTACATTTCACCTATTAGGTCGGACCGATATTGCGGGTTTTGTTTGATTATTCTGGATCGGTCTGCTTACTTACCTGTTGGTTGGATTGAATAAAGCAACCCGGGAACACCTGTAGTCAGTTCGGGTTGTGATCTGTAGAAAGGCTTCTAGACTCTAGGTTTACTACGTGCAATGCAATTTATCTGGCCACCCTTGTCCAAATACACCTATATACCTCTCGATACGTGGTGACTTGGTTTGATATACCGTATAGGTGATAATCTGAAACCTCAACTCATTTCTCTAAAGCCAAAAATAGCCAGTTTGATCCCCAGTTGAGAGGTGGCGCACAATGCTGAACAAGGGCCCACTTAAATACCTCTCGTCTAGAATAGACGTAGTCTATCCCCCTCATACAGTAGGGTATAGCGGGGCAGATCTCTCTTAGGCACCGGTTTTGACCAAAAAGTGTAATTGATATACTTGGATTATCGTTTATATACCTACGCGTATGAGTCAAGAGTTGTAGCTTTCATTAATGGTTTGGCATCCCATGAGGGGACCGACCACATACTAGTACAACGTTAGCAATCGGGACATGTGACTGTGTGGTTCACAATAGGTTAAAGGCTCAGGTCGCTCCAGCTTGGGTGCATCAATATACCTTTCAGAGTCACCTGATCAGACGGTACTGATGTCCCAGTTTGATATACCCTAAGGTACATGACTGCAGTTATGGTTTTCATGAATGACGTCGCATCTCTGAAGAGATCGGGCCACGCACTAGTGCCACGTTGGCTATATGGAACGTGTAAGTGTGCAAAACAGTAAACGTGCATGTGGTGTGTACAAAATAAGGTGGGGTGTGTCCGGGGTTTTTTTCATATAAATGAGCCTGTGGACCAGATCAAATCATCAAACCATTATCATATAGATGCCACATAAATACTAATCTAAGAATACAAAATTCATAGCATTGAGATCAAGATCAAAGCAAGCACATCAAAAATATATCTATAGAGATCATGGTATATCAGATAGGCAATCAATGAATATAACACAGATTAATCAAACAGATTCAACATTGAACATACAAAGATTTTTTTTTTTAAATGAATCAAAACAATTTTTCTAATTTTTATGGTGCAATCAAATATCACTTTGGGTGATTCTAACCAAATCGAGATTTTCAAAGAATATTAAGTTAATAATAGAATGATAATTGTTGAAATATTAAGTTATGACCTCCTCTCTAATGTACTATTTTGCTAACTAGCTAAAGTTGAGCCCACAAGGACCTCAAATACCTTCGTTGACAAGACAAGAAATGAGGGCTCAACACCACATGGCCACTTTAGTTAGTAACTCATCTCCTCAGTCTCTATCAATCCTTTTTAACTTAAGAGGGGTTAAACCTGGGTTCCAGTTAACCACCTAAAGATGACCCATTAGCAAGAGTAAAACAAGTAAATAAATAAACAAAAAAATCAAGAAAAGTTCAAAACAAAAAAATAAAAAATAAAAAACAATTAGATGCATCTGCTTCCCTCTAAATCTCTCAAAACCTTAACAAATCTGATTTACTCTCTAAACCAACAGTTCTCCCTGGTCTTGATTTGAAAAATAGAGGACTTTCAAGTTTTGCTTGTTATCAGATGAAGGGGAAATCTGATTTTCCTCATCTCCCTAACCGTCGCCAACTGAATTCCTCATTCGAAACTCAAGATAAACGAAACCCACATGTAAAAGACACTGCTGAGCAAACCCAGCAATCCAAACCTTAAGAGGGGTGGATGGTCCCACACAAATCGTCATTGAAAGCAAAACTGATGAGAGCAAAACGAAGGCCAAATTCCAAATTACATTGAGAAATACTACGGGCTTCAAGTATTCCCCATTAGACTGTCCATTCCCCAATTGTACAGAAGCGAAATCACAAACCAAAATTGATGGATTACAAATGATTCTATGACTCGTAGCGCGGCCAATCAAGAGAGAAAATGTGTTTGTGGCGTTGGATTTATTTTTTTTATTTTATATTTATTTGCTTGGTTTGATCAAATCCAAATGACGATTCAAAGAATTCATTAGAACTAAAAAAAAACTCGATTACATTAGGAGAACAGAAGAGGAGAGAGAGAGAGAGAGAGGTAAAAAAACATTTTTCTTTGCTGTCTGTTCTTTACCATGTGAAGAAGAAGATAGAAAAAAGCAAAAAAAAAAAAAAAAAACTAATTTTACTATTGGCACACATGCATAAAATGATGTTTTTGTTTGATTTTTTTTATTTTTATTTTTTACTTTTCTCATCACGCACGAAGTGAAAGAATCTTTTACTACCAACACACCGCCCAAAACAAAAACATATTTGTTGTTGCTGCCAACAGCAAGCCTAAAAATTACTTTTTTTTTAAATAAAAAAAATACCACAAATCAAACACACGTACCTCAATCGAAAACTACTTTTTTTTTTAAATAAATAAAATAAACTAAACCTCATGATCCAACAACCATTATCTTATCCTCAATGATATTACTCTCTTGAAATTTTGCATTGTTTACAGTCGTTCCGAATGATCTTGGATTGAACCATAAAAAATGTGTCGATCAAAATATTCAATATAACCATTAATAATATAACTAAAAAAAGGATAAACCATAAACAAATAAACTGAAACAATAAATAAGTAAAATAAAAAATAAAAAGGTCTCTACTGGCAATGCTTCCCATACTTGGGACTTTTTAAGTCTGCTCCTCAATGATCCCCAGCGGAGTCGCCACTGAAAGCGCCCTCGATCGGCGGGGTGCGCGGATCCGCTTTTGACCCTTGAGGTTTGGGAGTCGCCACCTAGTTATTACGGTCTAGGAATCGATTAATGACTCTAAACGGATAAAGAACTAATCTAGAAAAAAAAAACTGAATTCGGGGATCATGTTACGGGGTTGGAAGGTGTTAGGTACCAACCCCGCCCGGCCAAAGTCGGTCTCTACTAATTTTCCAAATAAGTTACATTGCTAAAAAAACCTAGATAATAAAAAAAAGTAAGAAATTATATCTTTTCGATAGTAAAAACCTTGTTCCCTCAGATCCAACAAAAATTGCTCCTTGTACCGTACTCCTTGTTTCATTATGTCTCCGGATTTGATTTCTGATCTCCGAGGCAATGTATCTCCTTTTTTATCTGAATTCTTTGAGTTTGTTATGGGTTTTGGGGTGTTTTTGAAGGGCTTTTAGGTGTTTTTTAGGCTAAAATTGAAGTATGGGTGTTAGGTAAGGAGTTGGGACTCCAAAACTTGGATTTATGGGAGGCTAGGAAGGCTTTTTACCTACTTTTCCTAGGATTTATAACTTGATACGAAAATAGGGTGTGAGGACCCCTATTTATAGATTTTTTTTAGAGTTGGTTTAGATAGAATTAGTGTTTGATTATAATTCTTTTAGTTAGAGTTGTGTTTTAGTTAAAATTGTTTTAGGTAAAATTGTATTTTAATTAGAATTGTTTTAGGTAGAGTTCTATTTTAATTAGAACTCTACTAAATAGAGTTATTATTTAAGTAGAACTCTATTAGAATTTTGACTTTTTGTCTTATTTGATTGACTTTAAGATTTTGACTTTAGTCTCATTTGATTGACTTTAAGATTTTGACTTTAGTCTTAGTTAATTGATTTTAATTTTGACTTTAGTCTTACTTGATTGACTTTAATACCTTGACTTTAGTTTTGCTTAATTGACTTTAATTTTTTTGGAGAATCCTCCTCTATTATATCTTTAATTCTTTGGATTCCAAAATGGAGGGGTCCTTAAAGAAATATCTCACGAACCCTCAACAATTTTTCGTGAGAGCCCGATTGATCGATTTTTTTAGTTCAAAATTTTAAATTAATTTTATTAATGTTTTCCTTTAATTATTTAATATTTTATTTATTAATTTCGAATTTTTTAATTATGAAAATTGTGAAATTATCATTTTGCCCCTAGAGAGGACTTTTTATGTTTTAAGTCGATTTTTAATGTTCTAGGATGTTTTAGAATCGATTTTTCATAAGGAATTCAAGGAAATATTAGTTTGTGTCATTTATAAAAATTTTCGTGTGAAATGGTTATGAACTTTATGAGGGGCATTTTTATAATTTTGTCAAACTCTGTTAAAATTGGTGAAATGATTTATTTGATTTCGATTTGTTGTTTTATGTGTTTGAATGGATTTTCTTAAGCGTAATGTAGGCTCTAAGGATATTTTGATGTTAGGGGTATTTTGGTAATTTGATCATTTTTTAGTGATTTTTATCATGAAGCTTCTTTTTGTTTGCAAGATGATGATTTCTATGTTTCTGGGATCGTATTTTCTTAGCGTAGCGTGGTTTCTAATGTTTTGTCAGTTCGAGATACCTTATCCGGATTTCTGAAACTTATCTGGTAACAAAATAAAGCAATGGAATAAACATCCATTATTGGGAATCGTTGCGATCGAGTTGACGAGTTGATTAATCAGGCGAGTGTAAAAATGGGGTGTTTACAATATTGTATAAGCACGAGTCTATGGTTGTAGCTTTCGTAAATGATTTAACATCCCATAATAACACTGACCACGTACTAGTACTCCGTTGGCAATCGAGATATGTGACTCTGCAACTTATAATAGAACATAGGCTTAGGTCATTCTAATGTGAGTACATCGATATACCTTTCAAGGTCACCTGATCAAATGGTATAGATACCCTAGTTTTATATACCATAAAGGTACGTGATTGGAGTTGTGATTTTCATGAATAACGTTACATCTCACGAGGAGATCGGGCCACGTATTAGTACCAAGTTGACCATAAGGGACATGTAAGCATGCAATGCATCATAACTTAGACATGCTAGTGCTGTTTGCAAATACAGTAGGGTGTACCCGAGACGTTTTTCAAATAAATGGGCCCAAGGGTCACATCACATCACCAAAGTATGGACATTAGAAAAATATGGTCATAAAATGTAAATGTATCTGTAACATCAATCAAGATCAACGTATGCACATCTAAGATATATCAAGATCATGACATATCATACAAATAATTAATCAAGATAGTGCAAAAAAAAAAAAACAAATCTGATCAATCAATCATGACAAACCATTGAGATAGGTATAAAATTTTTATTTTTTTATTTTTTTGAGGGACAAGCATGGCAAACCGTTTGAGAACATAGGTTAACTTGATCAACTCATAAAGGCTTGGAGAAAAAAATTTAATTTTAAAAATAATAAACTTAGGTCCAAGTTTTTGAAAATAGGTAGCTATGAAATCGAATTTAAAAATTGAGAAAAACTTTAGTAAAAAAATAATTGTATTTGAAAAAAAATTCAAAGTATAAAAATTTTGTCACTTAAATTATGTTTTAAATGCCACATTATGAGCTCAAAGACCCTTAGTAAGATAGGAAATTTTACTAGGTTAGTGAATTAGTCTTATTTACTTGAAACCCACAAATTCTGTCATAAAAAAATATTCACAAAACCTAGAGTAAAGTGCAAAAAAAAAAAAATTTATATAATAAGAGAGCTGTTATTGCCACATCAACTTTTACTAGTGTTCCACCAATTCTTATATAAATCATTAAAATAATTACACATAGTCAGTGTAGCGTTAGTAACAGTTTGTCTGGCAATAGTAACTCTCAAATAATACAGGAAGTTACTCTTTCCTTAACAACCGCGCAATAAAAAGAGTTGTTAGTAATTCATTTTTTTATGGTGTGTAACCTGATTTCATTGTATGCTGGAGTCAAAATTTACCAATAATCTGTTGCACAAAAGGGGCCAAGATTGTCTTAAAGGCAAAGATGTTCACTGTGCCTTGAATTAACTGACGGATTAACATCATTTTTGTTTCTTGCTAACTGTTCTATCTGATTTTGAATCAATAACCATTAGCAACATTTTAAATTAGAAGATTTTTATACATTTGGGGAGGAATCTATAATTCTAAAGAAATTAGGATTGGTCCCTATGTTTGTGCTGAATGGAACTTTGGGTAATAATAATTCCAACTCTATGTTTATTTCCCTTTATATCTATCTTTAAAAAAGGAAAAAAAATAAAATAATCTAGTGGTGTTCTTGATGCTGAACAATCTGTTCTGTCTCTAATTAAGGGGATTCCCAATTTGGCTGAAATACATTCTTAGTATAGCTTTCAGAATAGACAATGAGCCATTCAAGGTTGGGTACTTAGGTTCACTTCATTGTCTTGCTTCTTTGTATCAATTATTTCTTGTTAATTTGGTTGTAATTCTTGAATGCTTGTTTCCTCACTTTCTTAGTGGGGTTTACTACTCACCAATATGCTTGGGTGGTTGTGAAGTTGCTTTGCAATGTATCAAACCAAGTGAGCTAAGGTACTCAGAGGATGACAAAGATCTATCCAAGAATGAGTGTAAAATCTGAAGTCTATTAATGGAAAGTTATCTGTGTTTCTTTTAACTATTCAAATTTTTTTCTTTGTAGATTGGATGATTTGGATCATATGGTTGGGTGGATATCTAGTGTAGGGAGATCTCCTTAGGTGATGGCCCATCTTGCATTTGGATGTTTTGAATAGACCTTTATGATCTACCTTGGGGAAAGAAGCTCAGGTATTTCTTCCCAATTCTTCAATTGCAATATTTGTGTAATAAAAATCTTATCAAATGATCCAAGCCTGCATGAAAATTTCATTTATCATAGCCTAAAAGCTCATTTCTTTTTGTAATTTTGGTGCAGATGGGGAAAGATGTCATGACATTTTTGTCATGGGCAGCAGAACCAGAAATGGAAGAAAGAAAACTGGTAAATAGGCATACTTAATCTTTCCATTGGTTGACATTTTAAATAAAAGTTTCTGTTTCTTACTTCATGAGCATTTAAATACAGATGGGATTCAAATGGATATTTGTACTGTCCCTTGCACTTCTTCAAGCTGCTTATTACCGATGCATGAAGTGGTCTGTTCTGAAGTCTCACAAGTTGGTCCTTGACGTCGTCAACTGATCTCTGCTTTGAAGGTTCAATTCTAGAGCATGTTAAACTATCTCAAGGAAATAGAAATCTATGCTCCTAATCTTGTATCAATCTCTTTTACTGGATTCTTCAAACATTTATGTTTGAAAAATGCTCCAAACTTATTCGAAGCCTCACTCATGTTCGAGGACATTCCAGCACCTCACTCTGGGATGAAAAATCAAGTACTCAACAAGTGGAGAACATTATTTACGAATAGTTCACATGTTTATTGGCCTTGCAGGATGATATTTTGTTCTTACACATGAGTAAGGACCCTATTCGAACTGGGGAAATCGTTGTGTTCAATATTGATGTACGTACTGTATTATACTGTTAATACTTGCATTTATCTATTTTTAATAGTTTTCTTTTATTTTTATTTGCTAAAATTGCTAACATATCTTTTCTTCAACTTATTTTGTTTCAGGGATGTCCCATTCCAATTGTTCATTGTGTCATTGAGGTTGTTATTCTGGTCAAACCTTTTTCGTATTCATTTATTTCTATGGAATAATAGAAGCAAACTTAGAATTTCACTTGTATGACTAACGTGCTTAATAAATATGAACATGATCCAAAGCTTTGTGTGTGCGTGTGCAGGTGTTAAGCATGTGTGTTCAACCCCTATAATGGTTCCCATACCATTACATAAAACATACATTTGCAGTTATGGCCTCATCAGTCATTTTCGAAATATGATTATAAGGTATTACTGTCTGATAGTACGTACTGATAAGAGAGAATTTTTTTAATTATTAATTATTTATTTGTTTGATAGTGTGATGAGATCTATTCTCTATGTTTTTCTTTTATTATTGTTTTGTTTTGCCATACCTAGATTTAATCATCTTTATTACACTTACATGTATCTTCAAACCAAGGAAGGGGAGTGGGTTTTAAAATTTGAATACTTCTTCAAGGATTTTTGTAGTTCAATAGTTATGGTTTTATCAATATTTGCATTTTTTTTCATGTCTGTGATCATTGGGACATCAATTGGTGGTTGAAGCGTGTGAATATCCCTTTGAGTCCATTGACTCTAACCGATGTGAATTTCCTTAGGAATCAACAGGAAGTGATTAACAACTCAGCCAGCTCAAATGGCTTAAGGCGTTTTAACGTCACAAACAATCATTTGTGGCTTGGCTTTTGAAATTTGCAAGGGGCCTCGGTCGAAATATGCACCTTTTCAAGTATATAATATGTCTTCTAAAGTTATTTGATGAAATGCATTTTTAGTTCTAAACCTTCAAATTTCAGAAGATTTCAGAATAATAATTCTATAGCCTATCTCATTTTAGCAGTGTCCCTTGTCTTGATTTCTTCTATCGTGGATTTAATATGATGAAGGTAGAGTTACTCTGACATTAAATTTCAAAAGATTTATGTCAATCTGGAAGGATAGTCTGACTCTTTCTTCTTG
Source organism: Akebia trifoliata (assembly GCF_017979445.1). NCBI lineage: Eukaryota > Viridiplantae > Streptophyta > Magnoliopsida > Ranunculales > Lardizabalaceae > Akebia > Akebia trifoliata. Next base: position 30,705,044 of record NC_141385.1, on the reverse strand, counting down.
TGATTATGGAAGGTTAATTTGGTTAATGATGGTCCTGTCACGATGCAGCTTGATTCATCACAACCATCCAAGTGAGTATATGCCAATCACTAGAAAATCATGGAGCTGCATTTCTTTATTAATTATGGATCTAATACGATTAGCTTTTGAGGTTCAATAGTTTCCCATTTCAGGTTATATTGGACAGTTAGAGGATGTTAGACAGTAGATTCTCATGCGGTATCAATTGATGGACGTGAAAATATACTTGCCAACAACGAGAATGCCTTGACGAAAGCTGTTGCTAATCAGCCCGTATCTGTTGCCACTGACACTGATGGTTCTCACTTCAAATTTTACTCCGAGGTATTTCACTTAAGAGTTTGAGTAGAAAAATTCTATTACAACACCAACTTTTGCTAACGCCACCCCAATTCATGTGTAAATCACCAATGACTAACACATATTTAGGGTGGTGTTAGCAAAAGTTGTGTGGCAATAGAAGCTCTCTTTAACTATCTACAAAATTATCACAGTGGTGTAATTCTACACCATTATAGCATTAATGTCTTGGTATATTGGTTTGATTTGTATCATTTTAGCCTATCTAAGGGTGTTAATGGGCCAAGTTTGGACTAGATGTAAGGCCATTCTAGCCCATCCAATAAGGGTCAGAGTCTGACCTTTTTGTTGTTAATTCTAAAGACCAATCTTGGCCCATTTATCTAAACAGCCAAAAAATTTAGCTCAAGAGGGTATGGATTTAATTTATATGCATGAATCGACTTGACTATGATCACAGGGTGTATTCACGGGAGATTGTGGCAAAGAACTAGATCATGGGGTGGTGATCAAGTATTGGATAGTGAAGAACTCACGGGGACCAGAATAGGGGTGAGAAATGTTACATAAGAATGTAGCGTGGCATAGCCGATGAAGAAGGAATATGTGGTATAGCCACGGATGCTTCATACCCTATCAAGACCTTAACAAAGACAACTAATTAGTTATAATTACTCCATGTCCATTAATTTTTGTAATGTAAAAGTAAAATTAGTAGCTCATCTTGTATCATAATCTGGTAATAGTAACACAATGAACTCTAGTAGAATGGCCATTTGGGTCTTTTCATATTGGTAATTGGGGTCATGGTCATGAATTTCAAAACGTAGGGGTATCTCCAATATTCTACAATACATGAGGGGGCTGGTGTAAAATTAAAATTTTTTTCTTCAAAAACCTTTACAGCGACGGCCAAAAGCGCAGCTAAAGAGTAAATTTTTTTTTAAAAAAATGATACCCTATAGAGACGGCCAATAGCGGCCGTCGCTATAAGTCCTGTATATAACGTCGTTTCTGTGAATAGTTGGCCGAGACTATTAGCGACGACTACCGATGGCCTCCCTGGCCGTCGCTACATGTTTTTTGCGATGGTATTTGCCCCTATAGCGACGGTCACGGCCGTCGCTATAGCCCTATTTTACTATAGTGGTTACTATTACTCATCTCAATTTCTTTATATTTGAAGGATTTGGCTACTTTTGAGCTAGAACCCCACCTTCAACCCATCTAGATCTCTCATTTGATCTCACTCCCACCATCAAACCTTTCCATACACACATTGTTATACTCAAGGAGCAATGAGCAAAATGAGCAGATGGTGAAGGAGAAAAAACAAGGATTTCAAGAACTCGAGTTCTTGATTGGAAAATCTATCAATTGAGACGTCCTTGTAAGTTTTGTTTTTAATTTCAAAATCTTCTAAAGGAATTTCTTGGTTTTACCTTGTAAAAAATCAAAACTTTCTTCTTTCTAAGTGGCAAGGTTTTGAATTTTCTAAGGATAGAATTGAGATTTTGAGTGAGGTCTTACATCTCTCAAACAAGAAGGTTTTGTGATTTAGTGTAGAGAAAAATCTCAAGGTTAGAGGTGAACCTAAAATCTATTTGATTACTGAACACCAAAACCTTTGCGAAGGTGATCTTAGGAGTGGATGTAGACAAGCTGCTAAACCACTATAAATCTTGTATCTCCTCTTTTTGATTTATGCTTATGCTTTATTTGCACATAAAAGTTTTATGTAAGTCATGAATGCCATACTTCAATTCAGAAAATTTATGTGTAATACATTCCCAAGCATAATTGTTAGATAGCCTACCTAACTCATGTGTTTCATAACTTAGGCTAGGCTTTCCCATCAAGTAATTTGATCCCGGGTTGATTTCGAGCCAACCTACCTAAGTTTCAGCCCTAAATCCGATATAATAACTGTTGCTTTTTATTTGATCCAAAAGATGATGCTATCCAATAAAACATGCGTTATTTGGATTCAATTGATCCTAATTCGGCCCAACTTAATTTAATTAAAAGCATATATAAAATATAATATTACATATATATATATATATATATATATAACATAATATAATATGATTATGTATTATTTTTTTTATCTTTTCAAAGACATTATCAAATCCAATCTATATCATATCAAGATATGGTTGATCCAAAACAAGTTGAACAATCAATCAAATCATGTCCTTGTCAAATCCTAAATCCTAGATCTAACTTGGGGTTTTGGGATCAAAATGGAGCAAATTACAACCCTAGTAGTGAGAAGAAGATGACTATTATTTATGAAAACTCATATTAAAAAATATTTTCTAAAGGGTGATTCAGACATATTCCAAAACATTTTGTTGAATATTTAAGATATTCATATGTTTTCAAATTGATAAGATACATCACTTGATTGTGTCTACACTAGAAGATTTGTATAAAATGACATAAATGCGTTTATCTTCAATCTCTAGCTAAAAAACTTTAATTTGTTTCCCAAAAATATATGGTTTTCAAGCTCTTGAACCTCTGGGATACATCATATTTAATCTATTCAACATTGTCTTCAACCTCTTTTAGAAAATTCTTGATTTTTCTACCCCAAATCCCATCATTATCTACTTTCCAAAAATCCTATATTTTCATACATATTTAAATATTGTAGGAGACAATATTAAAGTTGAAGATGGGGGGAACAAATTTACCCTAGAATTTGAAGATTACATGTATTGGAAAGAAAATCACATTTTGTTAGCCTGATGTTGAAGAGGAGGATGTTTAGGTCATTTCTTAATAGTCTTACATAGTAAAATAAGTTCAAGGTATGTATGTCATCAATTTAGTATTCACCAAAGAATTTTGATAATATGACACTGTTTTTTACAAACACCCGTGATGCCCTTTTCTCTCTCCTGCTCATAGTGAAAAAAAAAAAAAAAAAAAACCTTTCTTATCTGATCGTCTTGTGACATTCAAAAACATGATCTGATACAATGGAGTTGTAGATGACAAAATTATATGAACTTAAAAAAAATAATAATAATAATTTTCACTGTTGAATATTATTTTTAAATTTGAATGCTTTATGGCTGTCTATTTTCAATACCTTGGATCATGCTCGAAAAATAATATTTTTCTAATATTTTTTTTTAATATGAATATTTTCATTAAATCTAGAAAGTTGTGTTGTTGGATTGTAAATGTGATAATCAATGTGGGCCCAATGACCCCTTTTAAGATTTGAAATCTAAAAAAATAAATATGTGGGCAATGGCAAGAGAGAGAATCTCTCTCTATTGTTGATATCATTCGTTAGCGTCAAGGGCGTGTGCCAAAACCACGTCATATTATCAGCACTCTTCACCAAAACGTGGACGGGTTTGTCTAAATCACCTCTTTTTATAATGAAAAAACTATCCCTTAAAATTAGAGTGATTATTTTTTTCACATGCACTTTTTTTCTTTTTAACACACCCCCCCAAAATGAAATTAAATAAAATGCTTTGGGTTTTGTAAACCGTTATACTTATTTATTTTTTAAATGGAAATCTTACTTCATTTATTGTTCTTCTCGAAGAACTCTTCCATTCGGGGTTCTATTTATTTCACAAAAACTCTAAAATTTCATAGAGAGAGAGGGCGAGGGAGAAAGGGGAGGGGGGATTTGACCACAATAGAATTAATCATTATAGATGCTCCATTCATCTTCTTTCTTGTTTCTTCACTTCAAAATTTGTTTTATGTGTTCAAGACTTTTTTTTGTGTTAATTATTTAAGTTACTTAATTGGATTATTATTATAAGTAAGAGCTGGTGTGATAATATTGACTTAAATTATTTTAAGAATACATCAACTTCTTATTAATCAGTTATTTTGATATGATAATAATTTGATGATTGACAGAAAATCAAATAATTTTTCTTCTTATCAAACCGTGTAGGACATACAATAAACTTACATTTATGAGATGATAAATCATATAAATGTGTGGTTGCTATTAGAGAAATAGATAAGATATTAGAATCCTTGGGTCCCATGGCTAAGGCATGGAAGAGTAAGGGAGAGGGGACATGTCCTAAGGAAGCTTCTTTACCTTTGAGAAAGGCTACTTAGTTTAGTCACCAATAATAGATATAGGATGGCCCAAGATAGATTTTGTTGTTGTAGGAAAACTTCTATTATTATGATAGATGGGACAAGATGTTGAGTGGTCCACCAAAAGCCTTACTTAAGGGATATACTTTCAAAGTTGGCATATTATATTTGGAAAAGAGAAAATCTTTGGTGTTGAACAATAGTACATGTCTTGTATATGATTATGTCAGATTAGGCTATGTGGCTTATCTTTGAATATTTTAAATGATAATCAAAAGGTAGGTTCAAATTTAAAGTGTGGGAATATTGGGGTAGAACAAAGATTGGTGGTGTCAAAGAGGATGAGCCAAAGAATATGCCAGTTGCACCATTTAGTAATAGATCCCAATCATTGGGATATGCCACAATTGATAATAGGGAATGTTGTAAAAGATTTTGTTTGTAATTGGATATGTTCTAAGGCTCAAATGAGATACTCTACATCGAAAAAATCTTAAAAATCACAATACACTATGAAATTATGACTTGAAACTTAGAAATCATCCTTCTAAGGTGTTGTTTGTTAAATTGAAAAAAATAAGTGGTGAATAGCATTAAGTGCTGAAAAAAGTTGTTTGTTTAGATGCTGAATCATGTTTGTTACATATTGCTGAAATTGGTAAATTGTCTTTTTTACCCTTACAATGATATTATACATTGTTTGTATGTTTCGAATGCCTATTTCTTATAAAATTAAAATACAATTCATTTATAAATAATAAATAATACTCTAAATTTCAATTTATAAATAATAATTTTTATTTCTAAAAGCCCACAAATTTCAAATTAGAAACAATAATGTCATAAAAGTCACCAACGTTTGAAATCAACATTAAAATAACTTAATTTTGGATGAAAAAATTTCGGTGGAAATGAAGGATGTGTAATTATAAAAGCACCCAATGAATTAGTAAGGGCAACTCACATCATAGCCAATTTTTTTTGTCTTATATGGGTTAAAGTTTTTGAAATGAGTAAATTTTTTGTGAGAATGATGTATATGGTCTAGATATCATCATCACCAAAAATCAACCCATTCCGAAACTTTTAACCACGTCAAAAATGATTTCTAAAAAAAAAAAAATGATTTACATTTCTTGAACATTTTTTTGATGGGGTTAGAAGTTTTGGGATGGGCTGATTTTTGGTGAGTATGATCTCCTCATTGTAGAGATCATCCTCACCAAAAATCAACATATTCCAAAACTTATAACTCATATAAGACAAAATAAATTGGCCATGGTGTGGGTTTATTAATTTGTGGGGTGCTTATATACTTATCCATGGGATGTAAGAGGTAATATCCTTTTAAGTATAAGGGTGTACTTGTCCGTGCTAAAAAAAAATGAGATGCTTACCGCTTCAGCACTTTTTTTCAACATCAAAATAGTGTTGAATTTTTTTTACTTATTTTCAGCAATAAGCACTGAAAATATGGAGTAAACAAACACGTTATTTTGACAAAAAGTGCTGAATTTTTTTTTCCAGCGATAAGCACTGAAAAATAGGTCAAACAAACACTGCCTGAGACTAAAAGAAGCTTCGTGAAATTTTTTTAACAAAATTTTACTAAATTATCAAAATACCCTTAAAAATTACATTACACTTAAGAAAATCCTTTCGAACTCATAAAATGATAACTCAAAATAAAATAAACCATTCCACGAAATTTAATTTAATTATTGAAATACCTTTAGAGATTAAGCCATGATTGGAAAAATCCTTTTAAACACATTAATGATAATCTATAACCAAAGAAATCATTTAGCCAAAAACAATTCCTCTACAAGTATTCGATATAAAATGAAGTATTAAAAAACCAGAAAGGAAAGATCTAGCCGGGTCTTTGATCAGATCTATTTATAGACATTCCAAATCATCAACTTCATTGTAACGGAAATGAAGTGGTTTGCAAATCTTCTACTTTCGTTAGGCATTGATTCATTCATCTGTAAAAGAAGTGGGAATAATTTTTGATAGGCTTCGTTAGTTATTCATCTGTTCATCACCACTGTTGATCACGCAATCAATCTCCCATGGTTTGAAGTGATTCAACCTCGAGTCAAATTCTAACTCTTTAATTTCTCCATGATAAACTTGCAAATTGGAAACATTTAAAGTAGTTAAAATGTCAAGGTTACTAGAAAGTTTAATTTATACGCTTCAATATTTTAAATGGACATGTTGTCCAATCTTAAACACTTTCATGCTTGCTCGGGGGAGACATCTCCTTTCGTAAGTTGATTCATATAAGATTACCTTCCTTGAACTTGAAATTGCATACTTTTGTACCGTGTCTGATTGTAGAGGGGGGTGAATAGAACAATTTAAAAATTCTTTCGATTATTTAAATTCACCTAGGTGTTATGATTTAATTATGAGTTTATCTAGGTTCATTCACTAATCCCCGATTTTGCTCAAGTTCTCTAAAATGAAATTCAATGTATATACACTTAATTTTAGGCATTTGAAAGCGCCTCGACCCACAAGTGCAGATCCAAATTTTTTTTTTTTGGAGTCACTACTTAGTTTTATGGTCTAGGAATCAAAGATGACTTTAAACAGATAAGAAACACAAAACTACGAAGAAGTAATGGGTGCGGAGATTAGGTTACGAGATTAGAAGGTGGTACCAATCCTGCCTGACGAAAGTCGATTTTTACTATTATCAAAGATTTACATTGTAAAAAAGGCCTAAATCTAGAATAAAGATAAGAAAAATTACTTTTTTTACCTGAGTGATTGCGACAATTGGTTCCTTCAGAAACTGGTAGTGAGTGTTTCTCATGTGAATCTTCTTGATTTATTTTTTACTTTTAGATTTGCTCCCGATCTTCGAGATGAGACTTTATTCTTTTAGATCTGAATATTTTTCCTAACTTTTTGACGTTTTCTTACGATTTTTTGAGTGTGTTTTGTTGAAAATTAGGACTTAAAGGTTAGGTATTGACTTAGGATTTTAAAAAAAATTTGGAGAATTTTTTACATCTATTTTTTAGGATTTCTCAAGACCTCCGAGATTAGATGGTAAAATTTCCTTTTTAAAGATCTTTATTGATAAGATTATGGTTTGATTAGATCTCTTTGAAATAGAGTCTATCTTTAACTAATCTTTTAAGTGATTTAGATAAGATTTCAAGTGATTTTATTTGGATTTTAATTTTTTTTACTTACATAGAAAGAGTTTTTTAAATTTTAGCTAACCCCCCATATTAAATTATTTTAAATTCTTTGAGACCCTCGGTGGAGGGTTCTTTAATTAAATATCAGGTGGGCCCTACTTGAATAAATGAACCGTCACTTGAAATTTGGCCCATGGGTTTAATTAATTGAATTTATTTGTTTAAAATTTTTAATTTGATTGATTAAGATTCCACTTTACATTAATTAATATATTAATTATTAGTTTCAAAATTTTAAATTTTAGAATCGAAAGATTACCATTTTACCCTCAAAGAGAACTTTTGAGTTCGAATGTTGCTTTTTGACATTTTGAGATATTTTAGAATCAATTTTTCATAAAGAATTCAATGAAAATGTTGATTTTTTTTCACTTATAGATCTTTGGCGTGAAATGATTGTGGACCCCCATAAGGGGTATTTTAATAATTTTGTGAAAATTGGCGAAATAGTTTATTTGATTTTAGATTATTATTTTATGTGTTCGAAAGGATTTTCCTAAGTGTAATGTAACTTATAGGGATGTTTTAACATTAGAGATATTTTAGTAATTTGATCATTTATTTGATAATTTTTTCTCGTAAAGCTTATTTTAGTCTTAAAATAATGATTTCTATGTTTTAGGTTATATTTTTCTAACGTAGTGTGATTTTTAAAATTTACTTGCATGAAATATCTCATTCGAGCTTGGGAAACACATCCAATAACAAATAAAAAACTTTAGAATATTCATCCATCATCAGGAACTGCTACAATTGAGTTAACGAGTTGATTAATGAGGCGAATGCAAAAATGGTGTGTCTACAGCATTCATCGCATGTCATTCATGACATATTCAATTGAAACATTCATGGCTTATACATTAATGACATATATATATATATGGGAACGGTTCAGCAGCCCTAACATCTGCCCAGTATTTTGCCAAGTTTTTACGACCGTAAGATCGAGACGCATCCGACGTTTCAAGAGAATACACGGTTTTAAAGTTAAAACGTACCGAATTACAATCAACCCCCTCTAACATCTTTTGATTCTGTTTTAAGTCCCTCTCTCTTAACAAATCCCTATCTTCTTCTAACTCGGTCTGTAAATCGAGTTATCGTTGCAGAGACTGTAACGAAAATCATCTCTCTCTCTCTCTTTCTCTCAAGTTTCAGATCGAAACCCTCTCTCTTGTATTCACACACTATCTCCGTCGAGGAATATTGCTTTGATTTAAAGAAATTGGAGATCGATCTTTCAAATTTGCATGTGTTCAAGAATCATTTGAACCCAGATCTGAAAATCAAGACATGGTGTGCTTAGTAGAGAATTTATCATTCATTAATTCGGATAGATTTGTTGGAAAAAAATGATGTCTTGGATGTTCATGCCTACTATTGTCCTACATTTTATAAGTCTCAAAACCTTATCTTTAGATTTCATCAAAATTAAAGATGATATCTTTCAATTCTTCATGTCTGATAAATGTCCTCTCCTTCAGAATTTGAAGATGAGACGTTGTACAAACTCACAACACATAAAGGTATCCACTGAGAAGCTTAAAAGCTTGGGATTTTTGTTTTTTTTTGTTGTAAATGGTAAGTATTATAGAGTTGAAACCCAATGTTCATGATGGAGAGAGTTTCGATTTCGAAGAAGAGGGAGAGAGTTTTACGGTTCTGTTTATGAACGAAGAAGAGAGGTATGTTGAAAAGAGGGATTTGTTAAAATAGTGGGACTTAAAACAGAATAAAAGGATATTAGAGGGGGCCGATTGTAATTACGGTACGTTTTAACTTTAAAACCGTGTATTCTCTCTGAAACGTCAGATGCGTCTCAATCTTATGGCCGTAAAAACTTGGCAAAATACTGGGTAGATGTTAGGGCCGCCGAACCGCTATATATATATATATCCAAAGTGTATAATTTGCGATAAATTAAATAATGCACTAGACACAAGATTTATAATGGTTCGGCAACATGCCTACATCTACTCCCAAGATCACCAACACTAGGTTTTTTATGTTCACTAATTAAAGAGATTTTTAGTTCACCTATAACCGTATATGAAAATTTTTTCAATGCTAAATCTCGTAACCTTCTTGTTTGAGAATGGTAACACTTTACACTAATTCTAAGTTTTATCCTTTGGAAATTTAGAGTCTTATCACTTGTCAAGAGTCCTAAACTCAAGCAAGTGATTGATTTTTGACAAAGTAAAACTAAGAAATTCCTTTAAAAGGTTTTCAAATTAAAAACAAAGTAACAAAGACTCCCTCAATGCATAATACTTGTCAATAAAGATCTTGAGTTCTTTGGGTCCTTGCGCTTCACTTTTTTTGATGACATTTGCTTCTTGATCCAAAAGATGTACCAATGTGGGCAAGGTGGTGGAAGAATGAGTAAAATTAGATTTACAAGGATAACTTAACTGAAAAATCTTCCAATCGAGCTCTCGAGTTCTTCAAGTCCTTGTTTTCACTCTAAACATCTTCTCATTTTGCTCCTTGCTCCTAACTCTTTGATTTTACCAATGTGTGTGTAAGGGAAATTTTTTATTGTGAGAGTAGGATTAAGTGAGAGTCTGAAGATGTTGAAGGTGGGTTCAACTAGATCTAGGCACACAAGTGGGTTGATAGTACTCTAGGATGTATGGAACTTTTGGTAGCACAATTCCTCAAGTCTTGATCAAACTAGAAATGAACCAAGAAGTTCAAATATATAAAATTTTGTGGTCTAATGGTCATCTACGAGTGGCATCTAGATAATTTTCGATGGCGTCATTAAGGTCCAACGATAATATTTTCTAGTTAAGGACCAAAAAATTTCTTCTGCCGACGGCATCGTGATAATTCCTGGTAACATCGTGAAATACCACAATGGTGCCTGATGGCACAGTTAGTGCAAAATACTAATGACACCAAAACGACCGTTTGTTGTTGATGATGCCAATAAAATTACCATAATACCCTTTTGAGGCATTTTTTGCTCCCAAGAAGTCATTTTTGACTCCCAAAAGATCCGATGATCAAATGGGTCAGGAAATTTGTTGTTATTACCAATATGAGTCAACCTAACAATCATCAAGGTGTTGGAAAATAGTTTAAGTTGTCTAACTACCTTTTGAAATCTATAGTTGATATCGTGAAGCCATTTTTGGCTATTGGAAGGTTCAATGATTAAACGGGTCAGGGAACTCGATGTTTTTACCAATATTAGTCTACCTAAATAGCACCTAAGTATTGGGGAATGGTCAAAGTGGTCTTATTATCTTAGTAGTCTTGTGCATACACTTGAATTGTTTTGTCGAGGTGTATGAGGTTGAGCAGTTTTACCAAAGTTTTCACACATTTTCCAATGCAAATCAATTTGACACACAATGCAGTCTTGGGATTAACAAAACATGGAATTAACAAAGCTCAACATACCTTATGCTTGGCATTATTCTCTTCTAACTTGATTCGCACTTGTGCATGAAATTCTTTAATATATTCTTACATATCTTCTACATTATCATTGCACTGATTCATGATCGATAATAGTACTAGATAAAATTCAGGTTTCTCTTATATATGACTTCAAACGGATTTTTCTCCTATAGATTTAATCTTTGACCTATTGTATGTAAACTTTGCTTGTGCAAACTTAAACCCCATTGTCTTTTGTTATCCCCAATTAGACTCGTAGTAAATTTTTCAATATCTTGCTTACAATTTCAATTTGCTCTTCAATTTGTGTGGTGAGAACTACTAAAATATATTGTGTCAAGTCCCGAGTTTTTATTCGTATCTCGAGAAAATAAATAGTAGAATTTTGAGAAAATCCTGAAAGAGGGATTTAGGGTAAAACTTTTAGATTTTTCTGTTCAGGGTCCTTTTTAATGAAATCTGACCTCACCATTGGATTCAAAATGGTTGAAAAACATATTTTAGCCTGTAAGTATGCTTAAATGCCAGTTCAAATAGAAAAATTACAAAATCCTCGATTTTCGAGTTGGACCAAACTAAAATATTGACTTTTTGCTAGAACAAGAATTTTTAAAATTCACCATTGGATTTGTAACAAAAAATTATAGAAAATAGATTGTTTCCTAGTCATTTTTAGAGTCTAGAAAGTCGAATTATTGTCAAAAATGAAAACAACATTAATTTTAGGGTCTTATCAAGCTGAAAAAGTAAATTTTTTTAGAGACAAATTCTATAGAATTTGATCACGACATTAGGTCTGAAACAAAAAATTATATAAAATAAAGTAATCACTCATCACTTTTGGAGTTTGAACGGTCAAGTTATAATCAAATGAAACAATATGTAAAATATTGATTTTGTCGTGCAACTTATATAAATAATTTTTAAAATGAAAATCATTATTCATCTTTGCTTCCAACACATAAAAATCAGTCGAGACTTTTTTTTAAAAAAAATTGATTTCTTTCCCAACTTTCAACCTTAGATTCACTATGACATTTACAAAACACACCCAATTTCTTTTCTTTTTCTCTTCTCTTTCTTCCGTTTCATCAAAAATCAATCGAAAACATAATTGGAGTTTCGAACATTCAACCTCAAATTTCATCTATTTCGAGCCCAAATCGTTATCCGCTGCAGAAGGAAGAAAGAACGATGGCATCAAGATATTTGAAACCATCAGGCTGGATTCAAAAATTAGTCGTCTCGACGTCCAATCCATCTCTATTTCCACGTCGATCATAGATTATCTCAATTTCCGCGCACGTACTTCAATTCTATCATACAGAGATTGGTAGAGACTCTCAATTCTTATTAGTAATCGTAAATTGTGAAAATTGCATTTTGGGTTTTACCGAAAATTTGTTATATGTTCCAAAAATATAGAATTCTTTTCATTATTTCAAATTCACGTTAGGACCTTCATATTTGATATGTTTAATTGTATTTTATAACAAATTATACGTGGGTAGGATATTTCACTAGGTTATTTTTGCTAGTTGGGTTCCGTGCATTGCTTGAACTTCGTTTTGATCTAAATTTTGTAATTTTTCAATTCAATTTATAAAAATGAACTTCAAAGTTTGAAAAATATTTTAACATTCAATAAACTCATATTGAGTTGATGAATATCAAAAAATGGATATTGTGTTTGAAAGATTGAAAATTACAAAAATCAAAAATTACAAAAATCGAAAAAGGGAAAAAATGTATGAAACGGTAAAATGTTAGAGTCACACCCAAGGGGTGATGTCTGCATTTTACATTGTGATGTTATGTGTGGGTTAATGAAACAATATCCAGGGTTAATTTACTTTATGTCGTCACGAGGTGATGTGCATGTTTCTTTGTTTTTTATTAGTGCGAGTTGCTAAGTTATTTTTTGGTAGGAAACTGGATATCCATTCTCAACTCTATAATGTTAATTTCTTATTTATTTTCAAAAAAAAAATTCATATTTATTTTCAAAGAAAATAAATGATATGTATATGTAATTATTTTATTAATTGTTAAAGAGTTTGTAAATACCTAAATGGATAGTCTATCATATCATCCGGAGTGATATATTATCCTGGGATGTACGGTAGGGACAACCAAACACATACGTGGTATGGGATGCATATGAGAGTGGATTCACAATTGAAATTCGGGTTTATTCCTCTTTATCTTTACCAATGAACTTGTAATGTAAAGGTGGTTCTATACAAATGGGGTTGTACATGCCTGATAGGCATAGACGAAGATGATCAGCAAGGGCAGAGCCAGGATTTTATTTTCGTGGGGGCAACTATGAACTCATTAATAATATTAAATTTTGATTTTTAAAATATACAAAAAGTAACTTTTACTACATGTATTTTTAATAATTTGTCACTTACAAAAAGTATAAACTTGTAATATATACACAAAATTTTCATATCGTTTCCAAAAAAATCAAATCACTGATACATATACATAAATCTTCACAATCGCTCCCGTCGAGTTTTCATATTCTGAAAGCGTTGAATGATCATCTCATTATCAATGGTATCAAACACATCTTTCTCGATATAGGTAACCAAGCAATTATTCATCCATTGATCTCCCATTCGGTTACGTAATCGATTCTTTACTATATTCATTGCAGAAAAAACTCTTTCAACGGTTGCAGTTGCCACTGGTAGTATCAAAGTAAGTTTTAAAATCAAATATACCAATTGATATACAACATTATTTTTTGTCTCAATTAATTTCTTTGCAAGGCCACCGATTCCTTTAAGTTGTAAAAATTCATTGTCAGAGCGCACATCAAGTATGTAAGTCTCAAGTTGATTATCAAGTGTCATAAGTTCCACGTTAGAAAATTCTGATGGGTAAAATTGAGCAAAACGAATCAACTTATCCTTATTAAAAGCAGAGAATGAATCACATGGATTCAAACATGCCACACAAAAAAGTAATTCGGTGTTTCCCTCTGTAAAACGATCATTAAGCTCTTGAAGTTGCAAATCTAACACCGTATAAAATAATTTCACATGATAATTGTGTAGATTGGTGACTTGTTCAGCATTACGTCGTGGCTACCCTCGAATTACATACATGTCATCCATACTCGGTATAATAATATCATGTCTTTCACAAAAAGAAGAAACTTTATTGAGTAAAGATTCCCATCCAATATCTCTCATCGTTTGTAACTGTTGCTTAGATACTTTAACCAAGGCCAAAACATTTACATTATCTTGATCTTTCCTCTGCAATGCTTGTGACAATTCATTTGAAATTTCCAAAACAGTTTTCATTAAGTACATGATGAATACAAAGTCAAAAGATTGAATGGAATCTAATAAGACACTTGCTTCACCTCTTTGCTCAGAATTTGTGCCATCTTCTTCAACAGTCACAAACACTTCAATAACAGAAGAAAATATAAAAATCAAACTCATCAAAGTACCATAATGTGAGCCCCAACGTGTATCACCAGCTCGTTGGAGGCTAGTTTCTTGATTCAAACCACGTCCACTTGAAATTTTACCATTGTCCAATGCTTGAATAATATTACTAACACATTTTTCTCTTAGAATATCTCGACGTTTGCACGAAGCTCCCACAAGATTCAACAAATTAACAAGAATATTGAAAAGATTAGCAACTTAATTGTGATTTTTTGCAACAGCTACAAGTGCCAGTTGAAGTTGATGAGTAAAACAATGAACATAAAAAGCAGATTGATTTTCTTTCATGATAAGACTTTTGAGACCATTAAATTCTCCTCTCATATTATTAACCCCGTCGTAGCCTTATCCACGTAATCTTGACATACTTAATCCATGTCTTGAGAATAATGTTTCAATTGCTGCTTTCAACGATAAAGTCGTTGTATCACTAACATGGACAATGTCGAGAAACCGCTCAATAACACATCCTTTTTTATCCACATAACGAATCAGAACTGTCATTTGTTCTTTGATTTATACATCACGAGATTCGTCAACCAAAATAGAAAATAAATCATCTCCAAGATCATTGACTATTATATTGGTAGTTTCACTTGCACTACAACGCACGATATCCTTTTGTGTATCATGAGATACAATCTTCAGATTCTTGGGAGCATTCTTTAACACGACATTTTTGACAATTTCATTATGATTTGAAAGAAATTGAAGGAGTTCAATAAAGTTTCCACGATTTCTTAAAGATTTGAATTCATCGTAACCTCGAAAGGTTAATTCTTGACGTAAAAGAAATCAGATACAATCGATTGTTGCAGTCAAACGAATCCGATACTCATTTCTAACCTGATCAAATTGTCGAGAAAAAATAACTTCAATATGTCAACTTTCATTCATTAAATCTTGACATTTCCTCCAAGCTTTGTTATGAGCACTATTTGGGCCTCCAACATGGATTGAAATCTTTCCTTCTTTTTCCAATTTGTGAATCCCCCAGTAATGAAAGAATCGCCACCGACTTGCTCCTCAAAATCAACTCTCATCAGATAGCAACACAAGCAAAATGCAGTATCTTTCGTAATACTATACTCTAATCAATTTCTAAAATTATCAAACCAAGTTGAATTAAAACGACGTGACACCTTCCCAAACTTTCTTTGTGAAAAATTATGTTCACGAGGTTGACATGAGCCTTTTTGTAAGTACGCTCTTCGAATTTCGTCTCGATCATTAGAATTATAATCCAAAATTTTGATTCGTAACCCAGGATCCGAAGCAAGATCTTCCAGGTTGATTTCAACACGACTATGCTTTGAACATCGCCGCATGTCATCATCACTAGGATCATTCCTTTCTCGAGTAATGGATGGTTGTTCCAAATTAGACTTTCTTATAAGAAATTTATCCATATCTGATTCACAAATTTAATTTATTTAGTTAGATATCAAAATTTTTAACATATTTCTATATATTAAAGATACATATTATTCTATCCTAGAAAGTTATGTAATCTAACATTGAAAAATAATTTTACATATAAAAGAAAGGTAACAAGAACTAATCTAATCTCAATTGTGTAATCAACAATTTCAATCAACAATAAAAATTAAAGTTAATAACATCATAATTTTATTAACATAATCAATAATCAACAAATGAGACTCTACTACTATATATTCGTGAAATGAATAACATTTCATTAAAAAATTAACAATGGGGCTCCGCCCCCCCTGTATATTCATAAAAAAAATAACAATATATCAACAATAAATTAACAATAGGGCTCCGCCCCCCTGTATATACAATATTTCATTGATAAAGTAAATAATAGGGCTTCGCCCCCTTGTATATTCATAAAAGAAATATAAATTTTTCATTACTAAATTAACAATTGGGCTCCGCCCTTTATACATTTATAAAAAAGAAATAACGACATAAGTTTAAAGTGAATACCTTTGAAGTTAATTTCGATGCTTGAATAACAAAATTGGAAGAGTATTGATCTTTGACTAATCAAGGCTTAGATTGAGTGATAAATTGAAAGATTTCTGCAAAATTATACTTGGATAAATAAAAAATATAACAAGTAATGTATATATATTCTTCACCATTAGTATCAAAAATAAAAATTCTAAATCTCTTGGAAAAGAGCAATTCGATGTATATACATTAAAAATGAACACAATACAATTATACAAACAACTCTGAAACAAATCATAGAAGTTCAAAAGATAAGCAAGTAAGCAACAAAACATATGTACCACAATAAATTGGTACTATCAAGCACAGATTTTACCACCTCACTGAGGAACCAACTTAGATATTTTGAACATTTAAGCTAGTATTTTGGCTCTCAAAAGTGTCCATATTTAGATACATACTTCTTTAATATATACATGTAGTATTAAATTTCAACATATTTGTTATGAACTATACCAAACTGCATCTACCCACATGGACCGAAAAGGCACATCACTAAAATATTTCTAACTCCACATCATGCTTACTAATTTTATTATTTAAAAATAGGGAAATATCTATTATGGAACCAATTACATTCTAAGCTGGATAAAACAGTCACCAAAATCAAATTTAAATAGTACTGTCAACTTGATCACCATGTTAACTTCTTCACCCTATGTGGATAATAAGAAATGCTATTAAACACCAGTACATCAGTACTCACTTTACATGACATAGGCGAGGAGAACAGCGTAATAAAACATTCAACTTACTAGGATCCACAGAAATAGTTAACACAAGAAGACCAAAGTTGAAATTAGACTTTCTACTTTAGAAAGTTGAAATCTCTTCTCACGAAATGGCATTGCTTAATATGTTTTTAAGAATGAATAATCACTTAACGTAAGAAAAAAAAATGCTAAATGGTTGTTGATAAGAAAGGATAAAATACCAAATTATAAATAATTTGTATTCCACCATAGTTCATAGGGAAGAAATGATAAATGAATATAAGAATTTTAAATTATAAAAAATATAAATTTAATTGTAATATAGTTATCAATGTAGAAATCTTGACAAGTGCTACCTGAAGGATCCATTTTTATTGTAAGCCAATTTATGGAAGTTATGTGCTTTTGAAAACTTTGAGGTGCTAATTCAATTTTACGAGGAGAGGACAAAAAAAAAAAAAACCACTCTACATGCTATTCTTATTAAAAGAGTGCAATAAATTGTGAATGAAGTTGCTCAAATGGTTCATAGGACACTTCTTTATGTAAATAAAACTAACATCAGCATTTAGATTCATTGCAGTATATATTATGGGTCCCGTTCAGCAACAAACATTTTGGCAAAACATTTTTCAAAACATGAGTTAGAGATTTTGGAATGGTCTGATTTTTGGTGAGGATGATCTCTACGGTGAGGAGATCATCCTCACCAAAAATCAGCCCATTCCAAAACTTCTAGCCTCAGTTTACAAGTTGAAAAATCGTGGACCGTCCTTTTTTTGTAAACCATTTTTGATGGGGTTAGAAGTTTTGGAATGGGTTGATTTTTGGTGATGATGATCTCCTTACCGTAGAGATGATCCTCACCAAAAATCAGCCCATTCCAAAACCTCTAACCCATGTTTTGAAAAATGTTTTACCAAAATGTTTGTTGTTGAACATTTCCCATATATATATATATATATATATGGGTCGCGTTATTACGACCCCCTTTGCGACCCCCTTTGCAACACACCTTTTTGTCTTATATGGGCAAAAATGTTTGGAATGGGCTGATTTTTTGTGAGGATGATCTCTATGGTGAGGGGATCATCCTGGCAAAAAAATCATCCCATTCCAAAACTTCTAACCCCATCAAATTGATTTACAAAAATTGGACGGTCTATAATTTTTCAACAAAAATCGGACGGTCTAGAAGTTTTGGAATGGGATGATTTTTTGCCAGGATGATCCCCTCACCATAGAGATCATCCTCACAAAAAATCAGCCCATTCCAAACATTTTTGCCCATATAAGACAAAAAGGTGTGTCGCAAAGGGGGTCGTAATAACGTGACCCTATATATATATATATATATATTTTTTTTTTTTTCATTTCAGATTGAGCTGATTTTTTGGTGAGGATGATCTTCTCATCATAGTGACCATCCTCACAAAAAATCAGCTCAATCCAAAACCTCTAACCCATGTTTTGAAAAATCATTGTTTTTCCATATATCCCTTGAATTGCCCCCATCATGTAATCATGTTTAATCATGTTTTGAAAATCATTGTTCTTCAATTTTCATCTAGGGTTTGAAAACCCCTTTCACACTCATAAAAACCTCTCACAAAATCAAAATCTCCACTATGGAGAGAGAGAGAGAGTACATACCAAAGAACTCTTCAGTTCAAGGTTCGAATTCGGTGTTCTTCTCGCCTTGTCGGCTGGTGGTGATGGAGAGGGAGCTAGAGTTTCTAAACTGTGAGACTCTCTTGAGTTGAAGAGAAGAGACTTTAGTGACGGACTCGTAGATCGTGAGACCGGGGTTTCGAGTTGTCTTCCAACCTTGGAAAGGAGACGGACATTAGAGAGGTTAGAGAGTTAGATAAGATGTTTTAATTTTTTTTTTTTAATCTTTAATTTCTGATTTTCTGTGGACTATGGGGGCAAATTATAAATAAAAAGATTTTCAAAACTTCTGTGGGGGCAAAGTAGTAGAATGTTTAAATTTTTTTTTAAATTATTGGTACCTCCCTATTAATTTTAGAAATTCTTGTGGGGGCAATTGCCCCCACTACCCCCACTGTAAATCCTCCCCTGATGATTAGTTAATAATCACTAACGATCTATAGTAGTCAAACGTTCTGACACATCAAAAAGAGACCCATTGTTGACAGTCACGTCAAATGGCCAGCTTGAGCAAGATAAATAGTCCTGCAAATATAGTAAACAATAACCAACTACAAAATTAAGAACGACTGATAACGATCCAGTCGTGAATCCCAACTCTCTAATTCCAATACTCCACCATTGTATATTATGTATCTGTTATCTTATTTTGATATATAAAATGAAATGCATGTTTAATATTCACATTTGATCAAATAGATTTGTATAAAAAGAAAACATTATAGTGAGTATTGTTGATTGGTATAATGTGAGTTTTAAAATGTTTAGTTACTAATCCTTGACTATAGATACCAGGTAATCATAGTTTATTTTGTAAAACTTTATATATGTTAAATGATTTAGTATACTTATTCATTTATGTTAGGAGAAGTCATTGGCAGGAATTGTTTGTTTTCCTATTGAATAACTATTGTTACTCACCATTTCCTTCTCCATTTTTTTAGTTTCAAATTCGGAGCTGGATGAGGCAGGTGTAGAGTGCAAATAAGGATTATCTGATGGGTCAAATAGACGACCAGAATTCACTACCTGGTGAGTACTAGAGCTATAACCCCTAGTGACATCAGTTAGCCCAAGTTGTATTATAGATTTAGGTAAATCATTAAGACTTTTGTTAGAATGAGGAGTTTTATATAATCCTATTGTAGACACCCCATTTTTGCACTCGCCTGATTAATCAACTTGTCAATCCGATTGCAATGGTTCCCAATGATGGATGTGTATTCCGTTGCTTTATTTTGTTATCAGATGTGTTTCAGAAATCCGGATGAGGTATCTCAAATTGACAAAACCTTAGAAACCACGCTACGCTAGGAAAATACGACTCCAAAAACATATAAATCATCATCTTGCAGACCAAAAAGAAACTTCACGATAAAAATCACTAAAAAATTATCAAATTACCAAAATACCCCTAACCTCAAAACAACCCTAGAGCCTACGTTATGCTTAGGAAAACTCTCTCGGAACCAAATAAATCATTTCACCAATTTTACAGAATTTGACAAAATTACGAAAATGCCCCTCATAAAGTTCACAATCATTTCACACAAAAAATTTCATAAATAACACAAAATAATATTTCCATTGAATTCCTTACGAAAAATCGATTCTAAAACATCCTAGAACATTAAAAACCGACTTAAAACGTGAAAAGTCATCTCTGGGGGTAAAACGGTAATTTCACAATTTTCATAATTAAAAAATTCCGAAATTAATAAATAAAATATTAAATAATTAAAGTGAAACATTGATGAAATTAATTTAAAATTTTGAATTAAAAAATCGATCAATCGGACTTTCGGGTAAAATTGTTGAGGGTTCGTGGGATATTTCTTTAAGGACCCCTCCATTTGGGGGTCCAAAGAATTAAAGAAATAATGGAAGGGGGTTCTCCAAAAATTTAAAGTCAATCAAGCAAGACTATAGTCAAAGTATTTGTAACACCCCGAATTTTTAATTCGTATCTCGAGGAAAAATAAATAATGGAATTTTAAGAAAATATTGAAAGTGGGATTTAGGGGTAAAATTTTAGGATGTTTCTGATCATTTTTAATGGAATCTGACCTCACCATTAGATTCAAAATGATCGAAAAACATAGTTTAGCCTGTAAGCACGCTCAAATGCGAGTCCGAATATAAAAGTTGCAAAATCCTCGATTACCGGGTCGGACTAGGCTAAAACAGTGACTTTTTGTTAGAGTAATAATTTTTAAAATTCGATTATACCATTGAATTCATAACGAAAAATTATTCAACATGGACTATTTATTTGTCATTTTTGGAGATCAGGAAGTCGAATTATCGCCAAAAACGAAAACGATATCAAGTTTAGGGGTCACATCAGGTCAAAAATGTAAATTTTTTATGGAGACATAATTTGTAGAAATTGACTATACCATTAGATCCGGAACGAAAAATTAGGTGAAATAGAGTATTCATTTGTCAGTTTTGGAGTCCGGATGATCAAGTTATCATTGATCGAAACAATTGATAAAATACCGAATTCGTCCCACATTTTATTTAAATAATATTTTTAAATTTTTTTTTATATGTCATTCTTCCCCAACGCGTCCATACGGCCGAGACATATAAAAAACAAATTTTTTTTTTTTTTTTTCTCTTCGATCTTCCATCTCAGATCTCTCACAAATGGCTCGCCTTCGACGATCGACGCAGAAGGGAGAAATGTCCGCAGCTTCGACATCTACAAAACCCACCAACCTTTCTTCATTTCACTTTCTATTTCATCCGATATCATAAAAAATCAGCCGTATTTAGATACGGAAATTTCGAAACTTTGACCTCGGATTTCGTCCGTTTCGGGGTCAAACCGTCTTCCGACGCAGAAGGGAGAAACGTTCGCAGCCTCATTCTCTACACAACCCAATCAAATTCCTTTCGTTTTCTCGTCTTTTTCACCCCGTATAGTCAAAAATCAGCCGTATTTTTATACGGAGATTTTCGTAACTTCGACCTCGATTTTCATCGATTTCGGGGTCAAACCGTCTTTCGCCAGAGAAGGGAGAAGAGACGAGCACATCGAGATCTTCAAAACCACTGGGCCGGTTTCGAAAATCAGCCTCTTCGAAGTTCGGTCCGTCTCGATTTCCGTGCCGTTCGCCTCGATTTCCGCGTACGTGCTTCAATTCCGTCACCTAGTGATGGTAAGGAACTCTCAATTTCTATTAATAATCGTAGATTGTGAAAATTGCATTTAGGATTTTATCTGAAAATTTTTGATGTATTTCCAAAATATAGAATTCTTTTGTTATTTCAAAATTCACGCCAGAAATTGCATGTTTGATATGTTTAATTGTATTTTTTTTACAAATTATACGTGGGTAGGATATTTTAACGGGTTATTTCTATAAATTGGGTCTTGTGCACTGCTCGGACCCTGTTTTGATATGAAATTTGTATTTTTTTCAATATTATTGATAAAAATAAATTCTTTAGTTGGAAAATGTGATTTAATATTCGATGAACTCATACTGAGTTGATGAATATCAGAAAATGGATGTTTTATTGAAGAGATTGAAAATTGTAAAAAAAAAATCGGAAAGAGGGAAAAAAAGGTATGAAACGGTAAAATGTCAGAGTCACACCCGAGGGGTGATGTCTGCATTTTACGTTGTTGTGTTGTGTGTAGGTTGGTGAACAGATATCCAGTGATAATATTATTGGTTGCATGTTTATTTCCTTTCTGTTAGAACGAGGCGCTGTTTACGTTTCCGTTATGTTATTTATTTTAGGTCGGGTGGCCACACTTGCATGGTAGGAAACTGGATATCTATTCTCAACCTTGTATTGTTAATTTCTCTTCTGTTTTCAAATGAAAATAATATATATATGTAGCTATTTTGTGAGCTGTTAAAGAGTTTGTGAATGCTTGAAGGGATAGTGCGTCATATCATCCGGAGTGGTGTACTATCCTGGGATGTACGGTAGGGACCACCAAGCTCATACGTGGTATGGGACGCGTATGAGAGTGGAGTCACAATTGGAATCCGGGTTTATTCCTCTCTATCTTTACCAGTGAACTTGTAATGTAAAGGTGGTCGTATACGAATGGTTTGTATCTTTGGGAATCACATGTATGCCTGATAGGCATAGACGAAGATGATTAGTCAGTGATCACTAACAATCTATAGTAGTCGAACGTTCTGACACATCGAAAAGAGACCCATTGCTTACGGTCACGTCAAACGGCCAGCCTGAGCCGGATAAATGGTCAACCAAGCTTGGTAAACAGCGACCAGCCACAAAATCAGGAACTAAAAGTCCGAGAAGAATTGTAACATCATGTCCCGACTGGGAGCTATCCAGTCGTGAATCCCAACTCTCTAATTCCAATACTCCACCATTGTGTATTATGTATATGTTGCTTATTTTGATATATAAGATGAAATGCATGTTTATTGTTTCCATTTGATCAATTAGATTTGTATAAAAAGATAATGTTATAGTGAGTACTGCTGATCGATGTAATGTGAGTTTTAAAATGTTTATTTGCTCATCCCTGGCTATATGTACCAGTTAATCGTAGTTTTCTTCTGTAAAATTTTGTTTATTTTAAAATGATTCAGTATGTTTATTCGTTCATGTTAGGAGAGGTTATTGGCAGAAATTGTTGCTTCCTTACTGGGTAACCCTTGTTACTCACCCTTTCCTTCTCTATTTTTTAGTTTCAGATCTAAAGCTTGGCGAGACAAGTATAGAGCACGAGTGAGAATCATCTGGTGGGTCAAATAGATAGCCAAATTTTGTCACTTGGTGAGTATTGGGGCTACACTCCTCTAATGGTGTTAGTTTGTCTAGGTAGTATTATAGATGTTATTCTGAGCGTTAGGACTTTTGTTAGAGTGAGAAAATCTCTGTATAATCCTGTATATAAATTTTGTTCTTCCGCACTCTAATTTATCGTACGATATTAGATGTATATAGGCTTCCGCTCGTTATTACATTATGTATGTAAATGCAGGATTGTATGTCGTTTATCAGGTGCAAGTTGAACGCCTTGGAATGCTAACATAAACAGAGGAAACCATGCCGAAATTTCGAGGTGCTACATAATACCTCGAGATCTGATATGGGGATTTATGTTAGCGTTTGGTGGGGCGCCACAGTATTAAAGTCAATCAAGTGAGACTAAAGTCAAAATTAAAGTCAATTAAGCAAGACTGAAGTCAAAATATTAAAAGTCAATCAATTAAGACTAAAGTCAAAACATTAAAAGTCAATCAAATAAGACCAAAAGTCATAATAGAATTCTAATTAAATAATAACTCTATCTAATAGATTTCTAACTTAAAAACAATTCTACCTAAAACAATTCTAATTAAAACACAATTCGACCTAAAACAATTTTAACTAAAACACAACTCTAACTAAAAGATCTGTAATTAAACACTAACTCTATCCAAATCAACCTTAAAAAAATTCTTTAAATAGAGGTGCTCACACCCTATTTTCGTATCAAATCATAAACCCTAAGAGAAGTAGGTCTAGAAGCTCCCCTAGCCCCCCATAAACCCTAGTTTTGGAGCCCCAACTCCTTACCTAACATCCCTCCTTCAATTTTAGTCTAGAAAACACCTAAAATCCCTCCAAAAACACCCCCAAAATCCGCAACAAACTTGAAGAGTTTAGATCCAAAAACAAGGAGATACCTTGATCTAGGAGATCCGAAGTCAAATCCAGAGACAGAACGAAGCAAGGGAATACAGTACAAAGAACTTTTTTTGTCAGATCTGAGGGAACAAAATCCTTGCTATCGGAAAGGTATGTAATTTTTTTATTTTTATCTAGGTTTTTAGCAATGTGATATATTTGGGAAGTTAGTAGAGACCGACTTTGGTCGGGTGGGGTTGGTGCCTAACACCTTCCAACCCCGTAACATGATCCCCGAATTCAGATTTTTTGTGGTAGATTAGTTCTTTTTATCCATGTTAGAGTCAGTTTGATTCCTAGACCACAATAACTAGGTGGCGACTCCCAAATCTCAAGGGTCAAAAGCGGATCCGCGCACCCCTCGGATCGAGGGCGCTTTCACCTATATATTAATTTCTTCTTCCGTGCTCTGACCTATTGTACGTTATTAAACGTATATAGGCTTTCGCTATTATTATATTTTGTATGTATATATGTAGGATATAATGTATATCGTTTATCAAGTGAAATAAGTATTTAGTGCCTTGGAATGCTAACATAAACAGAGGAAACCATGCCAAATTTTGAGGTGTCACATAATACCTCGAGATTTGACATGGGACTTTGTGTTAGTGTTTTGGAGGTGCCACATATTGCCTTCCCATGTTACGCCATTAGGTCCTCTAGAAATGTCCAACAAATTTGGAATTATGATCAAAATCATGATTTTTTGTATACCATGCAATCTCATTATCTCTTTAAATTACAACTCAACTACTTGGTTGGTATCAAATATTTTTTTGCATGCTAAGAAGTGAACCTTCTTTGAAAAGCTATCAATCAATATAAGAATCGAGTAGATAAATCGTTGAGTTTGTAAAAGATCTAACACAAAGTCTACACTAATATCTACCCAAGGTGTGTCTTGTAAGTAATCAAATATATTATCTCGTGTTTTGAAAATCACTTTTGACCACCTAACATACTCTGTATCACTCTACATTTTTTGTTGTCATCTTTGTTTAACCTTGGCTAATAAAATTTATCTTTGACCAAAGCTAAGGTCTTGTCCAACCAAAGAGTCTGCCAAGTCCTCCACCATGACTCTCTTTAATGATAGCTTCCCTTAGATAGCAATATGGAATACAAAATTAATTCATTCCGAATAAAAAGTTTTTCTATAATGTGTACTTGACATAGGTCCCTACACTGCATTCAACCCATATTTTTCCAAAATCAGGCCATTCTCGTACAACTCTTTCAACATTTCAAACCCTATCACCTTGACTTGCATAGTAGATAACACAGTCACTCTTCGACTTAATGCATTTGCAACTTTATTTTGGCTCCCTATTTTATGCTGAATCACAAAATTAATTCTAGTAGTTATGCCACCCACTTTGCATATTTAGCTTATGTTGGTCATTGATATATTTTCAAAAAACAAGATAAATTTCTGCTATCCCAAAAGATTATGCCAATACCAAAATACTTGAATGATAGCATAAACTCCATATCATAAATAGAGTACCTTCCTCGAGTATAATTCATCTTCTCTCTAAAAAAAGTTTTGGGTCTCCATTTTTGGCTCAAAATAACTCTAATCCCTATGTGGGATGCATCATAGTTAAGCACAAACACCCTTTCAAAATTTTACAATGCTAAAATATGAACGTCTATCACTTTCTTATTAATCAACCAAAACTATCATCAACATCTTTTGTTCACCTAAATGTCCCACCCTTTAGGTAGTCGGTAAAAGGAGCAACAATGGAGCCAAAACCTCGAATGAACCTCTAGTAAAATGTGACTAAATCATGTATACTCTTAAAAACTGGTAAGCTAAGTGTAGCCTCAATTTTCTTTTAGTCCAGTTTGATGCCTTATGTTGAAACAACATACCCCAAGAAAATCAAGTTATCTATCATAAACTCACATTTTTCGAGTTAGCGTGTAACTTATGTGCTCGAAATTCCTCGAAAATCTTATGAAGATGGCCCAAGTGTTGTCCCAAATTTATGTTATAGATAAAAATATTGTTAAAGTAAATCATGAAAAATCTACCAATAAATGGTTTAAAAACATGATTCATCAACCATATAAAGGTACTTGAGGCATTCAACATCTCGAAAAATATCATTAGCTACTCATCCAAACCCTCCCACATCTTGAATTCAATCTACCATTCATCTATTGGACGAGTCCGTACCTGATGATACCTATTACACAAATCAAATTTTGAAAATATTCTGAACCCTACTAATTGATCCAACATGTTGACACGAGGGACGAAAAACCTGTATTTTACCTTTATTTTATTGATTGTTATGCTATCTACAAACATATGACATGACCTATCTTTCTTAGGAGTCAATAAAATAGGAACAACACATGGACTCATGCTCTCTTGCATCAAACCCTTGCTCAACAACTCGTTCACTTGATGTTGTATAGCTCTTCGTGTTCCTTAGGGCTCATTATTTAGACTAGCTTATTAGGAAATGTAGTACTTGGAACAAAGTTAATGTGATGTTGAATATATATTGGGGGTAACCCAACTAAAAACTCCTCTGACATAACCACAATCAAAGCATGCAACTCCTTGTGATCTTTAGTCTCGGCCACATACTTTGACATAGATAGAAAGTTACTACAATCCCCCTTGATCCCTTGATGGGCTTGGGAACACCCTCTATCTTGGATGATCCTAGAATAATTCTTACGCCGTCTTTGAAAAATGTTTAAATTTTTTGTAACCATCATGGACTACACATCTATCAAACTACTTTGGACTCCCAAATAAAAGATGGCATGCATCCATTGGTACCACATCATACCAAATAGAGTTTTTATATGATTTCTCGATTGAAAAAAAATGTAACACTTATGAGTAATATTTACCTCATTGCCTTTTAGAACAAACTGAGATTGTATGGTGTAGGTTTCTTTTCGATTTTCCACTTTAACTTATTCCACCATCACTTGAGATGCCATGTTCTCACAGCTTCCTCCATAAAGATCAAATTGCATATCTTCTCATAAGTAGTGCACCTTGTATAAAAGATATTGTTGTAATACATAGAATTTTCTCCATCAATGCGTGAGGAGTTCATACTCCATCTAGTTACTAATGTTTTTCCCTCATCACTCCATCTGACTTCATCGACCTTTGATTGTTCATGACAATCTTGTTCTTTATTCTCAAGATCTTCTTCCCCAGGTGCTTCCTCGATCAAGTTAATGAACCTACGATTAGGGCAATTAATAGTTATATTCCCAAACCCTAGACATTTAAAGCATTGTATTGGATTGCTACCCGAAGTATTTGGTTGATTAGGACCAACTCCATCACTACGGTTTGATGGTGTTGTGGTATTAGATGCCCTGGACTACTAATTTGGATTCGATCGTGATGCAACATAATTCACTAAGGTTTGATGTGTTGGGGAATTAGATGCCCTAGATGGCCAGTTTTGGATTTGATCGTGTTGCAACATCATGAGTAGCACCTCCTTAATAGAAATTACTTCCATGAGAAGTATCCCATACACCATCATTACCCGTCGACCACCAGGTTCTCCTTGATTTAAGTTGTCTTTCTATCTTAAGAGCTAACTTGCAAACATCATTGAGGTTCAATAGGGTTGGAGTTATACGACATTGTAAATCTCCTTCCTCAGACCTCCAAGAAATCTAACAATGGTTTGTTCATTTGGTTTAATTATTCCGCGACAAATGGCAAGGAGATCAAACTCTTTGGAGTATTCTTTTATAATACAATTCTTGAGTTGGAAGTTATACATCCTTAAGAAAGCATCTTACATAGATAACTCATGTAGAATTTATTTGAAGTTTTTTATTCTTTTCCCAAGAAGTGATTTTTGGTTTTCCTTGCCTTTTCTGCTTCATCTTCAACTCTTCCTACCAAAACCAAGGCATGCTTCTTGCGTTTGATGAAAACAACCATTATTTTATGATTATCTGGTACTTCTTTGCAATCAAATACATGTTGTATTATGCTGATTCAATCAAGAAATTCATTAAGTCACATCTTACATGATAAATTTGGTGGTCCAACTCAAAACTAATTGACAATGAGTGGAGAGGCTTAGGAGCTTATAAGGAGAGAGATAATGCAATGACTGTTCGATGTGGGACTAAACTCAACACGCCCCCGAATGTGTGGGCCGAACTGGACCAAAGCACATAGAGATATGAACTAGGTGATGTGGATGAGAGAAAGGCCTGCTCTGATACCATGATATATTTGGGAGTCCAACTCAAAACAAATTGGCAATGAGTAGAGAGATCCAAGAGTTTATAAGGAAAGAGAGAATGCAATGAGTGTTCGATGTGGGACTAAAGTCAGCATTACTTTTGAAATTTGAATATCGACCCTCAAGCTGACATCTATATTTTGAGCCCCACCATGATCAGCCCTGTTGTAGTATACATCCTCATCCAACACTTTTTTGCAGAGCACGATGATGGAAAGGATTAATATCCTCCTCTTAGGAATAACGACTAGCCTCACCCTTCTTGTAAATTTTAAAACACGCAAGGCATTCCGTGAGCTGTTAAACCTACCTTTTTAGATCATCCATCTCAATATCTCAATTAGCCGTTCAAGTGGAGGTATTCATTTTGATCTCCCGGTTAACATCTACAGACACCATCAATCACTACGTGAATTGAAGTTTTGCCGAAATCACAAACCTCAAAGGAACATCGTAGTTCTAATAACAATTGATACGGTTATAAGTGATACTCGTATTTGAGAATCAAAATAGAGATTGGGAAGATGAGTGCAAGTGAAACAATCAATTCAATAAGTAGTAGACATCACTGTGCACAAGGGAGAAGCAGAACATCTCCTCCTTAAAATAAACCCTTCATTTTATTCAGCACATCTCTCAATTTGACAGGGCCTTGATTCCTTCATCCATTAAAGAAGTGGGAACAATTTTTTTTTTTTTTATAGGCTTTGGCAATCCATGTGTTCACCCCTACCATTAATCACACCATCATTCTAAGTCTAACTTCGACATCTAACAAGACTGAAATTGTCTACTAGCTTTATACTTGGTCAATTTTACCCCATCGCGTGTCTTGAGATTACATATACATATATACCCCCTTACCCCCACCCCCTAATATATTAGATGATATGTACATTTCAACACCGACGACACGACAAATAAACGAAACTCACATGGTTTGCTCGATTTGATTTTGCATGGTCGCACATGGAATAATTTTACTTTGACCACTCACATTGAGGTATTCTATAAGACCAATAATCCTCCTGTTTGCACTGATAAATTAAATTTGGCCGCTAAGATATGTGTGTCCGTGCCCCAAATCACATGTGAAATACTAGTTCCTAACAAGTTTTACTAATCCCGAGGAAATTGGTTTTTTTTTTCTTTTTTTCCTTTCATCTGAGCCCTGGATGGTTTGAAATTAGAAAAAACGTGACCCAAAATTACTATCAGCCAATAATCTATCAAAAGAGAATCCATGGCTAACAGTTAGTGGGACCCGTGCCAGCTTTCATGATTTTGATTGGTCCTTTGAGTCAAGGTCACAAATAGCGAACTTGGGCCCACCAGTCTCTCAACTTTGTCTAGAGAATTTCAAATTGTGGCCTGAGGATCACATATAAAAGTGCCTCTCTACTCTTGTGAGCACTTGAACTGGCCAAGGCAAGAGACAAAGGACATCCAAGGACATTGACTATGTTGAGGACATTGATATCATGTCTCTGTGGTACATTATTATGGTACCTCTATAATGTTCATTGTTGGATTTAGAAAAGAATATGTATTATATAAATAAATATATGATCTTTTGATTAAGCATCTTATAATTTATGCTATTTTTTATTAAAATATTATAATTATTTATATATGAATCTACAATAATAAATAATTGTAAAAGGAGTTAAATGGTTTATCATGTTTAACACAACTCCGTTCATGGATCATCAAACCAAGGTTTGAAACCATGACTCGGCCCCAAAACTCAATGGAACCAACTCTCAGAGTCAATGGAAAAAATCATTGTGCCAATGTGTCATCAAGTGTGGTAAAAAACTTTGCCTTTTTTGAAAATAGTTGTACATTTAACATACTTTTATTTCACTCTATATTATCTACTAAACTCGATGGACATTAATTGGAGTCAAGACGGCTTAAGTTATGAGTTTTAAAACTATGAAATAGATTACAAGTATACCCTTACCATCAAACTCCCACTGGAGAGACATCACTGCACAGTAAAATAGAAGTAGCACATAATCAAAGAGAAATGTTGTAAATTTTTCTTATATTCTAACTTATGAGAAGAATCATAAAAAGCCAATCCCTCTCTATTTAATATTTACCATTCTAACATTCTCTCCTACTATATCAACACCCAATCTCATGGAAGAACCACTCATTTTAGACTTCAAGTCCCAATCCTCCTTCCCCTCTTCCCCTTCTTCCACCACCACCACCTCCTCCTCCTCCTTGGTCTCGACAAGTTTTTTGAAATCAAATTCTAATAAGAAATTCAACCAAAATCTGACGATGGCAATAAAAGGAAACACCAAGAGAGGCTCTAAGAAACTTTTAGAAGCGAAAAATACTATTAGGATTGAGAAGCAACATAAGAGTGGCAAGGACACCAAGCACCTGACTTATCGCGGAGTAAGGATGCGAACTTGGGGTAAATGGGTGTCAGAAATCCGCGAACCAAAAAAGAAGTCTAGAATTTGGCTTGGGACTTTCCCCACAGCTGAAATGGCAGCTCGAGCCCATGATGTGGCCGCGATCACAATTAAAGGCCATTTGGCTTTTCTTAATTTTCCCGAGTTAGCTTCGAAGCTCCCACGCCCTGCAAGCACGTCGCCTAAAGATATTCAAGCGGCTGCAGCCAAGGCTGCCACATTGGGTGAACCAAGAATCCTTGAAGCCAAACCCGAGCCAAGCAAAGTCGAGCTTTTGATGTCGCAATCCCTTACTTCCACTGCAGCTTCAGATGACACTCAAGAATCTTTAATTACTCCATCCATTGACGATGATGAAACATTGTTCGATCTTCCCGATCTTTTCCTTGATTTAACGGATCCAATTAATGAGTTCCGTTGCACATCGTCATGGAAATCAGCCGGAGTCGATGTTGGACTTCGGCTTGAAGAACCATTCTTGTGGGAGAGCTATTAGAGAGCCACAAACTCTACTATGTACACTACTAACTCTCACAATTTACTTCATTTGGTTAAAACAGTAATTTTTTTTCTCTAAAAACAAAGAAACCCAAATTAGGAAACCCATGTTTGAATCATCAGGTAGGGTTTGGTTTCTTGTTAATTAGATTTAAAAAAAAAAGTTTGTTCTGTTGGGGGATTGAAGGGAATTCTGTATCTGTAAGTTTCTAAAATGGCGCTTCTGAGGTGGAATTGGTCTTAATCTCCACCTTTCTTATTATGTGAATGTATATTGTATATCAATGAATGAATTTTATGGGTTTATTTTTTTTTTAATCCAATTTAATGAAATTGCAAGGAAATGTATCATATAGTAATTATGCTATTGAAAATGGGGATGTCAAATATATGCAATGTTTCTCGTGATTCATAATAAGATCTTGATCTTGATTTCTCTCTAATCTTCATTCTTTGAGTTTCAGGGGTATATTTACAAAAATACTCGGAAGCTCAAATCACTTCAAAACATAGTAGACAATTTTAGAATGACAACTCTTTGTCTCTCCCTTAGTATCAATACCTTTCCACCATTAATAGATTTTTCCTCATAATGGATGTAGTAATCTCTCCCCTTGATTTCAGCCTCCCCATGTGGAATGATTACACACATAACCGTTGCGTGAGTAGAATACTCAACATGTAACCAAGAATAAATTAAAAACATTTTAGATTCAACCTTGAAATCATCCAAGAGTTGGTACATCCCATGTCTGACTTGGAGAAGAATGGAATGTTCAATGTTCTTGAGTCGAACTGTCACGTAATACTTGGATGACAATTTTGGTCTTATAATTGGTTCATTTTACTAAATCAATTTATCAAATGATCTTATATCTCAATGTAACATGTGTCTTTAGAATTTAAAAATAGATAATACGGAAGTAATATTAAAATGTGCATCATGAAAGGGATATTTCTGAAGTAGATGTGTTAGAATCATAGATATTTTTTTTATCAAAATACGAGTACATTCCAAAATTACTCGAGCACGACTCTTTAAAAATAGAGACTTGCTTGAGTAACATTGAAATTGACATTGTTTGAAATATTGGTGTGCGCATAATCAAGGGCAGAGCTAGTAAGGAGTTGGTGGGGCAATTGCCCCTATAGAACTTTGAGACACCCCTATATTTTCAACTAATTACATGCCCCATTTGTCCCCACTCCCTCACCTCTCTCTCCCCATTTGTCCCCATCCTCAACTCTCCCTCTAATTTTCCCCCCAATCAAAAGAAAAGAAATGTTTTTTTTTTTTTTTTTTGATGACATTAACTCTTGACCTAGTCTTCCCATATACTAATTGGAAAAGACCTAAATACCCTTTTTTTCAACTTCTAATAAAAAATCTCTAAATTTCTCTCTAAAATCATTCATCTTCAGGTTCTTCAACTATATAACTAATCATAGTTTGCCCCCACTACAAGAAAATCCTAATTTTACCCTTACGTAGAATCATAGATACTTCTCACTCGTATCTTAATGAAAATCATATGAAACGATGTCAATTTCAATGTTACCTTGGAAATATCTGGTGCAAAAATCATCCTTTATTTTATGTTATAAAATTGCAAAGCTAATTATCCATCTAAAGACGATTCTAGGTCAGAGTAAATATTCTCTTTCTCTCGTAGGCTCCCTTACGTGGACATTCATGTAACACTAAACTAAAGTTGTTCTTTGGCTCTTGAGATTCCTAATTGGGAATAATAGGGATCATCCAATGATTTGAAACTTGGGACGACGGCATGTCAGGGCTAACAGTACTACTCTCCTAGTACAGTAGAAGAGGACAACACCTTATTTGAATTAAAGTTGGTAAAAAAAAGGACCATGCCCCATTATATAAGTGGTGGTCACTGCACATTGAGTGGTACATGATCTCACTATCATTATGTTCATTCTTGCCTTGCTTTTAAGTTCATAAAATCTTACCACCCAATATTTTGCATTAAAAACTTTACAATCTTTTTCTAGGATTTTCAATTATGCAGACATCGAGTGCATTTTCTTTAAGGAAAATTGTTTGGTGTGCAAAAATTAGTGATAATTTGCACATTACTTTTGGTCGCTTGAGGTCTTTTTTCAGTCCCTTCACTCGATTTTTGTTGGTGGAGAGTGGGCTTAAAATTGGTACATTGTGTTGGCCGGTAAAATATAAACATGAACTCAATATAAATTTATGATTATTTGTCTAAGGGATAAGCTATTGTCTCATCTTTGAAACCTAGTTCAATGACAATTTCAGACCCAATAAGTGATTAATGCCTGTAAGTCGTGAGTTTTATACCCAAAATGAGCATTAATTCCTCATGGTCATCCGTAAGGATGCACTTAACTGGTGCATGTGATGTGCAGGCGTTGCACGTGCCCCGAGCTAGTCCTTGGAAAAGACAATGACTATGGATTGGGCAAAGTCCATTGTCTGCATGGATACCTGGTTATCAAAAAAATTTAATTCATCTCACCTTTGCAGTTTTTCGTTTTCGGTGATTTGTGAATGTACCAAGCAAGTCCCTATGTGTCCCTTTATTGCATCATTTTCATCCCTATCAATGATAAGTTCATAAATGCAATTACAATCTTTCCTTACCTTATAAATCCATGAACTACCACAATCAAAATACAAAATTATGGTTTTCATTGTATTTGAAAATGATTGATAGTAAGATTTAGGGTTTAGGATTTAAGGTTTAGAGTTAATGATTCGTATAGTTCAAGACAAGTTTGTTTGAATTTCTTAGATTGCGTGGACAAAAAAGAACGAGTTACGCTACAGTGACCTAAAGATTGACCTTACTCCACACTTTTCTGATGTGGAGGTGCTCACAAAATCATAGAGTTTCTTTTTTTTTTTTTTTTTTAGAGTAGGTGATACACGAAGACCTATTTTTTGCTTTCCGTTGAGATTTTGATTTTTACAAGCATTTGCATTTTCAATAAAATTGAAAATAAGTGACTTGGTGATTTTCTTTTTGATCTATATTCTTATCCTACTTGAATCACAAATGAATTTAATTACATCTACATGTTATTTGCACTCGATTTGATTTGTGAGAGAAAAAAGAAAGATCTGATTTAAAGAAGAATCATTAGTTATCATAAACATATCTTGATAAATAGCATTTATGATTCATTCACAACTTCATGTCAATAAAGTGCGAAATGAGATCAATTTTGAGGTAAGTAGGATTATTTAAAAAGAACAACTGTCTTGATGTGACATCTACCTATAGTTTAAATATAATTGAAGGGTTGATCTCTCCTGATTTGACTTGCATGTGTTCCCAGGTTACATTAATCATATTACTTTGTTAATAATTGAAATCCATTATATTTTGTATTTTCCAATCATGATCATTTCAATCGCGATCTAAAAGTTGTCTTCATCATATCAATTAGATTCAACCATCAATTGCACACAAAAAATAGAAATTGTGTTTTGATTGAGAATATTTTGATACTTGAAGATATTTGAATAAGGTTAGAACATGTATGATACTTGATCGAGATAAGGACCGGTATGGGACTGGTCAAGAAACCCTAATGATAAGAAAATAGTTTTCTTGGCAAATCAATTTCTTGACGAATGATGAATTAATATATGAAAATTGCATTTTTCATGAAAATATTTTTCTAACACCTTTAGATGTTAG
Organism: Akebia trifoliata; assembly: GCF_017979445.1. NCBI lineage: Eukaryota > Viridiplantae > Streptophyta > Magnoliopsida > Ranunculales > Lardizabalaceae > Akebia > Akebia trifoliata. The sequence continues at coordinate 30,669,605 of NC_141385.1, read as the reverse complement.
ACTTGGAGAAAGCATGTAATTCTTTTATATAAAAAACTAAATGGAGAAAAATAAAGTTAAGAGAGAGAGAGAGAACACAACATAAAAGCTTGCAACCCCTTCCTTTTAAGTTGGAAAGAAGTTGAGAAAATTCCTTCACCCAAATAAATTATAAGATGCCTGTATGCTTTTGAGGCATAGCTTCTCTTTTATTTTTGGTTGATTTTGGAGACCAAGTGAGAGTGATAGAGGCCCATTCAAATAAAATAAAAATGCCATGTGGCACATTATTTTGACTTTATTTAGTTGAGACTCTGGATCGTATGCATGCCACGTAAGTCATAATCTAAGAAATTAGTGCCTAAAATATATCTTTTAAAAGATTTCCTTGGATTATGGCTTAGGTGGTGTGTATTGGTGTGTAGGAGGAGGTCTTCAATTCCTCCACCCAGGGTGTATATCATCCGCACTCTTTAATAAATGGAAAATTAGCCAACTTTTATATTGCACTCAATTGTGGATATCCTCGACATATTTCACATCACCTTAGTCGTGGTTGTCACCTCCATCCAGGGGTTGATTTAGAGTGGGGGCACTTGCCCCCACAAGAATTTTCAAAGTCTATGAACTAGTGAGTTATTGCGACGGATAAAATAAATGGGCCATTATTGCTCTCATGATTTTTTTTTTCCAATCTTAGTTGCCCCCCACAATTATTTTTTTCAGTCTTAGTTATCCTCACAAAAAAAATTTCTACTCTTTGTTACCCTCACATGGGCAAAATCTTGGTTCCACCCCTGCCGCCATCAACATCTTTAATATTATAAATCACTAATTTTGATCCATGAAACTGAATATTGGACGGTCTCTGTGCATCTTGATAATAAATTGAGCATAGTAGCCATAAGAATGATGAAATGATCATGGAAGATAAAATTAAAATTAAATGCATTTAAAAAATTTAGGTCTAATTCCATTAGAAGCTAAACTAGAAGAAAGTCGATTGAGATGGCTTGAGAATATTTCAAAAAGACCAATTAAATTAGAAACATAATTTTAAAACCCCACTTGACTCAAATGTCTATTGAGCCGAGTCAACTTGAAAACTTTCAAGATAAAAATATATTAAAATTTTCAAATTTATAATAAATAAAAATATCTTCTTTTTGTTATACACAAAATAACTCGATTGAGTTTTTGGTTTGGCTCATTGCATTTTCAAGCTAACTCGATTATGTTGACTAGTCAAGTTACCAAGTTGACTCGATGAGTTGTTTCTATTAAGTTTGGGGGTTGAGTTACCTCAAAATCTAATCAAATTGAGTTGACTTGGGTAAAATTTTATTTGATTCTGTTAGTACTTTAAAAATTATGATTAGAAGGAAAATATACAAGTTAAATGTTCTAAAAGAGTCAAAATAAAATTCAAAAGAACGTGAATTGAAATAGTGAGAGATTATAATATATTTTTAATAACAAAGATATGACTTTAAGCATTGTTTTTTTAATGTACCATTTAGAGTGTTTGTGGTGTAATTACCAATCAGTTGGTGAATCGAAGTCGTAGTATTAGTCCTTATAAGACTTTTAACTAACTTAGCAAGCAAAGGAGTCCTTAACTTGTATTAAAGCTCCACTGCATTAATTTTATTGGATATTTCTCTAAATACAATATTGGGTTCAAAATGGGTAGGTGATATAAGTTAGGATAATTTCCAATTCATGAAAATGGATTTTGTTAATTAGGGACTTGGAGAAAAAGGTTAGTTGGTAATAAACCTCAAATCTATCAAATAATTTCCTTTAATATTAATAAAGAGAAAAAGAGGAAAAATAAAAGTAATAAAAGGGAGTGAAAGAGACAGTGTGGACCATATGCGAAAACTTGGAGCTGAAGCTAGAATCAGATTTTTGGTGGCTTTAGAAAGAAAGAAAGAAAGAATGTTTTGAGTCAGAGCAAATAACTCTTTTATCAAAGTTTGGTTAAAAAGCTCAAGGTCTAAGCACTCTTAACTCATTAGAGAGAAGAGAGACCTAATTTTCGTCAAATCTGATTTTGGTGCACACACTTTGATGAAAAGGACTTGCATTTATGGGATCTGATACTAATTCTCTCGGCCTTTGTCCACCTACAATTCTCCATTCCTATACCACTTCTTTACCAAATAGTCACACAATTTTCTTTGTGTTTGACTTTGACTTTCTTAAGTTGACTGACTTAGGGTTGTTAATGGGCCGGGTTTTGACCTGATCAGCCCGATCACTGTATCTTCACCTGAATATGTTTTTAGGGATGGGCTTGGGCTTGGGCTTGGGCTTGGGCTTGGGAGCAAGAGCTAGGCTGGTTGAGTGACTGGCGTGATGACAACTTCTATGTTTTATATTATTTATTCATAAGATTTGCGAGCTGGGTACATTAGAGATGTTGGTTGAGCTTGGACCTAGACTTTTTGCTATTTTGCCCGGTCTGACAATCATAGATGGAACTAGGGCTAGGATTTTAAGGCCCGAATAGGATCAGCCCATTTAAGGATCTCCCCAATCCAATAGAAAGGTTATTTATGAAATTTGGCAAAAACAAAAATTCAAACTAAAAATGCTTGCAAAACTTCTTAAATTATTCAAACTAAAAATGCTTGCAAAACTTCATGAATTAAGTTTTATGGCACCAAATTTTGAAACTCAGAATTTTACAGTGTAAATTTTTTTTATTCTCCTAAAACTAATTTTCCAAATTTACAGTTTTTTGTAGGTATCCATCCTAATAGGCAAATGAAATCATTTTTATAAATTGATATTATTAGGTATCCTAAATAGGCAAATAAAATCAGTTTTTTGTAGGTATCCTATTGACTTATGTAAAAAACCAAGAAATTCTCGCCATTAAAACATGAAATCCAATTAGGACCAAGATGTATCTTAATGATGAATCACATATCCCAATAAATTGACATATCCAACCCATAAAGGAAAGGCTCAGACTAAATTCAAGAAATCTTCAAAATCATTTCTAGCAAATTTAACTAGAATACAATCATACAAATCATTTGCATTTGCAAATTGTAAACACCCAAATTTGCACGAACCTATTAGAAAAAAATGAAATTTTCTCAAGTTGATTTCAATTAAGAGTTTAATGCCCTTCAACAAGCCTACATTGCATAATAATTGTCACTTGGCATATTTGTTCATGCATACATGCACACATGCATCATTTCATATTGTTTTTGTATACCAAAACATTGTCCCTAATCCACATCCAATTTCATACCTACTCCCCAATCCCATATCCACTGTTCATTAACTAATCCATTATCCATATCCTAACCTAATATCACGTCCATTATCAAACCTAGTCCAAATATTCAAATCCAAATTACCATAAGTCCATAACTCAAATAAAAAATTCAATGGCAAGCCCATTCTTTTATACCCCCCATCAAAAGAGGACGCATGGTAGTCTCTTATAAACCTCATATTCCCAATTCTCTAAACTAATTGGAAAGTCAATTCCCTTGCGAAAACTCAAGAATGCATTCCTCAAAAAGTGTAGTCAAACCAAAAAGACATTTTGGTCTTTATTTAGAATCCCTAAAATTGAGAGAATTTCCAATCCTATCCCCAAAATGTGAGAATCTTCAAGTACATACATAAAACTCTCTCATTAGTCCATTTCAAAAATATGCATCCTGTAGACACCCCAATTTACATGAACTTGTTAGGAAAATCTAAATTTCCTCGAATTGATTTCGATTAAAAACTCAAGTTTTTCGACAGACCCGCTTTACCACTTGGCATCATTCCCATGCATACATGCACACATGCATATCATGTCATATAAGTTTGTATGCTTAACCTTGTCCCTAATCCACTCTAATTTCCTACTCCTTATCATGAACCAACCCGGACCATATCCCTTCCCCATTAACCGATCCGTCACTCATACCTTACCATAGTCCACTTCCAAACCAAATCTAAGCTCAAGACAAAGTCCACCTTTTAACCCAAAATTCAAGCCCATTCTCTAAACCCAATGTCATTCTAAACCCATAACCCAAATCCATTTCCTAGTCCAACCTAAGCCCAATACAAAATCCATTCTCTAAGTCTTAAACCAAGTCCACTCTAAGCCCAACACCAAGCCCATTCTCTTACACCCCCTCAAAAGATGACACATGTTGATCTCTCACAAGTCCCCAATACCTAATGCATTATCTAATTGGATGGTCAATTCCCCCTTGTGAAAATCCAATAATGCCCTTCCCAAAGAGGTTAGTCAAACTAAAAAGGTTCTTGGGTCTTAGGTAATAATCCATAAAGTTGAGAGAACTTCTAATCATACCCTCAAAAGGTAAGAATCTTCAAGTACATACATGGAGCTCTCCCATTAGTCCATTTCAAAAGTATACTTCCACCCTTGCTTTATGAATTATTTACAAATGAACCAAGATCTACTTTCCACCTACCACTTCACCTTTACATATGTCACTCTCCTACTCATCCTCCGAAAAGTACTTTTGTTCTCCTATTTGAAAGCGCCCTCGATCCGCGGGGTGCGCGGATCCGCTTTTGACCCTTGAGGTTTGGGAGTCGCCACATAGTTATTATAGTTTAGGAACCGATCAATGACTCTAAACGGACAAAAACTAATCTAAAACAAAAAAAAACTGAATTCGGGGATCATGTTACGGGATTGGAAGGTGTTAGGCACCAACCCCGCCCGGCCAAAGTCGGTCTCTACTAAATTCCCAAGTAAATTACATTGCTAAAACCTAGATAAAAATGAATAAAAATAAAAAATTCATACCTTTCCGATAGCAAGGACTTTGTTCCCTCAGATCTGACAAAAAGAGCTCCTTGTACCGTGCTCCCTTGCTTCGTTCTGTCTCCGGATTTGACTTCGGATCTCCTAGACCGAGGTATCTCCTTGCTTTTGGATCTGAACTCTTCAAGTTTGTTGCGGATTTGGGGGTGTTTTTGGAAGGCTTTTAGGCGTTTCTTATGCTAAAGTCGAAGGGGGGGATGTTAGGTAAGGAGTTGGGGCTCCAAAACTAGGGTTTATGGGGGGCTAGGGGAGCTTCTAGACCTACTTCTCTTAGGGTTTATGATTTGATACGAAAATAGCGTGTGAGCACCTCTATTTATAGATTTTTTTAGGGGTTGATTTGGATAGAGTTAGTATTTAATTAGAGTTCTTTTAATTAGAGTTGTATTTTAGTTAGACTTGTTTTAGGTAGAATTGTATTTTAATTAGAATTGTTTTAGGTAGAATTGTGTTTTAATTATAACTCTATTAGATTGAGTTATTATTTAATTAGAACTCTATTATGACTTTTGGTCTTATTTGATTGACTTTTAATGTTTTGACTTTAGTCTTAATTGATTGACTTTTAATATCTTGACTTTAGTCTTGCTTAATTGACTTTAATTTTGACTTTAGTCTCACTTGATTGACTTTAATACCTTGACCTCAGTCTTGCTTGATTTACTTTTAATTTTTAGATAACCCCCCTCTATTATATCTTTAATTCTTTGGACCCCCAAATGGAGGGGTCCTTAAAGAAATATCTCACGAACCCTCAACAATTTTACTTGAAAGCTCGATTGATCGATTTCTTCAATTCAAAATTTTAAATTAATTTCATTAATGTTTCACTTTAATTATTTAATGTTTTATTTATTAATTTCGAAATTTTTAATTATGAAAATTGTGAAATTACCGTTTTGCCCCTGGAGAGGACTTTTCACGTTTTAAGTCGATTTTTAATGTTCTAGGATGTTTTAGAATCAATTTTTCGTAAGGAATTCAATGGAAATATTAGTTTTTGTCGTTTATGAAATTTTTTGTGTGAAATGATCATGAACTTTATGAGGGGCATTTTTGTAATTTTCTCGAATTCTGTTAAAATCGGCGAAATGATTTATTTGGTTTCGATTTGTTATTTTATGTGTTTGAGAAAGTTTTCATAAGCGTAACGTAGGCTCTAATGTTGTTTTGAGGTTAGGGGTATTTTGGTAATTTGGTTAATTTTTAATGATTTTTATCGTGAAGCTTCTTTTTGGTCTGCAAGATGACGATTTCTATGTTTCTGGGGTCGTATTTTCCTAGCGTAGCGTGGTTTCTAAGGTTTTGTCAGTTCGAGATACCTCATCCGGATTTCTGAAACACATCTGGTAACAAAATAAAGCAATGGAATACACATCCATCATTGGGAATCATTGCGATCGGGTTGACGAGTTGATTAATCAGGCGGATGCAAAAATGGGGTGTCTACACTATTAGTCCATTTCAAAAATATACTTCCACCCCTTTCTTTATGAGTTATTTACAAATTAACCAAGGTCTACTTTTCACCTACCACTCCACATTTACACATGTCACTTCCCTATTAATCTTTCCAAAAGTACTTTTGTTCTCTCATCTCTATTTACTAAAAAATCAAAGATCAAAAAATGCTTTTAGGATTTCTTCACAAATGTCATATTTACCCTTATACAAATGAAAAATTCAAAAAGAAATAACCTAAACCTCATATTCATTCTCTTTATTTTTAGGGTTGGACTACTTTATCCTCAAAAGGTCTCCAAAAACTTTATAAATACCCTCATTTTCTATGAATAATTTATGTTCTCAAACCCCCATCTCTCAACCTAAAACTCTACCAAAATTTCTACTCATTTCTCATCTCTCAACCTTCAACTCTCTCAATCCTCAACTACATTCTTCAACTCTCAAGTTCATCTATCAAGTTCAAGTTCATTCAAGACTACCAAGGGGACAAGGTGGGTTAGGATTTAGTTTGCTTTTAAGTTGCATTTTCTTCTCTTATCCCTCTATTTTCTTTCCTTTTAGTAATCTTTAGGATGTAATGGAGAACCCTCCTTCATCCCGAGTAGATTGAACCTCAACCTTGGCCATGGAATGCTTGAGGCGATTTGGTTGAAAGGCTGGAGGTTAAAGCCCTTCTTTTTACCCACATTTATCTCATGCATCATAATTGTACACCATGCACACACACCACACATGCTTGGCAATGATGAAGAATTGTGTAGCTCTCTTGATGGGGCTAAAACACTAAGTTTTCCTTCTAAACGTACATGCATTAAGGTTGTAGATCTAAGGGAACTCCATCAATGGAATTTCTCTAAAATCCTAAACTAACATTTTAATTCATACAAAAATGTGTTGTCTCCATAGAATATCCTCTCCCATAGGATATTTCTTATGTCAACACTAACATCAAATCCTCTTTAAAAGAGGTACATACTCACTATATGCACACACCACTCCATTCATCTCATGCATTTTTTGTATTATGATATTCTTTTAAAAAATAACCAAATTTAAAAGGTGACCACCTTGGGTGGAGAGAATGCGGTGCCTAACACCTTTTATATTCTCTAATCGAATCCCCTTACCTAGATTTTAGGTAGACCATACATTTTTCAAGAATAAGAGTCACTACAATACCATAAAAAATGTCTTTTCAAAACAATCGATTCGGGTGCCCATTCACACCAATTTCCAAAAACAAAATGGTGACGACTCCAAACCACGTAGCATTGAGATTCAAAGATGAACATTCTCATGTCTACAACTTGACCACTCCATTGGGGAGGTTGTGGGTTCGAACCATGATTATTTGGCCATTTTTGCAAAAAAAATACAAAAAAAAAAGCTTTGATATGTGGTCACTAACATCTTTGTTGTTTGTGTTTTGTTAGGTACTTTGTTTTTATTTTTTGGGAATGATTATAATACTTTCTTTGATTTTTTGTGGGATGAATGCTTATAAGGGGGTTGATACTTGTTTTTTTAAAATGCAGTTGTGCCCATTACACAAACCTCCTCCACCTATAAAAGTTTAAACCTAGATGTTTATTAGTTTCATGACTTGAGATCACTTATTTCGGGTACGGGGACGAACACATCCAACCCAATCACCAACCTAAGACGTCTGTACTTCGGTATGCATTGAGGTTTGAATAATGGGTAACCGTGAAGCCACTTATAGCCGCGTGCATTAAATACGATTAGAGGTTGATGACACAATTTTGAAAAATGATTTATCAACGCCCTCATTATTGTAATTTTCCTGATCCAAGGAGACGACTTTGTAAATATATATATATATTTTTTAGTCCACGAAGGCAAGTTGTATAGATTTTAGGATTTTTTTTGTTTTATTTCTTTTCATGTCCCCTTAGGTAAAGGGCGAAATCTTTTTATGCTTTGCATCATTAAAAAAAAAAAATTGTTTTCCTTGTTGCTCAAGCCAAAAAAACAGAGGCTATGTGCCTCAAAATCTAAAAAAAGTAAAAAAAGTTTTTGGGGAAAATTAAGGTTATGGTCCGTTTTTAAAGTGCGGACCAATACAAAAGCCCTCTAGTCAACACATTAAAATCGGACCATAAAAATTTTTTTTTTTTTTACTCATTTCGTTCTTTACATCAGTCCTTACAACTTTTCTCTTAGACTTTATTTATTTTTTAAGTTTTAAGGCTTAAAAATAATTAAATAAGCCATTTTCTATCGTTAAGCTTAAGGCCTACCCCCTCACCACTTTGTGTTTGATCTAAACGGAGCTGGCCTACTCTCTACCTATCAAATTTGATCCCAACCTAATGTGGCACACCATCAACCTTGACCACAATTAAACCCATTATCATCCACGATCCATATTCACCTCAAATAGTTTCACGACTCATATTCACTTCCAAATGGGTTCATGACCCATGCTCACTCCTAAATGGGTCCACGACCCATATCCATGTTAAATTGGATCCACAACCTATATCTCTTTCAAATTGGGTCTACGACCCATATCCAATCCGAACCAGGTCCATGACCCGTATCCATTTCTAATTGGGTCTAGGACCCATATCCAATCCAAATCGATTCCACAACTCATATCCAATCCAAACCAATTCTATGACCCATATCCAATCCAAACCAATTCCACAACCCATATCCAATCCGAACCGAGTCCATGACCCGTATCTATTTTTAATTGGATCCAGGACCCATATCCAATCTGAATTGGGTCCACGACCCATATCTAATTTGAATTGGGTCTGCGACCCATATCCATTTTTTGAACCGGGTCCATGATCCATGTTCAACCCTAACTGGGCCCATCCTCCAATTTCAACCCAAATCATGATTCATATATAATCTATCAAGATCAACAATCAGCCCTTGCTAAGGCATTGTGCACCACCTTTTCCTTGGAGATCTAACTGGTCGATCTTGATTTCAGAAAATTGAATTGGGGACTAACAAAAAGGTTTTTCTAATTCAATCTGTTTATAGTAATCTATCTTTACAAAATATTTTTTTTCTAGCTTCGTGTTGACAAACCTCTAACTCCGTGCTGACAAAGCTTTAGCTCTGTGCCGATACCCTCCAATTCTGTGCTGACAAATCTTCGGCTCTGTCCCAACAAACCTCCAATCCCATGCTAACAAACTTCCGGCTCTGCGCTGATAAACCTCCAACTCCGTGCTAACAGACCTCCAGCTCCGTGCTGACAAACCTATGAGTTCCGTACTGATGAACCTCCCACTTCATATCGATAAACTTCTAGTTCCGTGTTGACAAACTTCCAGCTCCATGCTGACAAACCTCTGTGTTGACAATCTTTCTACTCCGTATTGACGAACCCCCAGCTTTGTACTGACAAAAAAAAATTTGACCCCAACCCAATTCAGGACTTCTTTAAATCAATTTTACCAATCAATCTAATTTGATCTAATAAATCATCATGCATCTCCATTATGTAAATGATATATTAACGCTTAACCTCTTGTCCACAGGTGGTCAAATGACCCAGGAAAAAGTATCTGCCACATGACAATCCTCCATATTTTCTATGCTCGCAACCAATCATGAGCACTTCAAAGTAACCTCAACAGATAGTGACAGAAGTAGTAATGGATCTCGCCTCAAAGCTTGATTTGGTAGTCAAAGCACTAGAAAAATACGATAAGATTCTCGATCTATTGATGACCAACCCAAGTATCATCCAGGTTGTCCAACATTAAACTTCTGACTCAAATCAAGCTATGCTAGAACAACTGCAACAACCTCCGTAAGCACAGAATAGCTTACCACCAACCGTTCCTATCAACCAAGGACCCCCAATTCACATTTACTACAATCCACCATGACATAAGATCGTTCAAGAGGAAGAATGTGAATTCAGAGCAATTGAGGTAAGAAGTACTACAAAAGAAAAATTAGCAAATAAGTTAGATGCAATAGATGAGGAGATTTGAATAATGAAAGGAAAGGATTCTACAAGCAGAATGAGGTTTAGAGACCTTTGCCTCTACCCAAACGCACCATTTCCGTTGAAATTCAAGTGTCTTGACTTCAAAAAGTATAACAGCATTGGGTATCCTCTGTCCCACTTGAAGCTCTATTGTGGATCCATGTGCCAGTTTGGAGATGATGATAGTTTGTTGATCCAACTCTTCTAAAGAAGTTTAACGGGGATGGCCCTCTCTTGGTTCTCTTAATTAAATCACTCTCGAATTAAGAGCTGGCAAGATTTAGCTACCATTTTCTCAGAAGAATATAAATTTAACACAGATATGGGGTTGGATGGAATGACATGGCAAAAATGACTCGGAAGTCAAAAGAAAGTGTGAAAGAGTATGTCCAAAGGTGGCAGAAATCAGCATTTAAGGTAAAATCGCCCATGACTGAACAAGACATGAATATGGCCACTCATTTTACACGCATCTAGTGGGTCATACAACTGCAAGCTTCTCATCATTGGTCCAAGTGGCGAATCGAATTGAAGATGGTATTCGATCAGGTCTAATCTACGATTTGTCCAATCTAGGGGCACTAACATGGGGGTCCACCCAACAAAAATCAGTGATTTTTATCATTTGTGTTGTTCAAACTCTATATATGTTGTTCAATCTTTTGAGCTGTATAATATAAAATAACAAACAACTTGCTGGATTTCTTGTTGTCACAACGATTTTGAATTCTTGCTGAAATTTGCTTACCTTATGTTCATAATGAATTTTTGTTGATGAAAGTTCGTTAATTTTTTCTTGGCTGGAAAATTCTGCAAGTGTCTCTAAAAAAATGTTTTGCTGAGTTCTTGTTTTTCTATTTTGTGCATCCAAGAATTCAACCAAAAAAAAAAAAAATCAAACAAACGACTCCACCATTGACATTGCTGTGTTTTTTCATTTGTTTCTCATAATAAATATATGAGAAATCATTTTGCTGTAACGATTTGTAGTTTCGTTGAACAATTTTTCATTTTTTGCTAATCCTTTTGCTGGAAATTCAAAAAAAAAAAAAAAACAACATTCTATTATTGACGTTGCTACTTTCATTATGTTCTGAGTGCTGTTCTTTAATGATTTCTCAATAGAACATTCTTCAAAGAACCAACGTCTATCGTTGTATTTTGTTGGTTTTTTAATACAACACCTTTAAAGGAACAAATATCAATTGGTATCAATTGTTGATCTTTAAGTTCTTTAATGGTTTTTCATTGAATTCAGACACCTCTAGGTGATAGAATATAAAAACGACAATAATTTGTTGATTTTTTTCTTGCTGTCACACAAATGTTTTCTTGCTGAAATTCCACCACAATACCTTAAATTTTGATTTGAGTTTGTTCTTTAAAAGAATTTCAGCCACAACATATATATATATATATTCCTTGCTGAGTTATTGTTTGCTGAATTTGTTATTTCTTCGATGTGTTACACACAAAAACGTTGAATTGTTTTTGCTGCGTTTTTTCCTACCATGTATCTATCATCATATACATTTATTTTTTTTTACCGACCATCATGTTCTCTTCGAATTTTAAAAAAAAAATTCGGTTAAAGATAAAAACGTCTTTATAAAGAGGGTTGTTCCTAACATTCTTCAAAAAGGACAAACATTTTTTTTTTTTGCATGAACTCAACCTTACTTTTTGATCTGACTTCTCAGTTCATTTTAAATTGTTCTATCTTGCTAGCATTGATAATTTTTTGGCAGCAACTTCGACATTAAATTCTGATAAGGACCATATAGAGGACTGGTTTTTGGCTTGGCGTGGTTTAAAAAAAAACAACATAGCTTGGAAACATGAGTAAGGAAGGAGGAGACCCACAAAAAACCGACATGAACTTATTCATCAAGGTAGTTCATGACCAATTCAAATTGTTGAATACACGGTTGGATAATATGGAATCTTCTTATAAATCTAAATCATGTAGAAGACATGAGTTCGTAGAAGAAGAAGAAAAAGCTAATTTTGAAATAGAAAGAGTAAATTATAAACGGGACAAGAAGGTTGACTTCAAAGGAGATAATAATATAGGTAGCATAAAAATGACAATTCCGACTTTTCAAGGGAAGAATGATCCTGAAATATATCTAGAGTGGGAAAGAAATGTTGAGCACGTATTTGATTGCCATAAATATTCCGAGGATAAGAAAGTAAAGCTCGCCGTCGTAGAATTTGAGAACTATGCAAGTATATGGTGGGATCAATTGGTGATCAATAGGCGCAGAATTGGTGAGAAGCTTATATGGTCATGGGAAGAGATGAAGTTGGTGATGCATAAAAAATTTATACCTAGCCATTATCGAGATTTATATATAAAACTACAAGGGTTGGTTCAAGGTTCCCTTAGTGTAGAAGACAATTATAAGGAGATGGAGATTGTCATGATTAGAGGAAACATGGAGGAAAATAGAGAAGCAACCATGGCTAGATTCATTGTAGAATTGAACAAGGAGATTGCTGATGTGGTTGAGTTGCACCATTATGTAGAGATGGAAGAGTTGTTGCACAAAGCCATTAAAGTGGAAAAAAAAATCAAGTCTAGAAGATTCAGATCTGTATCATATTCTAATAATCCGTGAAGACCAAATTGGAGGGACAACAACACTACTTTCAAATCAAAAGAAGAAGCAAGGTCTAAGAATTCAATTTTTGTTTCTAATGATAAATCCGAAACAAAGCCTTTTACTAAGTCACGAGAAATTAAGTGTTTTAGGTGTCAAGGATTTGATCATATTACTTTTGAATGCCCAAACAAAAGTGTTATGGTTGTACGGGCAAATGGAGAGATTGAAAGTGCTAGCTCGAGTGACAACGAGATGCTACCATTAGAGAATTGTTCTAATGAAGAAGTGGAATAACCTGTGCATGGTGATTTATTTGTTATTGGGAGAGCTCTGAGTATATAGCCTAAGTATGAAGGAGATGAAGAGCAACGTGAGCATATATTTCACACAAGGTGCCACATTAAGGATAAAGTATGTACGTTGATCATTGATAGTGGGAGTTGTACTAATGTCGCTAGTACTTTGTTGGTAGAGAAGCTGAATTTGAAGTGGATGAAACATCCCAAACCATACAAGTTACAATTGTTGAATGACTATGGAGAAGTAGAAGTAAACAAACAAGTTCAGGTTCCTTTTTTAATTGGAAAGTATGAGGATGAGGTTCTTTGTGATGTGGTATTGATGCATGTTGGTCATATATTGCTTGGTTGACCATGGCAATTTGATAGGAGAGTTTCGCACAATGAGTACAAAAATCGATATTCTTTTGTAATGAACAACCGAAAAGTTGTATTGGCCCCTATCAAACCTTTGCAAGCTTATGAGGATCAGGTTAGGATATCAAGAGAGTGCAAAATGAAAGTGAATCCAAGGTGTGAGCAAAAAGAAGAGAATTGAACAACGTGAAGAGGAAAATAATATAATGAGTGTACTTGCTGGAAAACATGAGGTTAAAAGTGTAATGATGGCAAGGCAACAAGTATTAGTACTTATGCACAAGGATAGTATATTTGTTGTTATTGATAGATTTAGTAAAATGACCAATTTTATTGCATGTTTTAAAACCAACGATGTAACACATGTTGCTGATTTGTTCTTTAAGGAAGTAATGTGATTGCATGGGTTGCCTAAGTCAATTGTTTGTGATAGAGATGTTAAATTTTTAAGTTATTTTTTGCATACTTTATTAAATAAATTAGGAACTAAACTTCTACTACAACATATTGAGTTTGCATATATATAATAGGATTGTTCATTCTATTACTTCATTTTCTCCTTTTGATATTGTTTCTGGTTTTAATTCTTTAACACCTATGGATATTTTACTTTTGCCTACTAATGAGCATGCTAATTTTGATGATAAGAAAAAAAATAGATTTTGTGAAAGATTTACATGCTAGAGTACAGGGCAACATTAATAGAAGGAATGATCAATATGATAAGCAAGCTAATAAGGGACATTTAAAAGTTGTCTTCCAACTTGGAGATTGGGTTTGGGTGCACTTGTGTAAGGAGAGGTTCCCTACACAAAGGAAGTCAAAATTGCAGCCTAAAGAAGATAGACCATTTCTAGTCTTGGAGCAAATCAATGATAACACCTACAAACTAGATTTGCCAAGCAACCATGGTAATGTTAGTACAATTTTTAATGTTGCTCATTTATCTTTGTTTGATGTAGGTGATTCGAAGATGAATCTTTTTGAAAAGGGGGAGAATAATGGAGATCGGGTTGATGTTCCCAAGTCTTCTAAAAAACTATTGCAAGGAATTGACTAGGACAAGGACAAAGAGGATGGAAGAGGCATTACAAGCATTACAAGGCTTGATTGTGGAAGTACAATACAAGGACGCCGTTCTAGAAGATTCTAAGTCCAACTTTGGAGATGTCAAAGCTTCACCAATGATGGTCAACTATCTTTTTGTGCAAGGGAGTGATTTGTAAGAACAAATTGGATGCAAGAGTTAATTGGGAGTTTGATATTCTAATTGTCCTTAGTTTTGGTCTTTTATTTTTAAAGGACTAATTAGACTCAATCTTGATCTAATTTGTCTATAAAATGGCACCTCATGTTGTATTTTGGACACAATTCTAATTCTAAGATTTTGAAAGTTTATTCAAGAAGTTTGTGCTTGTTTTCATGTGTTCTTTTTTATGAGTTCTTTATGAGTTTTTGTTCGAGTACATGAATCTTTGACTTATCAAAAGAGTGATCAACCTTTGTGACGTCTCAAGATTGGGGTTTTAAGGACATGGTTTCCTTAAGGTTCTAATTCGATCAACATCAATTTGGTCATAAGCAATTTAGATCGTTTCGAAGTCATCAAATTCAAGAGTTCTTAGAGGAGACCATTTAGAGGAATCCATATCTATGGAGATCATCTAAAGGGGATCATATCATCTTCTTTCGAAGCTCATTAGCAAGTAATACACTACATACCACATCTAAGTCCAGAGTATCTTTTTTTATTCAACTCAAAGTAATGACCAAATTGTCACTAAACTTTGACAATGTATATAACAAAATCACCACCTTATCTTTTATTTCCATCTTCACACCAATGCTTTCAAGTTGACAAATAATATTGTTGAATTCATTTAGATGCACCAAGATCTTTGTGCCTTCATTCATTTTCATGGAATACAATTTTCACTTCAAGAAAATTTGATTTGTTAAAGACTTGGTTTAATACAAGTTTTCTAACTTTACTTATTAGTCTTTCGTCGTTTTCTTTTCAACAATATTGAATAACATCTTATTCACTAAACACAAATCAATGGTTGTCCATGCCTTCAAATCAAGTTCTTCCTAATCATCTTTGATCATTGTTTCCGACTTCTTGTCTTTCTCGTAAAATACTTTATGTTGCCCTTGTTGAATTAACAAGTCACATGTCTTCATTTTCCACAATTCGAAATTATTTTTCCCATCAAACTTATTCACCTCAAAATGAATGTTTGTCATCTTTTTGTAAAAAAAACTCATATAAGTAATTTGTCAAACACCTTGCATACACAATTCGGATGTTCTGATACCACTTGTTGTGGCTATATCTCAAGCTACACACAGAAATTGATCATCAAAATGAATCATTTCTAACAACAAATGAATCAATTTCAACAGTCAAACCCAAAGAATGTCTTGCAAAGTAAATGCAAGAAATAATAAAGAAAGTAGAGAAAGACCACACAATCACAACACAAGATTTACGTGGTTCATCCACAATGGGATTACATTCACGGTCAAGCCAACAAGTAAAAATCCACTAATCAAGGAAGAAATTTTAACAATGGAAGTTTATACTTACTCAAACTCTTCAGTGAAATCCACCAAATCTCTATACTCAACTCTAGTAAGAAAACAAACAAGAAATCTCGATCTCACTCCAATTGTCACAAACCCACAATAATAATGAGAAGATCACCCTTAAGAGTCTTGAACTTCTAGGTTTTATAAGAGAAGAAAAATACACATAGAGATCCAATAATTTCTCATATTCTCTAATAAAGAGAAAAACCCATTTTTATGGACTATAACTATCTTCGAATCCCTTTTGTTTCTCATAAGATAATGAAAGAATATTACCCAAAATACCCATCAACCTTAAGAATCAAAATATGGTGATTTTTTACCACTAAAACCCAACATTTCTTAAGAAATTAGTTGATGCATGCAAAGTTTTTATAATGCAAATATTAGTATTACGTATAAATGATTTTCTAGAGGACATAGCACGACTTAATGACAATAACCTTATAAATAATAGTAAGAGGAATATAAGTATGATTACTTGACTGATTCATAGCTTGGGATTACCGATGTTCTCTTATTGTCATGTCAGTTATATTCTTAAAATCTCATTAAAAATGTGTGTGTGTGTGTGTGTGTGTACTAGAGAGAGAGAGAGGGGGTGGGGGTCTTATCAACCTCCAAACCATTTTCTTTCTATAAATATCCAAAAAATTTATCATATTCTTTCTTCTAAGAGTTGTGTTGGAGTAACATTGAAATGTTTATCGTGAGGGACATTTTTGACTTGGATGTGTGTCAGAACCATAAATATTTTTCATTGATATACGAGTGAAATCTCGATGAAAGCATCTATGGTTATGACACACATCCACATTATAAATATCCCCCACGATGTACATTTTAATGTTACTTCAGCGTTATCCTTCTTGGGGAAAAAACTATGATATTGGTTGGTATCATCGCTAAATGATATCCTTATTAATAATTATTTAAGATATAAAAGTATTTATCTTTATCCAATGCCATGCCTTAATATATTGTGAACTTGTGAACTTGGCACTGCTATATTTTCACTCCCATTCTCACTTATAGTTGCTCCAAGTTTTGGTTACTAAGAAAACCACTAATTTGTAAGAAGAGGGTTGATTTATGGTCCTAACTTGAGTTATTTTTTAGGTGTATCTTGAGCCGGTGATGTGGGGGCATGTTTCGTCCTTGGACGCCATATACATTTCAAAGTCAGAAACCCTAAAATTGTTTTCTATTTTTGCAGTTTTTTCATCAATAAAGAATTATTATTGCCACCCATGGACATTAGAAAATCTTGCCAAACCACATAGATCTCATATGTTTTGTTTACTCTGATTATTGAATTTTCATAGTTTATCAATCTTTATAGATCTAAGGGAGGTTTTCGGCAACAAAGAGATCATTAATTTGATTCATTTTGAATTTTGTTGAAGGAGATGTTGTTAATTCAAGATCGATCACTTGGTCTATGACCAATTGCATCTGGGTCCGATAGTGGTGATAATGCAACATTACTATCTCCATGAAAGTAACAATACACTCTACCTATTTAGTATCCCCTTTACACTAGATTGCTAGTTGTCGAGATAAAAGGGGGTTGGCAGTCGATGTAAAAAAATACGAATACTGATTAGTTGTATTCATATCAAAGAGTTGAAAAAAAAATAAATAAATAAATAAAATACAAGATTGTCGAAGAGGTGAAATTTTTTAACCATCTGAAGAAAGTCATACTAGCTCGAAAATCTTGTAATTTTGTTTGTGATTGGTATACGGGGTTCCTCTTGCCCTAAGTAATCATCTCAAGATTTGAATCCTAAGATCATGTTTGCTAAAAGTGGCACAGTTTTACCCAAGAGTAGTGCAACATAGAGATGGGCCCTACCCTCCATTATCAGTACTGCTTTGTTCAATGTATCAAACCCAATAAATATATATATATATATATAGGGTCGGGATCCGTATACCCCTATTACGACTCACATTGCGACACACCGTTTTGTCTTATATGGGCAAAAATGTTTGGAATGGGCTGATTTTTTGTGAGGATGATCTCTATGGTGAGGAGATCATCCTTGCAAAAAATCAGCTCATTATGAAACTTCTAACCCCATGTTTACAAGTTGAAAAATTTTAGACCGTCCCATTTTTGTAAATCAATTTTGATGGGGTTAGAAGTTTTGGAATGGGATGATTTTTTGCCAGGATGATCCCCTCATTACAGAGATCATCCTCACAAAAAATCAGCCCATTCCTAACATTTTTGCCCATATAAGACAAACGGTGTGTCGCAATGTGAGTCGTAATAGGGGTCGTAATAATGCCATCCATATATATATATATATATATATATATATATATAATGGGCATATCACGAAGCCCACAATGAATAAATATATACTTGAATTTGATAAATTATTTTCTTCCTAACCTTTCATCAATGTCAACAACCTCTTGTAGAAACCCTCAATTTTTTCTACCTAAATAATTCTTCATTTACTTTCCCAAAATCTTATATTTCTTCCTTTTTATTTTTTATTCTTTTAGTGGTAAACCTATATTTAATGAGGTCAATATTTCAGTGCAAGTGGGATTTGAACTCAAGTCTATACTATCATCACCCAAAGACTTAACAAACTAAGCTAGTTAGCACCCACTGATCTTATTTTATTCTTAAGGTTTGAAGGTTGAAAGGGAAAAAAAAATAAAATTGATCCTATGATATGTTTTTAAGGACAAAAATTCATTTGCAAAATGCTGAAGATCTAAGCATTTAAATCATTTTTCTGCTACTCTTAGAGAAGACCGTAGTTAAGGGATATATCATCAATTTTAAAAAATAAGGGGTATCTCAAATATTTCAATAAAAAAGTGGAAGGTTATATCTAAATAACCCTTCTAGTTTTAATCACCAATAAGCTTCTCAGGACGGAACCAACATTTTCTTGTAGTGAGGGTAAACTATGGTTAATTGTATAGTTGAAGAACTTGAAGATGAATAGTCTTAGAGAGAAATTCAGAGATTTTTGGTTAGAAGTTGAAGAAAAATATATTTAGATCATTTCTAATTAATATATGAGAAAGTCCGATTAAGAGACAATGTCATCAACAAAAAATTGAGGAAGGGGGAGAGACAAATAGGACATGTAATTAGTTGAAAATATAAGGGTGTGTCAAAGTTTTGTGAGGGTAATTGGGAGAGAAAGGGGAGGAGAGGGGGGAGAGAGGGGAGAGAGTGAAGACAAATAAGACATACAATTAATTGAAAATGTAGGGGTGTGTTAAAGTTTTGTGGGGGCAATTACCCCCATCTGCTCCTTACTAACTCGACCTCTGAAGCTTCCACGAAACACTAAAGATGACCGTGCAAACAAATTTGTGGTTTCAGAAAAAACAATAAATTATGAAAGAGTTGTTGCCCCTTGGCCCCACTCTCTTTGGTTTTCGTGTCTTCTTTTTGTTGTACATGAAACCCTACTCATTTTCCTTAAAGACAAACATGTCCCCCTTCATTTATGGGATTCTTCTCATTGTAAAAGATGGAATCCTAGGTACCCTCGGCTCTGACATAAGGTTATACTTGCCATCAAATCCACTCCCTCTTTCCAATCCAAACTCCAAAAATTAAAAAAAAAAAAAAAAAAAAAACAAACAAACAAACACACACTGGAACCCTAGTAGACATGACCAGAGTTCTTCACGGATCCAACGAAGTCCACCTATCGGTTTCTTTTGTTTTTAAACACTCCCCCTGGAGTGAGTGCCAGAGTAGAATTCACTCTATCAAAATAATTTAATACTTTCATAGAAGTTATGGATTTACTTCATGTAAAATGCTCTTTTTCTTTAGAATTTAGATATTTATAAATTTGTGGTTTGGAAAGAAGTAGGGTAACCCCAAAGTATATTCCAAAGTGTTCTCCACCACATCATAAGACCTAACGCAAATAAACGATGGGGGTGATAGAGGACAAGTGCACTTACATATAGAATGAATATATATATATATGGGGTGGGGTGGGGTGGGGTGGGGGGGGGGGGGGGGGGGGGGGGGGGGGCGTTCAATGGCAAACTTTTTGATAAAACATTTTTCAAAACATGAGTTAGAAGTTTTGGAATGGGCTGATTTTTGGTGAGGATGATCTCTACGGTGAGGAGATCATCCTCACCAAAAATCAGCCCATTCCAAAACTTCTAATCCCATCAAAAATAATTTACAAAAAATGGACGGTCCACGATTTTTCAACTGGTAAACATGGGTTAGAAGTTTTGGAATGGGCTGATTTTTGGTGAGGATGATCTCCTCACCGTAGAGATCATCCTCACCAAAAATCAGCCCATTCCAAAACCTCTAACCCATGTTTTGAAAAATGTTTTGCCAAAAAGTTTGCCCTTGAACGCTACCCTATATATATATATATATATATATATATATATATATATATATATATATATATATATATATATATATATATATATATATTTCTTTTTTTTAAATATAAGTTTATAATGTTTTGAAAATTTAAAACAAAAGAAGTTCCTTTTTAAGGAGAAAAATATTTTCTAAATTTTTAGGGAAGAGTTTTTAAATTTAAGTTGGACCATAGTTTTAAAAGTAGAGAACTCAACTTGACTCTGACATCTGTTGAGTTGAGTCAAGTAAGATTTTTTTTTAATAAAGAGAATTTTTTTTTTTTTTTCTCTCCAAAAAAAAAAAATTATTTGTAATGTTTATAATAGTATTATATTTATTAAATTAATTTTTAATATTTTAAAATAAATAGAATATATTTTTTTTCTCTCCTAAAAAGATATTATTTGTAATGTTTATAGTAGTATCATATTTATTCTGATCTAACTAGATGCATTTTTTACCTAACACAGACAATTTACCAAGTTGATTTTATCGAAGTTGAGTTGCCTCGAAATCCAACCTAGGGATTAGTCCAAAATCTAAATCAGTCCTTTTGACAATTATAGGTGGTAGTGGTGTTCAATGGGCCATTTTCGGTTCATTTCCACATATCCAAATTCAAAACCTTTTTTGATTAAATATATATATATATATATGAAACCCTTGGAATCATAACCCACCTTGCAAATACCCACTATTCATTTTTTATTTTTTTTATTTTTTTATTTTTTTTATAAAGAAAACATAATTTCTCACTTGATGGTTGATACTAACAACCAAAATTCAAGAAAATTAACACAATTCCTCACTTGATGGTTACAATCAAAATTTTCAAGAAAACCCATCTTTTAAAAGTAAGATGTAGAGAAAGTGGAAAGAAAGAACAATGGCACCACATTCTCATTGGTTAATATTAAATTAAAATTAATTTAATTAATATCCTTATAAATAATTTATATGTAAAACAAATTCACCTTCGAGACTCGGGTGGTTGACAGACAATTATGTCTCTCAATGGGCCCGAATTTGGCCCAATACGGTGGCCCACCATGGATGGGATTTGGATAATGAAATTAGGGCAATATAGTTTTTGGGCCAAGATAGGCCTGCTACATGCTTGGGGCATGGTTTAGGTTTGAGAGATACACTCATCAGATGGTCTGGCCCTATCCATATATTTATACTATACTATGATATGACGCCCCAATCTCCAATAGGCCCGAATACGTATGGACCTACTAGGCAAATTGTTTATCACGGGTGGGGTTTGTGTGACCTATAAAATTTGGGCCCATTGACAGCCCTAGTAATTAATGTTTATTAACTATGAAAATAGGTATTTTTTTTAAAAAAATACTCTTTATTTAATTAAACTTATAAATCTAAGTTGCACTGTTAATTTGACTTTATAATAAGGATAAAAAAGAAGGAGAAGATGTTTGCTCCCAATATCCATCATAATTACTGGTCTAAGATCAAATAATCAAGTATGTATTCTATCATTTTTTAAAATCCTAATTTAATTTGAAAGCTCTAGAGATTTAAATTATATAATTAAAGGGGATTAAATTCCTTATAAATGAACCTCATTCCATACTTCCTCAAGTAACTTTGTCTACATTTAAGATGGTTTAACCATAGAGTTGGGTTTGAACTAAATTCTTTTGATCCTCCCTACTCTAATTCCATATTAAATAATTTTCAAGTAGTCATTTGACTAACCACAGTGGAAGGAGTTGATCATGAATTGATTCTTCATGGATATATGTCAATACTTCAGTTCAAACCTTCAACCTGTACATTTCTTCCAACAATAACTACAATAATATATTGATTTGGACCATCAAATTGACACTGATCCGATAAGGAATTTATCAGAATTGGATCAGTATCATGTTTGACACCGATCCAATTAAGGATTTTATCAGACCCAAGCCATAGAACACAAGTCAATGTATATACAATATTTTTGAATGAATCGTAATAGATAGAACCTATTCAAGTTGGCTCAATATATAAAAAAAAACACGATTGGTTGAAATAAGTATAAATGGAATGACAATGTATGATCGGACATATAGAAATTTCATGCTTGCATCAGTGTGTTTTTTTCCTTAAATTATTTATCTCAAGTAAGCTGATTCCTTCCCTATATACATATTACAAACACAAAATCGGATCATCCTTATCAGATCAAAATCCTTGATCCATCCCCATTGTTATCGAGTCAGAACAGATAGGATTTCAGGTTAGATCCGATCCATTGAGGTTATCTAGATTTAAGAGCACAGGGACTAACCAGAAGAGAAGCAGTAGAGACATAATGATCAAAAAATACAGCAAATATTCTTACTTAGCTTCAATCCAACCAACCAACTTAAGTAGAGCAAGATCAATTTAGTGAAGAAAACTAAAAAAGTGAAACATCCAATAAAATTGGAACTACAATATATGAAAATATTATGCACATATCTCATATAGCTTTAAAAGAAGCTTATGGTTCAATACTCACTCATCTTTCATCGTTATTTCGTGTCTCCTCTTGTGTCCAACCTCAACTACCAAAGTCAGAAGGGCCTCACAAACTTGAGAAGCGTCGGCGTTACCAGGGTCATCACTCAAGGATGAGTAAACCATCCAAGCATGGTCTAGTTTACGCTTCGGTCGGACTACTATGGAACCAGGAACCTCCGCATCACGACAAGTGACAAGTCCGTCGCTCTTCTCACCATATCTGACCTGAAGAAGCTGTGCACATGCAGCCATTACAGCGCCAAGGGGCATAACAACGGGGAGTTTTGTTGCTTGGCCAGAGGCGAGGGGTGCAACCATGGGGAGCTCTGCATGTGCAACATGAGACAAGGTGGAAAGAACAGTAGGAGCAATACCTGCTTGTGTGTGGAATGAAACAACAGGGAGTTCCCTAGGCAAATGGTATTTCCTCAAGAATTCCTTCCTTTTCTCATATGTTAAGTCTTCTAAAGCCTGCATGTCGCCCTTCAGCACACAAGGAAAAAAAAGTCAAATTAGTTCCATTAAAATATATGGAAAGATTATTCTTTTTAACCAAGTATATGAGGATCCAATCACGATCTTGGATCTTATAATAATAAGAAGAGATCTTCCTCGATCAATTCCTTTGTTCTTCATTCGAGAAATTGAAGGATCCTTTTCGAGTTTGAATTCGTTTGTTTGGAATCTATGTTATCATCCTATACTTAAAAGTTATTCTTATTATTCATTTCTATTTTATTTATTTTTTCGAGATCCAAAAGAATTTATAAAAAGAGGACAACGAATCCTCAAGAAGAAAAGTCAAAATCTAATACTATGCATACAAACATTACTCCTCTAACATAAATTATCTAGTACTAGTCTCCTCGTTTTTGTGTATGATGCTTTTAGGTGTAGGATAGTGCCCGTGGAAGACCATGCAAGACATCTTACACATTGAGTGCATTCTAGATTTGATGAACTTTAGTTTGAATGTAAACCTCAACTACCAATCTGTAGAATTTTATCACATCCAATTTGATTTGGACATCCAAATATGTGTCCAATGTCGAAGGGTTATACACCTAAATCAAACAATCAATAAATAATCTCATTCCAATAATATTTTTATTTTCATTTTTTGAATAATCGGTAAATAGGTAAATAAATTTACCTTCAAGGAGAGCCTCTCCCAAGTGACTTTTTATTGCATAACACTTTTTAGTACACTGGGTTTTTTCCCGAGAGATCATATGGAGTCCTTGTACTATTTCTCCCAGGATTTTACTCAGTACATCTAGAACAACTATTATCAACTGCTTCTACGATAGCTATGGAAATTGAATTTAAACGAGTTCCTCTTACTGTACCCATAAAAATTCATGACTACTAGTACTACTTCATCTACAACTACCATATGGCTAGCTACCAACTACTGCATCCAAGCTAACTACATTAAAATTCTTCAACTCCTACAAATTCTCCAACCCCTACTAATTCTGTGTGTGGATATTGCCAGCCAAGGGGTTCATGCATCAAACATTATCTCAGTGAGCTATAGAAAAGTTGAATGGGAAAATATCAACTTGCCTTTTTTCACTCTCACAAAGCTCATTTTGTATCACTAAGAGAACTAACAGAGCATTTATAGATGATCCACCACATAATATGAGAGAGGAGAATTCATATTGTTATGCACTGGCTCCTTTAGATTCTATATAGCTCTAGATAGAATCGAATAGGAACATAAGATAGCTTTTGCTGAACCCAAATAATTGAGATAAGGAATTGAGAATGATCGAACACCTGTGTGAATACAGTCCCAAGAGACCTTGCCATTGGCATGCACATTTTTTTCCTTATTTTTTTTTGATAAGTTAAAATTTCATTAAAAGTATTAAAATTTTCAAATGATGGAGAGCTACAAAAGTATAGATCCTTATTCACATCCATAGTATAAAATTTGGACATATTTCCACGAAATATATAGAAATACTTTCATTTCCATAAATATCAATAAGAAATTTAACCAACTACTTTTTTTGTATATTTTTATGGAAATCACTATTTATTTCACAAATATTTTAGTGAACAGCAACTTTTAACTGTAATAAGCAAACTAAGTACAAAAATAAATATTTTGACAAAGGTGATCTCATGGGTGTGGTTCAAGAGTTCTACAATGAGCCTTTCCTTGACTATGAATCTAACTATTCCCTTATCGCCTTGATCCCAGAGAAAGTAGGGGCTGCGGACATCTCTAATTTGAGGCCAATCAATTTGGTGAGAGCCACATATAAGATTATCTCAAACGTTTGGCAACTAAATTGAGGATGGTTCTTGATGGTATCCTTGGGCCTGAACAGGATGTCTTTGTCATGGGAAAGCAGATTCTGGATGGGGTTTTAATTGCCATAGACTCAAGGTTGAGATCTAAGGTGCTTGGAGTGGTGTGTAAGATTGATCTAGAGAAAGCCTTTGACCATGTGAGCTAGAACTTGTTGGAGTATTTACCAGGGAGGATGGGGTTTGGCCAAAGATGGATCAGATGGATAATGAAATGACCTGTCCCGGTTTTCAGTTTTGATCAATGGGTTGCCTCATGGGTTCTTTAGGAGCTGAGAGGCTTTAGGGGAGACCCACTCTCACCATTTTTCTTCATTATTGTTGTAGAGGTGTTAGGAAGAATGTTGGGGAAAAGAGTGGAATGTGGGTAAGCTTGCAGAGTTCTCGTATGGTGCAACTGGGGTCCGTGATCTCTCATTTGTTGTTTGATGATAACACTTTGATTTTCCTAGATGCCTCCATCCCTCAGATGTGCTTTCTGAGTGCACTCTTGTGCAGAGTGGTTTATGGGTTACCATTCAATTTTTAGAAAAGAAAAATCATCGGTGTGGGGAGAGTTTAGAATCTAGGAAAGAGCTTGAGTTGTTGGCAAGTGAAGTTTCTGTCTAAAGGGGTAAGTTGACGTTATTGAAGAGTACTCTTTCTAGCATCCCAATTTATTTTATATCCTTTTTCAAGATGCATCGTTATGTGGAAGTTAAGCTGAAAAATTGTTTCGAGATTTTTTTGGCACAAGAAGAATAAGAGAAAATTCCATTTCATCAGTTGGAAACATGTTTGCTCTCCTAAGGCCAAAATGGGGGGTTAGGAGTCCAACGGTTGGATCATAAATAAAGCTTTGTTGTGTAAGTGGTTGTGGCGTTTTAGGACATAGCCTAATTATATGAGAAAAAAGTTATGGGGACATCAAAGCTTGAAGAGTACATTTTATATTCTTTTTAGTTATCTATTTTGGGCTTTTAATTTTATGTTTTTGGGGCTTATTTTCATATTTTATTAGATTATGGTCTTACGATAATGTTTAGGGGTAGTTTAATAAGTTTAGGATGTTTTTTATTTAAGTTTATGAGAGTTGAAAATTTAGGAAAGATTAATTAAGAAAATTAGAGTTCTATTAGTTTCTTTATTCTGTATTTTAGTTTGGTAGGATTTTTAGAGATTTTCTTTATTCATAGATTGTATTAGGATTTATTGAAAGATAGTTGATGAATAGAATGAAAAAATATATAGAAAGTTTGTTTTAATTGTTTGGATGTTGGTGCATTCTACGTGGTGATGTCATGAATATCATTGGGGGTGATTCCAAGGTAAATCTACCATGTTTTCTCTTTAATCTTCTTTTGACCTTTATCCACTTCAATCCATCTTAGATTTTTTTATTTTTTTATGAGAGATCAAGAAACCATCAAGAACCCTTTAATCCTTTCAAGAAAGTAACCCATAAACTCTATTTTCTTGATTTTTCAAGAAATCTCAAATTCTTCAATTATTTTATAATTGAATTCTTGAATCTTGAAACCCTTTTCCCTCAACAATTAGTGCTTTTCCCCATTCTCTTAACCCTTAATCCTCACCCTACAAACCTTAACCTTTCCTTTACCCTATTGAAAATATCCTAATTGTAAAATTTTGCATTTTTTACCTTTTCACATATAGTCATTGGAATTGTGGTCGTAATTGCAAAACGCAAAATTAAACCCTGCAACCCAAGTCCTTTTGGATTTACCCTATCGCAGCCCAAATCCTTAACCCAATCCTAAAACAAATTTCCCTAACCCCCAAATGTCATTTTCTTCCCTCATCGTCTTGCATCAAAAAGTTAGTGGCAGTAAAGTTCGGGGAGAACAATTTTGGTTGGGAAAACAGGTCAAGGACGGATTCTCATGGTTGTGAAGTGTGGAGAGGGATCCTAAGGTAGTGTTTGTTTCGGCTTCAAAACGCAGATTTTACAACGTTTGCGGTGGGAATTTGAGTTTTGATCGGTAGTTGATGTTTGTTACGAATTTGCTTTTTTAAACGCAGATATGAAAAGCTTCAAAATACCGTTTTTCTAATCGCGTTTGCCGAAGACGCGAACTATTGAAAAACGGCTCATGTGAAAAGACAATATTGCCCATCATTTTTAACCTCTTCTCTTCTGTCGATAGAACCACACACAGCATCGTCGTCGTTCTTCTCTTCTTCTCATAAAAGCCTAGCACAACTCTCTCTCTCTCTCTCTCTCTCTCTACTCTCAATAGCACACAATTGTGCTTGTAGATCTTCATCAGCAACCCTGTAGATCGTCATTCTCGACAAAACCGCACAAAGCCCTAACCCTTACAGCTTTTTGTTTCAGCTTGTTCTTGACAGAAGTTCACACAGCCCTAACCCTTAGACAACATGCTTCAACAGTAGCCGATCAAGCGTTATCTTCTCCAGTTTGACCCTATCTCGACTCCATCTTTTCTTGCAGTGATCGTGCAGGTATCCTCTCTCTCTCTCTCTGCCATAGAAACCCTTGATTTGTATGTAAAAATGAATGATTTTTCATCTTAAAAATCAAAGGTTTTGCTTGATTGTATATTTATAAATCAAATCGAAAGTTAAGGGGAGTTACAGATAATTTATATTTTTTTTATTTATAAATCGAATCGCGAATGTTTTCGGGTATTCGATAATTTATTTATATTTTTTTAAATTGAATCGAATGTTATCAGGTATTCGATAATCAAATTTATAAATTTATAAATCAAATATTATCGGTATTCGATAATCTAATTTATAAATTTATAAATATTTTTGATGCGTTCGAATCAAATATTTATTGGATTTTCGATAATCTAATTTTTAAATTTTTTTAATAAATTGAATCGAATGTTATTTGGTATGCTTAGCATGTCGCCATTAACACTGTTGATTTTCAGAAAGAGTTGATCCCGAAAAATCCTAATCCGATCGGTATATTTTCATTGTCAAAAGTTCTTATTTAAGACGATTGTCATTGATTTGATGTTTATTTTTGTTCATTTCGGAAATTTTCTCTAGATTTAATTTGTATAGAGTTTGAAATCGAATTCGATAGTATTTAATATGATCTGCTCGGTTTCGTTGGTTTGGATGCATAAATCTTTCTACTTAGTGTGATCTGGTATATTTTGTTTAAGGTATGAGTTTGATCAACGTGATCCTGTTTTTTATTTCTGATCGACGGCAAGGCAAAATAGACATTCTTTTCAAAGCATTATTAGTTGAAACAAATGGAAACAAGAGATTGAATCAAAGCTTAAAAATTGTAACAGTAAGACTTCTAACCAAGTAGGAACTTAAACATGAGTTTGGGCTTTTAGACTCCAACGATCTCAATATGGGTTCCTTAATCCTGTCGAAGGGGAAAACAAATCAAGTGATTACTTACTTCATGATGTTTTGATTTTTATTCTTCTTTCATCAAGGCTTTTATTAGAATAATCTTTCTTTTGAGTTCAACTAATAATGCTTGTTATGGGAAAAGATTACCAATGTGTTAGGTTTTCTTTCATTAAAGGTAAGGAAGGAAGATGCCTTTGAATTTATCTCTTCTTGGCTTCCGCAAAAGGGGGGCTGTTTGTGTTGCTTTTATTTAAAGAAGATTATGTCTCTCTTTTGCTTAGTGTCAAGGCATAGTAAAGGGTGATCACATAGCATATTATTTTTATTAGTTGTGTTCTTTAACTTTTTATGTCGTTCCCAACTTCAATCCAGCTATTACTGGGTCTAAGATTGTAGCTCGAACAATTTCATGGTGACTTCTCATAAAACAGTACTTGCAGCCTTGCACCCATTGAGGCTATCTGTGTCAACGAGACCTGCCCTACATTACATTGTAGTTGAACCCACTTCACTCTAATTGCATGTAGTAGCCCTTAGAACCAATGTAAGTGAAACCCATCTATCAAATGAGCAAAAATGTGCGTTTTCCCTGTAATGTGGATTTGTTATGTATATACGATGTTGGATTGCGTACTATACAGGTATTTTGTTTATCACCAAAATTTCATATGTCCATTTTTAAGAGGAGATGTTGTCGAAATTTCTATAGAATTATAAATTTTTTATACTTTTTTATAGAATTATAAACTTTTTAAAATTAAAAAATTATTTTTATAAATTTTTTATATAAATTTATTATATTTATATATATTTAATGTAATTATATATTTATAAGGGTATTTTGGTAATTGTTTATGCATTCTGGGTGCATTATGTTGGATTGCGTATTATGTAGGTATTTTGTTTATCAGGAAAATTTCATATGTCCATTTTTAAGAGGAGATGCTGCTGAAATTTCTATAGAATTATAATTTTTTAAAGAATTATAAACTTTTTAAAATTAAAATAATTGTTTTTATAAATTTTTAATATAAATTTATTATATTTATATATATTTAATGTAATTATATATTTATAAGGGTATTCTGATAATTTTTTATGCATTCTGGGTGCACTATCAATATAATATTCTACTTTCTTGAGGACAAAACGTATTTTATGGACACTAGCACATTTTACTATCCATTGGATTATTTGGAAATAAAGAAGCCACCAGGTCTTTGAAGGAAAGGAAACCTTGCTTGATAGCATCATCGTGTCAATTAAAGATTTTTTATTCTATTGGTGTAAAGCCTTTGAAGAGTTCAAAGGTGTATTCTTTGAGGACTTTATGGGGAGATGGGAATGTGTTTGTAGCTTATCCTGATAGTACTTGGTTTTCGTTTTGTTTGTACCTTGTCTGTTGGTCACCTCAGCCAGTTCTTTAATGAACCAATAAAAAAAAATATTCTAAGCATCTTAGTACTTCAAATAAGCAAGTGTATACAATCTTCATTGTTCTAATTAGTTGATATATTAGTAATTTATTAATACGTAGTTTTTTTTTTTTTATAATGTACAACTTAAATAGTTTGCCTATTTAAGCAAGTCTTTTACATTTTAATGTGCATGAAGTTAATGCAACATTTATTATCCACATCTCCACTCAAAATATATATGTTTTTGGCTATAAGATTCTCAAATACCCCCACTAGCGTAAAGTTAAATGTGCTTAATCTTCATGTTTACTCTCTATATGGTTGTTTATATAGTTTGATGACTTGTGTTTTCATGTCTGTCATCATTTCCTATGGTTTCTATGAAAATTTCCTTAACATTTCCATCATTTCCATGAAAGTGTTTTGGTTTCCTCACTAATCAAAATATTTCCTTTTCTAGGATGACTGAGGTAAGACACCAAAATCAAAATTTAGAACCTTTGTCACGTCAGAATCAAACCCCTCTAAAGAGATCTATACTAGTTACAACGTGAAAAGTTCCAGCAAAAGGTGACCACAACAGAGGCAACAAAGGAGACCGATGTGTTGGAAGAACCACCACATAAAATGTGTATGGTGTGGCTTCCAGAGCTACCTATAATTGATGGGATAAAAATGGTCATCAGCATCCAATGTGTCCCACAAACTGAAAGGACTTAGAACCTAACTATGAAAGAAAGTTTGAATCACCTTTCAGTGAAACCATGTCTGGACGCAACTCCTATGTAAAAACATCTGTTTATGGAATTTTCAAACTTGCACAACTTTTTTGCATCAAAAGTTCTTATGATGCAGGAATGACCACCTTATTCTTCTTTGGATTCAACATGACATCAGTGGATGCTGTGTCTCGAGAGATCTAAGAGTCATTGACTCTCTCATGTTAATCCCTTTTTATGTAGTCTACATTTACAACACCACATTTTGTACTTGGTACATTGATGTCTAACTCATCCTCGGAACATGTATACATCTTTTCCACCATATTGATTGAGAAAATATTTCTAGCTACTGAAATTAAATCCTAACCTATAGACCATACATGAACTACTACATTTCAGTTGATTCCAATACCATGATTGCAATATTTTAGCTCATACATCCAGCATTGATTGCGTCATTCTTCCATAATCTCTTCAAATCTCTCAAGACCTCAATTTTTGTTCTTATGGCCTGCAACCCATAAAGGTAGTGATGGGAATAACTCGATTAGACAGGAAGACCCATTTGTTATCATCCTAAAGGTCATCTGGGAAATAGTGAAGAACTTAAGGTAGCATACCATCAATTGAAAAATGAATCAATGGAGGCAGTATCAAAGGAATTAGAAGAAGGAAGGAAAGATGTTATGCAAGAGAATGAAAGGTCCCATGTGGAGGCTGAAATGAAAGACCAACCACATCAATCGAGAACCGAACCTAGAAGTACGGATTCATCATTAAGGAGAAAAAAGAGACCGAGACTGATTAGAGAAATACAAGGTCTAGGATTACGTGACCATCCATGAATCGTAGGAAGCACGAGAGGGAAGCTAATTGTTTGTAATGATGGTCAAAAGATGTCATGGAATGTTAGGCGATTAGGTGAAAAATCTAGGAGGGTAGCAACAAGACTTGATCAAATAAAAAAATCCACATGTAAATCTTTAAGAATGCAAACTAGATGAGGCAAGTGAGTCAATTTGAGAAGTGTGTGGTCCAGATAAAGGATGGGTAGCATTACTATCCATAGGCTCTTTGAGAGGCATCTTAGTCTTGTAGAATAGAAAGTATATTTCAGTACCTGGTCAACTGGTTGGGGCATTCTCAGTTTCAATATTATGCAAGTGTGTGCATGAGCTTGTTCTCTTGAATTTCCACAGGGGTATACATTCCAACTAGGGCCAGAGAGCGTATTCAATTTTGAGAGGAGCTTGATGACACGACTAACTATTGGGAAAGGCCATGGTGTGTAGAGGGAGATGTCAATGCCATTAGATTCACTTGTGAGAAAAAACGGAGGATCGAGTCTAACGAACACCATGAGATCATTTGGAGGATTTGTAAATCGAAATTTTCTATCAGATTTGCTGATGGAAGGAAGACATTTTACGGGATCATCATCAAGAAAATTCAATAATGCTGAGACGACAGATTTTTTGGTTTCAAACAAAGGGGAAGAATACTTGAACATGGCTTCCCAAGAGGCAATGCCCAACCCTTGCTCTAACCATTGCCTCATAGTTCTTGAAATAGCGTTGATATGCAACTGGCCGATCACATTCAAATTTCAAACTTTCAAACCAGGATTTCCATAATAGGGGGAAAGAGTGGTGTAATTCCTATTCCTTTTTTTCCTTTTTGGGAGACTGAGTGTGTGATCCAAGAAAAATTGAAGGCTGTCAAAGAAAAAATCAAGGAATGGAACGAAGAAACTTTTGGTTGAATTGATAGAAAGAAGGAAATTCTTCTTAAGGAAATTGAAAGATTAGATGAAAAGGAGGAAGAGGAGAATCTATCCTTTCATAAGATAGTAAATCGAGCAAATTTAGGAAGAGTTTCAAAAGATTGCAATAATGGAGGAGGTTCGTTGGAAACAAAAAGTAAATGGTTTCATGGTTGAAAAGGGAGATAATAACATTGGATTTTTCACCAAGTGGAAACTAGTCACAAAAGAACAAACCATATTTCAAGACTTAGGATTGATGGGAAGAATTGGAAGGGGAAGGCAATATTAGGAATGTGGTGGTGAAGTATTATATAAATCTATATTATGAAGATTGTGCCAATCGTCGTGTCCTAGAAAACATAGGATTGATGGGAAAGAATTGGAAGGGGAAGACAATATTGGAATGGGATGGTGGAATATTATAGAAAGATATATTCTAAAGATTGGGCCAATCGTCCTGTCCTAGAAAACTTAGGATTTTAATGCATTTCGAAGGATCAAAAGGATTGGTTGGAGAGACCTTTGGAGATCGAAGAGGTTTACTATACTATTGTGGCAATGAATGGAGATAAAGCCCATGGAATTTTTTAAAGCTTGGTGGAACATTGTGAGGATTTGACGTTAATAGTCAAGTACCTCGAGGAAAATAATTTTTTGGACTATTACTCTTAACAACACATTTGTGACTATGATCCATAATAAAATGGGAATTAAGGATATCAAAGATTTAAGACCAATTAGTCTTGTGGGCTTAGTGTACAAAATAGTGTGAAAAAAATTAGCGACAAGACTTAAAGAAGTCACGGGGAGCATAGAAGAGGTAGCAAAAGGAGCCTTT
Source organism: Akebia trifoliata (assembly GCF_017979445.1). Taxonomy (NCBI): domain Eukaryota; kingdom Viridiplantae; phylum Streptophyta; class Magnoliopsida; order Ranunculales; family Lardizabalaceae; genus Akebia; species Akebia trifoliata. Next base: position 30,636,178 of record NC_141385.1, on the reverse strand, counting down.
GGAAAAGAATGACAAACTTTGGAAGGGGTGCTAAAAGCAAATGAACATATAGACTCGGCTTAAATCGGGAGCTTCGGTGGTGGTTTGTAAGAATGACATGGAGACCATCTGTGTTGGATTGCCTAAGATATTTGATGAGTCGTAGGAGGTTTGGAGAAAAATGGATTTAGTGGATCATGAATTGTTTATCTTTTGCATCCTTTTCCATTTTGGTAAATGGGGGCCCAAGTGGTTATTTCAGGAGCTCAAGAGGAAAAAAGACATGGTGACCCACTTTCACCTTTTCTTACTTGTTATTGTGGCTGAAGCGTTAAACTGAATACTAGTGAGAGAAGTCAGCATTGGGCCAATGCATGGGTTCAGAGTGAAAGCAGATGGCCCATGGTTTCTCATTTGTAGTTTGCAAATGATACATCATTTTCTTGGAGGATTCTATCAACCAGATAAGGTTTTTCAAGGGAGTCTCGGTCAATTTTAAGGCAGTCTCAGACATTCACATTAATCTAGGAAAAATAAAATATTTGGTGTGGGATCATGCCCCGACATATCTATGCCCGTCGCTTCATTAGGTTGTTAAGTGGACTATTTTCCTTCCTCGTACTTAGGCCTGCCCCTAGGAGCTGCATATCGAAGCAAGACCATTTGGGACACGGTCATTAAGCGTATTAGGAAGAAAATTGAATTATGGAAATCTAAATATCTTTCAAAGGGAGGGAAGTTGACGTTGATAAAAAAACACCCTATCAAGCATCCCAATATACTTCCTTTTGTTGTTTTTTATGCCTCGTAGTGTGGAAGTACGAATTGAGAAGATGTTTTGGGATTATCTGTGGAATGACAATGACAGGGGAAAAAAGTTCACCTTGTAAAGTCGAAACAGATTTGCCTCCCAACGAAGAATGGGGGTCCTGGGATTAGAAAGATAAAACAATGAATCTGGCATTATTAGGAAAGTTGTTGTTAAGGATTGGAGTAAAGAGGAATAACTTGAAGAGAGATATAATTGTGGAAAAATATGGGAGTGATCAGCATGATTGGGAAAGTGGTCTACTGTCCTCAGCATATGGATGTGGTTGCGGAAGGGTATATATAAGAATAACCTAGAATTTTGAAAAAGGATCATGTTCAAAGTTGGTTGGGAAAATAGAGTTAGATTTTGGGATGATCGTTAGTGTGGAGTTTTTACCCTTTAAATCTCAGTTCCCAACTAATTTTCAATCTCTTAAGAAAATGGCCATAATGAGGACTGCATGATTCAATCTGAAGACCAAATCTCATGGCATCTAGGGTTTAGGAGAAGTTTGAATGAGTGGGAGGTGCAAGAGGTAGCTAGTCTAATAGAGTGTATATCTAAGATTCATATTGACTGGGTAGAGGACAAACAGTTCTAGGAAGGTAATAAGGACAAATCATTTTCTGTTAAGTTGTTTAATGAATCCATTGTCCTAAATCAATCCTTCATCATTTCATAAACTTGCTATATGGGGGCTAAAAGTACATCCAAGGTATTATTCTTCATTTAGTTAGCCTCTCTAGGGAAAATCATTAGATTCATTACTATGGCTAATCTTATGGTTAGGGGTTTTACGTCGGTTAATTATTGCTTTCAGTGTAAATCAAACAGGAAATCGACTAATCATCTCCTTATTCATTAGCATCATCTTATTCATTGTTCCTTTACAAGAAAGAGGTCACTTTCTTCTGTTGAGTGTATATTTATCTCCCCTCTTGAGTGTGTCATACCCAAGTTAATGTCAACCAACCAACTACTCCAAGAGACCGATCTATTGGAAAGGGAGAGATAGGAGGGTCACAGAGCTTAATTGGGGTATGATTCACCCAGGAATGGAGGAATATGTACTCTCAACACTCCCCTTCACACATAAGGGTGTAAAGAATCAATCTCATGACCTATACAAAACTACTGCTCCGATTCCATCTTAACCAACCTACTACTACAAGAGACCGGTCTATTGGAGAAGGGGAGAAATATGAATTTTTTTTTTTTGATTGGTAAAGATGAATTTATTGATAATCAAGGAAAAGCGAGGGGGGTCGAGTGGACCCACCCAAAAAAGAGAACAGCAACAAAAGAAAAGCAAAAAAACGAAGCAAATACCATGTTAACCAACCAACGACGCCAAAAGACCATTTGTTGGAGAGGGGGGAACTATGAGTATAAGAGGGTCACAAGGCTTAATTGTTTAGTGTATATTTTCCTCCACTCTCGTCTGAATTATACCCTAGTTAAGCCTCATGACCCTCTTATATTCATAGTTCTCAAAACTGATTCTGTGGTTCTTGACTCCTTTTGTGATTTGTTGGGGCATTTGGTTAGCTCGTAACGGGTGCATCTTTGAAGGAAAAGTTTCCTCGTTCGATCGTTTGGTTTTATCGGTCTTGGAGCTTCTTTTCACTTAGAGTACTTTACAACGAATTTAAAGGAATTTTCTTTGAGGATTTTGTGGCGAGATGGGACAAAGTTTGTTCTTTGGGAGGATAGTTTTTTGGTAAGCGCTAGTTTTGTATAGGTCACAAGTTCGATCTTTCCACCCTTATGGGTGAGGGAGAGTGTTGAGTGTATATTTGCCTCCAATCTCAAGTGTGTCATACCCCAGTTAAGCCTTGTGACCCTTTTATATTCATAGTTTTCCCCCTCTCCAACAAATTGGTCTCTTGGAAGTTTCTTTTTATATAGGTATATAAATTTATTAGATGGAAATCCTACATACAATAGGCGGTCAAGTTGATCAACTCAAAAGAAAACAAAAGCACCTAAATCTTACAGAAGGAGTCCCATCTAAAAACGAAGTCCTAAAAAAAAAAAAAAAAAACCCTATAAAATCAATACAAAGCTTACACCAATAGAAAAGCAGCCCAAGCAAATCAAACACAATATCTTGCTTTGACAAGGCACCGTCTTAAAAAAATTTCAAGCCACAAATCACAAAAGAGAAAAACCTCCATAAAATTCTCTTCCTACCATAGAACAAAGATCGATCCCTAATCTGGAATAGAGCCAACACCGACCTAGGGAGCACCCAATGAATCTCAGAGAGGGAGGAAATGAGACCAGATAGAAATTGAGAAATCACAATTAAGAAGAATGTGGTGTACGAACTCCACACTAGCTAAGAAAAGGGAGCAACAATTTGGGGTCACAAAAACCCCTATGGATGAAGAGGTCTAGAGTAGGGAGTCTACCAAGGGTTGGTAGCCACACAAAGAAGCGCACTTTCGAAGGTAACAACGATCCCCAATAAATGCGGAAGGAAAAAAATCTGGAGACGAAGGAGTATAAGAAGCCGTCAAAGCTGCAGCGAAAGAGCTAACAGTGAAGGTTTTAATTTTGGTGCAAGTCCACTTCCTCCCATCGTCTTCCGTAGCATTCCTATGAGTGAGATCAAGTTGATTTGTTAACTCAACGACCTCTGGGACCTCCCAGTCATTGAAACTCCTCCTGAAATTTATCTTCTACTATCCCATATCTTGTGGTACTTCCCATCCTAAATGTTATCTTTGTTTCAAAACCGGCACTTAAGGAAATCCCTCACAAGAAGCGAATCCCTTGGTCTCTGACCTCGTTCGCCATATGTTGGGAAATTTGGATGCAACAAAATAGTAGGTATTTTCAAGGGACGAAGAGCTTGTTGCAAGAGGTCATCTTGGCCATTGTGGGGTAATTTTCATATAGAGAGAAATTTAAAAAAAAAATATTCAAACGTGTCTTCTTCAAGGATTTCATGTTTAAATGGGACGTCATTTGTTTGAACTGAGTGTAGTGTTGTTTTTTCTTTTCTTTTTTGTTGTTTCTTTGGATTGTGTGGTTTTCTTGTTGAGTGGCTATCTTGGCCTCTCCTCGTGCTTTCTTTTGGTTATTAATAAAAAAATTCACTTATCAAAAGAAAAGAAAAAAAGGATTAAGTTTCAATGTGGACAAGATGTCGAAATGGCAACCCAAAAATCCCATCAAAGCAAAAATATTCTTATGTTTACAAGCCAAAAATCTTCCCAAAGCTCACCAGTTGGAATGAATTTAATCATTTGTAATTCCTGGATGTTAATTCCCACACTCCCATCCTCGAGAAGATGATAGAATGTTCCCATTCGATCCATTATTCTTGCATCTGAATAAACTAGTAATCTTTTTTTACACTAACTACCTTTTCTTCCAACCCCCAATAACCATTTATCAAAGAAAGCCATTCATGTCCTAGAAATGTCTGATACTGAGACACCTATCTCAATCGAGTAAGTTGTCCTTGAATAGTTGAAGCCATCAACATTTTCATGGCAAATAAATCTTTAAACTTCTATAATCACTTACAATATGCATGCCAAACAATCAGCTAACTAAAGTAAGCCACTACCACCAATCCGAAGACATTGGTTTTGGAAGGTTTATATGTAAACCAAACTCTGCTTGAAAGCATAGTAGAACACTCACGAATCTCATTTGGCTTCGGGAATTGCTGACAAAGAAGATTGTGAGTTTTGTAAACTGCAAGTGTGAGATCATAGGATCATCCTCACTTGCGTTGGAGATTTATAGGTTCCCTGTGAGTTAGGAATCCCATTATTAAGCCATTTGACCCTCTTCCATTTCTTTCTTTCTTTTTTTTCTTCCATTGATCTCGTCCTATTGAGCCAGATTAAGAAATGCACCGTCACCAAGACCCCCCCTTGATCCTCCAATTGTGGCATGCACAATCTCCTTCCCATTTAGAATGATTATATTCTCAAGGAACCACTCTAGGATGTAAATTGGAAAGTCTCCACCTGTGTGTTTGTATCGATAAGTAGAAAAAGTTCTTGAAAGTTCTGTATCTTTGTTGCAAGGATTGAAGTGAGAGTCTAACACAGATAGGGAGCCAAATTAAGTATCCAGGTCATATAGATTGTCTTGACTCAATTTTATTTCTTGTCCTTACACAAAATAGTTCTTGGCTTTTTAACATTCTTCAGCTTAAAAGTGTTTACAGTTACTTTTTCTGAATTGCAATAACATTCATCAACAATATACATGAAGTCTCACCTTACTAGAAACACCGAAACAAATCAAATTTGTAGAGAAAATAAAGCTGCATAACCATTATACCTAGACAATCTAGAGGAAACAGAAAGAAGATAGAACAAATAACAGGAGTGGCAAACCATCACATCAGATAAATTCAAGATTGACAACAATATTAATAAATTCATAATCTCGATCAGAAGAGAACAAACATAACCATAAACAGAAACAGATACCTTAATCACTTTACAAATCAGGATCTCTGTGAGTTTCCGTAATTGAACATAATCACCAAGTTGCCCTTCTCGCAAGATATCAGAAACAATTGGGCTACCTCCATATGGGCTCTGTGCTAGTGCCAAACCAGCAACCTTATCTTTCAAATCAGACCAATATATGGACAATGCAGCTGCTGCATCTACTCCTCCTTTGCTATGTCCAAGAAGCAAGACACGTTTCTTGGAGCCCCAATAAATTTCCTCGATGTACTCCTTTATTTCCTTGGCATTTTTCTCAACTGAAGCCTGAAAATTCAATATTGTGCAGCATAAAATAAACAATTTTGCTTATCGAGGAACAAGCTTCAAACGGTTGACCCGAAATTGGGAAAGGCTTTGACAAAGATGAGAATTTTTTTATTTTTTTTCTTCTTATTTATTTTTTTGCTTGCCGATGAAGATGAGAAGATAAACAACATGCAGAAGCAGAAACTTACAAAAATAAACAAAATAATTACCTCACTGTGTATTTTGGCAATATGGCAAGCTAGACCCATCTTTGAGAAACGCATTTTTGTATTAACAAAATAGAGTGGCCCATGGTTGCTGAAAAGACCTGCCAAATCCAAAAACAATGGGGCCTCTATAAGCATGTAATATGTGATCAAAGTAGAGCAAGTTCTTAAACATTATCATTTAAGGAATGAAAAAACTCAAGTCAGGTTAGGATGAGAAATTCCAGCCTTCGTGCCTCTGTCATACCAAATCCAGAGGTGGTGGAATCCTAACTTGCACCATAAATCAGATCTCTAGGGCCAGAAAGTGATCCAATCAGATGACCCTAACCATCCAATCTATTGGATTCTTTTGAACTGTTAGACCAAAAGTTTGAATTCACAATCTATAGAACAAGAATTTTAAATTCATCCAATCTCCTCAATTTTTTTTTTTTTTTTTTTTGTCATTTTTCTCAAGGAGATCTCATTAGTGAGGCAAATAGAAAGGGTGCACACTCTCTTCCATGACTTGAGTTTTTTATTTTCACCATTACCTGGAACCAATAAGTAAACCACCGAGTTTGGCAACTTGTGTACACCATGTCTGATAGACAAAGAAGTAACTGAGGTCAAGAGGGTAGAAGAAAAAAATTGCATAACCATATTAAGCAGACTGATTCATGTAATTTTATTTCAGAATAACGTAGTGTGAATGCCTGCCTAATGTTGTCAAGCAATTCCATGAATCTTTCTGTTCCGTCTTCAACCGTTGGCATTCCTGAAGCACGTTGTAGCCATCCTATATCGTCTACGGATCCACGAACCGTCCTCCGGGCCCGAGAAATAAGGCTGAAAATAAACATGTGAATAAACCTAAACCCTACTTAAAAGAAGCTCTAACCACTACAGCATGTATGTTTAAAGTGTGTAAGCACATGACATTTTTCTCTCTTTTTTTTTTCTTTTTGTCAACAACAGCACATGGAATTTTGTAGAAAATCATCATCATCAAAAGCCTCAAACATTTTATAGGCAACATTTACATACAGTAGAATCTATTAATACCAAATTATATAATATTGCTACAGATCTATGTATAACATATCAAATCAAGCTATCCAGACTTCCACTAGTAGGATTCAATGCCACTGTACAGTTCCTAGGCATCATGGAAGCATATTTATCTACAAAGACACAAATGAGGACTTCATATTCTTTTCCCCTTCACTACCACCATCATTTTATATATTACAGTGGAAAAATCACTATTCATTACAGAAAAAAAAAAATATTTTGATGAACAGTATATTTTGACCAAAATAATCAAATATCAGAAATGAAAAATGCAAGATTTTGATAAATAATGAAAGGCGACCAAAATAATTTATTTGGAAAAAAGTTATTCAAAATATATTAATAAAATAATAAAAATATAAATTGGATGTAGTTTGGATTTGTAAAATACACATAATATGCATTCATGTAGTTAATTCATATTCCTTCATGTATGAATAAATGATTATTATTCATATACATTTAATAATACATTAAGGTGTTTGCGGTTAATATGACACAATTCTCCTTTTCCATGTAAAATCTATTTGTATTTTGTTGTTGGAATCTCAAATGCTTATGTTGTGCAATGGAACGCTACTAATCCTTTTTATCTAGTCTGATGACATCTAAGTGCATTTTCATATCTACATCATTTCTTAAAATTTTAATGAGAACTTCAATAACATTTTCATTTTATAATATTTCCATCATTTCCATGAAAATTATGCTAATTTCCACACTGGTTGAAAATTTTCTACAATCCATTTCTATATTGATCGAAATAGATATTGAAATCAAAATTTAATACCTTGTCAATAGAAAAGTTTCATGCATAGTTTTGTTTGTCTTGTGTGAAATGCTAATATGTAGGAGCCATGATAATTCATTATTTCATTTTACATGACCCATGCAATAACATCAGAAACTTTCTCTGTTATCGAGAGTAATGACAAATAAGGGTACATCACTTCCATCAAAGGCAACAAAATTTGATATTGGAATCTCAAAGGCGTCGACTACCAAGTATAGATTTGACTCTAATAGCAAGAACTATAAAGCGCTTGTGCTCTAAGAGGGTAAAAATATTCACCAAGTAATTCTACAAGAAAATGAAACTATATCTTTCTTTATAAATAAATAAATAAAAAGTCAAAGTTGAGTCTATCCAATGTGAAAGAAATTGAAGTTGTTCACACATTCCTATTTGGCGAAGTAAAGCTTGCCAGTAGTAATGGAGTGGCTTCCTTTGTGGCTTTGAGACGGTCCTGGGTTCAAATATAAAGTTGGCAAAAAGAAAGAAAAATATCCGGCGTCCATGATATTTGGGCCATAACGAATTTCTTGGTATGTGATGATGGGTATTTCCCTTCATCTTACCTTGGCTTACCCCTTGGGGCCTTGTTTCTTTCAAAGTTTATTTGGTACTAGGCATTGTAAGGATTGAATAAGAGATTAGCATTGTGGAAAAGCCAATATCTCTCGAAAGGAGGAAAGGTGGTGTTGATTATGAGTTCCATGTCGGGCATTGCTATCTAGTTTTTATTTTCACACTATATATTTGTGGCCCAAGAAACTGAGAAGTTGTGTAGAGATTTTCTTTAAAATGATCAAGATTCAAAATGTTAATAAGACCACCTAGTTGGTAGGAAAACTTAATTGTTCTTAGAAGAAAAGGTGAGCTAGAAATTAGGTAATAATTTATCTTTAGTGAGCAAATGGTTCTGGAGGTTTGGAGAAAAAGCCGACACTCTGCGGTTACAAATTATTGAGGTTAAGTATGGAAGTATGAATTTTAGTCAAGTAAATAGAGAGGTTCATTTTTTTGTGGATACAGTTTTAGGAAAGGCATTTTTGAAAGATTTCCTTGAGCTTGCTAAAATAGTCTAGTTCAACTGTCACCACCTCAAAATCTAATACTAGCCCCCATGATTTTGAGTTAGATCTTGAGGCATGGTAAACATTACCCTATATATCAAATGTGATACATATAAACATAGATTAGAGGAAGCATAAACATAAATTGCAATAAGTGTGATTACATCTAACAAGGTGTCTCTAGTACATATATCTGACACTCAATATTTCTATATTAACAGAAGTAGTGACAAATACTATGTAAATATATACAAACCTTGTTCATTTGGGGCATCAAGGTTCCCTCGGAAGTGTCTTTCTTTTTCTAACTAGCCTCTCCGAATAGATTACCACTATTGACCAACTCATAAAAAGAGATTTCCTTATGCCAAGCTATTTATTTTTATGTGAGGCTAATGGTGAGTTTGTGGTCCACATTTTATTGAGCTGCCATGTTACCTTCGTTCTTTGGTCACATTTCTTAACCCCCCTCTTTGATTTCACTTGGGTGCTTCCAAACTCGATTTTATCTCTTTTTTCAAAGCTGGGACCATTCCTCGTTCTTTGGGAGGAAGAACCATTTGAGTTTGCTGGGGATTGTTGCTAGAGAGGAACAGGAGATGCTTTCAAGGAGTAGAAGCCTCATACCAAGATATCAAATTGTTGAGCCTTGGATTATTGTTTCTTTTCTTCTTTTTTTTGTGCAAACTTTTTGTTGAGTTCTAAGTTTTATTTTTTGAAGAATTTGTTTTTAAATGGGAATCTGTGTGCTCCAAGTAGTTTCTATATTGCTTTCTTTTTGTGTTTCTTCCCTTTTAGGTTGGCCATCTTGACTGCCTTGTAAATTCTTCTATTATTCGGCAATAAAATTATAATTATCACAAAAATAATTAAAAAAACAAACTAGCTTCAAACCTAGTCTCAGACAGTCAAAAAACTCTCTGAATTTTTTGAAAAATTTGTAAAATTCTCCGAATAAGGAGATAGCTGATGAAATCAGTAAATGGGAAAAGGCGACATGATTCGTTTTTGGGGGGATTCGTGATGTAGCTCTAAACCTATTATCATGTGTGACTTTCCTTGTTTGCAATTTCAAATCGAAAGAACACTCCAATTTTTTATATGATGGTTGGTTTGAGCAATTCAATCTCTTAGAATTTGGGATTTGTAAGAAATATCAATGATTGGGATCTTGATCTTCTGGATAGATTACTTGTAGACATTAATGATACTTGTATTTCCTCAGCAGTTGAAAATAGATGGGTTGTGTTGACAAATTGATATGGGCATTTCTCTGTAGAATCTTTTAATTTGCAATGTAAAAAACAAACTTCACCTATTTCGTTATTTATAATTCCTATTTGGTTTCCCCTATTCAGAAATGGAGCTCCAAGGTTCCTTCAATAGCATATTTTGTTTGGTGCATTTTGCTCAATAGAATCCTCACCATTGACCAGCTAAGCAATAGCGCGTGCACGCATACATACACACTAAGAGAAGAAGAAAAAACTGATTCACATGGGTTGAGGGATTGCATGGTTACCTACCTAATCTTTGATTCTTCCATTAGGAGCAAGTTACAAATCTAGAAGTCCTTTGGAATTAAAAGATAAGAGAGATCTGAGAGGAAACTAGCCACATATAAGATGGAAGAGAGAAGCTTAGTCTGATCAAAAGAATATAACCCGAGGTTGCCTAAATTTTTATCGTTGTTTTACCATGCACAAGAGCATGGCTATCAAGATAGAGTGATGCCAGAGCTGAACACAGAAAATTGAGGCTGAATTCCTTCCTTTATTTAGCCCAGCTGGACCTGATCAGACCCATGACTAATAAAAATAGGTTTTTTAAGCCCATGGCCCAGTCCATTATAAAGCTCAATATAGCAGTTAATCAACGCACATAGTTGAAACTATTAATGGGTTAGTCTGTGCTGTTGGTAGTCCTAAAAGTCATTTCATGTGTTTGTTGAACAACTTTAAGTGCCTCCTATTGGTTGTCTAAAAAATCAACAGTTAAAGTTGTGGGTTTCTATTTTATTGCTTGGCAACTTCTATTTAGAAAGAACGCCGACTGGTAAATTTCTCTTAAACTGAGGATGGGTTGCTTAGCAGAAACAACAGAGCATGGTTTAAAATTTCATTCTGAAACATTAGTATATGTGAAGAGGTTGAAGAAATGGAAGAATAATGAAGAGGAATACAAGTACTCCAAGTACCTCAAATCATTGCTTAGACAACTACAATAAGTGACTCAGATTGACAGAGTCGAGTTCTTCAAACTAGGAGTATTCGACACAAGAGCTAGACACAGAAATTGTGGCTGAATTCTAGCTTTTACTGGCATGTCTAGATAATTGGATGATATTGGTTGTTATTGGATGTCCTTATTGTTAGTAATTCTATTCCTTATATTAGAGAATTAGAAAATATTTAGAGCCCTCAAGGACAATCCTGTATTTTTTTCCTTAACATAAAAACTAAAGGATCATCTCTAAATTACCAAGGCTTCTCTCCACATCTTCTTCTTTTCCTTCCTATTCATTTCTTCTTCTTTAAACCCAAAACAGGCCTGAAGTCAAATTTGGTACAAAAGCATATCTTCCTGCACCTACTGGGGATCATTTCTGCTGCTGTCAACATGACATTAACAGGAACAGTTTTGCAGATGAAACCATTTTTCGTGGGCTCTTTCTCTATAATGATTTATCACTATTTTTTAGAATTTTTGGTCATGCATTGATGGTGCTTTGTGGAACAAGAATTTCATGGAAAAAGAATCTTGTTTTTACCCTTTTCTTTTTTTTTTTTTTGAAGATCTGAAGCTCATTGAAAGAGATCAGTGAAGATCTATAGAAGATGGGCCTTTTTTTTAATCTAAGGAAGCCATAAGGAGTGATCATTTTCAAGTCAGATAAGAATCAAGGAAGTTAGGTTGTTTTTTCCTCTCTTTTTTGTGTGACTATGCATTCATTTTTTGCTGAAATCAGTTGCAATATCTTTGGGTCCATTTTTTATATTTCAACAATAATTTTGGGTTTGATTTAGTCTCTTCCCATTCCTTTTTTGACTTGGAGGGTTTCACGGATCTCTAGGTTATTGATATCGTAGTCACCAAGCCGGGTTCAGGGTACATTGGCGAGGGAAATTTTGGTTAAATCAAACAATCCAAAAAAAAAATCAGGATTGGGTTAGTGTTGTGTAATTGTTCCTACTAAGTGTAGTTCTCATATTATAACATCAAATCTCACATTAAATTATAATAACAGATCACCAAATCCCATATTGATAACATCCAAAAATGTAACCATAGGTCCACAACATAATCAAAGTTTATATCGTTCAAAATATAAAAAGACTGTGAAAGGATTAATCAACTGGTCAAAATCATTGATGGGGACATCAAATTTTGAAGAATAGATTTTAGTTTTTATTTAGATTTCTATTTTAGAAATTTAATTTTATTTTTTTTGGGCTTATTTTGATGTTTTATTGGCCCATAGTCTTAGTATAATATTTAGGGGAAGTTTAGTAATTTTAGTTTGTCTTTTATTTAAGTTTATTAGGGTAGAAAATTACGAAAATTAGGTTATTTGTTTGGTATTTTAGTTTGATTAGGACTCTTAGATTTATTTTCTTTATATAGATTGTATTAAGATTTTTTTTTTTATAATGAAGAATGATGAATAAAAAATAAGTTTGAGCTTGATCTTCCCAACTATGGGTGTGGTGTGAGGCTATTTTGTAGTGAGTCCAATATAACATTCTTTTCTTTTAATCTTTATTTTTCTTTTCTATTCTTTTGTTTTTCTTGGTTTTCTTTTAGTTCCTTGTTCTTGATTTTCTAAAAATTTTTATTCTTAAAACACCTTTCTTGAATTCTTGCATCCATCAAGAATCATCTTTTCTTAATTTTCTTTTAATCCTTGTTGTTCTTGATTTTCTTGATTCCTAATTCTTGAATCTTAATTTCTTAAAACCCATTTTATTTTACCCTTAATCCTTCCATTTTCTTTAACCCTTATTTTATTAATATTCCAAATCTTTAACCCTTAATCATTTCCTTACCCTACAAACCTTTAACCATTTTCATTGGGATTGTGGTCATATTTGCAAAAGGTCGTATAATTAAATCACCTTATCCTACCAAATCCTTAACCCAATCCTAAATCAAATTTCCCAAACCCCTATATTTTATTTTCTTCCCTCATCATCCTGCATCAATCATCAAATTTAATGTCATCCTTAATTTCTAACGCTTCATCAATAGAATGGCTATCATCATCATCATCAAGGTCATCTCCCCTTATTAGTGCATCAAGGTTATCTTTCGTTTTTTTCTGAATTAAGTTGGTTATTCATTGAAAAAGTCGTGATTAAATCATATGATTAAATTGGTGAAGGAAGAAATTCATGATTTAATCGGGATATTTTCAATGTCACAAAAATTTGGTGACTATGATTGATATCCTTGTTTTTGGACTTCTTTGTTATTGGGATTGTCATGTACTTGCTTTATTGGTCCATTCCATCCTTGTGATTGAGTTACGGATTCCCTCCTAGTGATTGAATTATGGACTCCAATCTCTTACCTTTTGTACAACCATCAATCATGTTGCCCAATGTACAACTAACATCAAGTTTAATGGTGACAATTTTTTAGAATGGTCTCGTTTGATCCATATTTGTAATGGGGGCCCAATTGACGTTGGGGTATCTTAATGGGGCTACTCTTATGCATCCTAATGAATCTCTTGAGTCAGAAAAATGAGAGGCTAACAATTGCATTCTTCTTAGATAACTTCTTAATTCTATGCAACCATAGTTTGTGAATTGTATATTCGCTGAAACTATTCATGAGTTTAGGAAGCTCTAACTCAGACTATGCTCTGCCAAGAACAATGCTCACATTTATAAGCTGGTCTTTGAGATTGCCCACTTCCAATAGGGGATAGTTTGGTTATAACATACTTTAAAGTCCTTGAGCATCATTGGGAGGATTTGAGCCATTATGAGCCACTTTCAACCAAGGCAGTAAAGACTATCAATTGACATGTAGTAATACATCACATTTATTACTTTTTGGAAACTCTAACCTAAGTATGAGCAACTTCATACCGATAATTCTTGTGATGTAGCCGTCTCCTTCCTTATGATCAGTTTAGGGAATAATATTCAACAATGAGCATCGTCGTACAATCATGTCATCTTCGAGCCTACCATTCATGAGGGATCACTTTGGCTTCTGACTCTCGCCATTCTCCGAATATTCATGGTAGGGGGCATGATAAAGGTTGGGTTCATGGATGTAATAGAATTTCTGGTATCAGACGTAATCATCCATTTTGCACCTTTTTACAACAAACCTAGTCGTGATCATGAGCACTACTATAATTTGCATAACTTTCTCCCTCGCACAACTCCTCCCTCAATGTCGATGATGATACCATAAATCTTATCTTCTTACAATAAAAAGAAAAAACCTCTTAGTCTTTTTTTCTTTCCAAAGCGCCCAAATGATGGAGCTCCAACAAATCTTACAAGAGATAAAGAAAAAACCCAAACAGCTTTGGCTAGATTTCCATGAAGAACGAGGTTAATGTTCTCTATTTGCTTTGCACATGGCATGAAAAACAATTATAATCCTCCTAAAGCAAGTTCTTATGAACCAAGCAAATATGCCACCATCTGAAAGAATTTGGTTCCCAAGCAAAAGCATTTGGCTATGTAGAACTCGAAGAGGAACCCAAAGCTAAACAAAATGATCGAACCCTTATGGAGGGACCGTTTCATTTTTGTAGGTTGGTCCAGTCTATTGCTCTTTCCTTGTGCGCTCAATCCATTGCTTGTTCATGTGCACTTGAGACACGAGAAACGACTGCTTGTTCACAGGTCCCACAACCATACTCCCCTGTTGTCTTTCTTGGTCGCCTTTCTCTTCTTTCTACTAATAAAATTTTAAGCTTTGCCCATCAAAAAATAAAATAAAATAATCCCATTTCGTCCTTCAAGGGAAAAAAAACAATATACTCTGATGTAACTCACTAAGTTATCAACTAGAACGATCTCCCATTATTATATTCCTTTTGAAGTCAAATCACATGATATGTGTTCACTGTGAAAACTCACGAAACCCAACACCAGGTGGTTTTCCAGTCCAATAGATAGAAGAAAACAAGGAAGCCATCTTTATGAAAAAGTCCCAATATTCGAAATAATAGGTAAGCCTTGTTTTAGTAAGAGACCCTAAAACAAGTTGAAGTAGCAATGTTTTCATTCAATCGGGAATTAAATGAGCTAACATTAAGCATAAAAATAATAAATAAATTTAGCAATGAAAAATGATATATATGCTGCATGCAAGAAATGCAAATTCATTCGTATCCAAAATTACACCACGAACTGGAAGTAGAAGTATTGGTACCCTTGGAAAATGGAAAATCCATTTAGGACATTAGGAGTTGATTCAACGATAGTTGTGCTTCGAGATGAATCTCCTGTTAAGCTCCTCATCTGTCTATCATGTATAGATGGAGCAGCAATGGTCGTATCAGCAGGATCAGAAACTCTTAAACAACTTCCAGAAGAAGATTGAGAATCAGCAGAAATATATCCTTCAGATTGTCCAGAAGTAAATGTTACTAATTCCTGTGCATTCAAGATAGAATCACCAGTCACCGGTTCCTCTGCAAAGACAACATGGCTTGAGCCAATTATTGAAACTTTAATGATCCAATTTTTCATCCAGAACTTCGAAATAAAATAAAGAGACACAGTAGTATTGAAATATTATCTAGAACCAAAGATATGGTTCTATATGTAAACCAATAAAACATAGTTAATAAAAATAAAATACAGTGGTAGAACAACAAAAAACATGGACAATACTGTTAGAGATCTACATAGAATTTGTATGAAGGTTCAGTTCATTTTTTTCTGGTACTGCAAAATTAGTTGGGAAAAACTGTACTGGAAAATGGAATACAAGGAGTGACCCGTTGATAAAAAAAATTATCTAGCGTTATCTTGATTGTTGGACCAAGTGTAGATGCTATTCCAAGCGTAAGATCTATTGGAGATTCCTAATGAAAAATTCATAATACTCCTAGTGATCCTACAACTTCCTCGCTTCTCATAGGAAGATATGGTTAAAATCCTTTCCTATGCACCATATGAGATCGCAAAATCCTCCAATGTCTTCCAACTCCCCCCAGATGAATAACCTAGTGAGAATCCCAAGAATTTGCTGTAAAACACAAAATGATCCTTTGTAACAAGGACATAACACATTCAAATTTTTTGTCTTGTCAGACATGTACCAATAGCAGGCGTAGCCCAACACACATCTTAACAAAAAATTTGTGGCATCACCCTTCGTTTTAATGAAATTCTATCAAACATGACTTCTGAATGAGGGTAAGTGCAGCCAATCCTACACTGATAATTTATTCAGTTGTTGAAAACAACCGTGTTTGATATTAGAAATCCATTTAGAATGTTACGGTGAATAGAAATGTTTTCTTATACTTTTCCCATATTTTTTTCGTTATTATTTGTTTAAAATCTAACTTGAATATAGCTAAAAAGTTATATTGTCTGAACATGTGTATGGACGTGTTGAAGTTTTGTGATTCTCAAAGACGGAGTTGTCAGGCTCCTCGAACCATTGTTGGACACCAATAAACAAGTTTTGCGTCCTTTTTACATAGCATTTAACTACCAGATTGAGGAGCTATCTTAAATGTTGTAAGACATGTGATCTAATGCATTGTATTTTAATCCACTATTTCTATTTAAAAGATATGTTGTACATCAAATTCAAAAACATTTCAGAGGTTTGTGTTTGTCAAGTGAAAATTGAGACAAAATATTAAATAATAGCAAAAAATAGAGGTACAAACTCAAACAAACTAGGAATGATGCATAAATAAGCTAAGATTAAATTAACTAAAACCATCTATACTTAAAAACAATAACAGATAAGGCGACTCTTGATTCTAGCTCAAACACCAAACAATGAAACCAGGCTACCAAGGAGAAAAGTATATATTTGTTCCTCATTGCATATTTTTAATCTCTTCTGTATTTATAGAACTTTTTTCCCAAAAAAAAAAAAAAAAAAAAAATTAAATATGTGAGATGCTTATAGAAGGGCTGTGATGCAGGCTTTTTCCCTAAAATAGCCAAAAGTGACAAATGAAAATAACAGCTAATCACAACACGTGTGAATAATTCATTACAAAAGCTTGTGTCTTGCCTTTATTCCCTTTTTATCTCCTAAATGTTTCAATTTGTATTGGTTTGTACCATTGAGACAAATCAAGACAAACCTGTATGAAGTATAAAGCAATATGAACCACAATAAACTGAAACATTAGAAAAAACATATTTGACCTAATGTTCTGTCTCAACTCCAATGAAAAACTGCCTTTCTCTGTTGAGAGAAACGGAGACCAAAAAAACATCTAAACCTATGTGCTAGCCATATGTGGCCAATATAGAAATCACCAACAAAGTTACTTGAACTGCCAAAGAACTTAGATTACATGGTTCGAATCACGGGTTTCCGTGGAGTTTTTTTCTTTAATTTCCTTAGTAGGATCCATTGATTGCTGGGTTCAACCTTTATGTGGGCAGGCTCTTGAACAAGTGGCACATGTTTTACCACATTTATATACAACACCAACGGTTGTATGATTACGTTCAATATGTGGGTCACATGTGAAAAAAAAAGCTTTCAAGGTTATAATATTAAATCCACATGTCACTAAACTGTTAAAAGTGGTGGAAGTTCAACATGTCAATGGAAAGGGTCGACAATAATACTATAAAGAGAAAGAAACCCACCAGGTAAGTCAGAGAAGCAGCTAGTCAAGTATGAAGTTGTTTGTGAAAGATAAGAAGCAGCATCATTAAGAGCTGGGACCGAAGTAAATAGCTGAGGG
The DNA here is from genome assembly GCF_017979445.1 of Akebia trifoliata. Classification (NCBI taxonomy): domain Eukaryota; kingdom Viridiplantae; phylum Streptophyta; class Magnoliopsida; order Ranunculales; family Lardizabalaceae; genus Akebia; species Akebia trifoliata. Next base: position 30,618,595 of record NC_141385.1, on the reverse strand, counting down.
ATAATCCCCTCATTTCTCAAACCGTCGTTATGAACCTGACATAACAGCAACTCTTAAAAATTGAAGCCTATGGAACTCGTGAAAAGATCCACCAGATCTATAAAAGAAAATAAATATGATTTTATGCATCTGTCATTTCTCAACGCATTTCTTTATACAAAGACTCCGTTTTTTCCTCTTTTCGGATGATAAATATTTCTCAGAACATGGAGTGTGAATCAAACCCATGTGAATCAGATTTTAAAAGAAAAAAGGAATAATTGTTGCCTCAATGTATTTTACCATAAGCAAAGATGAGCAGACAACTAAAATGTAAGATATTTAAATACAGTAAAAAAAATGAGTAGAAACACAAATCCATAAACCAAACTGTTAAGACATGACACCCTGTCTCTCCTTCCCAGTTGATTAATTATGTTGCGAGGGTTTTATCTGTAATGGCAGTAATTGTCCACATGCACTATCACATTTTTTTTGTTGTACACTTGAGAGCTATATTTGTCTAGCTTAGAACATAAAAATATCAATATCCTCGTAAATTTCCTTATATTTCTTCAGCTATTAGGTCAGTTTTTTTCCTTCTTCTTCACAAGGGACTTTCAATTCATTTAAATTGTATAAAAACCATATCTCTGCCCCCCCCCCCCCCATGTTATGTCAGTCCTCTACAAACTACATGAGCTAAAAGCACATTTTAGCTGAGATCAAAGAGTATGTTTTAAGTTGGGGGGTAAATCCATAATTATAACAAGAACGGAACCAATAGATGCTTTCAAACTGGACCTGATCCGCTAATGGATCAGGAATTTGATTGTTAACAGATAAAATGAGCCACTAATAAATTGGATGCAGGTGAAGTGCCAACTTAGCTAAGTTGGTAAGATGTGTGGAGTGTTGTTCCCAATTCCTAGATTCAAGCCACCTTTAATCGAACTTCACCTTGCTAACAACTAACTCTTTACCTATCAACGTGGTATGCTATGTTTAAAGTGCATAACATGAGAAGTGTTCACATAGCAATATTTCCTTTATTTGTAAACGCATTTGAGTCCTTTTGGTACAAAATTTAGAAAGACAAAGCATATACACCACAATTAACTTGCAGAATCCTTACCAATAAAGGTGTGCTTGATTCTCCAGTTTTAGAGTCTCCAGTCTCCATGGTTTGAAATCAAATTCTAAAAAAAGCAAATATGAACAACACGATTAAGTACAGAACAGATACAAATCAGAAGTCAAGTACCAACACTGAAAAACAGCATCCATCAACAAACAAGGTAACAAATAATTATGGAAGATGCAGGCGGGAAACTAACAAAATATTAACCTCATGTGTTTTTCCTCCTCTCTCTTCCAGTGTCTAACTTGTATACAAACTATTTCTTAGAAGTAGTTGTTGGAGTCGGAGTTGGCAGATTACCTGGAGGTGATGAATTTCATGTTGACAGGAAAGTTACTAATGATAAGAGTGTCTCCAAAATCTATGTTATGCTGGGAATAGTTTATCTTTAAGGTTTAATAATGCAGAAAAAAAAATAGTAAAAAAATCCCACTTTCGGAAATCCTATACAAAAGAAAAAAAAAACCAAACCAAAACAATCCAGATGTTAGCCAAACTAGCATATGTTATCTGTACTTCTCCCAATAGCAAGAGTACACTTACCTAATGATCTTCTTTTTTTCTTTTTTTCTTTTTTTTTTTTTGTTAGGTAAAGAGTTAAGAGTGGTTAGCAAGGTGAAGTTGGGTTCAAGGGGGCTTAAAGCTAGGACGTGGGCACAAACACGCCACCGCATCTATAAGAAATATAGTCTTCTTTTTCTCAATTGTCTCTTCACTATCACCCTTACAAAAGAAGTACTATAGGACTGCTAAGAGAATTATGGTCCTCTAGTGGAGGCCTTCTCAAAGTCCATTTTGTGCAATTATGTGGTTAACTATTTCTCTTAGGTCTTCTCCGGGATCTATGGTCAATCAGTGAGAGATCAGGTTCAGTTTTGGGAGGAAATAAATAATATGGCTCACTTTTGGAGACAATCGTGGTGTTTGGAGGGGACATTAATGGAATAATATTTTCTTCATTAAAAAGGGGCTCAAGAACAACAAAGAACATGACAGATTTTGGATGGTACATTAATAGCAATTTTTGTAGGATATTCCTCTTGAAATAGTTCTTTCCCTAGGAGCATCTAATAGTCTATCCAAATAAAACAAAGTTGTGATCTCAAGCTCATCGGAAAAACACTTCAACTTGGTGTTCTATATGCCAATTTCTAGGCCAATCTTGAACCATACTCCTATTGTTCTAAGGAGGGACAAATGGTCAATTGACTTACCTCATTCTGCTTTGAGTTGTTCCTCCATTCAAAATTTAAAGAGTTAATAAGAAAATGGTGGAACTCTTACTCTTACGTTGGAAGGCACAGATACTAGTTCTGGTGTAAGCACAAAACCCTAAATGAGAAGCTTAACATTTGGCAAGGAAGTTTTTGGAAGGTCAATTCAAGAAAATAGTGGTTGTTGGAAACAATCAGTTGTATTGACAGAAAAGAAGAAAGTGGAGACCACTTAGTGAAGGAAATATAGAGTAGGCATAATCTGAAAATACAATTCCAAAAATCACCATTGATGGAAGAACTAAGCTGAAGGCAGAAATAAAAAATGAGATAGTTGAAGGAAGGCATGATTGTCTTTACAAAAGTTAAAGTGGTATTGGCATGGTGATCTTGTGCCCTGGTTCCTCTTCGCTTTGGTGGTTGAGGCTTTCGACACACTGATTTCAAGGGGTATGGAAAATGGGAATTTGTTGGATTTTGTGACCAATGTTAATGGCCTAATGTAGTTCATATTCAACTCAACGATGATGTTTTCCCATACTTGAATGACTCACTAAATGAAATAAAATTTCTTAAAGCCGTGTTATACAAATATGAAGTTATTTCAAGGTTATTCATTAATCATGCTAAAAGCTATAGAGGCAAGGCCAAGTCAGTACTTGATATGGTATGTCTTGCATTGCCCACTGAATTTGAAGTGGGGCTCCTTTAAACAACCTACATTGGTTTTTTTACAGTCATCAAAAAAATACGTTGGTTTTCCACTTTGGACGATGTACAAGAGCAAACTACATGGAATCCGGTCATTGAAAGAGTAGGGCGGTGTTAGCAACAAAAAAGTTGAAGCTTCAATCCAAAGACAGAAAAAATTAATTTTATTAAGATTAATCAGACTAATATCCCTATGTAGTGAAATTGAGATTAAATAATTTTTGCCAAGATTTCTAGTGGAATTATAAGGAACGCTCTCCTAAGTTCCACACAGTTAATTGGATGACAATTTGTTTTCCTCAAAAGGAATGGAGATAGAGATCATGATTTCAAGATAGAGATCATGAATATAGCTTTACAGAGTAAATGCCACAAAAAATTAATGAAGCTTCACAGAGTAATAACATGAAATAATCAAATTCTAAAATTCAATTCATGAAATTTGCTCAAACTCATCCAATAAGAATGGAAAACCCGTGCCACCTAGTAGATTTCAAATCAAACCGTCTAACAAATGGAATTTTTATTTCAAACTAGGAAAACAATCCATGGAAATATATAATCACCAATGTCAAAATTGATTCAAGAAAATATAAATTAGTAGAATCAATTCAATTGACTAAAAAAGTGAACATTGTTGATTAAAATTCAGAACCAACCAAACAAATTTCCTAAAGTCATGAGCAAATAATCAATTGAAATTCTCTCTAGGAAGAATTCAGAACCCTAATAGTTGATGGTGTTTCGTTTCTCTTACCTGGTAAATTCGAACTGTGACAAATCGAAAAAAATCCGGAGAACAAATTGGAGAAGAAATCTGAATGAGCGTTGCGTGGGACATTAGGGTTTTTTAGACCATCAATTTGGGAGGGAGAGAGAAAAGGTGAGAGGGAATTCTTGAACCTTAACCGCCAAGGAATACGACCGAGTACTCGTGCCTGACGTGCGAGTGCGATGCGATGTGGGGGTAATTATATGCCACGTGGCAATCATACTTACGGGAATAATGCTGAAGTGACCTCAAACTGGAATCTGACATACCACCTCATGACGTGCAAATGGATAGTAACCCGATTCCCACATTTCTGACGTGGCACTGCTATTCACGTCAGTTATTTAATGAGTGAGCAGCCACGTCAATTATTGTTGATTAATTAATTAATTAATTAAAAAAAAAAGAAAAAAAAATCGTTAAACGAAGTCTTCTTGTATCCTCTTCTTTCTTTGCTAGAAACCCTAGATGAAAATCGTAAGTTTGAATTAAAATCATTTTTAGAGTTGCAGTTGAATTGAACCCTAAGATTCAAAAAATGGTTTTGTTCTTCTTCATCAAGCTTTAATCGAAACAGACTTCATTCTTTTCTTCATTGAATTTGCGACTTTGTTGGTGTAGACACCACATATTTGCACTCACCTGATTGATCAACTCATGAATTCGATTATGGCGATTCTCGATGATGGACGTATATTCTAAAGATTTTTATTTATCAGTAAATGGCACAAGCTGATATTTTTACTAAATTTACTGTGAAAAATCTATTACGAAACATCCCAAAGCATCCAAAAATAACCTCTCAACGCAAAACCCTCTTTGAAAGCAAAATGATAATTTTCTAACTCTAAAATTCAAAAGTTTGAAAATAATAATCTTAATAAATGTAAAGTGAAATCTTAATAAATCAAATTTAAAAAATTTAACAAATAAATGAAATTAATTAAGCCCATTACCCCAATTTCAAGTGACACCCATTTATTCAAGTGGGGCCCATCCAATATTTAATTAAAAAAAATCTTTCACAGAGGGTCTCAAAGAATTTTAAATAATTAAATAAAGAACCTTTCATAGGAGTTTTCCAAAAACTAAAAGATTTAATTCTTTGTAAGTCAATTAAATTGAATCCAACTAAAAACCACTTAAAATCATATCTAAAATCACTTGAAGATAAGTTAGAGATGGACTCCTTCTAAAAAAAGACATAATCTAACTCAAATCTTATCAAAAATATCTCTAAAGAGTCAACTCTACCATCAAATATCGTAAGTTTTCAGAAATCCTAGGAAAATAGGTCAAAAGCTCCCAAGAACTCTCTCAAAATCCTAAATCTGAAGTTCAAACTCAATACTTAACCCTCAAGCCTTGATTTTTAACTTGAAAAACACCCAGAAAAATCATAAAAATATTCAAATCTAGCAAAAGAATTTCTCATCTTGAAATTCGAGAACAAATCTAGGAGCGGGTACAGACTGCAAAAATTCGCACGAGGAACACTTATTGTTAATTTCTAAGGGAACCAATCGTCACAATCACGCAAGTAAAACAGGTAAATTTTTTATCTTTATTTTAGATTTAGGTTTTTTTTGCAATGTACATATTTGATAATAGTAGAGATCGACGTTTGCCGGGCAGGATTGGTGCCTACCAACTTTCAATTTCGTAACCTGATCTTCGTACCTGTAATATCTTCTTAGATTTGTATTTTTATCTATTTAGAGTCATTTTTTATTCATAGATTGTACAGCTAGGTGGTGAGCCTATAAAATATAATAAAAAAGGGGTTTTATCGAAAACCCTAAAACGGATCCGTACCTATAGATCAAGGTGCTTTCAATTGAATTGAACAAACCCTAGAAAGCACAAAAATAAAAAAGGTTTCATTCTTCTTCACCAAGGTATTTTTGTTCTCAATCCCCTTATCTCTCTATCTCATATAATATCTCTATAATTTAAGGAACAAAAACCCATTAATCTTCACCTCTTTGAATAGAAAAAGAAGAAAAATATTGAATATTTCTTACTTTTCTAAAAGAAATTAGACTAATATGTAAATAATAATAAAAAATTTGGGGTAAAGATGCTAGAATTTTGAGTTCTTTAATTAAGAAAAAATCCTAAATTTTAGTAATATTTTGCCAAATTTAGTGATATTTCGTTTTCTATGTACAAAACATATAAATGTGTTTGTTTTACAAACAATGAGAAATATATCAATACATCCCTATTGTGTACAAGGAAGATGGATCCTTGGTAATGTTAAACGATTTGCTGATTTCATTAAAGAATTTCTGATTTCATTAAAGAAATTGTTTATATATTATAAAGTATTTATTATTTTATAATTTAAGATAATTTTATAATTTATGGAAAACACTTTTACAAGAATGCCTAGTATTGCCTAATTTTGAAAGGTTGTCGAATTAATTTATTGTGAGCTACCTTAATTTATTGCAAACTTAGTTACGCATACTTGAAGTTTTTCTTGCTTCCATAACTTTCAAGTGATGGTTTGGTTTGCTATGTAAATAATATTGTTGGTAAGTTGCAGACACTCCAATTTAAATAGGTCCCCACTCAAAAGGATCCAAAAAAATCAATTTTTCTAGTAAATCTGTCACTAGGCCTAAAAAGCCCAAATCCTCAAAGTTCAGTATTTTGATCAAATCAAAGGTCCTAAAAGCCCCTAAAGGTATCATGAATCCACAATAAGGCCTTATAAGACCCCACCATTTCCATTTCTCACATTTCTAACTCTAAAGTCAGAAATGGCCTAAGTCCACCTAAGATTTAAGCCCTTATCGAGACAAAAGTCCAACCCAATCAAGCCCAAACCTAAAATCCATACCCTTATCCATACCCAAGATCAACACCAATCAAGGTCCATATAACCCTTGATCATCAAAGTGGATACTTATCATCACCACCCTTCACCTCCTAAATTTTTCTAACCTATACCTCAACCTATGCCCATGCCATAACCTACCACCATCACTTCATCAAAAGAAACCCAATCCATACCTATTTTCTTTAATCAACACACCTAACACACACCCTTGGGACAATTGTCACAATTTCCTCCACCCTCTCAAAACCTAACCACTTAATCCCTTACACAAGTCATTCTCTTAACTGAACACCCACACCCATTAACTCTACCTAACACTCAACCATATAGGTTAAAGAATCTAACCCATTTGGGTCAAGAATAACTCATTCCCACCACTTTCCACTAATACCCCTCTCCAACCTCAAAATAACATCTTCTCAATGCCTACAACCAATGCCATTAGTCTTTAACCCTTCATCTTTGACATTTCTAACCCTAAAAACAACCCAAGAAACCTATGAACACCCTGCATACCTCTCAAAATGACTCATGCTTTGAAGCCCTTAAAAACTCTTAACTTTTCTCATTCAAATCTTCTCTACTCAACTTCTCTTATCTCCCCTAAAAGAAAACTCACACAATTCTACTAAGAACCTAAGAAGAAGAAGGTAAGAAGAAAAAAGGAAGGCCCAACCTCAAGGTGGGTTAGAGAAGGTTACCACACTCCCTTCTCCATCTCCCTTCTTTTTTTCCCCTCCCTCATTCTTTGATTTTGTTTTTAGAAAGCCTTTAAGATGTAGTGTTCCCCTTCCCTTACCTCCAGTAGATCAAACTTCGGTTCGGTCAAAATTGTAGGGCTTGTAATCATTTTAGAAAAGAAAATTATTTTAAACCGCTACACATGATACTTTTTAAGGCAATCGATAAACCCTTCTCAACCCATGAGAATGGGCCCATAACCATTAACCAACACTTTCCAAAATTAGGTTTTTAAGACATTGTCTTGATAAAGATCATGTCCATCATTGAGATGATCTTTATGACTTGAGCCGATAGCAAATCCCTTACGTGTAAGGGTACAAGTCGTTGATCACTCGACTCTTCTTTTTATTTATTTATTTTGTTAATTAAAAAATGACCACGTTTCTTGAAAGTTACCATCTTTTGATTGAGAGAGGGATGCCTAACATCTTCCCCTCTCTCTAACGAACCCTTATCTAGATCTTAGGCGGATCGATGTCCTAATTCATATGAGAATTACTACGATGCCAAAACGACTTTTTTTTTTTCAAAAATGCCTTTTGGATGACCATTCACGCCTTTTTACAAAAAATAATGGCAACGACTCCAAATCTTTGTAGAGTTGATTTTCGGATTCGAGAATCACGTATCTATAGCTAGTGACTCCACTGGGGAAGCTAGGTTCAACCCTCTTGTCGACTTGGTCATTTTCAAACAAAAACAAAAAAAATATATTTTGCATTCTAATCTTGTTTATTGTTTATGTGTTTCTTTTACCACATTGGAAATGTTGTAATATTTACTTATGTTTCTTCTTTTTTTTTTCAATCAAATGCTTGTAAGAGGGTCGATAAAAAAATGAATGAAATGTATATGCACAAGTACTTGCGGTTCATAGCCCATTGCAAGTCATCCCACCTATCAAATCCTCGGTGCTTAGTAGTTTTACGGCTTGAGATCGATTATTTCAAGTATCAATGACGAATATATCAAATTCAATCACCAACTTATGACCTGTGTACTTTGGTATACATCGAGGTATTAACTGCATGCATATGCCCGACTAAATGTGCTAGGACAAACATTCTAAACAAACACATCGACCTCCAATGTCAAGTTGTATTTTTTTTAGGGCCTTGAAGCCCAAGATATAAGCCCAAAAAGGCACACTTGTATAGATCATAGGTTTTCTTTTTTCCCCCCTTAGGTAAAAGGGAATGAATTTATTTATTGCATCATGTTCAAAAAAACAAATAAAGAATGACATGAAAAATCAAGAACCAGTGGGCAAACATTCAAAACAGAGGCGAGGGAACCAATTTCTGTCAATTCCAAAAAGTTGGATTTCTTTATGGTCCATGCTTATAACATGAATGGCCAGAGAAGTACTCCATCCGTGCTTTAAGCACAAACAGAATAATATATGTCTCATCTATGCTTCAAGCACAGATAAGGCAACGTATGTTCTATTCATACTCCCAACACAAACCAACATTGATCCAAAACGTGGAATAAGCATAGGTCAGATTCATGAGCTCCCAAACCATTGTTTTAAGGCCTAATGTCACTTTTGGAAAGACACAACAGTTGACGGCTTTAAGAAAATCTTAGGTTTGGAAAATTAAACAAAATGATTTTTTTCTAAATCACGGTTTCTAAAAAAGAAAAAAAAATCTGATGATTTTTCAACTAGTCGAATCAAAACTAACTAGGACCTCGCTTGTCATTGGGCCTCAAATGGCCCCAAGACCTGGGAACAAATAAGGTCTATTCCACTAAAGTCTTCTGCTAATCATCTTTAAAAGAACTTGTTTTGAAATAAACCACATCAACCCTCAAACTTAATTCAAACTTGGGATTAGGCATTTATATGCAATTTGTATCAATCCCTTGTGAATCTCAATTGGGTCTACTACCTTTATGGACCCCTTAGGAGTTTGGCCTCTTCTCATGGACCTCCAACAGGTCTATTAACCTCCCAAGGAAGTTCAATCGGATCCATTACCATGGACCCCAATGAGGTCAACAATCTACAATAAACCCTGAATGGATCCATAATCTTTTGTCAAAACAATGAAAATCATCATCTTTTTACCAAATCTGGCCCCATGCCCTTTTTTTGTACAAATTTTTTTCAAAAAAAGTAAAAAAAAAATGTCTTGACCTTTTCAAAACCAACTAAAGGACACGATAACCCAAATGCAAAGAATTACATACTATCCCAGACAAACAAAAACTTTTTTCCTGCAAAGCGTTGCGTAAACTCTCCCCCAACTCCGCACTAGTGAAGCCTTTTTAGAAACTAAAAACCTTTTTCCAACTTTGTGTTGATGCCATCTTCTCAATGATGAAATCTCTTAACAAACTTTTAAGAAAATGATTCCAGATCCATACTGATGTTAGCTTCGTGCTGATAAAATCTCTTAAAACTTTAAGAGTAGTACGCCAGCCCCGTGTTGATGTCGTCCCACGCTGATGAAGTATCTTATAAGGCATTCGAGAAGTAACTAGTTTCTTACTAATATTGGTTCTATACCGATGTAACCTCTTTTTATACGCGCAATCCAACTCCGTGCTAATGCTAGCTCCGTACTAATGACAGTTTCGTGTTGATGTAACCTCGTATCAAAACATACCTAACCCAGTTCCATACAGATGCCAACTCCGCGCTGACGTCGACTCCATGCTGATATACCCTAACCCAGCTTCGTGTTGATACTAGCTCCGTACTAAAGAACCATTTTTCTTAAAATTTACTTACTTATAAATAAGTTAACTCGACCTAATAAAACATCGTGCATCTTTTTTTTTTTTTTTTGTAAACAAGATACTAACACTTGATCTTTTGTATTCATAGGTGACCAAGCAAAATAAGTATAAACAGCCAGAAGAACCTTCGTATTTCTTCCGATCTTTATTCATCATGAGCACCTCTTGTAGATGTGTGATTTCGATTCCAAAGATTACCTCCATAAGGATTTGGAGTCGCTACCATTACTTTATATAAAAGAGTGTGAATAATCACTAGAAAAGTAATTTTAGAGAAAAAAAATGTCATTTTGGCAGTTAGTAACTCTTGTATGGATGAAGTATCGATTCACCTAAGATCTTGGTAAGTGTTTGATTAGAAAGAAGGGAAGGTATTAGGTACCCCTCTCTCTTCCCATCAAATGATAGTAATCTCGAAAGCTTGGTCAATTTAAAGAAAATAAGAAAATTTGATTAAATGACAATTTTTTACTCTCGAATAGGGGGGACTTTTAATCTCAACTTAAATTAGGAGAGTCGTCTCATTGAAAGAAGAGACCTTACAATGTTTTGCCTTAAACTCACATGATTTTAAAAAATTATGGGCCCATTCTCATGGAATGAGAAGGGCCCAACTATTGATGGCCTCAAAATATTTTTTATGGTGTGTGTGATTTGTGATTTGTGATTAGGGATTAAAGATGGTAGAATTTTGTTTTGAAGCCTATATACATGTATTTTGTTATTAGATGTATATAGGCTTCTGTACGTTATTAGATGTATATAGGCTTCCGTAGATCAGAGTGCAGAAGAAGAAATTTATATACAGGATTATACAAAAGTTTCTCACTCTAACAAAAGTCCTATCACTCAGAACAAAATCTATAATACTCTTGGACAAATCAACACCACTAGGAGGTATAACCCCAAACTCACCAAGTGACGGACTCTGGCTGTCTATCTGACCCACCAGATGATTCTTACTAGTTTTCTACACCTGCCTCGCCAAACTTCGGATCTGAAACTAAAAAAAATGGAGAAGGAAAGGGTGAGTAACAATAGTTATCCAATAAGGAAGAAAATAATTTCTGCCAATAACCTTTTCTAACATGAACGAATAAACATACTAAATCATTTTAACATATGTAAAGTTTTACAGAATAAACTATGATTAATTGGTACATATAGCTAGGAATGAGCAACTAAACATGTTAAAACTCACATTACATCAATCATCAATACTCACTATAACATTTTCTTTTTATACAAATCTAATTGGTCAAATGAAATCATTATATTTTTGTATCAACATGCATTTCATTTTATATATATCAAAATAAGGCAACATATACATAATACAAAATAGTGGAGTAGTGGAATTAGAGAATTGGGATTCACGATTGGATAGCTTCCAGTCGGGACGTGATGTTTCATAATAAATTATTAGTTCCTGATTTTGTGCCTGGTCGCTGTTTATCACACTTGCAAAACAATTTATCTAGCTCAGGTTGGCCGTTTGACGTGACCATAAGCAATGAGTCTTTTTTCGATGTGTCAGAACGTTCGACTACGATACATTGTTAGTGATTACTGACTAATCATCTTCGTCTATGCCTATCAGGCGTGCATGTGATTCCCAAATATACAAATCATTCATATACGACCACCTTTACATTACAAGTTCACTAGTAAAGATAGAGAGGAAGAAACCCGGATTCTAATTGTGACTCCACTGTCATACGAGTCACATACCACGTATGAGCTTGGTGGTCCCTACCGTACATTCTAGGATAGTACACCACTCCGGATGATATGACGCACTATCCCTTCATGTATTCACAGACTCTTTAACAGATCACAAAATAACTACATATATATATATATATATATATATATTTTTTTTTTTTTCATTTAAAAATAAAAGAGAAATTAACAATACAAGGTTGAGAATAGATATCCAATTTCCTACAATGCAATATATATATATATATATTCATTTAAAAATAAAAGAGAAATTAACAATACAAGATTGAGAATAGATATCTAGTTTCCCACCATGAAATTGTGGTCACCTGACCTAAAATAAATAATATAACAGAAAAGTAAACAGCGCCTCGCGCTAACAGAAAGTAAATAAACATGCAACCAATAAAATTATCCCTGGATATCTGTTCACAAACCTATGTACAACACAACAATGTAAAATGCAAACATTACCCCTTGGGTGTGACTCTAACATTTTACTATTTCATACCCTTTTTCCCTTTTTTCGATTTTTTTTTTCAGTTTTCAATCTCTTAAATAAAATATCCACTTTCTGATATTCATCAACTCAATATAAGTTCATTGAATATTAAATCTTTTTTTTTCAACTATGAAATTCATTTTTAGCATTTGAATTGAAAATTTACAAAACTTATATTTAAATAGGGTCCAAGTGGTTCAAAAGACACAACTGATGAAAATAACCCGATGAAATATCCTACATACGTATAATTTTTTATAAAATACAATTAAACATATCAAATATGCAAGTTCTGGCGTGAATTTGAAATAAAGAAACAAAATTCTATATTTTTGAAATATATAACAAATTTTCGATAAAATCCTAAATGAAAATTTCACAATCTACGATTGCTAATAGAAATTGAGAGTTTCTTACAATCTCTAGACGACAAAAATGAAATACGTGCCTGAAAATCGAGGCAATCAACACGAAAATTGAGGTAGTTCAAACTTCGAGACAGATGATTTTTGAATCTAACCTAGTGGTTTTGAAGATCTCGACACCGTCATTCTTTCTCCCTTCTACGACGAAGGACGGTTTAATCCCAAAACGGATAAAATTTGATGTCGAAATTATGAAACCACTGTATATATATACGATTATTTTTTGACGATACGGGGCCAAAAAGAAAAGAAAATGGAAGGAAATTGGGTGAGTTTTGTAGAGAACGAGGCTGTGGACAATTTTTCTTCTACGTCGAAGGTCGAAGACGAACCGTTCTCGACGAATCGAAGTTAAAAAATTAGAAGAAAAACAAATTATTTTTCTTAAAAAAACCTTCGCTAGTTTTGGACGTGTGAGAATGATGATGAATATAAAAAAAATTAAATTTTTTATTTATATAAGTCTTGGGATCAAATCAGTATTTTGCCTATTATTTCGATCGACGATAACTTGACCATCCGGACTCTAAAAGTAATGAGTGAATACTCTATGTTGTCTAATTTTTCATTTTGAATCTAATGGTGTGGTCAATTTCTATAAATTCTATCTCTAATAAAAATTTATATTTTTAACCCAATGTGACCTTGAAAATTGATGTCGTTTTCGTTTTTGACGATAATTCAATTTCTTAATCTCCAAAAATGACAAGTAAGTAGTCCATTTTCTATAATTTTTCGTTACGAATCCAATGGTATAATCAAATTTTAAAAATTTTACTATAGCAAAAAGTTATTATTTTAGCCTAATCCAACTCGGTAATCGAGAATTTTGTAACTTTTTGTTTGGATTCGCCTTTGAGCATGCTTATAGGTTAAAGTATGTTTTTTGATTATTTTAAATCCAATGGTGAGGTCAGATTCTATTAAAATTGATCAAAAACATCTTAAAGTTTTACCCCTAAGTCCCACTTTCAAGATTTTCTCAAAATTCTATTATTTATTTTTCCTCAAGATATGAATCGAAAATCAGGGTTTTACAGGCAATAAATCCCAATGTCTCCCCCTTTTCTAAAGAAAAAGTAAAACCTCGATAAAGAAAAAGAATGTAATAATTAAGGAAAGGAAAATCTTAGTGGCATGCACATAACTGTAGATGCTTTTTACTAGTATCTAGCAAAAAAATATCTATGGTAATGTGCGTGCCACCACAAGCTTTTGTCACTTTTGTGTCTCCATTTGTGTCACCCCAACATGACTCTTTTTCTTTTTTGTTACACTTGGAACGCTATTTCCTAGGAAAAACTATCCTCCAATTTATGGGTTTGTTTTGTTTTCTTGTGTTTATTTTCCAAGAAGACAATGAGATAATGACACGTATGAAGAGAAACCAAGTTCCACACGTTACTATTAGCTTGTTTGACAATAGTATTTTGGGTAAATTTCCTTTGAAAGTTGGTGATATTAGGTTTACTCTTGCGAAATGCAAGATTAGGTTTTCCCCTTGATCAAAAGTCTACACCCTTTTTTCATTCTTTGATAAATTAAAGACTAAAATTTGAAGGATATTTTAAAATAAAAAATATAAAGTCAGGATGTCAAGAGTAATTCATGAATGACATCAGTTCAAGGGTAAACCTGATCTTGAAAAAAAAATTTAATTCTTTTTGTAGACACCCCAATTTGAACAGGCCACTACTCGAAAGGGCCCAAAAATACTAATTTTTCAATAAAGGTTGCCAACGGGCCTCAAAGGCCCAAATTATTAAAAAAGCGATATTTTGATCGAACCGAGGTTCCTAAGACCCTTTGAGGGGTCTAGTGGGCCCACCTAAGAAGATTTGGTGTACCCACACCTTCACCGCTCCGCTCCCTAAACTAAGAATACCCGATTTTCAATAAAAATCACCAACAGGCCTAAGAAGCCCAATTTGCCAACACGTGGCATTTTGATCAATCCAATAATTCAAAAAATCCCTAAAAAAATAAAAAAAATATATATAAAACGAGACTTGGGATACCCACTACCCTCCACCACTTCACCTCCAAATCCGAAAAAACCTTAAGCTCGTTGAAATCCCACGAACCCTCAATTCACTAAAAATATGTCTCTCATCTTACCCCCTAACCTAAATCCAATCCCACATCACCTAAAATCAAAAAACATACCCACCCCCCAAAATCCAATCAAAAATGACCCCAACCAATTCCTAAAATCCAAAACCATCCCTAAAACCTAAGCCCAATACCCCTAAGCCCTTATCCATATCCACTTCATATCCAACCCATTTACCCTAATCCACAAATCACTACCAACATCAACATTCTCCCCTACCAAGTCTTACCCCAAGTCTCACACTAAAAAAAAAGGAAACCAATTCAACTCTACTCTTCTCTTCACTATTCTCTCACATTATCTTCTAAAAAAAAATTTCATTCTCATAAATCATTAAGGACTCAAGAAGAATTTAAGAAGAATAAGAAGAAGGAAAGAAGATTGAAGCTTCAAGGTGGGTTTAAAGAATCCTCCCACTTTCTCTACCTTCTCCTCATCCCTCTTCTATTATCCCCTCATCTCTTTATTTTATTTTTAGATGGACTTAGGATAAATGCTTCCCTTCTCCTATCTCCGGTAGATCGGACTTCGGTTCGATTGAAAGTATAAGAGTTGTAATTACTTTCCAAACAAAACCAGTTTTAGACCCTTTAAACTATTTTGAGGTAACGATGTTTGAATCCTTCTCAACTTATGAGAACGGATCCATAGCCATGGCCAACACTTTTCAAATATTGATTATGTCTAAGGCTAATGCCCTTTAGGTCATCTCGATGAGATGACTTACAAGCTAAAGCCAAAAGCAAGTCCCTACTTAAGGTATAAATCATCGACATGTGGCACTTTATTTTATTTGTAATTTTATTCAAAAATGACTGAGTTTTTTGAGGTTACCGCCACTTGATGGAGAGAAAAAGGTGCCTAACACCGTCCCTTTTCTCCAAACGAGTCGCTTACCTCGATCTCAAGGTTTGGTTAGTACCTTATCCATCGTTAGTCACTAAATGCCAAAATGTTACTTTACCAAAAAATATACATCGGGTGACTATTCACACCTTTTTACAATATGAATAGTGACGACTCCAATCATTAGTAGATGTGGTACTCGTAATCAAGGATCACGTATCAACATTTTCCTTTATTAAAGTTTGATGCCACACGATTGGATGCCTACTCAAGCATTTGTCTTTCTTTTTTCTATAAAGAAATCGAATAGTACTTGGTTTTATCTTTCTTTATTAAAGTTTAGAATGGGGTGCAGTATTGGGCACTTCAAGTTTTATGCGATGCCTTCCCACTTGATAAAAGAAAGAAAAACAAAATAATACAAATAGAAATATGATTGCACAAAAAACTTGAAAATACCATGTGGCACTTTTCACTACGTGAAAATACACAAAATTTGACGGCCCAAAACTGTCGAATTATGTAACTTATTCGTCAGCCTCGACCGTCGAATTTGGCCTTGTCGAAAAAAAATTCGACGGTTGAGAACCAATGAATTTTTATAAAATTCGACGGCCCAAAACCGTCGAATTTTACAAATTAGACGGCCCAAAGCCGTCGAATTACTGTAAAGCCTAATAATAAAAATTATTGTAACCAGGCTAACTTGGTAAACCAACCAGCCACACACCAATCTAACAAACTGACCCAATAAATGGAGAAGAGCATCACACGTCAATGCAGTGTTGCAGGCAACCCTTAAAATGAAGGTAAATGTGAAAATTCAACACTAATTCATCAAATCATCTTATTTTCAAATAGAAACCTCATAAATATCTATTTGCCTAACAAAGGAATTGTTACTAGGTGAAACACTTTTCAATCAAGTACATTGTGCTTGAGCAAGCTAAACCACTGATAGTTCTAATAGCAAGGAAAAAAACAAATTACATGCTTGTTCAGATTTCACCATCCCAAAGTCCTTCAAGGGTTCTATAAGCGCCGCTAATTTCATGGGTAAATAAAGTGCCCCTAAGTAGCCTTGCCTACATGATTAACAACCATAACTTCAGTATATCCCTGATAAGATTTCATTAAGTCTAGCTTCCCTATCAAAACAAACATGATGATGCAACCATATTATCTTGAATGACATCATTGTTTAGACTCCATGCATGATGATGCACTAACAAATCTGATTCCATATTTAAAATGTGAATATGCCTTTTTATAGTTAAACAAGTATGTTCAATGAAGATAATTTATATGCATTTCTAGCAAGGAAGGAAAATAGCAGAAAGTACTTGCCTGTTCGATTTCAAAGAACTTCAATAACAACTCATCGGGAATGGACCAGCTAAAAACATCAAAATTTTCCTTGATTCTCACCTCATTCGTGCCCTTGGGCAGTACACTGTGACACATTTGGATTCCCCATCGGAGAGCAACCTATACAGTTGACTTGCCCAATTTCCCTGCAACCATATTAAGAACTGGATGTTTAAGGACATCTCTCTTGAGCCATGTTGTTCCTGGGGAACCCAACGGTGAATACCCCTATGAAAGACCATTGAAAGAAAATTTCACAATTAAGGATAAAATAACAAACAAACTTAAGAACTCAAAAGTCTTGTTAAAGCTTGTATACACATAGATAGGTGCACTCCCTTCGATTTACAGAATGCACATATCTGTGTCTGGTGCCATGCAGGGTGGCATTCAACCTGATTGACGGTAAGAGGCACGCGTGCTACTTCTAACAAATCCCCCAACTTCTATGATGAAAAATTGCTCACACCAATAGCACGAACCTTGCCAGAATCATACAGTTCCTCCATTGCTTTCCATGTACTCGGTGTATCATGTAGGGTGAAGTTTTCAGAATTAAAGCCAACATAACCTTTTTCATGGAAACTAGCCAATGGATCTACAAGAATTTCAGCAACCCAGTTGGTTACAATGAAAGTAAATTCTGTGTATAAGTCGGATGAACGTCCGAATCTGTGGTTGGAAACTCCATGAGCCAACAATTGCTTCACTTTCATAATGCCATCTCTTACTTACACCACAACAGCAACAACTCTGTTATTCCTCATAATGCCACCTCTTTCTCACAAATAGCAGCAGCTACCATTTCCCTCCTCATTTTTTTTACATGGCTGCTCACAGTAACATCGATTGTGAGCTATACTAGAAAGCACACAGCTGCTGCCCTACATACACAACTATTGTCCCCACTTCTATTGCCATTTTGCTTGCCACCTTGCAACCATCAACCTGCCATCAATGCATTAAGCCAAAGAAATAGTAGTTGCTAATCCCATTCCATTGCTACTTCTAACTATACTGTTAATTCTTCTTTGCCACTTGCCACTTGCCACGTCACTATCCCATTTATTTCCCATTCATTATGCCATTACATGCCCACAACAACTTCATTTGCCCATTTACTACTTATAAAACCTCAGCATCAAGAAGACATCAAGACGCCGGATAAGTTTCAAGTAAATAATTCTTTCACATTTACTACTTATATATGGGAATTGAGAATGTCAAGGACCTATCAAGCTGGCTACCATGATCCTTCAGCACCCTTACTTGGATTTTGGAAAGCAGAGAAACTCCAGAAAGTTTTCAAGGCGTAAGGTGGATAGATAGTCTCTCCTTCTTCATTGATATTTACTATTGCAATTTTCAATCAGTCTGTTAGATTAACCAAGGTGACCTTTACAAGGATTCTACAAAACAAAATACCAAATTCAGTTCAATTATTTCTAACCAAATAAGGATCTACAAAGATCAATAAACCATTATAAAGATTAGATCCATTACAAAACATGACATAGAGTGAACATTTTGTGTGCACATGCCTATGATCAACACTATATACATTCTACTTACAGAAGTGTGTATTTATGAGAATATTTATCCATGAGTTGCAAGTTATGACGCTTGGTAAGATCGAATAGTCCAAATTTAATGGGACACATGGACCCACCTGAGCAATCTTTACTATATAACAAATGGACCCAATAAAAAATAAACACACCCAACTCAATCCCTTTTTCTCTAACACCACACAAATATATGTAGGTTATACAAAAAATAAAATTATGAGTGCTAATAAATTCTTAGATGACATGTAAAGTTACCATTTATTAGAGAGAGATTATTAGTCATCAAATGAATTAGTTTATTCATCATCATCAAAGCCATAACACAAGTTTATAGTCAAAATAGGGTCTCTGTTGAGAGTTTGAAAACAACATTTAAACAGATTTCATAATCAAAATAGGGTCTCTATTGACAGTTAGAAAATTGTATCATCATCATAAGCACTATTAATAACACGAGTTCATCTCCTCATTTGTTCATAAGTGGCACGTAATTCTAGGATTTAAGCAATTATTTCTAGATATCTAGTATAGAGGGATTATATTTCCTTTATTTTCTAATTAAATTGAGCTAAACTATTCTAAAGAGTATCTCTCAAACATAAGGAAGACTGTATAGAGATGTTGGCTTATCAGTTTTGTGGTTGCCCATGTGTCTGACACTTCATGTCAATATCAATTTCACATAACCGACACATGGACACATGGATCCATGTCTTTAGATGTCCCCTCCAAATATCTCAAATAAGCAACCAATGCATTCAACACAATATCCGTCCCACCTCCTATTACATCTCCTTTTTTTGATACAAAAATGGAGTTTTCCAATCTCTTCCTCTATGTCTGCTTAGAATTCAAATCAATTTGGTTTCACTCACCCAAATTTTACTCTCTCGAATGTTCACATGTATGATATATGAAACATAGTTTGGACTAGTTTTTCATAGTTCAATAAATGTATGATACAAATAAGTAGATATATGCAACCAATATTCATTATTATATGGAAATCACATCCTTTAGATCTTGAAGACCTGAAAGTTCCAATTTCTCCCCACACACCACTAATGCATTTAATGTGGAGAGCAAATATGATAGATAAATTGATGCATGAATACATGATGAAAAAAAATGAAACTTTAATGCACACTATCCAAAAAATATTAATATAGAAACTATCATGCTTCCATGAATCATACAAGACAGGTAGATATATGTGACCAATGTTAATAGGTATGATTCAGAAAATATTATATTTCAAGAATCGCGAAAAATTGAAAATCACATACCACCTTAAAGAATCTCAACGTGCACCACTTTGGCAGCTCTTTGGATCTACTTACTTGGTAAATCCTATGTGAATAAGATGAGAAATAATAACAAATCAAAGCAAAGCCCCAAAGTACACATTCCTCATATATGCTTCGCCCATCGGTAACTATTTCAAGGTGAGTTTGTTTCTGTTTAAGAGTGGTAATTTTAGTAAAAAATGATGTTGTTGGTAATTTTGGTTTTATTTTCGTGGATTTTCATTGTCCCAAACCTTTTTTTTTCTTTTTTGGGTAACCATGACTTGAACCCACCACCTTGCATTGCAATATTTCAACCAAACTTATAGACATCCAAAACAACAAAGATAGATAGTATTTACATCTCAAAATATATACATAACCAACATAATCTAGTATCCCTTCTGTAATGCAATGAGCTTCTAGAAGTTGTATATGCAATAATTTCCAATGGCAGATGACTCTTTTCTATACAAATGCAAACTATTTCAGAAAAATGTATGAATCATCCAATGTCTGCTCATATCGTACCCAAACTAATCTCACAATGACTTTTAATTGCCATGGTTGGAACTTGGCATACACTCAAAAGAGGAATGTCACCCATGCCAAATTCTGTGGCAGCAGCATTCATAAAAGATTAGATCGCTAAAGATCCTAAGGATACACACCAAAAAAATCTCAATGACCACCAAATGGGAAAGAAAGATGTTATTGGCACCCCAACTTTTGCTTATTACACCCAAATTTCTTAAATTATTTAAGGTATTGGCCAAATTTTCAACAGAGCTATATGTATGAGAAGCTCTTCTTGAGAGTGTTGTATATGCTGTTTTTTTTTATATTACACATTCTCCTCTGTTTTTTTTTTGTTTTGTTTTTGTTTTTTTTTTTTTCAATCTAAAGTCATAAAATTGAAAGGCCAAAGAACAACATTATAACATATAACAATGCAAAATGAACCCAAAAACAAAAGAAGGGAAGAATCATTCCAAAATACACACAAAAAGGATAAAAATAAAAAATAAGTTTTGTATTCAGAACATCTGAAAAGGTACAAAACATTAATCCAAATAAGAATCATATAATGCTACAGAGAAAGAAAGACGAAATTAGAGTCTAACAAACCTAGAACATATAATGAACAAATCAGAAAATAAGATTTCAAAGCAAATCTTGAACTAAAACCTTGAGTTGCAGAGAGCTTAAGCTTGAATTGAATAGAAATTTTGAACTAAAGAATTGGTAAATGGATGAGAAACTAATCCCATTTTCTTCTAAAATTTTCTAAATAAATAATTTCAAAGAGATGTAGAGTGGTTTTTAGGACTTTTTTTGGGTTTTTGAGAGAGATGGACTTACAAATGAGATCTAGAGTGGTTTGATCAGTGGCACCGATGAATGAGCTTCAATTCTGTGGGTTTTTGACTTGAGCTCTAATTTCTTCTTCGATTTGAGCTCTGAGATATTAAGAATCCATCGATGAAGTGACAAGAGCTCGTTCGGTGCTCTCGATCGATCCGAAATAGGAGATTGAGGGCCGTGATTGAGAGTGAGAGATCATTTGGTGCTCTGGATTGCTTGGCGTTCATGAATGTTTGTTTGATCAAACCAAATCAAAAGGAAAAAATCTGTAAGACGTTTTGGTTTGATCGAACCAAATCAAGAGGGAAAGTCTGTGAGTGAAAGTGATCTTCTTTGCAACTTTTTTCGAATGTACCGAATGTCTGGTTTTCCTCTAAAATAGGCAAACAGCTGAGAAGGAAAGTCTGTTAAGACGTTAAGGTTTTTTGTTGTTAAAAAAATTTTGGGTGGTTCGTTGGGCTGAGGCTGTCGAAATTTTTTGTTGGGCTTAAATGTGGGTCTTGGGCCGGCAGAAATAAACGTTGGCCTTGGGCCGTCGAGTTTAACATTTTTTTAGTAGCGAATTTTAACTTTTTTGAGGTAGTGTTTCTCCTCCCCCCCCCCCCCCCAATAGTGGGAGTGGATCCTGTGTGGCCCGATTTTCCTATAACTCTCTTAGCTCTTTTTTTTTTTTGTACACTCTATGCTTCCTTAGAAGTGTAGATCTTATGTTTCACGGTACACAAGGACAAAAATTTATACTTTTGTACCAGGTCAGAGAACATACAAAAAGAGTGTTTTATTATCATGATTCTATAAATATAATATAAAGAGTCGTGATAAATGCAGGTGGTCTCGGTATGGGATTGTGTACGTGGTTGACATGGCAAGAGCACAAAACCATAGATCATTTTCATCGGGATACATAAGAAAAAGATATGTAGTTCTGTGCCCTTGCCACATCAGTCGTGTAACCAACAACACAAAAAAAACTACGTGCATTTTATCATTATTCTAATATAAAACATATAAAAGCATATGTGTCTCAATACATGATCATAGAATAGTTTGTTGTTAGGTAGATACTCGAGAATCTGTTCTCACAAAATAATCAGTAATAAATGATTCAAAATAAGTAAAATCAGAGATTGATCGAGGCTTGTGTTGAACACAATGTCTTTAAGATATTTTTGTTCCCGTAATTTGGTGCCCATGGATCTATGAACAATCGTCTCCTAGGATACAACGATCACATGTACAAAGACAACACTTCAATGTTAAGTTTGTACTCTTAAGGAATGTAGACGAGAAATTCAAAATGTAAGTAAAATAATAGAGAAGAGAAAATCAAATGAATAAGAACCAAGGTCGAAATAACCTATTTATAGAAAAAGAAGAGACACAGTGTCTCTTGTAAAAGAGAAGTTTTCTAATAGACATGGTGTCTCTTGGAAACGGTAAGATATCTCTTAAGAGACAATCCACAACTCAAACCCAAGAGGGGTGTATTTTAGAAGACAATCTTTCTGGACGAACAAACATAATGAAAAACGCAATAGAAATTAAAGGGTGCGCCCTTTCAAAAAGAAGATTCGGATGTAAAGCCAAATTATTGAAATTTGCATCCCCTTGCATGAAGATTCGGATGTGAAGTCAAATTGTCAAAATTTGCACCCTCCTGCGTGCACATTGTGTGTAGGCATTAAGGATTTTTTGGACTAATAATTTAAATCTTTCTTGATCCCATGGGCCTCTTGCACGTGCGTGGACTTACTCAAGTCTCTCTCTCATATTCATTAAGTGATATGAGAGTTCTATATAAGAACTAGACAAATTTTTTATTCCTATCCAATGTGGAACTAAAGAGTTTCAATAACAAACTCAATAGTTCTACAAACTACATACTAACAAACCATGATTAGTATGGGTTTTTTGAAGTTGATTTCTTATTTACTCGAAAGAGATTTATGAAAACTTAATAAATGAAATTATTCTCTTCAAAGAAAAAAAAATTTCAAGTGATCCAGCCTCAAACAAAGTGTGAGTCTTACTTAAATCATAGTTCAAAGTGACCTACTTGGTCACAAAAATCTATAAAATTTTACAGATTTTTCCAATATAGTGGGAATGGTTGGCATTGGGAATACTACACTTGCTCAATTAGTCTACAACCATGAGTCCTTAAATAAGTATTTTGATCCAAGAATTTGGATTTGTGTGTCTAATGACTTTGATGTCAAACAACTTTTAAGGGAAATCGTACAATCTGTTACCAGAGAAAAATGTGATCTATCAAGAAAAGATTAGTGGGAAGAAACTTTTAGTGGTGTTAGATGATGTATGGAATGAGGATGGGGATACGTGGGATAAATTCAAAAATTCGTTCGGAGGGAGTGGTAGAGGAAGTAAAATACGTGTAACCACATGCAATGATAAAGTTGCATCGATTGTGGGATAGCCACTTCATGTGCACTCTTTGAAAGAATTCCTTGAAGAGGAATGTTGGTTACTATTCAAGCACCGAGCGTTTGCAATTGTAGGACTAATAGAGACTCCATGACTGGCAGAAATTGGGAAGGATATTGTGAAGAAATGTGGAAGTGTGCCTCTTGCCGCAAAGACACTTAGAGGCATGATGTGCTCTAGAAAAAAGGAACAATAAGAAATTTTTAATCTACCTAAAAACGAAAATAAAATCATAAGTGTGCTAAGTAAAGTTGAGTTATGATCATCTATCATCACATTTGAAATAGTGTTTTTCATATTGTTTTCTATGTTTCCCAAGGATTACAGAATCAACAAAAGGAAGTTAATCCAATTTTCGATGACAGAGGGATTCCTTGTAAAAGGAAGTGAATTGATGGAAAGATGTCGGCAATGAGTATTTTTACATATTGATGTGGAAAAATATAAGAGTATAAAACTATATACTAGTGCAAGATGCATGATCTGGTACACGATAAGTCATGTGGTTTGACTGTTCAATTATGGAGGATAATAGGGTAGAAAATGTTTTGGAAGTTCATCGCTTGTCATGGTATGTAATAAAAATTCCACAAGGCTTTCATAGTGATAAGTAACTGCACATATTCATTTTATCATATGGATCAAGATATTCTGGCCATGGTTCTGATTGTTCATTCTTGAAATTCAAGTACTTACTGGTTTTAGATTTACGTCATGCTTCGATTAAAGAATTTCCTGATTCACTCGACAAGTTGAAACTCTAAGATTCCTTGATCTCTCAGAGACTGAAATTAAAGTATTGCCTAACTCTATTACTCGCCTTTACAATTTGCAGACCATTAGACTTGTCGATTGTAAGAAGTTTCGACAACTTTCCAAATACATGAGGAAATTGATTAGCTTGAGAGACCTTGAACTCAACAGTAATTATGTAACAATGTCTTGGAGGCCAATGCCAAGAAACATTGGGCAACTAAGTTCCCTCCAGACATTGCCAATTTTTAAGGTTGGAAAACAGAACAGTGGATGTGGTATTAGTGAATTGTAATGCCTAATAAACCTTGGAGGAGAGTTAAAAATTGAAGGGTTAGAGAATGTCGGAGATGAAATAGATGCAAAGAAGGCAAGTTTGATAGGGAAACCTAATATTTTCTGTTTGGTGTTACTTTGGAAATACCTTGAAGACAACTTGCTAAGTAACACTCATGCTGGAGATGTGCTGGAAAGCTTCCAAACTCACTCAAATTTGCAAAGCTTGCATATTTGTGATTTTATGGGTGTGAATTTTCCTTCATGGATGATGAATACAGCTTCCATACCCCATAGACAAAGAACCCATAGATATGCTAGCTAATTTTATGGCAGCAGTAATAAGAGAGAATTCTCCTTGAGCAAAATGGTTAGTTTAGAAGAATGGGTGGAACCTGTACTGTTTTCGACGACAACTAGTTCTTCATTCCTTTGTCTTGAAAAATTGTTTGTCCAAGACTGTCCTAAGTTGAGAACCGCACCAACTATGTTTCCTTCTATTAAGGAATTGGAATATTATAATAGCAATGGCATTGCACTAGGGTCAATGATGTGCAAACTAACCTCTCTCATCTCACTGCATATAAGAAATATTCCAAACATTACATTCTTGCCATTGCAAAATAGTAAACTGATCCAGTCTTTATTGATTTATCGTTGCATCGACTTGCAAGCTCTTCCAAATGAGGAACCACTAGTTCTCCCTTCTTTGGTTGATCTGACCATATACTCTTGCCATTGTTTGAAATTTGTGCTCGATATACGGAGCTTAACTTCTTTTTGAACATTGACGATTGCGGATTGTGCAAAACTCAAGTCTTTATCGGAGGGGTTACAATTCCTTGACACTCTCGAAGATTTAAAAATTGGAAGTTTTGTAGAGGAGTTGGATTTTTTCCCTGTAGAGGGCATCCAACACCTTGTCTCCCTTTGAAAGTTACACATTCAAGGTTGGCTTAAGCTCGAGTCACTGCCAGAGCAACTTCAACACCTAAGCACACTTCAAGATCTAACCATAAAAAGCTTTGACGGTCTTGTTGCATTACTAGAATGTTTGGGGAATTTATCATAATTTGAATATATGAGAATTTACAATTGTAAGAGTCTCATGTATTTACCAGAATGGATGTGAGGCCTTACTGTACTACGATAGTTGGAAATTAAAAGTTGTCCTCTTTTGGAGAAAATATGCACTAAGGAAAGAGTAGATGAACTGTATAACTCACACTTATGATCGTATCATTTGGGATAATTGCAATTCTTTTTAATCCAAGATTGAGAGTGGAAACGCTGAGAAAATGGCAGTTGATTCACCGAATCTAAGGAAAACTTAGGATATGACATCTAAAATGGCGTCGATTCTATTGATTACGGAAGCTCCTAAGCTTTGGCCATTTCATCAGAACGACAAATCAAATCGTCTATAGCTAGATAGAATAACCTTATTTGATTAAAACCATTGGTGGAACAAGTGGGAAGCAGCGATGGGCTTCAGACCAAGGTGGAAGAATTTGTGGCTCGGCCAAACATGAGTCTCCATGTGCCAAATTAGATGACGCAACTGTTGGATTAATGTGGGATTTATCCTAATGTTAGAATGGAAGTGGAAGTAAAAGTAAAAGTAAAAGTTAAAAGTAAAAAAATGAAAGTAAGAGTTACGTGTTTTGTTTATAAGTTTTGTAAAATTCTAGTTACACGTCGGATAGAAACAACTAAAGAGTGTAACTCTTATATAGAATCTCTCACATAGTGTAGTAACTGTGAAAGAGATATGGATAAAGCCCACATGCACATGAGAGCACATGGGTTTTAAAAGGGATTTGTCAAAAAACCTTAGTGCTTGTGTGCACATGCGATGCGCCCGTAAGGGTGCAAATCTTCGGATTTAAACCTTACGTGGGTAGGCGTGAAAGACCCCACTTTTGCTAAAATTTTATTGGACCAAGTTGAACTCAACGAGTTACAACTCTTGACTGTTCTAAGAGACACAAGTGGTGTCACAACTCTACAGATATGTGTGTCTGTTCGAACAGTCACAACCCAACTACCTTTTTAATAGTTTTGGTGACAACTCTATAGACATGTGTGTCTGTTCGAACTGTCACAACCCAAACACCTTTTTAACAGTTTTGGTGAATCTTCCAACTTTATAGACATGTGTGTTTGTTTAAATAATCACAATCCAAGCACACTTTTCAACAATCTTGGTGACTGTCCAGAGAGACACTTCTAATTCTATAAATTCTCATTTGTTCCCTCTTTTACATCATTCAATTTTCGAGTTCTTATTTGCATAGTGCCCTTTTATTTTCAAGAGATATTTTCGTGTGTCCTTGCGAGTACAATCCATAAAACAAGTTCAATTGTACGTGTATACTAGGAGTGTTGCCTTGTACCTTGGGACACAAACGTCCAAAAACTATTAACACATCACAGGGACGAAATCTGAAGGTTCTAAGAAAGGGATGTATGATACTATATAAACTACTAATGTTAGTGAGAAGGGGAAAGAGGTGATTCAATGGGAGTCTATTCATTAGAAAGGGAATTCCAACACCATGAAAAAAAAATTAGAATAAAGGGCAAAGATCTGGAGAACAGATTGGAAGTAGCGTTGCAAATTTAACCGATAAAAATAACTAATGCTTTCCATGCCTTGGGTGCAAATTAGGGGGATGTAGAAGAACTTGAAGATAATATTCAAGAGAGTGAGGAGTCTTTGAACTCTAATCAGGACCCACAATCAGGGGAGAGATAGATTAAGAATCCTAGTCCACAATCTTAGAAAAATAAGAAGAAAGGGGGGGGGGGGATAAAAAGAATAAGGAGAAGGTTGATGAAGTTATGATGAGGTGTACTAGGTCTCGAGTGACTACCCTTGGGGACGAGGAAAACCTTCAACCTAGTTATTGTGTCAGTCTTAGCTTGGAATGTGGGGGGAATAAACGACCGAAGGAAGAAACAAGCTATTCAAGACTTGCTAAGAAGGGAAAAGGTGGAGTTATTGGGATTCTACGAGACTAAGGTTGAGTTGGCGCTAGCACCAAAAGATCATAAGAAAATGTGTAAGTTTTGGATTTTTTTAAATAATTATCAATCCCATCCATATGGCCATATTCAGGTGGGATGGAATCCTTTAAAATTTAAAGTTGATAAACTGTTTGAATCTAGACAAATGATACATTGTCAGGTTCAACAAGTTAGAGATGGCTTCATTTTCAAATTTGTTGTAGTTCATGCTAATAATTCAAAACAAACCAGAAGAGAAACTTGGGATGATATGAAGCAGTGGTCTTCAAATCAGTCGTGGATAGTGATGGGTGACTTTAACATGGTTTGTTTTCAAGATGAAAAAAGTTGAGGAAGACTAACATCATGTAGAGTTGTGAGTGGATTCAACAATTGTATTGATGTTGCTGGCCTTCAAGATTTGAAGATTGTTGATAATTGGTTTTCTTGGACCAATAAATCAATGGATGGGCGATAGATTGCTAATAGGTCGTATAAAGCATTAATAAATCTAGATTGTCTTTCTAAATTTTCGTTTATGAATCTATGTTATCTATATGAGGGAGTTTCGAATCATGCACCTATTTAATTCACGTTTCCATATGGATATAGTGGGCATTCAATTTTATTTTAATTCTTTAACTTGTGGATTGGTCAACCAGTCAAGGAATTGGTAGAGGAAGCATGGAGAATTCTAGTAAATGGGAATTTGATGTACAAAATTACAAACAAGTTGAGAGTTGTTAAGAATGCGTTGCGAACATGGAATATGGATGTTTTTGGGTGGATTAATTAATGACGAGAAGGAAGCCGCCAAATTTTAGTTGAATGAAGTCCAAAGGGAACATAAAAATAATCAGACGGATGAATCCTTGGTTGTTAAGGAAAATAAGGCATTGAAGAAGTATAATGAAGAAATTGAAGCTGGGGAGAAATTTTATAGACAGAAGTTTAGGGAGCAATGGTTGAAGGAAGGAGACAGGAATACCAAATTTTTTTATAGTACCACGGTCTCTAATGCTAAACTTAGTGCCATCACAGAACTTGAAAAATCATATGGAACTATCCATCTAGATGAAAATAATATGAGAGAATGGGCAGTAGAATACTTTCAAAGTACCTACAAAGTACCTATATGGAACTATCCATCTAGATGAAAATAATTTTTTCAGATGACACATTTTTTTCTCTTTGAATGAGATACAATCGGTTCAATTTTTTGGGGATGTCCTAACAAACTTTGGTTTGCTTTCTAGGTTGTTTGTTAATGAAGGCAAAAGTCAATTATTTTTCAGTAACAAGTATATCCATAAATAGTCTATTTTAGATACTTTGGGTTTTAAGGAAGGGTCTTTTCCAATCATGTATTAGGGATTGCCTTTGTTCTCTTGTAACGCCATGAAATTGATTACGTATATCAAGGAATTAAATCAACTATATTGACATGTTTTCCTATTAAATTTTAAAATTAAAATTATTAAAATAAATCGTGATATTAAGAATCTAAAATAAATATTTCTAGGAGAATTTGTTAAAGAAAATGTATAATTCGGAGAACCTTATAATGATTATTATCAAAGAATTAGAACATTTAGTCGAAATAAATAAAACTCAAAATTTTATAAGAAGCTCTTTTGATCATGGTTGTAATGATATGAAATTTATTATGTATATCGAGGAATTAAGTTAACCATATTGACATGTTTTCCTATTAAATTTTAAAATTAAAAATATTATCAATTTAAAATAACAATTTCTAGAAAGAGAATTTATTAAATAAAATGTACAATTTGGAGAACCTTATCATGATTATTATCAAATAATTAAAATATTTAGTTAAAGTAGATAAAACTTAAAATTTTATTGGAAGCTCTTTTGGTCAAACGAATGTTATCGTTGAATTCAAAAGCATCGAAAAACATAGTTTAGACTGTCAGCATGTTTAAATCCGAGTTCAATATGAAAAGTTATGAAAATATTAATTTTATCAAGAAAATTTAGGGCGTAAGAGGGGTATTTTGGTTAATAGAGAAAAATCGATGAAGAATTTTGAAAATCTGATATATATAATTCGAATTGGTTTAATGTAACACACATAACGCATAAAAGAAAAATATATGGAAAAAATAATAATATTTAATTATTTTTATATTATTAAAATATTAAAATAAATTATTTTATTAAAATTAGATTTAATTATAATTATTAATATAAAAAGGTTAGATTTGAAATTATTGAAATGTTAAAGGGGTATAATGTAATTAAAATAAATATAATATTATATTATATTATAAGTTAAAATGTGTTAGAAGATGTGATACACAATTGTATTCATTTATGTATTAAAATATAAAATATTATATTACTATAAAGTTAAAAAAAATAAATTGATGTTCATTATACTAGTGAGATTGAAATTGAAATAGAAATAGAGACAAGTGCGTTCGAAAGTGAGTTAGCGCACAATGTATTCAATTGAGATTTAAACTCGTTTAGGATGTGAATTAAAATTTGACACTAAAGAAGAAAATATCTACGACTTTGAGATCTATTTAGTTATCGGATTATTTAGTCGAATTGTTGAGGAAATTAGCTAGAAAAGTCATTTTAACGTCATAGGAACGTGTAAAACCCAGTTACAAAGGTAGGAAACTTATAATTTCAAATTTATAAAATAATTTTCAATGAAATTTGTTTTATTTCAAATTTTATAGTTAGTTTCAAATTTATTATGATTTACATTCAAAATTCATGTATCGAATTGTAAAATAATTCATTTTATATTCTTTTTTTTATATTTAAATTTCGGGAAATAAAAAAAATGAATTTAAGTGAGTGTAACCAGAAAATCAATTTGTTTAACAAATTAATTTTCATAGAGTATTTATTTTAAAAATTGTTTAGACATCTTGTTTTGAAAATGTATTTTCTTTGGATAATTATCTATAAAAAAAATGAAATGTTTAAGTTTTAATTTGAAATCGAGAATAAAAGTCTCGATTGTTTATAATCGAGAATGAGATTCTCGGCTGTATATGCTTGTGTTGAGAAATTTACAGGTTTAGAGTGCTTTTGAGCATTATGTAATAGAGCATATGAGACAATTAGGACGATAATCGCGGGATGATGTACCTGTATGTTTACTACTTTATGATTTACTGATTTCGATATATTATTACATATTTATAATGCTAGAATACTTGGGAATATCGTTACACTTACAAATTTGTTTTAATTTATTTCAAATGAATTTTAAAAAAATATACCTATTATTTTTGTTATCTATTAAAGGGGTAATGAATACCCATAAGATTAATCAGTAGCTCTTTCCGGAAGCAATCAATTAATTGAAAATAATAGGAGTTTGATATTCTCTCTAGTAGTATGGGATACTACTTGAGAATATATTTATTTGTACTATTCGAGAAATTCTTATATTATATTTATTGAAAAATAATAAATTGTATTGTAAAGATGTCTTGTAGATGACTAGATTGATTGAGAGCACATGTATATCACAGAAGTACGATGAAGTTGGCTTGTCAAATGATCGTTTACAATCTATAGTAATCAAATGATTGATTTCCATTAGGAATCAACGACCAACTTGAGTCGAAAACACGATTAACAAAGTATGATAAAGTGCCAGATCGATAATAGAATCAGGAACTAACGGCGAGTTCTACATTGGTTAAGTACTAGAGCATCAATATACAGATCGATACTTTTGTAATGGTTATGTACCTCGTCATTCTTATGACATACACCACCAGGATTGATATTCTTATGACATGTTTATGTTTCTTTTGTTTTATTATGAGATGAAGATATTTTGTTACTATTTTATTAAAGATTAGTTTGTTTCGAGTATTATTTGTTTTGTTTATTTATTTAAAAACATGTATTATTTATAATAGATTGACTTGTTTATCCATTCATATTAGGACTATTAATTTGAAATGTGAATTTACCATTAAGTAACTTCTTTGTTACTCACCGTACCAACAAAACATTACAAATGTCTCAGCTACTGAGATGTTTATTCCTAATGAAAAACATTATATAGAAAGATCACAAGATCAGGATGATGAACATTATTTTTGTTATATGTGAACTAATATTTGAGTTTAACGGAATTATTTTGTATAGTTTTGGACTTCCTTGTATATATTAGCATCATATGTGTTGTGTATTTTTGTATGTATATGTCCAGAGAGCGAGTGTTATGTTTATGACGTGGACAACTGTTAATCAATACGAGATGTGTAATTTATCTATGTACACTTTTGGATTGTAATTATAGTATATTTTTTTTAAAGTGATGTATATTCGTTATGATATGGTGGTTGGAATGTAGTGGATATATAAATTTTGATTATACATGTATATTTCTACAAGTGAAAATTTTTCATAAGTCTAATTTTTAGAGGAAATTCTGTTGAAATTATTTGGAAGGAATTCATATCGTATTTAAGCTTTGAAAATCTTCATTTGAATTTTTTCAATTATTTTTCGCTCCACCCTCGAGATTTTGAGAAATCTAGATCTTAAAACGAGGGCGTGACATCTCTACTCATTTAACACATTCAATGTGTCAACAATTAATTGACAAAATTCATAAAAGTGTAGATGGTTGGAAATTCCATTTTCTTTCCTTTGTTGACCGTTTAGAACTTTTTAAATCTGCGCTTTCAAGTTTCCAAATTTATTGATCGGCTTCTTTTAGCATTCCCTTTAGTGTGCTAAAGAAAATTGAAAACTTGCTAAACAATTTTTTTGTGGAGGAGTCCATCTCTTGAGTGTTCCATATAGTTTATGAAATGGTCCACTCCTATTGATTGTGGAGGTCTTTTTATTCGTCGCCTTAGGAAAAGTAGCAAAGTGGGGATGATGAAACTTTTTTGGCCTCTCATTGAGAACAATAGTATGTGGTCAGCT
Source organism: Akebia trifoliata (assembly GCF_017979445.1). Taxonomy (NCBI): domain Eukaryota; kingdom Viridiplantae; phylum Streptophyta; class Magnoliopsida; order Ranunculales; family Lardizabalaceae; genus Akebia; species Akebia trifoliata. Next base: position 30,585,822 of record NC_141385.1, on the reverse strand, counting down.
TGGATGAGGCAGAGATATGTGAGAAAAATGGATATTTGGGCTTGTCATGCTGCTCAGAATGCATCCTGGGCATGGAGAAACATATTGAAAGCAAGAGCTAGTGTGGTGGATAATTTACATATGCTGGTGGGGGATGGTCAAACCACGTGTATGTGGAGAGACCCATGGATTGAGGGATGTTCTTTAATTCCCAGATTTGGGACGAGGGTAGTTCATCAGTTTGATAGTACGGTGGAAGCAACAATTAGCCAATTTGTGGAAAATGGAATGTGGAGACTACCTATGCCGCACAATGATAGAATGCAAGAGGTAAGTGATCCAGTATCATCACAATCTATAGCTAAAATTCTTATGGAAGACAAATGTATTTGGAGGAGAAATTCCAACGGCAAGTTCTCATATAAAAGTGCTTATAGTATCCTTAATGAGAATAAGGGGAAAGTAGAGCAGAGAAGAGTGGTTTGGCATGGAAGAAGAATTCCGTGGTATTCTTTTATAACGTGGCTGGCAATTCAGAAAAAGCTCTCTATAGTTGAAAACTTAAACAAAAGGGGATTTCGACTTGTATCTTGGTGTTGTCTTTGTCGTGAGGCATTGAAACAAACGATCATATCTTTTTTCAATGTGACTACAGCAAATGGATATGGCATAATATTCTGAGATGATTTGGGATCATCAAGCAGGGTTTTAGTTCGATTTTGGATGAAGCTTTATTGATCAAGAGTGTTCGTTTTCGAATATAGTGATTTTGGATATAATTTGTTTAGCATTTTGTACTCATATTTATCATGTCTGGAGAGAGCGTAATACAAGATTATTTGAAGGGGTAGACCAGACGAATAGAATAATTTTTTAGTTGATTGCGGTTGATGTAAAAAATGTGTTTGATGGTGTGGAGTTGAAGTTTAATCCCAATACAAGTTCTTTCTTACATAGATGGGATTGTATAGGGAAACATATTCCAAAGAAAATGAAATATCTTTTTTGGAAATACCCCGACGAAGGTATATTGAAGATCAACACAGATGGATCTCTCTCAGAGATTGGAGGTGGCTTAGGTTTTGTGGGAAAAAACCATATGGGCGGTCTACAATTTGCTGCTTCGGCTGGTTGTGAAGATGATGATATAATATTCATAGAGCTTAAAGCTATGAAGGAAGCCATGGGGTATGCAAAATTAAAAGAATTTAATCAAGTCCTAATTTCATCTGATTCTTTATATGCCATAAAATTTGTTAAGGGTGAAATTGATGTCTCTTGGAAGAAGTAGAGACAATTAGACGGTTAGGCAACTCCTTTGCCATTTGTAACTTTGAGTATTTCTGGAGAGAGACTAATAGAGAAGCAGATTTTTGGCTCGTTTAGGAGGTTGGGAGAAAAAAAAATTTGTAATTGAGGATGAAGATGTCGTGCCTCAAGAGTTCATGAGAATCATTCTAGACGATTTAACTTGTAATTATATCCGCGAATGATTAATAAAAAGGGAGGATTCCAGCTTACGGATCAAAAAAAAAAAAAGGTTACATATACCTTGACACAATATAACATATTGATTCTCTAACAGTTCCAAGGATGAAAAGTTCATGCTAAAAAACTAATCAAGGTTCTACTGAGGCAGTGGCATTGGAACGTGAAACTTTAGCAAATCGACCTCTGATCCTTGGCCTTATTTGGGCATACGCCTTCTTGGATGGGTATCGGATTTTTTTCTCAAACGTCCTTCTTTTCTTCTTCTCTATGTACCTCAATACCTTTGCTTCTCTTTCTGCTGCAGCATTGTTTCCCATGTAATTAACATGATTTCCAACATCCATCAACATGCTCTTAGAAAATGGCAGCTGCACGAGAAATTCACAAATTCATCAAATGTTTACAAAAACTAAAACCTCTAATCTAGAGAGAAAGATGGATACTTATTTTTGTTTTGCTCATAAGAGAGTTTTTTTTGGATGAAAAGTTTTCATTAAAATTATTAGCCCATATAGTTTTAAACTTCTCAAATCGATTCAACTCAGATTGGATTTTCAAGGTGCCTCGAAAATCGTCTTATTGACTCATCAACTCAGTCAGTCAGCTCAAAATTTTACCGAGTCATTTCTACTGAGTTATGGAACTATATTTGATAATTTTAGAGAATGAAGATACATAGGATTGTTTATTTTAAAATATTAAAGTTATGGAAATTTGGGCTGAGCACAGACTAGCCCGAGTTAGGTAGTGAGTTGGGCTTGTTGAACATGCCTAATTATTTTTAAAGAGATTCTATTAACACAACAATTTTTTTACTTATAAAACACCAATCTGCATGTGCATAAGGATTAGACTTCACAATTTTATTGGTGTGTTATAGGAAAATTGGGTGTGCTAATAGAACCGCTTTATTAATTAGCAAAGAAATTTTATATCTTAAAAAAGAAATAAAATTAATATAAATAAAAAAATTTATTTTTCAAAACATAATATAATTATATATAAAATTAAAAAAAAAAAAAAAACACACTTTAAAAACTATATGATTAATATAAAAATATTCATATTTCCTCAGGTTCGGATTGTGGAAGTTTTCCAAGTATCCATCTACAAAGAATCTCTTAAGGAAATATTCCACTCTCTCACCCATTTGTTTGATAGAGAGCCTCAAATCACTAGCAGCCCCAGCCTGATCAATTATTTCTAACCATTCGATTCGGATACTTTCTACCCAATAAATAAATAAATAAAATTGATATATATATATATAACATAACATCATTATTAATGGAGGTTAAGTAGGCTTTCCTGATACTCCATGGATATATATATAGAGAACATAACATCATTATTAATGGAGGTTAAGTAGGCTTTCCTGATACTCCATGGATGTTGGTTTGACCATGGGCTTCTCAATAGTTGTTGATCCTATGAGCATTTGGAGTTCATCATCATTCCCAAACAAGTGATTAAGGTTATAGTTTTGAATGTTAAGCGACATCCATATATCATGACTAACATCATTGAAGAGTTGGTGAGGAACAAAAGCTAATGGGAAATGTGTAGCATCGATACTACTATAAACCCAGGAAGAACAGTTGGAAGACGGCAGAGGGAATGCCATAGTCATGTATGTGGTAGGAAGGCAAGCAGAAGAAGAGTACTGTTTTAAATACTGAGAGATGGCGGACGGGCGGAGGAATATTTGCTTTACTTGAAAATTAAAGGCATGGGAAACCTTTTTACTATCTATGCTATACAAGGATTTCATGACATCATTCTGTGTTTGTGCACCACGTATTCAATCACTTAGGAAAAATGTTATTCCTAGGGATCATTTTGTCTTGTCTAGAGATTAGAGTTGCCCTTTGGATTAATTCTTGGATGAAAGGAATCCCTATAATCATTACTAATTTCTAGGAATACATTTTCTTCTTTCCTCTCATATTTGCCCTTTTTCATTGTATATTACCATTTCATGAGCTTAGTATGACCAAATTTCTATTATATATATATATATATATATGGGAGGGGTTCGGCAGCCCTAAGGTTTGCCAAGTTTGGTGCCAAACATTTTTCAAAATATGGGGTTAGAAGCTTTGGAATGAGCTGATTTTTTGTGAGGATGATCTCTATGATGAGGAGATCATCCTTACCAAAAATCAGCCTATTCCAAAACTTCTAATCCCATTAAAAGTGATTTACAAAAATTGGACGGCCCATTTTTGATGGGGTTAGAAGTTTTGGAATAGGCTGATTTTTTGTAAGGATGATCTTACGGTGAAGAGATTATCCTCACAAAAAATCAGTTCATTTTGAAACTTCTAACCCTAGTTTACAAGTTGAAGAATCATGGACCGTCCAATTTTTGTAAATCACTTTTGATGAGGATGATCTCCTCATCATAGAGATCATCCTCACAAAAAATCAGCTCATTCCAAAGCTACTAACCCATATTTTGAAAAATGTTTAGCACCAAACTTTAGGGCTATTGAACCGTCCCCTATATATATATATATATATATATATATATATGGACAACTATTCATTTTAATTCACAAAACGTGCACGGTGAGATTGTAGGTGATCATCTCACAGGTTTAAAGTGACATTTTCCCTCACAATTTTTTTTTCCAAAGTGACAATCTCGCTATTTTATATAGTGGCGATCTCGTTAAAAGTAATGAACCTGTGAGAGCATCACTTGAAAAATCTGCGATCTTGCATTTCATGTTTTGGGAATTAAAATGAATACTGAGTTGGAATGGAAATTCATCAAAGTTGATGAGGTTTTGAGAAATCTCTCAAGACGTAATAAAAATGTAATAATTAGGTCTGTCGGGTAAATCTCTCAATATTTTATTCTTCTAGAATGGTTTCCTTTGAAATTCAGGAGAGTATGAATTTTAGGAAAATGTTCACGACTTTGGACATTGTGGAATGGAGAGACAAGATTCATTCAATTTATCCCAAATCCTTGGAATAAAGTTTTGATGATTCTATTTTATATAGAGTGAGTGAAATTAAAGACAAACGTAAACCACAATGGAGTGGTGTTAAGGTTTTGACATGGATTGGGTTATAATCTCTCATATAATATCAGATTAATGTTTTGTTTTTTTTATAATTCTAAAATCATAGTCCAACTCCTAAATTATTAGATTGGATAGGATTTCGTATATCATCCAATTCATTGAATCCCAATTAAGAGTTTACCTACAAATAATTTTGGGGACCCCAACGTTATTCTCATCATGTCCAAACGGTTGAAGGGTATCTCAAGGTAATTAAAAGTTTCCAATTGATCGATTTAATGTCATTAGAGGATTTTTGGTTTCAGAGTGTACTCCAATGTGTAGTATTTTCATTTAATTTAGAAGAAATTACTAAAACAGCTATATATTTTGTCAAAACTTTTGAAGCAATTACTATTTTCTTAAAGCTTACGAAAATAATCATATATCTATTTCCATAATTTATTGAGAAATTTTCCCAAACGTGATCAACTTTTAACGAAATTCCTATTCTCACAACCCAACAATCATTTGACATGTGACGCAAATGACGTAAGTAATAAGAGAGAATATTTCTCTCTCCATTCTCTACGTCCTTTGCCCACAAATTTTAATATCACAATTTCAAATCTTAAAATGGGTTGCTGGGCCCACATTGATTATCACATTGTCAATCTAACACAACATTCAAGACTTCATGGAAAAACTCATATTCAAAACAAACAAACAAACAAAAAATTCAAAAAAATAATTTTTTAAGCTTGATTCAAATAGTTTAAAATAGATGACTATTGAGCACTCAAATTTAAAATTAATATTCAACGATGAAAATTAACTTTTTTTCTTCTTTTTTATTTTATAAAAAAGTTCATAGAATTTTGTCCTCTATAACCCCATAGCATCTGATCATGTTTTTGAATACCATAAGGTGATCCGATCAAGAATTATTTGTTTTCAATTGTGGACTGGAAAGAAATTTTCTCTCTTATTGCTTACGTCATTTTAGCCAAATGTCAAATAACTGTTGGGTTGTGAGCAATAGAATTTTATCATATTCAACTCATGAAATGGTATTTTACCCTAATTTATTTTTATTTTTAGGGTAAATTACACTTTGACCCCTTATAATTTAGTATAATTTTATGTTGACCCCCTTATGTTTTGACAATTAAACTGACCTCCCCTTTTTAACACTGTTAAAATTCAGATTTTTTTTTTTAATTACAAAAAACTTTTAAAATGCACTGCATTCACACTCTTAGGTATGAACCCCTTTTTTTTTTTAAAAAATGACCAGGTACTGTAAATTTTGCAAAATAGAGGGCTATTTTTATTACATACCCTTCAATATTATATGATAATTTAATTGGAGAGCAGCTATTGGAACCCCAACTTTTACTTATTACATTCTTATCAAAAATAAAGAAAATAAATGAATGACAGAGAATAAGTAAAAATTAGAATCTCTCTTAATTTAGTTTATTTTATTTTTTTGATAGATTTTTATTTTTTCTTTTTCTTTTTCTTTTTTTTATTTAGAATTTTATATGAGTCTAATCATATTTATAAACAATTATTGAAATTATTTGAACAAGCGTTAATTTGAGCCAAATCTTGATAATGTTTGAAGAGTATGTTTTAATCTTTAGTTGAAGTGTGATACAATTTAAGAAATTGGGACGTAATAAGTAGAAGTTATGGTGCCAATAGCAGCTTTATTTTATTGTTGTGCAAGGAGTGTGAAACAAATACATCTCGTATATACTCGATTTGACATTTTGTGGTCAACTATGCATCTTTCTGCATTTTCTGTGATGGATTGTTTTCTCTGTTTCTCTTTATATTTTACCATTATTCTCACTGATTCCTAAAGTGGAAATGGGTCCTCTTTTCTTTATATAAATAGAATCTATATATGCTTTATGAGAGGGTCCTAAATTTATTTATTTATTTATTTTTCGATATTATAAGAAGTTAATAAGATTGACTATTCTTTATGGAGCTGAATGTGAGTAATAATACCTAGTGTTTTTATTTTATTTTTCATAACATAAAATGTTCGATGTATTTAAAATTGCTAGCTCATGATTTGAAGTCAGGTGAGTCTTCATGCATAACTAACATGTTAAATCATAGTTGGTAAATTAGTTTTTACATGCTTAAGTTGTATATAGAAATAGTATTTATGTGAGTCTTTATTTCGACAGACCGTACATATCAATCAACTTGTATGTGTACAATAGTTAAATATAGTTATTTTATGTGGAGGAGCATATAGAGATTTGAAGGTGTGACCTGAGGAGTAAATCCAGCCGCCCTTATCATCTCAACTGATGGGTATAGCTCTCCTTGAGTTTAGAAGTATTGTTATTAGGAGACACTACAAAAACAAGGACTTTTAGAGGTTCTTATTTTGGGCGGTTTTTTTGAAGCGTCGATATAAATCAAATGAAAGGGTTTTGGGAGGTAGTTTTGTTGGAAACGCCGTAGAAGAAGGAAGAGTAAATCAAATGGAGGCGTTTTTGTTGGAAACGCCTTCAAGTAGGAAGAAACGAGGCGAAAATCTGAGGCGTTTTTCATGAATAGTCGAGATAGGCGATCAGTAGATCGTTGGGAGGCATTTCCAATGGTCATTTTGTAAACCGCCATTAGAAACCCTAAATCGAGATTCTATAATGTGTTTTCAATATGGCGCCTTCGTAATCTCCGACTTGGCGGTAAGTTTTTTATTTCCTCTTCTCCTCTCTCCCTTTCTCCCACTCTCACTATATATCTCCGATTCATTCTCTAACGATGCCATTTTCTAAGAATTTCTCAAGGTTGAAGAAGAAGAAGAAAGAGGGTTTTTGTGCAAAACCCAAATCTGACGAGAATTGGAACATGTAAGTTTTTTTTTTTTCCTTTTCTCCGTACCAATCCCTGCAAAATAATTGATTTTGAATGATTTATAACGATGCTATTCTCTAAGGATATCTCAAGGTTGAAAAGGAAGAAGAATAGGGTTTTTGTTCAAAACCCAAATCTATCGATAGTTGGAATAGGTAACGTTTCCCCCCCCCCCCTTTTATCTGTATCAATCCCTGCAAAATAATTGGTTTTGAATGATTTTTTTATCATTAGGATACAACACTGATTCGAATTTATTTATTTTTATTTTTTCAAAAAATTTGATATGGTTATATTTTTTCAAAAAATTTGATATGATTCAAATTCATGGGCACTTGAAAGGTTTTCAAGGAAATAGGTATTTAGTTGCCTTCTTTGTTAGGTATGAATCTAGTAATTTATTTAATTTTTTTTTTATTCTTTTGTTCAGTTGATATTTTTTCATTTTCATGTTATAAAGTGAGATGAAATGAGCATTTGCATATGGTTATATTATTCCATTGTAGTAATGGTGAATGTTGAAACTACTTTTGTTTGGATCGCTTGTTCCCAATAATTTTGTAGAAACTAATATCAATAGAGACTGTACCCTGAAGGGAGGAACATGATTCTTTTAAGACACCCAATTTTTTGGGGTTAGGCTTTGATGATGATTTTCAGCCTCTATTATTTAAATTTTAAATACATACACATAAACAAACTACATCTGTATATGCATATATAACATCCTGCCTTCATTGTATCATTCTGCTATTCTTCTGGTACCAAAATACCCTATATTGGTGAGTTAAGAACTTGAGTGAGGGTAGTGTAGGTTGTTTAAGAATTTATAAGTTTTCTCTCTCATACACACACAAACCCTATTGCGTATAATTTTTATTTGGATGCATGCAATATGTGTAAAATGTTCACCTCTGTAAGTCATAAACACATTTTTTTGCACTAGTTATGAATGAATTAATTGCTCATGTAGTTTGATTGGTGATCTTTACCCACTGAAATTGAGCAATTTTCTTCAAGAGTTTACCAGCTTTATCTTGTTGAAGAGGGTTCTCTGTATTATAGTTATATTTAAGTGGTTATAAATTCCTAATGTGAATGAATTGCAACAAACAGAACAAAAAAATTAACTGCTGCCAGAAACTTTGTATCAGCTGCTACTTGCCAAAAACTTATCATAAGGAACCACACATACCTTAATCAGCTCTCCATGGTCCCGAAGACTTGTTTCTTTTCCATGTAGTTGTTATCTGTTAATGTCTTACCAGGTAGTTGACATTTTCATGTACTCTTTTGAATTGTGGATGGGCCATAATGTGTTTAATTTACACTTCGATGTTTCATTTTTTTATTTTCTACAGCTTACAAGTGAGCCACATATGTCACATGGAATGGTCAATTTTGACTATAAGGTTAAGCTCTCTGACTCATTAACCTCCTTGTATTACCAATCAAAATAAATAAATAAATAAATAATAAAGTCCTTGTATTCTGTGGCATTTCTTGATTTTCATGTGATTGATGCATGTTGTATCTTTGTCACTGGTTCGGCCTCCTAGATGCACCTTCCATAGCATTGCTGAAATCAATCTAAACCATGTAATCTATTGTTCTAGGACTCTTTGGCATGTTGTTTGAAAACTAAGACACTACTTTTAAATCACTTGTTAAAAACGTAAGCCATCTTAAAGTGTGGAACTACCACTTAACTGGTTTATTTATTTTCCTTTGTATCTAGCTACACATTAAAAACATGGTCATTGAATAGACTAAAAGAAAAATAGTAATATAAATTTTGACTATTTGGTGGGAAGGTTTGGTCCTCCTAGGATGAAATTAGAGGCATCCACTCCTTCATATTGATCTCTGTCTAATTTATTTTATTTTATTTTTTTTAATTTCTTTTTGTGGGTTGGGGAGGGATTGTATTGGTCCCTCCCTTTAGCCTCGTTAGTCTAAACATATGGTTCAACTATTTGTATCAGTGTTCATTGGTTGCTGGGCAATTTACATCTGGTTTCTCTTCAATCACTTTTATTGTCTTTGGGGGAGCATTTATCAGGTGGTTGTACTGTTATGGCTTTTACTGAAATACAGGTAAACATCATTCACATAGTGCTGGTAATATAAACAAAATTTGTACCGTGGTGATTATATATACTAAATCCGTATATAAGTTGACAAACTTATAGAGTCAAGTTTAATATGTTTGACATATTCCTCTGTATGTGTGCACATCTATTTCTGTTGATAATTACAAGGCTTAGCACAGGTGAGGGTGCCCTGTATGGGGTGGATATCAACATAGGTGGAATTGTAGATTCATTTGCCAACTTTGTATGGGAACTTGCAGTTGTGATGGTATTCTTTCTTCCCTCATGTTGTTTCTTAGTTATTGTTTACATCATTCCACCGGTCGTATTTGAGTGTTGGTTATTGTTATATTATATTTGTATCTACATTATTGTGGGACTTATTTCATATATTATAATAAATGCAGTTATTTGGTGAGATGGTTTGAGCAGGACAGTGAGAATGGTTCCTTCCACTATGTAAGTGGGTACTGGGAAGCACAATAACTGAGAAAATGGGATGGATGCCCGCAGATATTTGATGAATTCAAGGATGACTTGATTGGTAATTCATGTGAAGGGACTGCCTTGTAACACAGGTGCATAAATCTTGCTACCACTTTTATTGTTTTACATTGTTTATATATATAATGGATGGCATTTGAGAGATGTAAAGTGACATTGACATAGATTCGAGCCCAGATTGAGCCCAATGTTTTTGGATTTGATTAATTACGCTTGCATAGGATGATGATGAGTTTTTTTTCTTACGATAATTTTGATGTTAGTCTTTACCATAGCGTCCATTAGTTAACCTTAGATTAGCCATGGATTGTATTAGAGACTGATTTTTAATCAGACGAAGTCGATGGCTAACATCTTCTGGTCTTCGTGACTAGTTACTCATTTTCTTTATCGTAGATCTAATCCAATTCCTACATGGATTCATCTTTTGTTTTTATACCTAAAACTAGGTGGTGCCTCCCAAACCCCCAAAATCTCAAAAAAAGTGTCAAGGCATTTCATTAGCATTGAGTTGTCTCTAGTGATCTGTTGTTTTGCAAAGGTGACATTAAGAACGAATGAATGATAGGTCACTTTTGAGGTAGGTCCTGCTGGCTTTACTACTACTAGATCTATTAACACATCTATTAGGGTAGCACTCACCCCAGAGAATGGGAGCTCCAAGTTGAGCTTCACGGTTCTCTTCTAGCTCATCTCTAAACCTTTGGAGGTGGCTTGAATCTATCTCTTCATAATGATACAACATCATCAAAGTCCAATTGGAAGAAAGAGGTTTTAACGAAGTAGACAGTGTTGATTTTTCAAAGACATTCTCTCCTTAGATTAAGCCATGAAGTATATGTAATGCTCTCACTGTTGCTACAATGCGTGGTTGGCCTTGCCACCAAATTGACATAAAGAATGCATTCCTAAATTGGATTTTGCAAGAGCCAGTTTTCATTGAGTAACCACCTAGGTTTATAGATCCCACTCGTTCTTCACATATATATTGATTGAAAAAAGCTCTTCATGGCCTCAAGCAAGTGCCACGAGCTTGGTTTGATAGACTAAGCTCATTTTTGTTGGGCAAGGGGTTCTTTTGCAGTGTAGCCGAGTTTTCATTGGGTCTTGCATCCATGGGGCTTCACTTCCAATGTTCTTATTGTTCTTTGGTCATCTTATCAAACTCTATGGGGTCTCTCTCTAAAGACACCCATAAATTAACATCTGAAATCACAAAGGTATAATGCCCTCTTTGTTTATCTAATGTATTAGTGTTTGATTTAGCTATGATTTTCATGATTGTTTAATAGAATCGGTAAATCTTTCTAATATAAGAAGTGTTTTACATGATACTATAATCCAAAAATTCAACAGGGGACCAATTGTTGTGGTATTGAAATTATGAAATTATAGACATTAAGAAGAAATGAGTTATTTTCGTCGACAAAGGAGAGGAAAAAAAAACTCATAATATGGTTTTCCTACGTGACACTATAATGCTGGAGACCTCACGTTGGAATTGTAGATATTAGTTTTAATCTATAAAATGGACTTCCACTCATTGCTGAATTTCTTGTTTCATTGCAGAATGCCTTGCTTTTAGTTTATTTAGGGATTGTTATATGGGTATCAGTGTGGATGGGTAAGTCCTAAATTTTGAAACTTTTCATCTGTATTTTGGTGGCAGTCTCTTTGCTCCTTATAGGTTGTTCGTGCTTTCTTTGCTTCTTTGGTAGATCACCTCGACCATCGGTATACAAAGCTTCATTTTTAAGAATTTTTTTTTACGTATCAAAACAATAATAATGATGTATACTAGATTGCTACCATTGTATTTCTAACTGTCCAAAAAAGGGTATAATTGGTTGGGTGGTTGGAACTAGTCTATTGGGGTTGATTTTGGTCTAACAAGGAACATAGGTGGATCTGACAAGTGGGAAGTATTGGATTGACAAGAATATGTCTCTATGTCCTTTTTTTTCTTTGGTTCATGAGATTTGATTTGATTTGATTTGCTGCCAACCCACAGAAGCGCGACCCCTTCTTAAATTGGACACTGCCATCATTGATTTATATAAAGGGTATGCTATCTCTTTCTCATGATTATGATTTTTCTTTTCGGATTATATATCATACTTTTTCAAATCAAAATGGGTATAAACATAATGTGTAGAGTTGGCAAACTGCTTAGTAAATACACATTGGTAAAATGCCCAAAGCATTCAAACACATTCCAATTTGGGCACGAAAAAAGCCCAACGCTTCTACAATCTTGTCTTCCTTCCAAGGATTAGAGAAGATATTTGAAAGAATAAGAGACTCCATTTTTCTCCGTATCAAGTTCTGAAAAGTCTAATTATAAGCTTGCTGCCTTCAACAAAGGAATTTAGATTCCACTTTGTGAGTTATCTAGCCATTATTCACATCTTTATTATGTTTTAAATTTGAGTTTAATATTAAACCAATATGGAAAAAATGTGTGTTAAAAAATATTGTATTATTTGTAAAATGAAAACAATCTTTAGAATCCTATCTATATTTGTTGTTTGGTATCTAGGCATTATGTGTATGGTTTTTATTTGTACAACTTTGCTTAGTCATTCTATTTGGCACTATAATATATGGGTCAGGTTCAAGGGCCATGTGAGAAAACATGTAAGAAAACTTTCGGCGGTAAATAAAATTTTAAAATATGGGTTAGAAATTTTAGATTGAGCTGATTTTTTGTGAGGATGATCTCTATGATGGGAAGATCATCCAAAAAAAAAAAAATCAGCCCAATCTGAAACTTCTAACCCCATTAAAAGTGATTTAGAATGTGGACCGTCGATTTTTTTTCAATTTTTATCACTAATTTGTAAATCACTTTTGATGGATTTAGAGGTTTCTGATTGAGCTGATTTTTTGTGAGGATGATCTTCTCATCATAGTGACCATCCTTGCAAAAAATCAGCTCAATCCAAAACCTCTAACCCTTATTTTGAAAAACGAAAGTTTTCTTACATGTTTTCTCACATGGCCCTTGAACTTGACCCATAATATATATATATTGCTTTGATAAATTTGTTAGCCCTGCAATTTTGCTATTACTTATGATAAATTGACTGATTGAATGATTCTACAAAGTGAAAGTCGGTGAACTCCTCACTTCCAGTTGAAGCTTGTAGAAATGGAGTATTGTGGCATGACTAGGTAGTTAACCTGAACTCAATTCAGAAACTGTGGTGTTGTCTTGTATTTAAGTCAATTCCTACACTAAGATGAAGATACGCAGATGGAAAGTTCCTTCTTATTTCTATTTCTTTATTTAGGACTGTCTGCTCGACCTCCTGATTTGTTTTTTTCCCTACTTTTCAGGTACCCACCATTCGATGCAACTTCAAATCGGCACAAATAACAATTAATATTGGTTGTAAGTTTGTACATTTTTGTCAAGTTGTGTTATATGAAGATCTAAAAGAATGTGGTCTTAGGTAGTAGAATGCATGAACCTTAAACTGAATATATAACTTCATATTCAATTGAACTGCAAATCTAGATCAGCTTTGATGAGCACACTTGGGACAACATATCTTCATCAACAAAGCAATTGATTTCCAATCTCCTAACTGTGGATCCTCATAGGCGACCAACTGCACAAGAGGTAGGGTATGATTACTTCCTGAGTAAAATATACAAAATAAAGACTCAAAAGTCCGATAAAGTGTACAACACGCTTCATTTGGATTACTTAAAAATATTCAAGGAATAAGACAAACATAAATGAATCATCAACTTAGAAATCTCAATTGATTATTTGACTGACCATGTTTTAAGTCTACTTATATGTTTTACAACTCAGAGTAGTACTTGTAACAATATGGTAATGAATTCTGTCTGCAAACAGTTCCTCCTGTATCCTTGGGTCATAGGGGATTTAGCAAAGCAGGACCTCATGGATGTTGAAATCGTTTCTCAACTGCAGAGTTCCAATGCTCGTCGTAAATTCCGTACTACAGTTTTCTTGAGAACAAAAAAGCTAAAGACTCTGCTTGGCCCCCATGACCTTACTCCCCGAGGAATTCGAAAAGTTGAGGATGCATTTCAAGAAAATGTGAGTTAACTCCCTCGTTACACTTTTCCATTCTTCCTCAGGTTCTTGTATCATATGTAGACCAAACCTTGGTGTTTAGGTAAGGCACCAAATCTCAAGTTTCTTATTATAATTATCAAAATCTTGTAAATGCTATCAGTTTGTATAAGTTTTAGGTTTTATTTAAAATTTACAGTTTAAAACTATTTTATATTCTTATTCAATTACTAAGATTTGTACTTGTTTGTTATAGATTTTGGCAATGCTAACCAATGATGAGAAATATGTATGTTATGCTCAAGAAATGGCATTAGGTGAGTTGCAGTATTACCTTATCACTTTTAATTTGTTGACCTTTCATATGTTCTATTTCCCATGGTAAATTTTGAAGGAATTTGTGTAATATGCATCAATTCCTTGAAATTGTAAATTTTACATGTATGCATTTAATATCATATATTTACAAGAAAATTTGGGCATATGTGTTTGTACTTGGTTCATGTGTTGGATGCATTTTGGATAGATGTGTACTCATAGCTTGATGAGTCTACACTAACACTTTATTTGATTTGCATATATGTTTCTCTATTGAAAATTACTACTCTAGTAGGAATCGATTTGCATTACAACCTTACGCTCACATATCAGATTTTTTATATGACTTCTATAGTATTTGTTTAGAAGTTGATTATGTTCCTATGAATTTTTACTGATTGCAGGTAGTGCATTATAGTATTCATAATTAAATATAGGAGTACAACAATGTCGAAGCACCTCATTTGTATAGTTGATTTTTTTGTTTCTTAATTTTATTTTCTTTGTTTACAATGTTAGTGTTTTAATTAGTAGTTGGTTTGTCACTATAAGAACGAACCCTTGTATATTTTATAATGTGAATATTGTGTTTTATTCTAATTATGGTATGATAATTAATTGAAGTATAATAAGTAAAATGTGGGGTGCCAATAGTAGCTCTTTTTCTTAATATAATTGTAGGTTATATTTTGGAACGAGAATTTTAATAAAATTTTTTACCACATTAGAGGCGGTTTTGAACCGCCTAAAATAAAATTTATTTTAAAAAAATAGTTATTAGGGACGGTTTTCAAACTGCCTTTAAAATATAAACGTTTTCCTTAAAAACATTAATTAGAGGCGATTTTAAAAATCGCCCTTATTAGAGGCGATTTTCAAACAGCCTCTAATAATATATATAAAAACCGTCCTTAAATCATATTCTTTAGAGGCAGTTTTAAAACCGCCATTAAATTTTTATTATTAGAGGTGGTTTTTAAACCGCCTCTAAAAATATAAAAATCGCCCTTAAATCATATTTAGAGGAGGTTTTAAAATCGCCCTTACTTAGCCGCTAAAAGGAATTTGCGACACCACTATAGTAGGCGGTTTAACTAAACCGCCCTTTTATATATTGGAGGCGGTTTTCATGAAAATAGTGGTAGTTTAAAACTGCCTCTAAAAATCATATATTTTGTAGTGAGAAGAAATGTTTTAAGGGGAGAGTATCAATTTTGGTTTGTTCATACAACAGATAGAGAGTCATATCTTTTTTGTTGGGATTTGTCTTCTTCGTTTTTTAATTTTTATTTTGTTGGTGGATTCTATTTCAAAAAATGTGAGTCATAGTCTAGTCATCTAGAAGTATTAAGATCAAGGTCGAAGGTTAAGCATGATGCACAAGGATTATTCAAGTTATTTGAGTTTATGATTAGAATGGTAAGTGACTTTGAGGCCAATATACCTTATGCGATTTAGAAATGATTTTAAAAATGGAAGGTTCAAAAGTGTTATAAATTTGAAAAAGAATTTGGATTTATCATAATTTTGATCAATCGAGATGAGCTTCAAACTGATGGATTGATAAATTTCTCTGATTAATTGTAGTGTGGTAAAAATCGATAGATTGATTCATTCTTCTGATTGATCGATGAACAATATTCGGAAAATACTACATTCCTTCAATTAAAAGGATGAGATTATTAGGAAAATATTTCTTGCCATATTATGTTTTCAAAACTGTGAACCATTGTTTTGTCATCTAAAAGCATTGAAGAACAAGGGCAAAGGTCACGCACGATGCTTAAGGATTATTCAAGCCATTCAATTTCTTGATTAGGATGGTAAATGACTTAAAGACCAATATTTCTTAGGTAATTTAAAAATGGTTTTAAAATCGAAGGTTCAAAATTGGAAAAAATAAATTTTTATCTATCACAATTTTGATCGATCAGATGTTTAGATTAGATTGATCGAAATGACTTTGAAAAAGATCAATGAATTTTTCGATCGATCAAAGTGTGGTAAAAATTGATCGATTGATACATTCTTCCAATCAATCTGTAAATATTGTTGTACGTTTTTCTAAAACTCCGGACTTTAGCCTGTAAATTGGACTTTCTGTATTTAAGTTTACCAAACTCAATAGATCATAGACGCGAAATTCATTAAAAGTAAGTGGTTGAAAACCTAGCTAGCAACCACTTTCAAATCTAGATTTTTATTTTCATTTAAGAGTGTATGAGAAATCAGATCAGACAAGCTTGTACAAAAGGTTTGCTCATGGAATGGAGTGTTGTTGTTGATCCGTGAATTTAGAAAGATTATGGTTACTCGTGGAATCGAGTGTTTATGTTGATTTGTGATTTTGGACTGTTCATGATTTGCTCGTGGAATCGAGTATTGTTGTTGTAGTTCGTGGATTTGGATCGTAAATTGATCAAGACTATATTTACGATTCATGGATTAAGATCGTGAATTTACAAAAGGCGTGTGAAAGTAAGAAAGTGGTAGATTGTGAATTCGAGTCTATCACTCGTCCAAGCATAGGTAACTTTTGTAAGCTCAATTACTTCTATAGTGGATATCGTTCTATAACGAGGCGTCATAGGTTTTCCCAGAAGAATTTGCCAAATAAAAATCTGGTGTCTTGATTGCGTGAATTGCATGATTACTTTTTTGTTAAGTAGGTTAGCTAAATTAATTAAAATCAAATTCCTAAATCACCCAAGAGTCATTTATTAAACTGAGTAAATAAGTGCTGAAAGACTATAATTACTGAAACTGTATAAACGCTGAATTTAAATGTTAAGAATGTTGTATGTTTACCTGTTTGAATTGTGCTAAATTGATTCAAATTAAGCATTGTAATCACAGAATGTTGTTTGTTAGTTACTGCTGAAAACTGATAAAATAATTATAGTACCCTTTTCAATCACAATATATTATATTTGACTGTTTTAACTGTTAATTCACATCACCCATAATAAAATAACATAAATGTAAAAGATAATATGTTTTTATATTCTAAATTACGTACACAATTCATTGTACACAAATTTTAAATTACAAAATAATAACTTTCTCATCCAAATTTAAATCTGTTCATACAACAGGCACGATCTTCCTTCTTGTAATAACAGTTGGAGCATCCCATCCTCTTATTTCAAAAATGAAAGAACTTAATTTTTTATGAAAATGAAAGATGGGTAATTATAAAAGCACCCCATGAATTAATAAGGGCAACTCACACCATAGCTAATTTTTTTTTCTTATGTGGGTTAAATTTTTTGGAATTAGCCAATTTTTGGTGAGGATGATTTATATGGTCTGGAGATCATCCTAACCAAAACTCAGCCCATTCTGAAACTTCTAACCACATCAAAATTGGTTTTTAAAAAAAAAAAGGATGATTTATGGTTCTTGAACATGTTTTGATGGGGTTAGAAGTTTCGGGATGGACTGATTTTTGGTGAAGATGATCTCCTCATTGTAGAGATCATCCTCATAAAAAATCAACTCATTCCAAAAATTTTAACCCATATAAGACAAAATAATTCAATTATGGTGTGGGTTACCTTATTAATTTGTAGGGTGCTTATATCATTATCCATGGAACATAAAAGGTAATATCCTTTTAAGTATAAGGCATATTTGTCCATGTTGAAAAAGACCGGTGCTTACCGCTTTAGCGAAATAATTAAGTGACTCAACTTCACTTAATTTTTTTCACTTATTTTTCAACCATAAATGTTGAAAATATGGAGTAAATAAACATACTAATCTGACAAAAAGTGTTAAAATTTTTTTTCCAGCATTAAGTGCTGAAAATAAGCACAAACAAATAACCCCTCAGTAAGAAGAATAAACTTGTGAAGTTTTATCTTTCATTATCGATTTTATTTTTCAAAGTGAATTTGAGTTAGAAAGAAATCTAACTTTTGTTATGAGAATATTGTTAGGCCTCCTTCTGCTGTCTCGGTAGAGTTTTTTTTACCAACTTTGGTAGTAAATGAATAAAACTATAGTAGAGGTATTGCCTTTGATTATTCAACACTCCTAAGAATGTTGGTCTTCGATGGTTGCATGTATATGTATAAGATCTCGTTCAACATCTAATGGTTGGGAACCAAAATTTGTCATATATAGGTTAAACCTTTCGGATTGAGCTAAGTTTTTGTGAGGATGATCTCTATGGTAAGGAGATCATCCTCACAAAAAATTAGCCCGATCTGAAACTTCTAACCCCCATCAAAAGTGGTTTACAAGTTGAAGAATTGTAGATCATTAATTTTTATTATTAATTTGTAAACCACTTTTGAAGGGGTTAGAAATTTGAAAATGACTTGAATTTTTTGTGTAGGTGATCTCCTCACCATAGTGACCATCCTCACAAAAAATCAACCCAATTCGAAACCATTAACTCCATGTGCGACAAATTTTAACTCCCTTTTTTATAGATGTATAATAATAAATACAACTATAGAGTCCACTTTACTACAATTTTATGGGGAATAAGTGTTCTATAAGCATTAGTGTTGTGAAGTATAAACCTCCTATCAAATTATAATTTTTGTAGGGGCATACTTTATTGTTTTTACACTTCACCCTCTTTAATTTTACTATATTTCCTTTTTACTATTTTAATTCACTTTATTATTTTTCGTCTTTTACCCCAAAATTTTTTTAATAATCCGTTTCCAACTTCATTGTTTTCTTAACCCCAAAGAGAATGCTTGTGGCTATCTACGACAGAACTCTAGTATATATAATACAAGGCACTTTTAGGGTGAATATCGAATTCGACATTCAAAATACTAAATTCATGTAGCTAATCAAAATTGTTCTTCAAATGAAGAATATTAGAAGGATGCACAATTTGAAGGTTCGAATGTAGTGGGAGAAAAATCTTAAAAGAGAGAATAAATAAAGTGGATTGAAAGAGTAACAATGGATATAAACGTCCACAGATTTAAACCTAAGCTTTTTTTGTGAAAGACTTTGATGATGACAATGAATTGAACTTATCATACATATGTCTTACGCCAAATATTTGAGGGTGGCTACATGAATCTTGTTCCTCCATTTAATTTTGTTGAGAGTCAGGAGTTATAATTGAAACTAAACTTATATCCATCAAAATGATAAATTCACACGAAAGAAAAGAAAAGAAAAGATAGAAACAACAATAAAGGAAAGAATCAATTTAAAAGACAGGCATTTTGATAATCTTTAGATCTTTATTGTGTGGCCAATCCATGACTATTACAAAAGATTAAAAAGTGCCATCTGAGAAAGCTCAAGGTTCTTAAATTTGGTTGTTAAATTTTTTAGTGGTTGAATGGATGAAAAAAGCAAATTATGCGTTTGATTGCTTGCACTTTTACATTTATGTCGCAATGAATCTGCCTTTAGCTTTTTCATTGATGCCCTCTCCATCACATGTAAATCAGTCCAAATGACTCAAAAGCATCTTTTTATGTGGTCTCAAATGTTTTCTTTTACTCTGTGGGTTATATGATTTTTCTCAAAGATATCAAATCACCAAAAGAAAAAAAAAATTCATTATATGTAAGAAATTCAACTAAAATTAAAAGGATTTAAGTAAAAAGAATATGAATCAAATAATCCACCAAGAAAACTAATTTAAAATTTAATTGAAAATTTTTAATTTTATAAACATCATCTTTAAAATCTTACTTAAAAAAAATAATGAAAGTTATAAAATAATATTAATTAACATAGAAAGCTCCCGAGGAGATGTTGAACTTTTCCACAAGGTTTGGTACCTATGAGACCACCTAAACAGCAAAATTCTTGGAGGATAGGGGATGAGAGATTCTTCCACATGGAAGCTAATATGATAAGCCACATCATCTGCACACATGTCATCTTTCAGTCAGTATTAAAGGAGAATTCAAATGTATGTCAAACAAATGTTCGGCTAAGATTGAAGAATAAATGGATCCCTAGGAAATCTCTACTTATCTCTAAGAAGTCCTTCTTTCTGCCCATGTTGTTTTTTATTTCCTAGGGATCTGTGCAATATCTCCCTATTTCAATGATATGTTTGATGATGTGCCTAAAATGTGGTTTGAAGCTATAGTTTTCCCAATGAAAATACTGGCCTCCAAGCAGAGTTGAGAATCTCCACTAAACAAATGGCTGAGATTAGAGGATGCTCCCTAGAGATTCTCCAAGGGAATTGATCATTGGACAATAGAGTATAATCTTTAGGAAACCTTTACTCCTCTTATCTCAACCCTAAGATTGATGTTAAGTATCAAACATAGTTTGAGCCAAAAAATAGATCTTATCTGAATTGAAATTTTACTCAACTGGTCAGACTGGGGTCCAATTCAGGTTTAGAATTCAAAAAATTAGTACATAATGAATAAATGAAAAATATAATATTCAATAAATTAAATCTTTTTAAGTAACAAAATATCCTTTGAAAAAACCAATTTTCAAAATTTAAATTTATGTAAAAGTCATACAATTTATTTTTATTTTTTGTAATTTTTATTTGAGAACTAAAAATGCTAAAAATAAAATAAAATAAAATCCTTGGATTTTTTTATTTAGTTAAGATTTAAAATATTTTATTTATTTATTTAAAGTTTCTTAAAAAAATCGAAACAATTTAGTAAATTTAAAAAATTTATTTATTAATAAAATTTTAAGTTTTAGTTTTATTAGATTTCTATATTTATTTGATAATAAAATATTTCAATACAAATCTAAAATAATTAATTTCCATATTTAACTAATTTGTAACAATAGATAAATCGCTAGAGATTTTTTATTTAGTTAAAGATTAAAGAATTTTTTTATATTTATTTAAAAATCTCTAAAAATAAAAATAATTTAGAAATGTAATAAATAAAATATGAAAATTTACTTTTTGTAGGTTTTTATATTTATTTAATAATAAAAATTTAATACAAATCTAAAATAAATATTTTCTTGATTTTTTAAGATTTAACTGAGTTTTAGTAGGTTTCTACATTTATTTGATAGTAAAAAATTTAGAATACTGATATTCTAACTCAACCTGACAGAATAACTCAAAAAATCACTAATGTGGCATATGCAAGAAATATTGTAGATTTTTTTCTTCGGGATACACAACCTCATATGTTTTATGGGGATGTGCAATTGTGTATCTTGAGAGAAAAAATTTCCTGTTTTTGCACATGCCACGTCAGTGAGTTTTTGAGTTAGTCTCTTAGAATTGAGTTAAAATATTATTACACAAAATTTAATATAAATCTAAAATAACTAACAATTTTTTAGCTTGGAAATTTTAAAATTCAATCTCGTTGAATTTTTTTTTTTTTTTTTTGAAATTATGAAAATTCGTCCTTCACTAAGGACCGTTTGAATGATTCAACCATTGATTTAATAATATAAAAAAAAAAACCTGGCCATTCTTAAAATAACAACGGTTCTTATAGATCGGACCGATATATATTAAAATCCCAGTGGGACCTGGTCAAACCGTCAATTTTATCCAGTTTTTAAAACAATGGATACTATTCGAATATGACTTTTCTAGTCTCAACAGTCAACCAATAATTGAGGAGGCTCTCAATCAAACAGACGGATGAGATCAGAGGTAAAACATAGATTTCCTAGAGATATGTACTATCCTTTTGGAGACTAATAATAAAAATTTTAGGGATACAATTTTCAAACTGACGTTTGAGGTGGGAGAGTGCTCTTAGAGATGCCCAAGTATAGGATCCCTAGAAGACCCATTATAAGAAATCCACGTCTTTCCTCTTACTGATATATGGAGAGAAGCCCATATTATTAATTCTTAAAAGAAAAGAATCAAAGGAAGACTTTTAATGAAAAAAAAAAGTAGAACAAGTAGAGAGAAAGAAAGAAACCTGGCTTCCTTGGTGTGGAAAAATCTTCCTTAGAAAGAAAATAATTAGTGAAGAAGAAAGAAGAGTTGTGATATTATCAATGAATCGTTCTAACACAACCACAATGTAATACTAACTCACAATTCTAAATCCAAAATCCAAAACTAAATTTAAAAATGAGACAAGAAGCATGCATGCAAACTCATCTGAGATGCGGTGTGTCAAACAGTGTGGTGTGAACCAGAAGTGCTGTGCTCTCCATTCTAATGATCATGATCTCCTTGGGAGAAGGACCTGTACTTGGCTTTTGAGTTCTTATGTGTTTAAATAGATGAATAGTTGTTCTGAATTTGATGTGGAGAGAGAAAGAGAGAGAATGAAAACCAATGAGAGCGAATGAGTTGATTTTAGTGATCTACACTTGTTTTCCCATCATGGTAG
Source organism: Akebia trifoliata (assembly GCF_017979445.1). Classification (NCBI taxonomy): domain Eukaryota; kingdom Viridiplantae; phylum Streptophyta; class Magnoliopsida; order Ranunculales; family Lardizabalaceae; genus Akebia; species Akebia trifoliata. The sequence continues at coordinate 30,563,192 of NC_141385.1, read as the reverse complement.
AAGCTTTGCACTTTTTGTGAGAGTTCAGAAACGAAAAATAAAGAACTTGAGGTGTTGGAAAAATACTACAAACAATATTCATGGATCTAGGATTTGATCTTGAACAAAACAACTAATCGAATCGAAAGGCAATAAATATCAAATATTTGGATTCGCTTTTCTGATAATCCACAAAGAACACTTTGATCTTGATCTGCGAAGAATAGGCGTATTACCCTAACTCTGCCTACACTTTTGGTGATGGAACCTATATCTCAATAATAGAACAATTTGTATGTAGAGAAGGGGGGAGGGGGAGGGGACGACCGCCTATTTATAAAAGAGGATACTAGATTTTCTACCCATCGTAGAATTCTAGTATTAGGTGAATACCACTTAAATTTTGATAAGATGTTCACTAACCCATCATATTTGATGTTGGTAATTAATGCCAGACCACAAACATGATTTCCAACTTTTACCCTTAATGTTTTAAACAAATTATAATCTAGTATTTATATAAAATTTGTATATGTGAAAGGGTCACAAAATAATTTTCATAATGAAAATAATAATAATAATTCCAACAATCTCTCACTTGGCCTTTACATATACCTTTTGTTTAAAAATGATTATCTGGATTGTTACCTTTTGAATAATCGAGTGCACTCTTTTGAAAAATAGTTATTCAAAAAAATTCAGATAATTTTTAACTGTCACTTTCATTCAAAGATGCCACTAATGATGGATCATGGATGTAACAAAGTGCTCATTTGTCGGCCCTAAGACAGTTCCATAGTCTCAAAACTAGTACCATCAATGAATTTAAGAATTTACCTTTACGTGAACTTTCTTTGTGGTATTAGGGCAATGTACACTCCTCAATGTAGTCTGTATGTACATTCCCTAGGTGTCCAGTTTTATACTCATTGCATGTCATTCTAATATCTTACTAGCAACCAACCATGTGATATTTCATCATCTTTCTATCTATAATGAAGACTTCATCAACGTTATGCTAAGTCACGTCTAGTCTAAGCCTTTTTAAAACTTTACGAGTACATCTACTTACAGGCAAAGATAACATGTGTATACAATAATGCATAAATAATAACTAGTCATAATTAATTTCTTTAAGCAATAATAAATAGTCTATCAAGTATAAATAAATCAAAACAAACATAAAATAAACTCAACACTTAAATAACATGAACAAATGACATGATAACTCCCATACGAGTTACATGTTCCTTAAAAAATTTTGGTGGAAGTCATTTTGTCAAGGACGACCACCTATTTATAAAAGAGAATACTAGATTTTCTACTCATCGTAGAATTCTAGTATTAGGTGAATACCACTTAAATTTTGATAGGATGTTCACTAACCCATCATATTTGATATTGATAACCAATGCCAGACCATAAACATGATTTCCAACTTTTGTTAGGGAGGCCATGGATTCATATTGCAGGGGCAGTACTGTCTTTTCTACACCAAAAGGTCAAGTTCATAATGGGAAAAGACATGATATCAATTTTAGTAGAGAACCTAATCCCAACGGGCCTAACTCCGGATGTGCCATTCATAGATGTGGAAATAACAAAAGATAAGGCAACATATCATTCTTACTAGTTCACTGCTGTCAACCAGGTTGAAAAGAGCAAGAGCAGAACTATCAAAAGCAAATCTGATTATTGGACGAATAATGAAAAAAATCGGATACTGACCCAAGTAGGGTTTAGGGCCAGGAGGAAAGGGCAGAACCACCTCAATCGTTGCAGGCAAGCATACTCCTTACTTTGGCCTCGATTTTAAAACCACAAAGAAATATATTACTGATATGAATGACAAGAAAAGAGAACTCTGGTTAAGGTTTACCACATCAGTATCAGCTTTCCAAGATCGCAAGTCAAACCTGACAACCTATCTGAACAAATGCCACAAAAGCTAGTAAGGAATCCAAAAACTATAACTCTCAGACAAAAGTATGTGCAAAAAACTTCAATTCTATTAATCCACCCATAAATCAATGTTAAAATAATATGAAAACACATCAAACCATGAAGGCCTTGGCGTGATTTTAGAAATAAACGAAGCACATTCTACAATTTAAAAATAAACAACAAGTTTTGTTAAAAAAATTTAAATATACATTTTCGAAATCTATGGTTACTAATAAAAATCAAGAGTCTCTTACAAAGTTGTCGTTGTTGGACACGATGGGATAACTTGGAAATCAAGAATCGACAGTGCAGAACTTCGAAGTTTGGTAAACTTGGGTGCCAACGATCGGGTTGGTTACGAAACCCTCGATGAAGGTGTTATTCTTCCTTCTATGACGATGAACGACTCTTCCCCTAATTGGATAAGACTCCAAGTGGGTAGTATCAAACCTACTCGCTGTTTTTGATGAGAAACCAATAGAAAGAAAGGAAAGTAAAGGTCAAATAGGGTGAAAACATGAAGCTCGACGACTTTTCCTTCTTCATCGACGATCAACATGGACTTGATTGCGATGGATCTCGATGGGAATGGGTTAAAACCCTTGAGTTGGAAATGGGTTGGTTCTTTGTGAGTTGGAGAAGAGAAAATGAAATAAAATGATGACTTAGGTCTTTTTATAAAGAACTGGAAGGTATTTTTATATTTTTTTTCTTTCGTTTATATTTGTGGTGGTAACTTGACCATTCGAACTCAGAAAATGACAAATGAGTATTTCATTTTGAATAATTTTTCGTTGCGGACCTAATGGTATCGTCGAATTTTCTTAATTCTCATTCTAACGAAATTTCACTTTTTTGATCCCACTCAACACAAAATTCAAGGATTTTATAACTTTTTCATCTGAATTCGAATTCGAACTTGCTTACAGGTTAAAGTATATATTTCGACATTTTTGAATCCAATGGTGGGATCAATTTCTGTTAGAAATGAACATAACCAAATTTAAGTATTTTACCCTAAGTCTCTCTTTCAAAAATTTTCTCGAAATATCACCATTTGATTTCTTCAAGATACGAGTTAAAAACTCAGGGTATTACAATCATTTCAGTTCGTCCAACAACGAGCTTTATTTTTTTTTTATTTTGAAGTTTCTTAACAACGTTCTTGAATCCATCAAATGTATCTAATTTTTCCTTGAAGAATGCAACCAAACAAAATCTAGAGTAGTCATCTACCATTATTAGAAAATGTCTCTCGTCTTTTATAATTTTAACTTTTATGGGATCCATAAGATCCATGTGAAGTAATGCTAGAGGATTTCAGGTAGTTAAAGTATTTATCTTTTTGTGGGTACTACGAAATTATTTACGAATTGAAAGCGCCCTCTATCCGCGGGGTGCGCAGATCCGCTTTTGACCCTTGAGGTTTGGGAGTCGCCACCTAGTTATTGTGGTCTAGGAACCAAACTGACTCTAAAATGGATAAAAACTAATCTACTACAGAAAATCCGAATCCGAGGATCATGTTACGGGGTTGGAAGGTGTTAGGCATGCCGGTCTCTACTTATTCCAAATATAACTACATCGCTAATGACAAAACCTAGATTAAAAAATAATGAAAAACCTTACCTTCGATCTGCAAAAGTACTATTCCCTCAGATCTGGTAAAAACAGCTCCTTGTACCGTACTCCTTACTTTGTTCTGTCTTCGGATCTGATTTCTGATCTCCGAGGTAAGGTATCTCCTTCTTGAATCTGGATGCTTTGAATTTGTTGTGGATTTTTGGGGTATTTTTGAAAGGTTTCTAGGTATTTTTTATGCTAAAATCGAAGTAGGGGTGTTAGGGAAGGAGTTGGGGATCCAAAATTAGGGTTTTGGGGAGGTTGTGGAGGCTTCTTCACCTACTTTTTCTAGGGTTTTTTCTTTGATACGAAAATAGGGTGTGGAGGCTCCTATTTATAAAGTTTTTAGAAGCATTAGGGTTTGATTAGGGTTTCTTTTAGAGTTTTAATTAGGGTTTTGACTTTGGTCTCATGAGATGGACTTAGTCTTTAGGGCTTTGACTTAGGGTTTTGACTTTAGTCTTATGAGATTGACTTGATTAGTTTAGATTAGGATTTTGATTTAGGGTTTTGACCTTAGTCTTATGAGATTGACTTGATTAGTTTAGATTAGGATTTTGATTTAGGGTTTTGACTTTAGTCTTATGAGATTGACTTTAATACTTGACTCTAGTCTTACTTAATTGACTTTAATTTTGACTTTAGTCTTATTTGATTGACTTTAATATCTTGACTTTAGTCTTGTTTGATTGACTTTAAATTTTTGGAGAACCCCCCTCTATTATATCTTTGATTCTTTGGACCCCCAAATGGAGGGGTCCTTAAAGAAATATCCCACGAACCCTCAACAATTTTGCCTGAGAGTCCGATTAATCGATTTTTTAGGTTCAAAATTTTAAATTAATTTCATTAATGTTTCATTTTAATTATTTAATGTTTTATTTATTAATTTCGAATTTTTTAATTATGAAAATTATGAAATTACCGTTTTACCCCCGAAGAGGACTTTTCACGTTTTAAGTCGGTTTTTAATGTTCCAGGATGTTTTGAAATCAGTTTTTCGTAAGGAATTCAATGGGAATGTTGGTTTTTGTCATTTATGAAATTTTTTATGTGAAATGGTCGTAAATTTTATGAGGGGTATTTTCGTAATTTTGTCAAATTTTGTGAAAATTGGCGAAATGATTTATTTGGTTTCGTTTTGTCATTTTATGTATTTGAACGGATTTTCCTAAGTGTAATGTAGGCTCTAAGGTTGTTTTGATGCTAGGGGTATTTTGATAATTTGGTCATTCGTGAAACTTCTTTTTGGTTTGCAGGATGATGATTTCTATGTTTCTGGGGTAGTATTTTCCTAGCGTAGCGTGGTTTCTAAGTTTTGTCAGTTCGAGATACCTCATCTGAATTTCTGAAACATATCTGGTAACAAAATAAAGCATTGGAATAGACATCCATCATTGGGAACCTTTGCGATCGGGTTGACGACTTGATTAATCAGGCGGATGCAAAAATGGGGTGTCTACAGATGCCCCTCTTTGGCAGAGGGTTGAAGCAAACTAGATAGCAAATCTATTTTGGTAGATAGTGCGATATCCGAATGCCAAAGCTAGTGACAGTTCATTTTGCAGTCTGATTTAACAATTCGTCGGGGCATTCGGATCATTGAGCGTAAAACTCTCCCCGAACTAGATAAATGTCAGGTCCTTGAGCGCGAGCTCTAACTGGCAGTGTCAGATCCTTGAATTTTTTAAAAAATTCTCCTTGACTGATGTAACAACTGTTCAAGTTTGTGGGCTTAAAATCTGAGATAGATTTCAAAGAGTTTTAGTTGGAAATGAGTCAAATCTGAGCATGAAGTAAATATAAACTGAGCATAATTCCAAAAGAACCCTTGGCGGTATCTGAGCATAATTCCGAGAAAGCCCTCAGCGGCAACTAAGCATAATTCAAAGAAAACCCTTGGCGGCATCTGAGCATAGTTCCGAGAAAGCCCTCGGCGGCAACTGAGCATAATTCCAAGAAAACCCTTGGCGGCATCTGAGCATAGTTCCGAGAAAACCCTCGGCGGTAACTGAGCATAGTTCTGAGAAAACCCTCGGCGGCATCTGAGCATAATTCCAAGAAAGCCCTTGGCGGCATCTGAGCATAGTTTCGAGAAAACCCTCGGCGGCATCTGAGCATAATTCCAAGAAAACCCTTGGCGGCATCTGAGCATAATTCCGAGAAAACCCCTCGGCGGCATCTTAGCATAATTCCAAGAAAACCCTTGGCGGTATCTGAGCATAATTCCAAGAAAACCCTTGGCGGTATCTAAGCATAATTCCGAGAAAACCCTTGGCGGTATCTGAGCATAATTCCGAGAAAACCCTTGGCGGCAACTGAGCATAATTCCAAGAAAGCCCTCGGCGGCATCTGAGCATAATTCCGAGAAAACCCTCGACGGCATCTGAGCATAATTCCAAGAAAACCCTCGGCGGCATCTAAGCATAATTCCGAGAAAGCCCTCGGCGGCAACTGAGCATAATTCCGAGAAAACCCTCGGCGGCATCTGAGCATAATTCCAAGAAAACCCTTGGCGGTATCTGAGCATAATTCCGAGAAAACCCTCGGTGGCATCTGAGCATAATTCCAAGAAAACCCTTGGCGGTATCTGAGCATAATTCCGAGAAAGCCCTCGGCGGCAACTGAGCATAATTCCAAGAAAACCCTTGGCGGCATCTGAGCATAATTCCAAGAAAACCCCTGACGGCATCTGAGCATAATTCCGAGAAAACCCTCGGCGGCATCTGAGCATAATTCCAATGTTATCAAAATAATTTGTTAATATTTGAAGTTTGAAGTTTCGACAATATAGGTTTCTAGGAAAAGCCAAGCTTGTTTTGCCGACCATCATGAGCATATTCATTTAAATTCATCATATAATATGACCGTGTAACTTGTATTTAAAGTTTTCAAATTATTGAAACTTTTAGTCTTCAATTATTTTGGGTGGCTCATACCCTTTCCTCTACTTTGCTCCATACATCACAGCTTGAGGGAATTGATGTAAATCATCATCTTAATTTACCAATAAGCATATTTGAACTAATGAATATATGGAGGTGTAGAGGATGCCCATTGTCAAACTTAGACATGGTGCAAAGTCTTGAGATCAACTCTAGGATGCTAAGCCTATCAAGAATAACCTACTCTGATACCAATTGAAAATTATGAACTTCATAACGTATCTAGTCCTAGAGGATGGATGAATAGAATAATTAAAATTTCTTTCGATTTATCCAATTTTAACTTAGATTGATTAATTTGACTATGTATTTTAAGTCATTCATCTAGCTTCGATTTTGCACTCATGTCTCTAATTTGCATTTCATAAAAATACACTTCAAAATTTAAACGTCCATTTTGTCATGTCATTCGATGACACATTCATATATGATTCATGTATTTGGCATTCATGGCATCTCATGACATTCAAGGATTCAAGTGTAAATTGCGGAATCATAAAACATGCACGAGACATAAGACTTATGATGATTCAACAATGTGCCTATATCCATACTCATGGCTAATCTCTATTTTGCAGTGCAATTGAAGTTCACTTAGAATCTAAACGTTCATGACATGACATACATAGCATAGTGTTCATTCATAGCATACATTCATCTAAGTGTAAACTCATAGAGGCATTTTCACAAACACGAGACAAACATTTTATAGAGGTTCGACAACTTGCTTACATCTACTTCCAAGGTCACCTTCGCAAGGGTCTTGGTGTTCACTATCAATGAGGTTTATCATTCATCTCGAACCTTTTACATAGAATTTTAATGCCTAGGCTTAATTCTAAAACTTTAAAATTGAGAGAAACACATCCTTTTGAAATGTGTGAATTTTTTTCTTCAGAAATTCACAAACCTCTACTCTTGTTAAGAATCATCGATTCTAACAAGAGCTCGATTTTTTAGGCTAAACCAAATCACCATGTACATATGTTTTTAAAAATAAAACCAAAATAATAAGGACTCACTCAACACAAGAGATTTGCCAATCAAGTTTTTAGATCTTCGAGTCCTTGAGTCCACGAGAGCTTTTCGACGGTCTGATGTTCTAATCACATCTTCAAATTCTTCGACTCTTCACGCTTTACTCATTCATTCAACATCGACTTCTTATTCCAATAGATGTGCCAATGTGTGCAAGGGTTGAGGGAATGTAAAGAAGGGATCAAATCAAAAGCAAGGCTTAGGTTGAATGTGGTTTCAACTAAGGTTTGGACCTTACAATGTGTAGAGAATATTCTCTAGAGGGAATAACAAAGAGGCAATCTTCTCTAGGGTTTTATCCAACCTTCTAATGAGCTTAAAAGTGAGTTTTAAAACCATTAGAGGGGTTTCCGGGTCCCAAGGGTAAAAAATATGACTGTTATACACTTGATGTCGGCGGCGCCTTGATGTTAACTTGATGGCACTGTGAAAATTACCAAAATGCCACTCTCGACCATTTTGGTTATAACTTTCTCTCGGAAGCTCTGATGAACAAATCGTTCAGAGATTTTGTAGATCTTATTTAATAGAAGGTTTCCAAATTGTCACCAAGGAGTGGGCTAGGGCATAAGTGGGTAAAATTACCAAAATACATTTTTTACCATTTTGGGTCAAAATGAGCTCTCGGGAAGTCTGATGATAAAACAGTTCGAAGGTGCAAGAGATTTTACCTATATAAGAACCTCAAATAATCACCAAGGGTGAATGATGGTCTTAGGGTGGTCAAATTTCTAATGTTTCCTTTTTGACCATTATTGATTCTCGAAAGATACGATGAATGAAAGGGTTGAGGAATGGGTTTACCAAAATAATATGGGTCGACCAAACAATCATATAAGTGTTGGGAAATGGTTTAGGTGGTCTCATTACCTTTTAGGCTTTGTGCGCAAATACTAAGGATTTTTGTCGAGATGCGTGAGGTTAAGCGACTTTACTAGAGTCTTCGTATGTTTTCAAATGCAGACCGATCTAACACTCGACATTAGTCTCAAGATTGATAAAATATGGAACTAACAAGATAATGGCTTGAGGAGGTTCAATGGGTTAAACAAATAATTATCTTCAAGTAAAGGTGTCAATTGAACTCATTGGCTAAACCACCAGCCTGATATGTCGTCTCGAACAAAGCAAGGGTTAACATTAGGGTCATGATATTGAGTGAGTAAAGGTAAAGACTAAGGTTGGCTTCAAAATATTTCAGATCATCAAATTTCGACTATGCTATGGCTTAATAATGTACTGCCCACTACTATAGGAAATAATTAAACACACACACACACACACACACACACACACACACACACATATATATATATAGGGTAGTGTTCCTTTGACAAAATCCTAAACAAAATTTTAGACAAAACATTTTATCTTATATGGACTAAAAGTTTTGGAATGGGCTGATTTTTTGTGAGGATAATCTCTATGATGATAAAATCATTCTCACAAAAAATCAACAAATTCTAAAATTTCTTACCCTAGTTTATAGATATATATATATATATGGATTAGGATCCGTATACACATAAAGGTACAACATGTTTTGTCTTATATGGGCAAAAATGCTTGAAATGGGCTGATTTTTTGTGAGGATGATCTCTATGGTGAGGAGATCATCCTTGCCAAAAAACAGCCTATTATGAAACTTCTAGCCCCATGTTTACAAGTTGAAAAAATTTAGACCGTCCAATTTTTGTAAATCACTTTTGATGGGGTTAGAAGTTTTGGAATGAGATGATTTTTAGCAAGGATGATCCCCTCACCATAGAGATCATCCTCACAAAAAATCAGCTTATTCCAAATCTTTTTAACCATATAAGACAAAAACGTTGTAGCTTTATGAGTAACTTTATGTGTTTATATATATATATATAGGGAAATGTTCAGCACCAAACATTTTGGCAAAATATTTAGGTTAGAAGTTTTGGAATTGGCTGATTTTTGGTGAGGATGATCTCTACGGTAAGGAGATCATCATCACCAGAAATTAGCCCATTCCAAAACTTCTAACCCCATCAAAAATGGTTTACAAAAAATGGTTGGTCCACGAATTTTCAACTTGTAAGCATGGGGTTAGAAGTTTTGTAGGACAAAAATGGTTGGCTAAAATGTTTGGTGCTGAACGGGACTCATATATATATATATATATATATGGGTCGGGTTCCGTAGACTCACATTACGACTCACATTGCGACACACCGTTTTGTCTTATATGGGCAAAAATGTTTGGAATGGGCTGATTTTTTGTGAGGATGATCTCTATGGTGAGGAGATCATCCTTGCCAAAAATCAGCTCATTATGAAACTTCTAACCCCATGTTTACAAGTTGAAAAATTTTAGACCGTCAAATTTTTGTAAATCAATTTTGATGGGGTTAGAAGCTTTGGAATGGGATGATTTTTTGCCAGGATGATCCCCTCATCACAGAGATCATCCTCACAAAAAATCAGCCCATTCCAAACATTTTTGCCCATATAAGACAAACGGTGTGTCGCAATGTGAGTCGTAACAGGGGTCGTAATAACGCTATCCTATATATATATATATATATATATATATATATATATATATATATATATATATATATATATATCAAAACTTAATTAAAATGAAAAGATATTGTATAACTAAAATTTGGCCAGATACCACTTTCAAATTTTGATTTGATAATCTTCACTCAAATCAAAATAAAATTATTTAAAAAAGTATATTTTTTTATTAAAAATATTGAATTTAACAATTTATTTTTAACCCCTCCAACTCATTAGGAATGGGTTAGGGATTGGTTGACTTAATCTAAAAAGGTTTATATGGTTGATCCAAGGTACAACTCACCTTTTTAGGATAGGCTCCGATTGTATCGGTTGAGGACAATCTGTTTAGGAAAAAACAAAATTAATGGATCGTGAAGATGAGTGTGCCTTTGTGGTCATTATTTGTTGGTCTTAAAATACAAGACTAATGTCAAGGGTTATGTCATTGGGTTGAAAACACAAAAGAGAGGGCTTCTCTAATTTTCTCCAAACCCAGAGGGGTATCTCAGAAATTATTCTTTTAAATTCCTAAAACCCTTCCAAAACCATACTATACTTGGTTGATTTCAGACCATATTTGGTTGATTTCAGAACACTAATTTTCCCATTTTTAGGAGGATTTGATTCAGAAACGCTTTGCAGGGACTATCCAATTTGGGAAATGCGTATTAACAAAGGCAAAAAAATTTCCATATTTGGAGGTAAAATTGATCGAAATTTGTCTGATTTGGATGTTCGGAATGGATTTTTGAAACCAAGTGGTTTCTGTGATTTAGTGGATTGGCGATTTGTTTCTGGGATTTTCGTGGGTTTTGGTTCAGATGGAAGAAGGGTCTTCTTATGTGAAGCTTACAAAGATTCAAGATGGGCCAGTGGAGGAGATTAAACCTGGAGAGCTTAATCAGTCTGTTAAGGTTCCTAAAATCTATCATTTTTCCGACTTTTTTTTTTCCTTAAATAATTTTCCCAATTTCGTGGGGTTTACGAATTTGTTAGACAGAATTTGTAATTGTCTATGTTTATTAGATCTATTTTAAACTTGTTTATTTTCAAGATATGGGTTTGAGATTTGTTTAGAATACCTGCATATGCATTTAGGGTTTCTTGTTCTGATTGCATTTATTTATGAGATCTGCTATTTTCACACCAACTTTTGCTAACGCCACAATAAAAGTGTGCAATTCTTTGGTGATTTACATAGGAATTGATGTGGCATTTGCAAAAGTTTGTGTGGCCATAGCAGCTTTCTTATTATTGTTGTTAACTATTGGATCAGCATCTTTTATTTTGTAATTTATTTGTAGTGTTGCTAGATAATGTTTTCGGTTGATTTAATTTGACCTCAACTGCTTAAATTTCTTGAGATGCTCTTGGATTTTATTGCTGATTATGTGTTTTATTGGGTAGTTGAAGTTTCCCAGTTGTTATGAGTGTGGTCAGCCCCTTCCCGAAGATTTTTTGTTCCCCAAAGATGAAGCTTGGACAACAGGGATTTTCGGTTGTGCTGAAGATACTGAGAGTTGTAAGAGTCTCACAACTTCTTTTTAATTTTCTGTAGAATTCTCTTTATAAATTGAATCTAGTTTTTAAGAATGGAAAATGCATAATTGGTAGTATGTCGGGTCGGAGCAATCTAATTAATTTGCTAGCATCGAGTACTATTGTCCGAGTAGCATATAACGGAACGATCTCTTATTTACATATTATTACATGCTTTTGTGTGTGACTAATATGAGTTATCTAACAGCTTCTCTCAGATTGAGAAAATGAATTTTAGTAAGGGATTGTATCCCCATCTTCCTTCATTGAGTTTTTCACTATATCATCATCATCCTCATCAGCAATAACTTTAACTTTATGTTACTTGTGGTAAGTTTAAGTTTGATTTCTATTGAACAAGTGGCTGGTGGACTTGAAGATTGATATGCTAGTTCCATCATAGGTTGATCCAATTAAATGAATGGAAAAAGAGGAGATGGATGACACTTCTATAACATAGATCTAGATGAGTTGTACAGCTGGGGATAGATGATGGTGCTTTGTTGCTTTGATACATCTCCATTGTGTATCAGACAATATCTTATTCTCTCTTCCAGACTATCTTATCAACTTGGGATTCATAATATTATGCTTTGAGAGGGTTCCAAGGCTTTGTGTTGAAACTGGCAAAGTCTCAAAATCCAATATTAGCATAGGGGATGCTTTGAGTCATATAGCTATTTTCCAACAAACTTGGGATGCATAATCATCAGCCTCTTATGCATATCTCAGACAACCATTGGGTGCTACCTTAAGGTCTAAAGTAGGCTTCAATTTTGTGGCGGGAAGGTTCAGTAGGAGATTGGCCCCTTGGAAGAGGATTTATCCCTACAAAGATTATAAACCATCGTCTTAGATGGTTTCTAGTATGTTCCCTTGTTTGTACCTCTGTTGGTCATCTCAACCACCTCTTAATAAGATATTTAGTTATATAAAAAAGAAAAAGCAAGAGGGGCCATGTCAGCCATCAATTGACGCAAATTGACAGGGCCATCTGTTAAATAAGTCAATTGTTATTAAATTTCTAGTCTATGTCATTTTTAGTCTTTTTCCTTATCTAAGACTGTGTAATGTTTTAAAGCCTAATTAGGGCTAATTAAATAACTTAACTTTAGTTTCCAAAATTCCAATTTGGTGTCAGAGCCAGGTTCTCTCGACCTCCATCACCCTCCTCCTTCATCTGCTACAAACATTATTAACTACCTCTTCCTTAAATCACCTTCACATCTCGTCTTCAATACCAATCACCGTACGCGGGTTCTTTCTCATTATACACCCTAATCGCATCATGCGATAGGGGATTGAAACCAGTTTGGAGTCTGCGATCAGGCTGTTTTTTTTTTCTTCTTCTCAGCAATACTGCTGTTAGTGATTGGTGATAACAGAAACATGATGCTTCTTAGTAGTGGTTGCTGAAGATCAACTAAACGACATCTATACAGAGCCTAACGACACAGCAGTTGCTGTTGTCAAGCTATTCTGAAGCCCACGATTACAGCAAAGTGCTGTTATGATCTCTGCGACCATAACAGAAGACTTACGACACAACAGTTGCCATTGGTAGGTTGTTTTGAAGCCTATGATTACTCCAGACTACTGTTATGATACCTTGCGACTCTAACAGAAGGGTGTTTGGACCTGTGATCACTGTTAAGATACAGTTTTGAAGTTTGCGACCATAACAGTTCTTTGGTTTGAGGCCTACGATCACTGCAGAGGTGCAGTTAGAAGTCTACCATCACTGCAGAGGTGCAATTGAGTGACTGTGATCATAGATAACCCTTTGTTTGAAGGCTACGATTACTTTAGACTTTGTTTTTTGGAAGTTGATATTACAATAGCCTTGGTGTTTGAGGGTTACAGCAGTCGCATAATTTTTTATTTGACCTCCCTTCAAACCAAAACACATATATTTTTTTTTTATGGCCTCCGAAATATCTTCGTCCTCGATCACTGGTGATATTGTTGGACCAGGAGGTCTTCCCTCTCATTCGACCGATTTTCCAGGTATCCAAATTACCACCGTGAAATTAGATGGTCCTTATTACATTCTTTGGGCCCGATCGGTTGAAATGTTTATTGGTGGAAAAGGGAAGATTGGGTATCTCATAGGGGCAGAGAAACAGCCGGTACCTACTGACATCGTTTATCCTCAAGGATTTGCTAATGACTCTATGATCCGTTCTTGGCTAGTTACATCTATGCAACCACACATTACAGCTGGTTTCATGTTCTCCACGACCGCAAAACAGATATGGGATTCTACAAAGAATCTCTATTCACAACGTCAAAACAATGTTAGGATTTTTAACATGGAGGGTGAGATCTCCTGTCTTTCGCAAGGTGACTCTTCAATCACCTCCTATATATCACAGCTACGTGCTAGATGGGAAGAGTTGACCTTTTACTCCTCCTCCTATGCTTGGAAAGACTCTGTTGATGAGGCATTATATGTGTCGATTCTGGATAAAAATCGAGTTTTTCAGTTCTTAGCTGGGCTCCGGGATGAGTTTGAGTATGCGAGAGTTCATTTATCGGGTATGGATCCTTTTTCGTCCCTACAGACTGCATATTCTTATGTTTTTGTTGATGAGAGTCGTCGCATAGCTGTTCAACCTCATTATTCAAGAAACCATTCAGCTATGCTTGCTCACCTACCTTCTCCACAGCCTCCTAATGGGTCTTTGTCTACTCGTCAGCGACTTAAGTGTGATCATTGTGGAAAGTTGGGTCACGTGAAGGCTCGTTGTTATGCACTTCATTGTCGTCCTAATCAACAACGTCAACAGTCTCAACGACCTTCAGCTCATGCAGTTTCTCAGCCAACTACTGATCTAGCACCCCCTGCAGCTACTATCACCTCTTCGGATTCGGTATCTCTATCCTAAGCCGAGCTTGACAAGTTCAGGAAATTCTTCAATCAAATGGAGACTTCATCTCATCCAGTCTCTACATTCGCTCACTCAGGTACCTTAGCATCTGCACACAGTGTTTCCACCACCTCCTCACCATGGATCATTGATTCTGGTGCCTCAGATAACATGACCGGCATGTTCTCCCTATTTAAAACCTATAGTACTTGTTCTGGTCATCGTAAAGTTTGCTTAGCTGATGGTTTGTTGTCTTCTATAGCTGATTAAGGTCATTTACCTATTACATCTTCTTTATCCTTGACTAACACACTACATGGTCCTCAACTTACCACTAACCTTATCTCTGTTAGTAACCTTACCAAAAATTTGAATTGTAGTGTAATTTTTTATCCGTCTCATTGTGTCTTTCAAGATCTGGGGTTGAAGAGGATGATTGGCACTGGACGTGAAGTGAATGGTTTGTATTTCTTGGACGTACCCGGTTCATTTAGTACTCATTCTACCTTTCAGCTTAGTAGTAGTAGTAGTAGTAGTTGTAATAAGACTCTTGTAATGCATTGGCATTTATGCCTAGGCCATATTTCATTTGGATATTTGAAACACATGTTCCCTACTTTATTTAATAATAACAATTTGCTTGATTTTTCTTGTGAAACTTGCCAATTAGCTAAACATGTGCGTTCTTCTTATCTTATTAGTATGAATACTACTGCATCTACTATCTATGACCTAATTCATTCTGATGTGTGGGGTCCTACCCCTATCACATCAACCCTTGGTTTTCGCTATTTTGTCTTGTTCATCGATGACCATAGTTGTACCACTTGGGTTTATCTTATGAAACACAAGAGTGAAGTTTATGGGATTTTCAAGCAATTTCTTGCTATAGTTCATACCCAGTTTGGTCATATCATCAAAACCTTCCGTTCTGATCATGGTAGTGAATATACCTATAGTGAGGTCTTAAAACTTTGTTTAGAGTCTGGCATTGAGTATCAAATGTCTAATGTTAAGATCCCTCAACAGAATGGTCGATCCGAACGTAAAAATCGTCATATTCTAGATTTAGTTCGTTCCTTCTCTATTGGCATAAATGTACCCCAATCCTATTGGACTAATGCAGTATTTACTACTGTCTACCTTATTAATCGAACCCCCTCCCGGATTCTTCCGTTTGCCATGCCTCTTTCTCAGCTCTATCCGGATCGTCCCCTTTTTCCACTTCCTCCACGTGTGTTTGGGTGCGTCTGTTTTGTTCAAATTCTTGATCAGAATCGTACTAAACTTGATCTTAAGGCCATAAAATGTATTTTTTGGGGGTATTCCTCTACCCAGAAAGGATACCGTTGTTACCACTCTTCTTCTCGACGGCATTTCATTTCTCGGGATGTTTCCTTTTTTAAGCATATCCCGTACTACAATGGGTCTATCGGTATTCAATCTGAGTGGTTTCCCCTAGATTCCTCTGTTGATCCATTCTCTTCCTTATTTATTCTTCCTATGCCTGTTCCTCCTCCTCCATCCACTATCACTTCATCACCTCTTTCATCGCAGGTTTACACTCGGCGTCCCCGCGATACTACCATCACTCCTATGCCAGACTAGCTCGTCTCCTCGCCTCCAACTTCGCCTCCATCTGTCCCTTGTGATGATCGTCTTATTGCCACTCGTAAGGGTAAGCGCACTTGTACTTATCCAATTTCTCATTATATATCTGATTCTGCTCTCTTACCCTCCTATCGGAGTTTTCTTGCTTCTGTATCCGTTGTTTCTATTCCTACTACTGTTGCAGATGCTATTATCCAACCTGAGTGGCGTGCAGCTATGATTGATGAACTGAATGCTCTTGAAAAGACTCAGATTTGGAAACTTGTTCCTTTTCCCCCTGGAAGGAAAACTGTGGGTTGTCACTGGGTCTTCACCCTTTAGCATAATTTAGATGGTACTATTACTTGTTATAAGACCCGTCTGGTGGTCAAGGGTTATACTCAGACTTATGAGATTGATTATCAGGAGACATTTGCTCCGGTTGCCAAGATGATCACCATTCATGTTCTACTTTCTGTTGCTGCTATCAAAGGCTGGCCTCTCTATCAGTTAGATGTCAAGAATGCGATTATCAATGGTGATCTTCAGGAAGAGGTTTATATGATCCAACCTCCTGCTTCTTCTACACATGTCTGTCGTCTTCGCCGTTCTCTCTGTGGCTTGAGACAATTTCCTCGCGCCTAGTCTAAGCGCTTTACTAAGGCTATGCATCAGTTTGGCTTACATCAGAGTTCTGCTGATCACACCCTTTTCTTGTATCATTGCCAGGGTAAAACTGTTGCTTTGATTATTTATGTTGATGATATTATTCTTACTGGAGATGATGTTGATGGTATTTCTAAGGTAAAAACTTACTTAGGTCGTCAGTTTGAGATTAAGGACCTTGGGCATTTTCGTTATTTTCTAGGTATTGAGGTTGCGCGGTCCCATTCCGGTATATTTATTTCTCAGCGAAAGTATGTCCTTGATTTACTCAGTGACTCATGTTAGCTTGGTTCTCGTCCCGCAGATACTCCTATTAAGTAAAATCATAGGTTGGCTGATTCTGAGGGGGAGTGTTTGTTAGATATTGGGCAGTATTAGCTACTTATCGGAAAATTGATCTACTTGTCTATGACTCGCCCAGACATTGCTTATGCAGTTAGTGTTGTAAGTTAGTTTATGCACTCGCCTCGAACATCTCATCTTACTGCAGTCTATCATATTCTTAGATATCTTAAGGGATGTCCTAGTCGAGGTATTTTGTTCAGTAATCATGGACATCTTCGTGTTGAGGCATGGATAGATGCAGATTATGCTGGTTCAGTGACTAATAGACGTTCTACTTTTGGGTACTGTACTAAAGTTAGTGGCAACTTGGTAACTTGGCGTAGTAAGAAGCAGGATGTGGTTTCTCGATCAAGTGCTGAGTCAGAATACAGAGCTATGGCACTTGGAGTGTGTGAGTTGTTGTGGCTCAAGATTTTACTAATAGATTTATGTCTTCCTGTGCCAGTCCCATTCTTACTTTATTGCGATAATAAATCAGCTATTAACATAGCAACAAATCCGGTTTAGTATGACAAAACAAAACATATCGAAGTTAATCATCATTTTATTAGAGAAAAGATTGTTTCTGGACAGATTTGTACTCCTTTTGTACCTATATCTCAGCAACTTGCTGATATCCTTACTAAAGGTGTTAGCAAAATTGCCTTTGAAGGTGTCCTATCCAAGTTGGGTGTTTTTGATATCCATGCACCAACTTGAGGGGGAGTGTTAAATAAGTCAGTTGTTATTAAGTTTCTAGTCTATGTCCTTTTTAGTGTTTTTCCTTATCTTAGACTGTGTAATGTTTTAAAGCCTAATTAGGGCTAATTAAATAACTTAACTTTAGTTTCCAAAATTCCAATTCCATCCTCAAATGAGGTTTCCAAGGCCCATCCAAAAAGCTTTCTCATTATTGATCAAACAAGCTAAAACCAAATTTGTTTATGCTTAATCTTAAGCATAGGTGAAGGTAAACGAAAACACAAGAAGCTAGAGTGTAGGAAGTTAGTGCTCAAACAAAAATAAATAAAGTTTACATGACTAAAGGTGACTAAGTTGGAGTTTATTTTAATTGTAGTTCAAGTTGGATTGTTAATTTGTTGAAAATGCAAAGTATACTTATCCATCCCATACAACAGTGCCAATCATTTGTGAAACCTCAAGCAATTACCTTAATTAATGTCTTCATCAACAAGAGGGTAACAATCAGGATTTGATGCCACCAAACATATTTAGTACCTAAACTGCAACCAGTGTCCCGAGCCACTCATGTAAGGTGATATGTTGGCCACGTTTGTATTCTCTTAAACATGCATAGGCGATGTGTTTAAGTTGGTTTGCAATACAACTCATCTAGCTGTACTCGTGCAGTGCAATTAATTGTATTTTGTTTGCAGCTCAGTATTCCAAACTGAAAATTAATCTTTATGATTTCTAGAAACAACTAAAGGTGCGATACATCAATATGAAAGCTGTTAAAACCCATTATGATAACAGTTACTTACGCCTCCCTCATCTTTTTTTATTAATACCCCCTCCCCTCCTCTTCCACAGAAGACCTCTATATAATTTTTTTTTTTGCTTTGCATTTGGAAAGAATATATTGATGCATTTCTCCCTCTTTTTGCAGTAAATTTGACTTTACAGGTCATCCATTAAAACCAAATTCCTTGTGTTTTATTTCTACAGGCTGGACTGGACTGTTTTGTCCTTGTGTTTTGTTTGGACGTAATGTTAACAACTTGGAGGGTGGCACCACTTGGACCCATCCTTGCATTTTTCATGCAATTCTTGTTGAGGGAGGCATTGCACTTGCCGCTGCAACAGCAATCTTCCACTGTATTAATCCGATTCTCATTGGTGAGGGTCTGTTGTTTGGTTGGTGCTTGTGTGGTATATGCACTGGTCTAAGCCGACAGTCATTGCAGAAGAAATATCATCTCAAGGTCATCTAGATTTCTCCATCTATATTTTCATTCCCAAATCTTGATTTTTTTTTCTTGAGTACAACTTTGAATTTTCAAAAGTAAATGTGTTGGTGTGAGCTCAAATTCATCTTATTTGGCTAGGTGTTCCTGTGCAAAATAAGAAATTTCTTATTAAGACAGGTAGTCCCTTTATCCAATGATGTGCCCCTCCCTTCGCAAGGACCAAAGTTGTCCCTGTCCAGAAGTGGTGGGAGGGCGCATGTTTGATATGATGTTATATCATCGTTTATGGGTGTATGTTAGCTGCAATCCTATGTTTTGTGTGTATTTTGTGTTTCCTGTCACATGATGGCCTTTCGTACACTCAGAAGTACATAGGGCATACATATATAAACTAGATTCGTGTTGCACGAAAGTGCCACTTAGCTAAGTGGTAAAGGTTTGAGGAGAGTTGATCCCATGACCTAGATTCAACTCCCGTTGAACCCATCTTCACCTCCATTAACTACTAATCCCTTGCTCACATAGCCCCCCAAAAAAAAAGAAATAGTGTCGCACAATGTTTGAGGACTCTGTCAGTACATGGGGTGCTTTTTCTGATTCAAGTGAAAACGATTTAGTCATCTGTGAGTTAAATATATCCACAAAGTAATCTTAGGTGAATTTGTCGAATGCATTTTTCCCTACTGAAGAGATATTGATCATGGGGCTTAGAATGTAGTCGGCATATCACTTACACTACTTATGTATATCATGGCTGAAGTATTTTAGGTCATAGATGTCTGGTTTCTGTTAAAAGGAACGTTTGCACTTTCAAATAAAACTAATTCCTCTTCTTTTCACCATATGAGATTAAATTAGATCATTCTAGCTTCAGGGCCACTATATCTCAAAGTAATGTCCCATTGGCACACATATAACTTACTAGTGGGTCGCCTCTATAATTTGCACAGACACTTACTGGTGTCAAAACATTTATAAGGAGTGCCATACATAGCTACTCTGGAATACTTTACACAGTCGCATTTCTATAGTAAGTAAATAATAGAATTAGATGGAAAATGATGGCGGGAGCCAAACTTAATTTTGATTGAAAGGCTTCTTTTAAGGTATTAGATTTTGATTTCATTCTCGATTTCGATCAGCCTCAAAATGGAAATATTTCCATGAACCTGGAAGTGATGGGAATGACGAAAATATTGAGTAATATTTTATTGAAATTGTAGAAAATGATTAAACCTCTGGGTAATATGTTCACGCATTCTTATATTTTTTATTGTTTAAATATGTTAAAAAAAAGTAAATTGCTGACATATCCAACTAATTAGAAAATGAACCA
Organism: Akebia trifoliata; assembly: GCF_017979445.1. NCBI lineage: Eukaryota > Viridiplantae > Streptophyta > Magnoliopsida > Ranunculales > Lardizabalaceae > Akebia > Akebia trifoliata. The sequence goes on along the minus strand of NC_141385.1, from coordinate 30,542,872 downwards.
TTATGTATGTGTGCTGCATATGAACATGCTAATATACTTAAAGAATACATCAAAATAATATGACATACATACCAAACTAATCCTAATTCATTTATACTAGTAAATGAATATTATGTTATTTTTTTAGTGGTTGTTAATATTATATGTATTACTAGTCCATCTTATAAGTAATTTATAAGTTTTTTTATTTTACTATATTCTATCAATAGTTTTAGAATATAATTTTTTGAACAAAGAATATTTTAATCAGGTTACTATTAATAGAAATATTTTCACCAAAATATTGCATTTTTTACATCTAAAATTTGTTTATTTAGGGGATAAACACAATTCATTTGCAAAATGAATAGTTATTTCCACCGAAATATATACAAAACCGTCAATTAAATATGGTGTCTGACCTTGTGCAAATGGAAATAATTTTGATGTGTTTCATAGAAATATATCAAAAAAAAATTTATGCTACGTCCTCATTGAAAAGTTGCCAATATATAGTAGTGTAGTCAAAGGACCACATAGCCAACTGTTTTTGGCTAAGGGAGAGAGTGGTAATCGCCACAAGTTGGACCCAGTGGGATATAAATGAGTGCAACGCGTGATTGACAAGGAATCAAGTAGCAAAGGTTTAGTGTGTCATAGCAAGTCAATCAATTTATTGACTTTGATGATCATTTGGTGTATGTTAGGAAGTTGGATATTGGGGGGGTTAGGGACTTCAATTCTCTAAAAAGTTGTGGGTTTGTTTTGAACTGGTAAATATGGAACTGTGCCACTTAACTACTTAGATTTTTGTGTTTGTTTTTGGCATTGTAAGGCTATTGTATTATTAATCAAATCAGATACCTGTTGGAAAAAATCTGCAGTTTTTTCAGAATTTTGTGACCAAGTGAGTCTATTTGAGCTACGATTTAAGTGGGTCCCATTCTTTATTTGAGGCGGGACCACTTGAAAACTTATTCATCTCATTGAAGAGATTAATTTCATTTCTTTAGTTGTTAAAAATCCATTTTGGGTGAATGAGAAATCGGCTCCAAACATCCCTTACTAACCATGATTTGGTGTATGTGGTTTGTAGAACTATTAGTTTATTAGTGAAACTCTTTAGGTCCACATCGGATAGGAATAAGAAATTTGTCTAGTTCTTGTATAGAACTTCTCATATCACTTAAGTGAATATGAGAGAGAGACTTGAATAAGTCCACACACGCGCATAAAGGGCCCATGGGCTCAAGAAGGATTTAAACCATTGGTTCAAAAAATCCTTAATGCGCATGCGGGCACACGATGCGGGCATAGGGAGGTGCAAATTTTGACAATTTGACTTCACGTTGGAGTGCACGACGGGCCCTTTTAGACACCTCTTGATTTCCATGAGTGCATGTTCATTCAGTTAGGACACAACATTATATCTTTTAGAACCTCCTGTTTTCAAGAGACACCATGTCTCTTAATATTCTATAAATAGGTCATTTCGACCTTAAGTTTTTCATTCAAAATTTTTTTTTTCTTCTCTGCTGTTTTAACTTGCTTGTATTATGATATCTCGTCTGCATTCTTTGAGAGTATAAACTTAGCGTTCGGTTTGCTAGATGTGTAGATTGAGTGCTGTCTCTACGCGTATGATCATTGTATCCTGGGAGACAATTGTTCATTGATCCGTGGGCACGAAATTGTGAGAACAAAATTGTCTTAAGGACATTGTTTTCAACACAAATCTCGATCAATCCTTATTTTGTTCACTCCTCGGGTATCTACCGGATAACAATACCACCATAGGTTTCATCTCTTTACTTAACAATTCTAAGATTTTGCTTCATCTTTGTGATTTTCTCCATGGGTTTTGACACAATGGCCAAAGAAAACATTTTGTTCCTGAGGGAGAGACACTCAAATGGGTGTTTTTTATTTAAAACATCCACAACCCAACGAATTCGAAACATGAGACATTACAATTTGTCTAGTGGTTGTGCTTATAATTTTCTGACTCGATTGATTATTGGTTCCATGTGCAGAACTCGCCGTGTCCCCCATGTTGCGTACATAGCTGCATGCACTGGTGTGCCTTGTGTCAGGAGCACAGGGAGATGGAAGCGCATATTTCCGAAAATGCTGTTGTGCCAATGACTGTCATCAATCCACCTCCTGTGCAGGAGATGACCTCAAGTACAAGCCAGAGCCAAGATTCTGCCCAGGCTATTTCTCTGCACCTAAATGCGCCACCCTAATCCAATTATCATTGCTAACTATAAGACTAATATCCTATTTTCCTCTAAAAACTTTATCCTGTGGTGCTGTTACTGAAAACTAAGGTAGGTAGGTGCCTTTGACTTGGGGCAGACTTAACTTAAATCTACAATATTATAACACTCTCAGCCACTTAAAAACATTTTGGTGATGAAGTAATAGAAATTACTGAAGTTTATCTTTTATCACAATTTTTTTTCTCAAGCTATGGCCAATCAAATGGATTGGATCCTCCTCTTTATTCTTTTTTATCACAATTCACAAAGGGGTCACTTCAAAGCATACTTCTAAAATTCATCTAAGGAGGTGATTTGGACCCAAAACTCGAAGGAACCAAGTTGTCAACTCAACTCAGAAAATCGTTAACTCATCTATTTGGACAAATCAACTTTAAAAATGCAGAGTTGATTCCAAGTGATCCACAAATGACGAAAATTTCTCTTTTGCCTACCCATATCCCGATGTGCAGAAACCAGTGGTAGTTTGAGTAAGTCTTGAATGAGTTCCTCGAAAGTTTGATGCAAATGAATGAATATTAGTTCGACATCTCTGAACTATATACCCTCATCAAAGTTATTAGACTATAGCAAATAATATTTGTGTATAGTGTAAATCATAAATATTTTATTATTTTAAAACTAGAAGGTGCTATGTCCAGAAGCACATTTATCATAAGGGCTTATTTATAATTTAAAATATTATTTAAAGGATTTTTGAAGATTACACTGTAAAAGGGATAACTCGGTAATTTGGAATACCAAGGAACTTATAGTTGCAATTTTCTTGGTTTTTGATGAAAATGACCTTTTGATTATATTACTTTTAAATGTTAAAAATGGGGGCATTTTTGAAATCCATGTTTTGGTGTCAAACCACTTCGAGTCTGCCTTCTCTCCTCTCCTTATAATAGTAAAGATATTAAAATCTATTTACAAATTTAAACATTTATTTAATAGGTTGAAACTCAAGAAAAAGTACTCAAACATGAAATCCAATTTTGTTAATAAAAAAAAAAAAAAAAATGATTCCTGCTTCATTTCCAATTCCAGTCGATTTCCATTTCTGATCATGGGAGAATTACATTTAATATTCAAACCAAATATAAGATCGGACAATGGGCAAGAATCAGATACTATAATCTGAACCAAACTCCCCCAATTTATTTATTTTTTGCATTAAGATTTCTTCTTTTTGTTTTCCTGATCCACAGATCTGAATTGAACTTAAAAACATCCAAGACTAAGATTATTTACTCTTCTTTATTCTGGTTCAGATATCTGAATTGGAATTAAAAATCGAGATGAAATACAGCAAACCAGAATTTAAAACCATGCGACAAATGGAACAGTTGGTCATATATTGGGTTATGTAAGCTAATAATCGCTTTGATGAATTCCCATCCCTGTGATCTTCACACGTTCCACCAGAAACTTAAAAAAGTGAAAATCTGCAATTAATGAATGGGTAAATAAAAGAGTAATTTAGATATGGCCCTCCAGTTTTTGGTAATTATTTGAGATACCCCTTGCCCCAAATTATTTTCAAACAATTGAGATACCACCCTTGATTACAGTCTTCTATGAGAGAGTAACCTTAATGCCCTCATCTTCTCTTGCCAAAATCTGTTGATTTTTCTCCTTAAAAAAAAAAAAAACTGACTTGAACATATGCAATCTATAGGGTAAAAACTCTTATTTATTGGGCAGCCATTGACCCCCCACCAGCCATCTTTAACTCTTGATTTATTTGGTGGAGTCATCTCTATATATATATACACTTCATTTAGAAGAAGAAATAGTAGAGAAAACCAAGTAATTATTCAAATCATCTGAAGAACAATGGATGATCTTGTCACCAAAACCCAAGGTTGAACACAAAAGGTTTTTTGGAGAAAAGTTCAAGGATTTTTGCAAAAACAATGAAGACACTTCTGTTAATCTCTCATAGAAGACCACGGTTAATGGGGGTATTGTCATCATTTTGAAAAGCCAGGAGGGCATGTCAAATATTCACCAAAAACTGGAGGGGTATATCTAAATTACCTAAAAGTAAAATAGTTTTGAAATAGAACAAGTCAAAGAAATCCCTTAATGAGTAATTAATGCAATCAAGAGAGCCTCTATACACAAGACATGAAAGCCAAGTATGAAGATGATGAAAAAGAAAACAAGTTCATACAAAAACCTATTCAGGGAACAGACAAGAAGAACCAGCAAGATTATAAAGAACCTTGATCCATCTTTCATAAGATACTGAGAAACAAAACGAAAGAAGTCACCATTACATTTAAAGCGCCATTGAAATCTCTAAAGGTCCCCTCAATTGAACTCTGCCGAGGATCACCAGCAAGTATAGATTCTAGCTCCTGTTGTCAAATCAGTACAAAGGGGTTTGCCATTTGCATCCACAAGCACTCCCATATCTGATGTTATCACAGGAACAACTCTTCCTATAGATACCATGAAATAAAAAATTGGACGAATTACTTAAGGACTTCAGAGAAAAGAGAAAGATAGAATGACATCGGACAAACTTATTGTAGGACTGGAAATGTGCCACCCAAAACAAAGTAATTCCAAAACAAAAATTATAAACTTGCATTGCCAACCAAGAAAGATTTTATAGAAATCATGACTACTAGAAAAACTAGAACATGTTTTTTGTGGGTGAAATGTATTTATCAAAAAGAAAGGGAAAAGATACAATAAGTCAAGGAGACCTGCCTACAAAAAATAAAAATAATTTTTTTTTTTTTTTTGAGGAGAGAGAGAGAGTGTGTGTGTGTGTGTGTGTGGAGTGGGGGGGAGGAGAAAATAGCAGGGGAAAAAAAACCTTTGTATAAAAGTACCCAGCACTGCCAATAACAGTAACCCATCTAAAAACAACCACCTTGAAAACATTAATGCCTTCATTTTATAAACAGCTTGAATAAAAAGGAGGAGTTTGATCTCAAAAATGACAGATCAAAGCATCCCCTCATTTCCTTCAAACACTATGTTGTTATGCTCCTGCCAGAGACCCTAGAGCAAAGAAAAGAGTGATGATAGTCTTCGAAGCATCCACCGTCTGGACGAGAAAGTCAAAATTTACCTTCAAAGAGTTTCTATCCTATAATTGATCTAGAAACCATCCTACGAAAAACCTCACTGAATATAGTGAAAAGATTTATTTTATTTTATCGGTAAGCCTGTTTTTAATGAGTTCAGTAACTCGGTGCGGGCAAGATTTGATCCCAGAACTCTAGTATCATCACCCAAAGACTTTACCAACTAAGCTAGTTGGGACCTGCAATAAAATGAAAAGAAATCCATGCCTTAATCTTCTAGAACTTCTAAAAAACCATGCAAGCATGCTATTACCAATGAAGAAAGAGGTGTAGGGAATCACTTATTGATCAACCTTCTCTATTCTAGAGCAAGTTCCATCTTTCCCAACAAGTTGACCAAAAAGTGATCCCCCCTCCTCCCAATATGCCTTAAGAGACCCTCTTTGTATGGTCTCCATTTGAACACCAGACCCCTTTGTTTTTTGGTGAGTAAATGTGTTTCCAACTTACGAGGAAAATTTTGTGTTTTTCATCCTTTTCAAAAAAAAAAAAACCCAAACCAATTTGTCTAGTTGTAATTCCACAATTTTGGGAATTGTAAATAAAGAAAAGTAAACTAAGTGATGAGGACATCAAAGCTTTATGTTTATTTGGTTTTCTGTTTTGAGCTTTTATTTTTATGTTTGGTGGGTTTATTTTCATGTTTTATTAGCTCATGATCTTAATATAATGTTTGGGTGTAATTTGGTAACTTTAGTATGTCTTTTATTTAAATTTATAAGGGTTAGAAATTTAGGAGAGATTAAGTTACGAAAATTAGAATTTTGCTAATTATTTAATTTAGTATTTTAGTTTTATTAGGATTCTTAGAGTGATTTTCTTTATATATAAATTGTATTAAGATTTATTGACGAAGTGTTTGGATGAATAAAGAAAGCAATTTCTTTCAATGAAGGTTCTCAATGTGATTTCTCCAATATTCTTGGTGTGATTCCAAGAAACCCTTGGTGTGATTCCAAGGTCCTATTCTTCTATCTCTTCTAATCATATTTCTCTTTTCTTGATTTTCTTTTAATTTTTTTATTCTTGAATTTTGAAACACTTTTCCCTCTACCCTTAATCATTTCCCCCATTCTTTTAATCATAATCCTTACCTTATAAACCTAAAACCCTAACTATAATTGCAAAATGCAATGATTAAACCTTGGAATGAGAGCTGATTACTGGGACTGATAAAACCTAGAATTGAGGAAATAACTCGTAGGTTAGTAATACTTAGCTAGTATGGTCGATTGACTAGGAGCTGACTTCAACCAAACCAAAGAGCTCCTGGGCCTGGGCTCTGACACTCAAGATTATGACTTTTGTTCCGCCCCTTGTCCCCGAAGATGGGTAATATGTTCTCATACAATGTTGCTCCAATCTGACCTAGCTGGCGAGCGATCCCAGTTCGCGGCAGAGAACAAGACAGCAAGCGAGCGTACCTTTGTTCGCTTCTTCTCCACCAAGCACGGAAGTTTAAGGATAACTGTAGGTCGGTGGCTACCTAAGGAAACTCCGATTCGATCCGCCCCCCGGCTGGGAGGCATCTACCTCATCCCGATCACAAGGAGAGGTTCACCATGATGGGGGGTACTTCTTTTTTTTGTTCCGTTCCTCCAAGAATGAAATGCCTTTTTATTTTTTGCGACATGCTCCCCATTATAGCCCAATCCCAAACCAAATTCTCTAACCTCAGTATTTCATCATCTTCCCGCTCGTCCTGCATCACTAGGATACTTCCCAGGGCGCTTTTAATTAGAGTCACTTCCCCATATAAAAAGATGTCTTCCAAGAACCCAAAGATCAATTCTCTCTCTCTCTCTCTCTCTCTCTCTCTCTCTCTCTCTCTATAACATATATATAAATATAATTGAGTTCAATACCGCTTTACTCTTGTAAGCTGCCACCAAGAGTAGACCAAGGTAGGTTGCCAGAAATGATACTACTTGACATCCCAACCGACTCTAGATTTAGGACCGACCCAACCTCAAGGACCTTACACTTACTAAGATTGATAGCGCCACCCAACATGACCTCAAAATAACACAAGAGATATCTAAAGAACCTAATCTAATCAATAGAAACGTCTAGCAAGACTAATATGTCATCCAGAAATTGTAAATGAGATATTATGTCACAACGCGACTTTTTATTCAGCTGGAAAATCCCAAACATAAAGAAGGATTGTGATCCTTGACTCATAAGCGGAAGCGATAAATATATTTTCATTGTTTATAATGACAACTTGTATCGAAACATCGCAATAAAATGCATTACAACTGACTATAAAATATAAGAAAATAAAAACAAACTTATAACAATATATTTGGATTTTGGATAGCTCTCATTTTCAAATTGAATAAAATTGATTACATTTCGTCATTTAGTAATAAGAATAAAAGAACTCAAGAAGCTAAATAGTCAATAATATATAAACTATTCATGATGCGAAGGTGGCCTACTTTAATTATCAAGTTCTAGTTCTAGATCTAGATAATTAAAGTGGATACTGCTTTAATAGTTTAATCATTGGATACTATGATCTTATGTTAGAATACATAAACTCAATATTTTGAAAAAATAAAGTAAAAATAAGATTTAAAGAGAATATATGGGAGTGAAAGAATAAAAGAAATAGCTTAGAAATAGTTGTAGGAGAAGATAAATTTAAAAAAAAAACTTGAATTTAATTCTGCAATATTCAAATCATTGCCCATTAGAGTAATATGCCATCGCATACTTTTGCATACCATTGCATAATGAACCAAAAATCCTTAATCACATATGCCATCATGGCATATGCAATTTACTCAGAAAATAGCACATGCGATCGCATTTGAAAACATTGGTCCTTCGCAATAAACCATGTCCTTTTCACACCCTTCAGGTTAAGGATGTAAGCCTTACTAGAGTTTGATCACAGTGCGATAGCTTCTTGAAAGCAGATCCTTCACATAGCACAGTTAATCTCCATTGCACAAAATTCACCTGAGAAGATGGTGTTTGTCTCATAGGAACCCCTAAATTTTCTGCCCCACATGAAACACAATCACAAGGCAACCTCTTTGGCTCTTCTTCTTTAGAGCATCGAAACCAGCCCTGTTCTCATCAACTTGAGAAGACAATAATTGTTTGAAATTTTGGATAGCAAATTCCATACATTCTCATTCAACCTTCCAGAATCACCATTGAATAGATCAGCTCCAACCCCTTCAACCTACTTAGACACCCTCAAATAACTCCTATTTTTATTTTGGCCACTCCCTACCAACTTAATCCTACTAGAAACTATTGTTCGGGTAGGCTTATCAACCAGATTTCGTCAAACATCCGCCAACATCATAATCAACCACATCATTTCCCTTTCAAGAAAAACCATGGCTCTTTCCCATTTCTTCACTTTCTCGCTAGTTTTTCAACCATCATTTTTTTTCCTTGAACTCTTTCTAGTTTATTGTGACATACATCTTCAACTGCAATCCAACAAGTTACTTGGCGACAAACCCTCAATCACCAGATAACCCCCTCTCTAAGCCATCCAAAAAAGGCTAACTAGAGAGGAGAAACTAGGACAAGGAAATACAAACTAACCAATGACAACAGAGAACTTTGACAGAGAGCCAGAATTTTCAACCGAAACAATGATTCAGGAAGGTGACGCTAGATCTTATTACTCCCATAAGATGATTTCAATTGACAAACTCCACAAAATCCCTTATACTCCGAGTTCAATGATTGCCACCTCTTTTTTCATAAGTGAATCTTCCAAATTTGTAGTTTGAATGGTAAAAAAATGGGATCACATAAATACACCCAAAACTGATCTAAGAAATCATGACATACAGATTGAAACGCTCAAACACAATGGATCTACTTCATCTTATTCTCTACATCGACCAAACTAATCGACCAAAAAGATGCCTGGCATGTAAAATTAATATAAAACATCATCATTGGTCATTGTCACTTTGGTATCTAGATTGTAGACAGGTACATTCAAAAGCATAAAACAAGTCATTATCAGATCATATACTACTTAGGATAACCTCTTGAGTGGGTCAGGAACAACGAAAATGTGGATTTTCATCCAACCATTCAATCAATCAAAGAAAAGAAATAGGTAACCTTGCCTCTTTTTACTAAAAGTAGGAACAATATTTAACTTTTGTACACACAAAAAAAAAAAAGGTCCAAACTCATAAGAATAATTACCCTAGAATCTGAAGATGGAACTAGCACCAATTTTGACCATCCGTACTCTATGACACAAAAGATATACCTGTTCAATTAAAGAAAACAATGGCAACATTATTACAGGAACAACAAAGCAGTACTAAGATATCAAAAATGAATTATTATTAATAATAACAAAGAGAGATTCTATGCCACAACAACTTTTGCTAATCTCACCCCAATTCATACGTAAATCACCCAAGAATTACACACATCTTGGGGTGGCATTAGCAAAAGCTGGTGTGGCAATAGAAGCTCTCATAACAAAACATGCATAGTCACTATCCTTGTTGCTTCCAATAATGGATGAAGAAAAAAAAGTAAAGTCTAGATATTACATTTCGTACCAGGTTCATTATCATTGAGTTTCCTTTCCCATTGTTGAAAATTAGGACTATCATGACCATGATCTCCAGAAAAGAAATTTTTCCTTGGTTTAGGAAACTTAGCTACTGTCACCTCAAGGCCATTCTCCCATATGCCTGTACCACTAATCTTCTCTTTTCCCAGCCTCTTCTTTCCCTTTGTTTGCGATATAAGAGGATCTACAAGTATTGGTTGTTCTATAGATTCATTCGTCTCAGAAGGAGAACCATCATTCTCATTCTTAAGCAACACCTTCCCCATTTGTGAAACCTTCTTTAACGTCTCTTCCATGTCACTCATTATAACCTTATATATCTCCTCTGATTTCCCTGCCATGTATGCCAGTTGAGTTGATCGTTGACAAAACATGCTAATTCTCATTGCTTCAGTTAGATTCTTATTAGGTGTACGAGGCTTACGTTTGTTGTATTTCATGACATCTTTCTCACTTTGAGTGAACAATTTATGATTATGTTGATCAGAGAAAATTGTAACTTTCCATGTTGTGGTTCCTCTAACATTTGTAACACGCATGCAAGCCTTGCAACCAGTCCTAAGCAGAGAACTACTTCTCTTGATTTTGCCTGAATCATCATTACTTGGCATCTTTTGATTAAACCCTTCGCATGTACATACAAATAGAGCACTTGAGACTTCTGGCCCACGCCGATCTCTATATGTAGATCTTATACGAATAGCATATCCTTTTTGTTGACCGTACTCTTCATAGAAAGTTCTTGCTTCTTCAAAAGAACCAAACATCATTCCTACACAAGGCTCTTTCATTTTATCATACTCTACCAGCTCACTATTGGTTACCCCATATTTCTCAACCTGAACTGAATTTCCAAAACTGTCCACACATGTTGTATCCATGTCATCAACCAGGCCTACAATTCAATGAGGAAAAAAAATTAAGAGCGACACACCATAAAAAAGAATCTTAAAATATTGAATGCTTTCTGAGTCTAGGAATCGGAGATTAATCAAATTCAAAGTCTTAAGCAACTTAAGTAATCCTTACATACAGTTGGACGATATTATAAAATACCAGCCAAGTAGAAGAAGAATTTCACATCACATTCACATAAGTGCAACCATTTTGAAGTAACTTCATTCCAAAGATTTTAGACTAAATCAGTATGTCGGTAGTGCATGACATAAAGAATACCGACAAAAAGTCCAAAACAGCAAGAAACAAGAAAATAAAGACATTTATCAAACCATTACCAAACTTTTCTTCCCAAAATTGAAACTTATCCCCAACTAATTATGAGAGATGCAAAACGAATAGAGCTCAATCTCACTGTGTTTTGTCAAAAATTGGTTGGGAACGAAACCCAACAATTACGTTATTAATGAACATTTGTAGACTCCAATTCATATGAGATAACAATCCAACTCAATTAAGGACAAAAGTTTTTGGAATGAATCTGTGTGAATCAACATTGGTCTCCAATTGGAGGGAATTTCTATCAATCTAAACAATTTCAAAAACAGAAAAAAAAAAAAAATCAAAATCATGTCGAAATTGAAATTAAGCTGATAAGTATTTACGAGATCAATCTAACTCAAAATGAGATTTTTAAAAATAAAATAATAATAATAAATATTAAAATTGCAAAAGATCAAGTGTTTATCTGAAGTGACCTAGAAAAATCACAATCATGCCAAGAAACAAAATGTGGAATTACACCTAAATTATAAAATAAAAATAAAATACACCCTAAAAAAGTTTGAAATCGAACACAGTCAATTAAGGGAACGAAAGCTATTCCTCAAAATAAATTACTACTGAGTTCTATAGCTTCTGATTCGATCGATCATGAGAGAGAGAGAGAGAGATACTCTGTTCTTCGTTCTCTTTTCTTCTCTCTGAGACAGATATAGAGCTCTTGAATGGAGTAAAAATGGCGTTAATTTGTCCTCTGGTTTCGTCGGGAAAGAGGAAGGAGGGTTTTTTTTTTTTGTGTGTAAAGATAATTATTTGACACGGCTTATCGTTTAATATTCGACACGGCTTCTACACGGCAAATTTTTTAGACGTACTTGAGAGAGAAAAAACAAAAGAGACACCCATACGACTACGGTGTGTTGCCCTTATTAATCCACGAGGTGCTTTTATAATTAGACATACGTCAAACATCAAATGACTTTCAAAAGATAAAAATAGAAAGTAAAAATTGGGGTGCCAATAAAAGTTCTTTCTTCTTCTTCAACACCAATACGACTACGGTGTGGGTTTTCTTTGTTAATCCATGAGGTGCTTTTATAATTACCCATACATCAAACATCGAATGACTTTCGAAAGATAAAAATAAAGGGTACAAGTTAGGGTGCCAATAAAAATTCTTTCTTCTTCTTCAACACCACTATGACTACAATGTGGGTTACCCTTGTTAATCCACGAGGTGCTTTTATAATTACCCATACGTAAAACATTGACTGACTTTCAAAAGATAAAAATAGAGAGTAAAAGTTGGGGTGCCAATAGAAATTCTTTCTTCTTCTTCAACACCAATATGACTACTATGTGGGTTGCCCTTATTAATCCACAAGGTGCTTTTATAATTATCCATACGTCAAACATCGAATGACTTTCAAAAAATAAAAATAGAGAGTAAAAGTTGGGGTGCCAATATAAATTATTTCTTCTTCTTCAACACCAATACAACTACAGTGTGGGTTGCCCTTATTAATCCACGAGGTGCTTTTATAATTATCCATACGTCAAACATCGAATGATTTTCAAAAGATAAAAATAGAGAGTAAAAGTTGGGGTGCCAATAGAATTTTTTATTTTTTTTCTTTTTTTTTAATCTAGAATTAGGATTTTATATAACCTAATCCTAATTGTAAATAACTGTTGAAGTTGCCAGTTGTTTGAATGTGTTATAATGGTTAGTAAGGTTGAAACAAACTTTATGCTTGAAGAATGTGTTTTAATCTTTAAATAGCATGTGATAAGTAATTTAAAAATATAATAAATAAAAGTTGGGGTGCCGAAATAACAATTCTCCATTAAAGAAAATAAAAACAAAGGAAAATATATATATATTGAATCAATGTTATTATGTTGGGCATAATGACATTTGAACTGCACAAGGATCGTATAAACCAAGGAATAATTAGAGCCATGAAATAATCGACCACACACATGTTAAAGAAGTCTTGTTACACAATATACCAGCAATATTAGCCAAGTGCCAGAGCTATATATCCTCTTTGCATTGTAGTAAAATAATTCTCAAGTGGGAAAACTAGTTTGGAGGATTGATAACACATATAAAATCCTCAATCTCTTAGAGATTTGAACTTTGTTGATGAATACCTCAATGTTTTTGCTATTTGAATGGTCAAGCTAGTTTTTCGATCAACTTAGGATTGTTCCTTCATTTCTGTATAGTTTCACAGCTAAATCACATTTCTTTTTATTTTCCATTCTATTGGCGCCCTAATTGTTGCCCTTATAAAATCAGCATTTTTCCTAAGCTCAAGGAAATGGGATGTTCATTTCATACTTCAAGAGCAAATTATGCCTCCAAACTTCGAATCTTTTATATGTCAAAAGTCTCTAACACTTCAACAAGTCTTGGGAAACGATCTCAAATTAAGGATAGTACTTCAAATCTGACTTGACCATAATCACCCCATCACTACTCCCACATGCCACCACCTAACCCATTACATTCTTCTCAAAACACTCTACAAATTATCTCCATACCACTCCCCCCACCCCCCACCCCACCCCTTCTCGTTAATCAACTCACTTGACGCATACACATGCATACCATTTTGCCATGTGTCACCATATTCGTCACCTTTTTAAAATCAAAATACTTACCCCCCTTACATAATTATTCTTCCAACCAACACTCACATCCCTTAGACTCATCTAACACTCAACCCATATAGGTTGAGAAATCCAACCTATATGAGTCAAGTAATCAATTTCAACTCCTTTTTATCAAGTTTACCCTCCCCTAACCACAAATTTCCTATACCTCGTTCACAAATCCCAAGTCATTTACCATCATTTTCTATTTTCACCCCATTATATCCTTAAAAAGTCCTTAAAAATCTATAAAAATTTACCACTCTCTCACAAATCCCTCAATACTTGAATCTCATCTCTCAAGCTTCTCAACTCTCAATCTCTCTCTCACCCATCTCAATCCCTCTAAAGAATCTTTCAATTCACAATTTTGATATCCACAACTATCAATCCTAAAGTCCATCCCTCTCAAATCTTCACATTACAAACATCTCAATCCCTACACTAGAACAACTTCTATTTTCATCATTAAAGTCCCAACACTTCAAGATAAAGATCAAAAGGACCCCTTCAAGGATTAAGAAGAAAATAAAAAATAAAAAAAGAAAAGAAAAGGAATCTAAAACTTTCAAGGTAGGTTTAAAGTAAGATTTTCATTTTAATTCTCCCTTTCTTCCCTTTTCATATCTTTCTCCTATCCTTCCTGTCATTTTCTTAATTTTGGTTTTAGAAGGTCATAGGATGCAATAAGTACCCTCCCCTACCTCCGATAAATCGAACTTCGATTCGATTGAAAGTGTAAGGATTGTAATCACTTTTAAAAGAAAAATCATTTTGAACCCTCAAACTCTTTGTGCACACACCACAAAATTTGTTTTGAAGCTAAAGGTGATTGGACCCTTCTTCATCCAATAAGAGTGGGCCCACAATTGCAAAGTCAACATTTTTCAAAGCTTGTTCCTTCAAGATAAAAATATAGAAGGGTCTCTGTAACACCCCGAGTTTTCGATTCGTATCTCAAGAAAAAAATAAATAGTGGAATTTTGAGAAAATCCTGAAAGTGGGACTTAGGGTAAAACTGTAGGACCTTGTTCTGATCATTTTTAATGAAATTTGATCTTACCAGTGGATTCAAAATGATCGAAAAACATACTTTAGCCTATAAACATGTTCAAATGCGAGTCCGAATATAAAAGTTACAAAATCCTCGATTATCGGGTCTGTAGATACGTGGATTTCGTCATTACGACGGTCACATCTACTATGGTTTGGAGTCGCCACCATTCATGTTATAAGTGGGTGTGAATGGTCACCCGATTGACATTTTTTTTTTTTAAATGACATTTTTGGCATTAGTGACTCGCGATGGATAAGGAACTAATCGAACCTAGGGATTTGGGCAAACGGCTCGGTTGGAGAAAATGGAAGGTGTTAGGCACCCTTTTCTCCCCGCCACGTGGCGGTAACCTCAAATAACTCGGTCATTTTGATTTAAAATAAATAATAAAAAAATACCACGTGGATGCATTTGTACCTTAGATAGGGGTTTGCTTTCGGCTCGATCATAGGATCATCTCATTGATGGAGATAACCCTTGTAGATTTAAGCCTTAAGGACTATTCATTTAAAACAAAATGAAAAAGAAGAAGGGGATATTAGAAAATGGAGGAGGAGAGGATAGAGAGAGAGGGGGGGTGTACTTCGAACCCACCTTGAAGCTTTAAGGTCACTCCTTTTTTTTTTTTTTTTTTCTTCTTCTTCTATGCTTCTTAAATCATTTTGAATCCTTAGTGGAATGTAAGAGAGTGTGTATCTTTTTAGAAGATTATTGTGAGAGTATGAGAGTAGAGAAGAGATGAGTAGAGATTAGATTTCTTTTTTTTCTAGTAAGACTTGATAACCATTTTTCGAAGGAGGGGAGGGGTATTTATAGGTGTTGGGAGGATGTTTTGGGGTATAATGGGGTTAAAGGTTAGGAGAATGGGTAATGACATTCTTTTTTAAAGATGAGGGTATGAAATTTGGAGTGAAATTGAAGGTAGTTTTGTAAAGAATAAAAATAGGTGAGGTTTTGATCCAAATGGTTTGAATCCTACCCAAATTCATTTGGGTAGAGTGTTTGGTAGGGTGAGATGAGTGATGGTTGATGGGAGAGTGGGGATGTAAGGTGTTAGGTGTTTGATTGAGTGTTGGATTGATGAAAGGGATAAGGTGTTTAGATTTGGAGGGATAGGTAGTGTAAGAGATTGGTTGGTCAGATTTTGGGAGAATAAAGGAGAGAATGACATGTGGCATATGTGATGAGAGAGTGGTGATGAGATTGGTTGATTGGTTGATGGTGGTTGTTTGATTAGAGATAGAGGTATGGGTTAGTTAGTTGATGATGAGGGGAGTATGGGTTGAGGTGATTTCATTGGAGTGTTTTAAGAAAAGTGATGGGTGTAGATATGGGTTGTGATGTGGGTGGTTGATGATAGGTTAGGGGGTGTAGGGTATGGGTTGTGATGTGGGTGGTTGTTGATGTTAGAGAATGGAGATAGGTTAGGTTAGGGTAGGGTATGGGTTGAGGTGATTTTAGAGGGAAGTGATGTGGGTTAGATGGCTTGTTTAGAGAATGGTGATGGGGGTAGGTGATTAGATGAGGGAGGTGAAGGGTGGTGATGACATGTGTCATCTTTTGATGTTTGAGAAGATGATTGGTTGATGTGGGTAGTGGTTAATGGGTTAGGGTTGTGTGTTGGATAATGAATTGGGTATGGATAGTGGTTTGTGGATTTATAATATATTGGGCTTGGGCTTTTAAAGGGTTGTAGGTTATTTTGGCTTAGATAAAGTTTGTTTGTGGGTTGGATTTTTTAAGATGGGTTCACTTTAGGATTTAGGTGATATGAGATCAATTTTAAGTTAAGGGTAAGGTGGGAAATTGGTTTTTGTAGATTTGAGGGTCCATGGGTCTTGAATAGGTTTAGGGTGTTTGCGAATTCGGAGGTAGGGCGATGGAAGGTAGATGAAGGGTAGGCATCCCAAGTCTCACATTTTTCCATTTTTTATCTTTTTTTATTTTTAGAATTTATTAGATTGACTAAAATGCCACATGCTGGCGAATCGGGTTTTTTGGGTCCGTTGAAGGATTTTATCGATTTTTTGGATGTAAGCGTGGAGCGGTAAAGGTTGGGATAACATAGGATGGGTCCGATCCCTTTGATGGGTCCCTTAGACCATTGGGTGGTCTTAGGGGCCTTGGTTCAATTAAATTGCCACTTTTCAGCGTTTTGGGCCTTAGAGGCCCGTTGGCCTATTTTGTTGGAAAATCAACATTTTGCATGGAGTGGGGTAGATGTGAGCTTGCCGGGTCCCTTTGGTGGACCTAATAACCTGTTGAAAGGTTTTATAGGCTTTGATTTTTGACGAAAGTGTCATACTTCGATAATTGGGCCATCGAGGCCCGTTGGCCAAATTATTGGAAAAACACTGTTTTTGGGCCCTTTCGAGTGAGGGCCCGTTCAAATTGGGGGGTCTACAAGGTCGGACTAGGTTAAAATAGTAATTTTTTGCTAGAGCAAGAATTATTAAGATTCGATTATACCATTGGGTTCATAACGAAAAATTATTGAACATGGACTATTTATTTGTTATTTTTGGAGTATAGAAAGTCGAATTATCGTCAAAAATGAAAATGACGTTAATTTTAGGGGTCACCTCAGGGTAAAAATGTAAATTTTTGTTAGAGATAAAATTTATAGAAATTTTCCATACCATTAGATCCGGAACGAAAAATTTGATAAAATAGAGTATCCATTTGTTAGTTTTGGAGTCCGAACGGTCAAGTTATCATCGATTGAAACAATAGCCAAAATACCGATTTCATCCTGAGACTTTATATAAATTAAAAAAAAATTATTTTTTTTTCACTATTCATCTTCCCCAACCCGTCCAACACCAGCCATGTTTTTTTTTTTTAAATTTGTTTTTATCCTGATCTTCCAACTCCGATTCGTCGCGAACCGTTCACCGTCGACGTCCGACGCAGAAGGGAGAAACGTCCGCAGCCTCGTTCTCTATAAAATCCACCTAAATTCCTTCCATTTTCTCATCTTTTTCACCCTCTATCGTCAAAAATCAGTCGTATTTTTATATAGGAATTTTGTAACTTCGACCTCGGATTTCATCTGTTTCGGGGTCAACCGTCTTCCGCCGCAGAAGGGAGAAAGGACGATGGCATTGAGATCTTCGAAACCACCGGGTCATATTAAAAAATCAGCCGCTTCAAAATCCAATCCGTCTCGATTTTCGCACATGTACTTCAATTTCGTTGCCTAGTGATTGTAAGGAACTCTCAATTTCTATTAGTAATCGTAGATCAATTTCTATTAGTAATCGTAGATTGTGAAAATTGCATTTAGGTTTTTATTAAAAATTTATGGTGAGTTTAAAAAAAATATAGAATTCCATCGGTTATTTCAAATTCATGTCAGAATTTGCATATTTGATATGTTTAATTATATTTTTTTTACAAATTATACGTGGCTAGGATATTTCAACGGGCTATTTCAGTCAATTGGGTCCTGTGCACCGCTTGGACCCCGTTTTGATCTGAGTGTTATACTTTTTTCAATATTATTGATAAAAATGAATTTCATAATTGGAAAAAAATGATTTAATATTTAATGAACTCAAATTGAGTTGATGAATATCAAAAAGTGAATATTTTGTTTGAAAGATTAAAAATGGTAAAAATCGAAAAAAGGGAAAAATGGTGTGAAACGGTAAAATATCAGAGTCATACCCGAGGGGTGATGTCTGCATTTTACATTGTTATGTTGTGTGTAGGTTGGTGAATGGATATCTAGGGATAATATTACTGGTTACATCTTTATTTACTTTCTGTTAGCGTGAGGCGTTGTTTACTTTTTCGTTCTGTTATTTATTTTAAGCCATGTGGCCACAGTTGCATGGTAGGAAACTGGATATCCATTCTCAACCTTGTATTGTTAATTTCTCTTTTATTTTTAAATAAAAATAATATATATATATATATATATATATATATATATATATATATATATATATATATATGTAGCTACTTTGTGAGCTGTTAAAGAGTCTGTGAATGCCTGAAGGGATAGTACGTCATATCATCCGGAGTGGTGTACTATCCTGGGATGTACGATAGGGACCACCAAGCTCATACGTGGTATAGGACGCGTATGAGAGTGGAGTCACAACTGAAATCCGGATTTATTCTTCTCTATATTTACCAGTGAACTTGTAATGTAAAGGTAGTCGTATACGAATGATTTGTATATTTGGGAATCACATGCACGCCTGATAGGCATAGACGAAGATGATTAGTCAGTGATCACTAACAATCTATAGTAGTTGAATGTTTTGACACATCAAAAAAAGACCCATTGTTTACAGTCACGTCAAACGGCCAGCCTGAGCCAGATAAATGGTCCCACAAGTATGGTAAACAGCGACCAGCCAAAAAATTAGGAACTACTATGTCCTGACTGGGAGCAATCTAGTCGTGAATCCCAACTCTCTAATTCCACTACTCCACCATTGTGTATTATGTATATGTTGCCTTATTTTGATATATAAACTGAAATGCATGTTTAATGTTTCCATTTAATCAATTAGATTTGTATAAAAAGATCTAATGTGAGTTTTAAAATGTTTAGTTGCTAATCATTGGCTATATATACCAGTTAATTGTAGTTTCTTCTATAAAACTTTGCATATTTTAAAATGATTTAGTATGTTTATTCGTTCATGTTAGGAGAGGTTATTGGCAGAAATTGTTTGATTCCCTACTGGATAACCATTGTTACTCACATTTTCCTTCTCCATTTTTTTAGTTTCAGATTCGAAGCTTGGCGAGGCAGGTATAGAGCACGAGTGAGAATCATCTGGTGGGTCAGATATACAGTTAGAGTTCGTCACTTGGTGAGTATTGAGGTTATAGTCCCTAGTGGTGTCGATTGTCTAAAAGTAATAGATTTTGTTCTGAAGGTTAGGACTTTTGTTAGAGTGAGAAATATTTGTATAATCCTGTATTCTGGTTATTCTTCCGCACTTTGATCTTTCGTACGTTATTAGATGTATATAGGCTTCCACTAGTATTATATTTTGTATTTATATATGCAGGATTGTATGTTGTTTATTAGGTGCAGGTTGAATCAACTTGGAATGCTAACATAAACGGAGGAGACCATGCCGAAATTTTGAAGTGCCACTTACTATCTCGAGATCTGACATAGGGATTTGTGTTAGCATTTGGCGGGGCACCACAATCTCTTTTCTTAATGAGATGACCTTCACAATTTAAGCCAACATTAAAGTCCCTTATATTTAAGGGTACAAAATCCTTGTTTTCCTGATTTTATTTCATTTTTATATTTTCTTAAAATGATCAATTTTTAAGATTATCACCCAACGTGGAGGAAATAATGTGCCTAACACCTCCCTTATTATCTAAAATGGACCCTCTTACATATATCTTAGGTGGACCAACACCCTTATCTGTATAAGAGTCACTGCAAATAAAAATAAATTTTTGACATTATTTTTCGGATGCCCATTCACACCCTTTTCTAAAAAAGAATGGTGATTACTCCAAATCCAAGTAGTAAAGATCTTTAGAAACAACAAACCCATGTCTACAGTTAAATTTCATAAAGGAATAAAAGAGAAAATTACTATAGGCAATTCTTAAGTTACATTTATATAATAGTGTATTATAATTGCAATTAATCATAAATGAGTATCCCTCCATACTATCCCATCAAACAGATATTCATATTTGATAACAACATATACTAAAAGCGACCATGTATTATCAAATCATTTACATATTGTCCCTACAATAATAATTAAGTAGCATCACTATCTTGAAACAATAACAAAAACCGAGTTATCAAATAATTCCACCACTTTGTAATTGAAAAAATAAGAACTACGCACAATCCTCAACTGGAGAACCAAAGCATGGCCTTGCCCTAATTGGATTTCCAATAAGGAAGCTATAACCTAATATGTGTTTCTCGATCATCTACTAATTCCATCAACTTATCATAAATTTTCTCCTCCTTATGCACATATGGTTGATTTCTTTGAAGAATATCATTTTTTTCCTTATGGATTTTATTTTCTTATTTCATGGTAACTGCAATTTTTTTAACTACTTCATTTATTTTCTCATCATCCAAGGAAAATATTTACTCTCCTTTTGGATGTAAGAGGTTGTAGACTTTTTAGGCACTTTAGAAGTTATTTCATGCGGAGTTGTTGGACAAGTTTGCTTACCATTCACATCATTGACGTTTTGTAACACAACAAACTTATGTACTACCATTTAATCAATATCATCAATGATATTCCTACCTTCATCATTGTCACTATAATGTTCACTTTTTGTAACCTATCGACATATTTTCCCACTTGCAGTATCATCCTAACATGTAGCTCTATCATTCGCATAGAGTTTTACAATATTTCATAGTCATGGATAGGTGCAGTCATCCATTTCTTTGTGACGCAATGGAAGCGTATAAATCAATAGATTCGATAGGTTGTGTTCAATAGAACACTCAAAATCAATATGAATTAATAAATTCAATTGATAAATAAATAATAGCTTGAAAGAAAATAAAACATAAAGTTAAAAAATAATTAAAAGATAAAAGATAACTGAATTGATTTTTGAATTTAGAACTCCTTATATAGATAACTCCATCATAACAACTTAGAATCCTATTAAAATATTAAAATTTAATATTTCTAACATATCTATAATATAATATTAACTTTCTAATTCTATTAGAACTCAAATTGGACACTACTAAGTGTTTCTAATTATAGCCTAAATAATAAAAATAAATTTAGAACAAATTAAAAATTAACAAGATATTGTATTCCTAATATAACTATGAAATAAAAATTCTACTCGAAGTAGAAATAGAAATAGAAATCATAATAAAACTCTAACTAGGATTATAGATGTCCTACATCAGACCCTCTTTGTTTGAGAAAACTCATCCCCGAGTTTGGTGTAAGAGTAAAAAAATCATATTCCAAAAAATAAAGATAGAGGTCTTTTATGTTGAATGTCGGGGATATGTGTATATCATCAAACAAATCTATCACATAAGCGTTATCATTTATTTTCTTCAAAATACGAAGAGGCCCAATTTTCTTTAGCTTAGTCTTGTTGTAAGTTCCAACAGGGAAACGATCTTTACTAAGATAAGCCATGACTAAGTATAAGATAAACCATGATTAAGTATCCTTATTCATAGCTTTAAATCGTCTATGCTTATCAACATTTGTTTTGTACTTTTCATTAGAAACTTCAAAATTCTTCTTCACTTGTCCATGGAACTTGTGAAGGTTCTCAATCATATCATTCACTACTATATTGGAGTTGGGGTGAGAAAGAAGTTGTACCAAGTCTAAAGTATGATTAGGCACTTTGGAATAGACAATGTAGAATGGTGTGTAGCCCGTAAAACAATTAGGGACTGAATTATAAGTGAGTTTAGCTTGTGCAAGGGTCAAGTCCCACTGGCTTGGTTTATCACGAAAAAGACACCCAATCAAGTTTTTAAGAGTGCATTTCACAACTTCTGTTTGTCCGTCCGTTTGAGGATGGGCGATACTTGAAAACTTAAGTTCAATTTTTTATCTAATCCATAAAATCTTCCAAACTAACTCAAAAGCTTAAAGTCACGATCAAGTCAACTTCACAAAAGAAGAGATTGGCTATATTTATCCATCGTGAGTCATATGGCAACAACAACAAAGGTGGAATTGTTGCCTCATTGTGTTCAAGGTACTCCAAGTACAAAATCTATTAAAAAATCTTCCCAAGGGCTATTAGGGATTGGTAAAGGTATGTACAAACCAGTGTTTTGTGTTTGTCATTTCCTTTTTGGCATATAAGGCATTGATAGACAACATCTTTCTTGGGGGACTGCCAAAAGTACTGTTCTTCCACAAGTACAATGGTCTTGTCCCCTCTAAAGTGTCTCGAGAGTCTGCCACCATGTAACTCTTTGATAAGATGTGACAAATGGAACCATTGGGAATACATAACCTTATTCCTTTGAAGAGAAACCCATATTGAACCACAAAATCTGAAGTACCTTATTGTCCCAAGTTGTATTTTTCCCACATAACTTGGAATTCTGAATCGTCAATGTAGAGTTCTTTGAGGAAGTTGAAGCCTATCATATTCTCCTTATAGTAATGAGAAAATAATTTTTATTTTGTGAGGCATGAGAAGGACTACGACTTAGTGTATCAACAACTTTATTATTGAGGCAATATTTGTATTGAATAGTGAAGTTAAACTCCTAAATCAAGGTGATCCATGAAGAATGCATGCGGGTGGTCGAACTTTGATTTTGGATGAATTTCAAAGCCTGGTAGTCTGAATAAATCACACATTCATTTTGGATTAAGTAATTCCTCTATTTTCTAAGAGCACGAACAATGGCATAGAATTCGAGTTCATATGTACTTCACTTTTGTCTTGTTTTCGTTAGCTTCTCACTTAGGAATTCAATAGACTTTTTTTCTTAAGATAAAATAGCTCCTACTCCATGTATGAAAGCATCTCAATGGACTTCAAATAGTTTGTTAAAGCAAGGAAGTGTCAAAATAGGGGTGAAGTAAGTTTAGCCTTTAAGAGATGAAAGCTAACTTCGGTATCATTAGTCTAAGTAAATTTTTTGTTCTTTCATGTGTCAATTAAAAGTGTTGCGATAAAGCTAAAGTCCTTAATGAAACGCCGATAGAAGAATGATAACCCATGAAGACTTTAAGCTTTAGAGGCTAATTTTGAAGAAGGTCAATCCTTTATGACTGTAATTTTCATTTCATCCACGTGTATGCCCTCTTTGAAGACCATGTAACCCAAAATAAATACTAAAGACGTCAAAAAGTGGTATTTTTTCAAGTTGATGTAAAGATAGTTAGCTTTAAGAGCCTAAAAAATAGTTTGTAAATGTAGAAGGTGCTCCGAATTAGATTTGGGATAGATTAAGATATCATTAAAATAGACCACAACGAACTTACCAATGAAGGATTGTAGTACTTAGTTCATAAGGCACATAAAAGTGTTAAACGCATTTGATAAATTAAACAGCATAACTAGCCATTCATACAAACCATCCTTGGTCTTGAAGGTCATTTTCTTTTCATCTCTTGGTCAAATCTATAATTGATGGTAGCCACTTTTCAAGTCAAATTTGGAGAAGATGGTTGAACCCATTACATGTCAAACATGTCATCAAGTCTTAGAATTGAAAAGTGATACCTTATAGTAATTTTGTTCACCGCATGACTATCAATACACATTCTTTATATACCATGCTTTTGAGATACCAATAAGGTAGGAACTGCACATGGACTAAGACTTGGTTGAATGAGACCCTTAGAAAGTAAGTCTTCCACTTGTTCCTTTAATATGTGATGTTCTTTTAGACTCATCCTATAATGGGGTAAATTTAGGAAACTTGCTCCGGGTACCAAATCGAATAGGTAATGTATGTTTCTCATGCAAAACAATGAATTTGAAAAGTCCAGAGGAAGAACACAAGAAAATTTTGCATGGAAGGGTTGTACTTGAGTAGGAGAGTCCTGATTGGAAGGTTGCACTATCATCGCGAATACTTGGTTGTTTTCTTTAAGTCCTCATTGATGTTGGTAGAAAGAAAACATGTTCTCTTCTCTTTAACTAGGTGGAAAGCCTTGGGCTTGGCATAGGAAGGATGTAAGTTTACTTTGACACCATTATGTATGAAAGAATATGTATTGGCTTTTCCTTGATAGGTGACATCATTATCATGAAGCCAAGGCCTTCCCAAGAGGATGTGGCATGTTCGCATTGGGACAATGTCACAGATAACCTCATCTTTATATTGTCCAATGCCAAAAGAAAGAGAGCATTGTCTTGTCACATTCTTCTTGCATTTATCGTCCATCCAACCTACCTAATAAGGTGTATGGTGTTGCATAGTGGGTAGCTTGAGTGCAACGACTTTGTAACTTGAAATTATATTTTTCGAACTTCCACTATCTATAATTAATTGGTAAAACTTGCTTTGCACCTTGCATGTAGTTCAAAAAAGATTATGTCAAATTGAAGTATTAATATGTTGTACCAATAATAAGTTGCGAATAATACAACTTAGATGTTCACCTTCGTCCTCCTCATAAGCCTTAAAAATGTTAGTCGCATCATTATTAACATAGGGGTCATCTTTGTCATTTTAATAATTAGTTTCAGCTACTAATATGTGCTTCCTCCTACACATTTCGGAGGTATGGCCTATTTTCCTATACTTAAAACACCTATTTTACTTTGGGTGTGCATAGGGATTAGGTTGGTGGGGTTTAAGAGATGGAAGTTGGAGTTTGAGAGGTGGAAACATGGTTGTTGTTGTCATAAGGGGGTTGACTATGGGATGGATAAAATTGATAAGATGGGGAGGGAGATTGTGGAAAGTTAGACCTCTGATTGTTGGTATAAGAAGGATGAGAAAAAGTACGAAAATCAAGCATACAAAATTCTGTCTTTAGGGCATTATTTATGACTACATGTAAGCTTGTGTATTGATACGTGATCAATTTCTCTTAAATTCTTCTACTCAACCCATTAATGAAAAACTTTGAGGACACCCTTAAATTGTTTACTCTTCTTATTATCTTTAAGGCGATGGAGAAATGGAGTTTTAAAAATTAGTTGAGAAATTTCTCCAAATATTTCTTTCTCCTTAGGAGATTCTATGATTTCTTCTATTTGAACTTTGTCTTTCTTTGGGATATCATATTCTTTGTCAATAGGCTAGACCTTATTGTCCACCTTCTTTCCTGATCTTAAGATGTGGATAGCTTGGACAAAATCTTGTTGAATTCTTGAATGGCTTCTTACCTCTTATTGACCTTTCGATCCTTGAAAATCGTAGGTTGACCTCTAGGATTGGAAATAATTTGACTGGGGAATTGCCTTTTCTCTCTACTTCCAAGGGAAAGAGCTAATTGATCCAACTAAACTTTCATCTTAGCTATGCACTGAGCAGTAACCTGATTAATCTGATTTTGATTTTGGTTAGTCTGCTATTGAGTTTGGAGGAGTTGTTATTACTGCTTCACTAACTTTGCCATCATAGATTCTAAAGATGACTGTTGTTGGTCAGATAAATTGTAATTGGGCATGGAATCTAAAATTATGGCTTTATATTCAATAGATTGTCAAGATTGATATGAAACTTGTGAAACAATGGCTTAGTTCATGGAAGGACTAGTTTGTTTAGGATAACTTCTATTGTAACCTAGCAGATCACTAGATTGAATAGGTTTGTTTTATTTGTATGAAAAATTCAGATAAAACTTATTACTTGGATGATACGTTTGCCATACGAATTTTGATTGGACTTTCAAAAAGCATTATAGTTATTAACAACATTGGCCTATTCGACCTTAACATATGAAAAGTTAGGACAACATTCAACCAAATGGTCGTTGTCATTGTACAAGACACATAAAAAAGTTTACTCTACTGAAACTTGCAAAATTGAACGAAAATTATAATGAAGGTTGGATGTTGAGATGCTAAAAGTATCTAGTTTCTTTGTAAGACTGTGCATACCACTCACTAGACTGGATATAACATTTTTGATATCAAGATCTACTTTCATCTCGTACATTCCTGACTTTTTAATAAGATCTTCTCTAGCGAACTTTCCATTATTAATACTCCAATTTTGAGCACTTTTGGGTAGTTCAACTAAAAATCATATGCTTGGTTGGGAATTTGATTCATGAATTGACCTTTATGCATTGACTCAACTAAGGTATGTTGATTCATTGATAATCCCTGGTAGAAGTATTGTACTAACTGTGTTTTATCAATGCCATGGTGTGTGCATTTGACTAACAAATCATTGAATCTTTCACAAATTTGAGAAAATTCTTCATCTAGACACCTTCTAAAATTCCTAATTACATCTTTTATTTTTTCAATTTTGGCCACTGGGTAAAATTTGACCATGTATTTTTTGGATAGAATATTTCTTGAATTTATGGAATTGAAAACTAGGGAGTTCAACCACGTAGCTGCATGATCTTCCAAGGATACTGGAAATAGTACGAGATTAACACTCTCCTTATCTAAATTCTGATTTCTAGAGATTTGGCATATGGTCAAGAATTGATTGGGGTGGTTGAACGATTGTTCACGTTCTAAATCATGAAATTTAGGGAGCATATTTATGGTGACTACCCTAATTTCAAATTTAAGTGCATTGTTTAATGGAAACACAATGCACGTAGGTGGGGTAGAAGTAGGACTGAAGAGCTCATTGAGAATTCACTCTTGATCACCCATCATGTTTAATAATGGTTTCTTACAGATTCTACTGATGGTACGTTCGATCTTAGGATCCAATGGTTCTAATGTGTTACTCTTAAATCATCTACCAAGTATGCAATTCATAGAATATTTCAAACACTCACAAAAGAAAAATTGTACAACTAACCTTCCAACTCGATTCTATCAAATCAAATTTAGATCA
Source organism: Akebia trifoliata (assembly GCF_017979445.1). Classification (NCBI taxonomy): domain Eukaryota; kingdom Viridiplantae; phylum Streptophyta; class Magnoliopsida; order Ranunculales; family Lardizabalaceae; genus Akebia; species Akebia trifoliata. The sequence goes on along the minus strand of NC_141385.1, from coordinate 30,515,586 downwards.
TTCGGATCTCCAGATCAAAGGTGGCGCATAATGCATAAGGAAGGACACTCTTAAATCACATTCCTTTCTCGAATAGATTGAGTCTATCCCCTTAAAAGGGCAAGATCTTACTAAATGTCAAATATGATCAAAAAATGCAATCAGCACAACTTGAAACAGATTTCTCCTATTGAGCTCGTGGGCCCTATAATTAAGTCTAATTGATTTTTAATTAGTTTGATTAGATGACTATTTAATTGATTCTCCTAATTAGAATAAGGAATTGGTAATGACCCCCAATCTTTATTTTATAGTGTCATCCCTAGAAGAGGGGTGCTCTTTACTAAACCTAATAAAGTTAGGCCTATAGCCAAAATCCAAATTCGAATATGAAAAATCTGATATTATTTGAAATTTTTGAATATCAAATTTGGATTCGAATAATTTTGAATATCCAATAATATTTCGGATAGGAATTCAGATATTGATAAATTCTATTTGATAATATCCAATTTGAAATCGAAAATAAATAAATATGATTTTATTTTTATTTTAAAATAAATGAATTTTTTTCTTTAGGGTTAGAAGTTCTCTCGAACAGATTACAGACTTACGTTTCGAGTTTTAAGACACATATCTCAACCCCTCATTGCCTACAACGACCTCAACGACTCAGCCCTTCATCACCTCACAACCTCAGCCTCTCGTGGTCACGACCTTACCTTTGGTAACGACGTTGGAATCTCTTTTTCTCTTTCTCTGAAAGTTCTTCGAGACTTCTTCTTCTTCTCCCTCTCCAAATTGATTTCTTCTCTCTTAACAACCTCAACGGCTCATCCCCTTATCACCTCACGACCTCACTTCATCCTTGCGACTGTAGTCCCTCAAAGTCACGGCCTCACCCTGAGTACCGACATTAGAATCGTTCCCTCCCTCTATTTGAAAACTCTTAGCGATTTTGCCCAAGTTAAACTTCTTATTTTCTTCTCTCTCTCCAAATCGATTTCCTCGTCTTTGATTTCTTTGCTGAACTTGCAATTTATATTTCATTAATCTTCTTTTCATTATTAAATATATTTTCTTTGCATTGCTTCTGTTTGTTTTTTTGGTAGAATTCCAGCTCTAATTTGTTTTTTTGAATAAAATTTTCATTTTTAGGATGATTATATCCCTTTAATTCTGTGAACTATTGTACAATTCAGTAGGTTTTATGTTTAATTTTATCCAAAGAACAAAAAATTCTCATATTTAATTTGGTAGGATTGTTTTGTTGTTTAAAACCCAAGATTTGAGGATTGCTTAGAAGTGTAAATCTTCATCTTTGATGCATGTTTTTACATTTTTAAATAATTTTTTTAGACTAGTCTTAGATGCTAAAAAAATATAGATTTTATGAATTATTTTGTTATAACAAAAAATTAGATTTTGGGACTGGTTTAACGCTATAAAAATATATTTTTGGAGTTGTTGTGATGATGTAAAAGATTTTGATTTTTGAGACTAAGTTATTTTTTTGCTACTTCTAGTGTTAAAAAACTATTTTTAGGGACTGATTTAGTGTCATAAAAATTAATTTTTGGAGCTATTCTAATAGTATAAAAAATTAGATCTTTGGGGATTGAGTTTCATACTATAAAAATCAGATTTTTATGACTGTTTTGATGGGGATAAACTCATATTTTTAAGATTATTTTGATGGTGTAAAAATCAATTTTGGAGACTATTTTATTGGTATAAAAACTCATATTTTTGTATTGTTTTGTGTTGTTTTATAATTTTTTAAACTTTATTTTAATTGAGTAGTTATGGATGATTCGAAATATTTATATTGGGGTTGTAATTTGAAAAGGGTGTTTGATAATATGCCAAGACTAAGTAAATTACAATTTTAGGTGGGGGTATTTTATTTTTGAGTTTTTATCCCCTTTGTTGAATATTATTATCTTTTATTCGATAATTCAATTAGTAATCCAAATATCTAAGTATGATATACATGTTGTTGGTATTTTGTAGGTTATAAAGAAAATGTCTAATCAATTAGCTAATTTAACTTCTAGTATTGCATCTACCCTTTTCTCCTATGATTGGTGATGATTGTAATGATGATAAACATATAAATAATATGATTCCATTAATCGATACTATAGATAAAACATCCTTAGAAACTAAAAGTTAGAAAAATAGGTCAAAAGTATGGTTAGAATTTGATTAAAAGATATTGGGGGACGGGAGGATTCAAGTAATTTGTGTATATCGTAAAAGGACATTTGACGGTTCTAGTTCAAAAGGAACTACATATTTGATGAATCACATAAATACATGTATGAGAAGATCAAATAAAGATGTCAAATAACAGTTGTTGTCTGTTACATAATCTAGTAAAGAACCTACAAAATTGACAAATTGAAAATATGATCCTGAGACAAGTAAAATAGATTTTGCGTAAATGATTGTGAAGTATGATTATTCCTTCAATATGAATGAGCATAAGTATTTTTAGTTATTCGTCAATGGTGTTAATCCTATGGTCAAGTTTTATTCCAGAAATACAAGACGGACTGATTTAATAAAATTTATAACGAAATGAAAATTGGGTTATAAGATTTGCTTGATCAACTGCCTTCTCGATATAGTCTCACAATAAATCTATGGACATCTGATCATCAAGAACTCAATTATTCTTACCTGACTTGCTATTACATAGACAATGATTAGAGATTGAATAAGAAAATCATATCTTTTAAATTAATTCAAGGTTCACATTTTGGAAAAATTTTGAGTGGATTTATCAAATCAAAAGTATTGGATTAAAATATTAATAAAAAGACATTTTCAATCACAGTAGATAATCAATCTAAGAATGATGTAATAGCAAAAGACCTCAAAGATAGGTTATGCTCTAAAGAGTTGCTAGTATTTAATGATGACTTATTTCATACAAGATGTAGTACTCACATTCTAAACTTAATTATTCAAAATAGGTTAAAAAGATTAATAAAATTTTGAATAAGATTCGAGAAAGTGTAAAGTTCGTAAAATCTTCCGCATCTAGAGGTCAAAAATTTGCAAGTGCATTGGCCCATACTAGGTTGACTGGAAAGGAGTATCCAGGGATGTGCCAAACAGATGGAATTCTATCTATTTGATACTTGACAGTGCTTTAGTCGTACATTCAACAAATGAATGATTAGCGGAGTTGGCTCCCCATTACAAATGTTTACTATCTTCAGAAGAATGGGAAGCGGGGAGAGTTATTTGTGACTATTTGAGAGTATTTTATTATAATACTCTTCACTTCTCAAGAGTTAAATATCCAACGACTAATTTATATTTTAAAAGTGTATGTTATATTTATAATAACATCATTTAGTGACTTGTCTCTGAACATGATTATGTACATCAAATGACTTTCAAAATGATTGAAAATTTTGACAAATATTGAAATAATAGCAACTTGTTGATGAGCATTGGTGTGGTCCTTGATCCATGTTGTAAAATGGAATTCATTGAGTTTGTGTTTTCTAGGATTTATGGGAAAAATGCTAACATGCATATCAATAAAGTTGAGAAATCAATGAATAAATTATATTTCAAGGATGTTATTTCAGATAATTCTTCTATTAATTTAGCTAGTGATTCGATTGGAGATAGTTTGAGAATAATGGATGATAGAAGTTCTATTATTGAGAACTCAAGGATACAAGAAGAATTCAAGAAATGTATCCAAAAATATTCTCAAAATTTACAGCAAGTTCCAAAGACAGAGTTGGATAAATACTTAGATGAAGACTTATTTCCACTAAGTGAAGATAAAAAGAGTTTTGATATATTACTTTGGTGGAAAAGTAATGGTTCAAAGTTTATCACACTTATAAGGATGGCTTGTGACATCTTGGTAGTTCCAGTATCTACGGTAGCATCGAAATCAATATTTAGTAGTAGAGGTAAAATAATCATTGATTCTCGTTCTACGTTGAGTCCCGAAGTTATGGATGCTTTAGTTTGTGTAAAAGATTAGTTATCATCCTTTAAGGGCAAATAATACAATTGTTATATTTTATTATGCATATCCTTCCTACTATTTTTTTTTTTTTGTAAATGCTATCAATTTGGTTGACTGAGTTTACGTCGTTATGGATCCATATGAACTTTTAGTTTTAGTATTTTTAAAGTTTGAATATTATGTGTTTTTTAATTTAAGGGTGTTTCAATATGGTTATAACATTTAAACAATATACTTTTGATAGTAGTTGACGAATTGATTGGTGAAGAAAATATCATTCAAGTGTTGATTATGATATTTTTTTCTTATGTTATGCATTAATTATTAATTTGTTGTTTACTTTTCTGTATCATTAAAGAAATGTTCGTTATTCATTATTTTGTTTGATCTTGTTTTAGATTTTGATACTAATGAGCTTATAAAGGTCGTCCTCTCCAAATTCTATGAATGTTTTAACAATAAATGAAAATAAGGTTGGTTCCTCTGATGTTGGAGTGATGATAGCAACAATTGATATTTCACAAGGGAATGGGCCCATCTGTGAAGAGACTATATGTTCAAGGGAAAGAGATAAATGGTGCAAGAATTAATGCTAGTTTCGTCCACCAGGTATATACCTCTCCCCTTTGTGTTGTCCTTTTCAGTTTTTAATTTATGTTGTACATGTTAATTTTTCACATTTTTTCACTCAATGCTCATATTATTTATTGTAGAGGATGTTGATGGTAGAGCTACAGAGGTTGCCCTGGAGTGGTCAGTTGCCTTTAGTTCTCCTTTTACATTTGTCACTACTCTAGAACATGAGTACAAGAGTGACATTTTTGGGGAACAAGGTGAGTTCATTTGTGTCCAAATTTTTTTTTTTTTGCCTCTATGCTAATACATACTCATCTGATTATTGCCCATTCAACTTGTAGGTATTTTATTTGGGGCTGTGCATGGAATTGTGGAGTCTTTGTTCAGAAGATATATTGAGAATGGAATGAGCGAAGAGCTAGCTTACAAGAACACTGTTGAGAGCATCACATGAACCATATCAAAAACCATCTCGACTGAGGTTTCATTTCCTTCCCTCTGTATCTTGTTTCGCCAATTGTGGGGACAAGTTCTTATGGTAGATTTGTAGTTTTGTTCATTCTAACAAGGCATGTTAGCTATATAAAACTCTTTGTCAAAGGATGATAAAAAAGAATTCCAGGCAATGTACAATGCCTCATATTATCCTTGTATGGATATCCTGTATGAGTGTTATGAGGATGTGGCTAGCAGGAGTGAGATTCGAAACGTTATTTTGGTTGGGCGTCGATTTTATGTATGTTCATTCCCTTATCCCTCACTACATCTTTTTTTTCAAATGATATAGACTTCGATTACATCCATTATCCTTGGCTACTTTGAAGCTTATGACCTTTTAGTGTTCTATTATTGTCTTCAAGGTCATTCCTTCAATTTCGAGTTAAAGTAAAATGGAGTTGGTGACATATTATGTGTGTTCTTTTCCTAACAAGAAAAAGATGGTCTGCAATCTTTTCCAATGGGTAAGATTGATCAAACGCGGATGTGGAAAGTTAGTGAGCGAATTCGATCAACATGGCCAGCTAATGATTTGGGTCCATTATGTCCTTTCACTGTTGGAGTTTACGTAGTGTTAATGATGGCTCAGGCAAGATTCCCTTCTTTCAGGAAGATTAATTCTTAACAATGGTTTAATTGTGCTTATTTTTTTTAGTTGACTTTGTCATGTTAACATGCCTAATAACTCAGATTAAGATATTGAGGAAGAAGGGGCATTCACACTCGGAGATCATCAATGAAGGTGTGATCAAGCCGGTGGATTCTTTGAATCCCTTCATGCATGCACATAGAGTATCTTTCATGGTTGATAACTATTCCACAACAACACAATTGGGATCAAGGAAGTGGGCCCCATGCTTTGATTACATTCTCACCCAGCAAGTCTTGGTAGCCATTGACAAATGCTCTTATCAACCAAGACCTCATAGGCAACTTCTTTTCTAGCCCTGTTCATGGAGCTATTGAAGTGTGCACTCAGCTGAGGTCGATAATTGACATATCAGTGCCACCAAATGTAGATTTCGTACGCCTTGAGCTTCACCAATTAAGCAATTAGTCATCAATGAGAGCCAGCAACATCTTTTTTCTAGAGATGATCAATAACAGGCGTGGGAACATCCTTATTAGAGAGCTCTGTAAGTTATTATATTTCTTGTATGGGTATGTTTCTTATTGAATGGTTGTTTTTATAGTGATGATGATTGGGTATTATAAGTATTTATTGCTAAGGTACTTTTTCTAAAACAATCTACATGGTGTTGAGGGTCATCATTCATGCATATCCATCTCAGTACAGTGTAGCAGCAAAATAATGGTGAAGCATGGCTACATTTATTTATTAAAATCTATAATGTAGATGCACAATATAGGGTGGTGTTAGAAAAAGTTGGTGTGGCAATAGAATTTCTCTAAATAAAATTTGGATAATTTTTTAATAGCAAATAAATTTTGGATAGTTTTCGAATTCGATTTGTAACCGGATTCGAATCGAATAATATCGGATATCACAAATCAAATTCAAATCGAATAATATTGGATATTCGATAATTTATTCAGATACGAATTCAAATATTGGCTAGAGATAACTGATCGGATTCGAATTCGAATTCAAATATTACTAATTTTTTCAGATTTGAAATCAGATACAACATTATCCAATTTGATACCCATCTGTTGACAACCCTATATTAACTAATTCAAGTGTGTGCAAAGTGAAAAATAACAAACAAAGACAAGGAGTAGCCCACTAGCAATGAGAGGTATGGGTGTTTCAAATTTACCGCCCGTGCTAGACGGGTTGAGTCAACTTAGGCCACAAACTCCAAATTTGTGTGCGGACCTAAGGAGCTGTAACGGTATCTTTTAACCATCATCCTTCCCTAGTTTATTATAATTCAAGCTTTTTTGGATAATTAATGAACTAATGAAAGTTTTACAACGTTCTTAAAACAGATAGATCTAAAATAGAAAATAAATATAACTAAAATAAATAAAAACTCCACAAGATAAGATAAATCTTGAATCTAATGGATTGAACTTGATCTTCCTGTCCAAAAATTATCCAACATACACAAGAAATAGAGTATCAAAACTAAACAAAACAGAAAAGAAAAAATAAAAACTGAACCTACTACTACAATCCAGAAGTAAAACAAGGAATTCTGTTAAATTTTGAAAATTCAAATCTCTAGATTCAATTTGGCGTAGTGAACAATGCACTGCATCACATTAAAACCTAGGGATACACGTTTAAAATTTTCACACAGATCTTAGTTTGTTTCCCTGATTGCAACGAACATTAATTTTTTTGATTTTCTGAAGAAAAAAAAATTGGATCGATAGAAAACAAAAATAGAATTTAAATAAAAAGAAAAAGAAAAATTAACTTCAACCAACTTAGAACAACTACACCTTTTCCCGACAACGGCATCAAAATTCTGATGTTTTCGTTCTAACCGAAAATTAATATTTATATGTTCTCCTTAGCTTGTGGGCAAGTGAGGGTTCGAACCATAGATAAATAGGGGATGTTACCAAGTTAGCAATAAATGAAGTTAATCTAAGTTGCAATTTAAACCTATTTTTGTATTTTTGTAAAACAAAATGAAGAGTAAAATGTTGCTGGAAATTAAAACAGTAGAAGAGGAAATTATACTAAGTAAACAAAAGATAAACATCTATTAGTGATTAGAGTAACCTATGATCAATACATAATTTTGTATTTAAATTTATCCTTCTTTGCACTCAACCACAAGGGCTTAGTGTGAGCTCCTTAAGTTGGAAGATAAGGTAACAAGCTTTTGATAAAACACTTTAGTTAGGACTCCTTTACTTACTAATGTGTGAAGTCCCTACCACCAAATATCTAATTTCAGCATGGTCTATCTTGATCTCATCTAAGTTAAACATATAATGTGTAGAGATTCAACTAAAGCTTTGATCCATTAGAGTTGGATAAAACCTTGAAGTGAATCCTATAAACATTATAAAGAACATGGAAGGATAAAAATATATACAAAATTAAAGCTTACTTCTAGACTTCATCTTCTTACTAATGGAAGGAATCTAGCATATGGTCATGACAATGATACAAAAGAAATAAAGATAAACAACACTTGTATTCATGATAACCAAGATACACTATCTCTTTGAGAAATTATAAAAATTGTTGAATTAAAAACCTAACTAAAAAATAAAAATTACAGAGAAAATGTCAAAGGCATTGGGAGAGAAGAAGAGAAGAGACAAGAGCCTAAGAGACTCTTTCTAAATTGAGAAAATAATCATTTATAGACTTGAGGTATTCTCGAATGATCCAAATATAGTCGTCATCACTCTTACGTATAATCTCACGTGTGAAACAAATAAGAGAAGTTCTAGGGCAATCCAACTGAGGTGGACTGCGCAACATTGAGAATCCACTGCGTTGCAGTGCTCTCGAAAGCTTTGGATTTCATCTTTTGACTGGATATTTGTTTTGACCTTCTGATTACAGTGCATTCTTGGTTAAGTGATGTAGAATTCATTTAGATGAGTTGATTATTGACCTATACAGTGAACATACTCGATCAATTTTTTGATATTTATAATTATTTTGTGCAATTAAGCCTACTTAACATGATATAACATGAAATGTGATAAATGGAGGCTTAGCATAATTATTTATCCAAAATAATGAAATAAGGATGAAAATAGAGATAAATGTCTGGGAAAAGTGTGGATAATTTATTGTTTTGAGACATTGATCATTACATTGAAAACTTGCATATGTTTCAATTGCTTTAGAATGATTTTAAATTCATATTTAGGAGATTGTTAGTTTGAGATAGTTGTTTCTCTACTAAGTAACTCCTCTATTACTCACCCTACCACTTCAGTTACAGACCCTCCCTCAATCAAGGAGTCCCTCGAGGAACCTTTATAAGAGTTCCAGTTTGTAGGAGTTATAAACGATCGGCGTCCACACTTTTAGGCGAGCATTGGAATTATTTCTACTAGTCCAATTATAAGTTTAAGTTTAGGGTCTTTTGCTTCATTTTTCAGTATGAGAATAGAATTTTGATGTTAGTGTGAGGATTCTCGTATATTGGCAAATGACGCCATTACTTTCTACTATTATAGTTTCAGTTATTATTTGAGTACTCATGCGATCAAATACTTTTTGGGTATATTGACATGTTTATAGTTTAATTTTACTATATTTTTGCTGCTATTTTATCATCTTAATCTTATGTTGACTATTTATGTTATTATTATCTATGGAGTGTGTTATTTAGTACCTTAGATTTTAGCACAGGATCATGGGGATTCATATTAGAATTTGGGGATACTACAAAAAATATAAAGATGCATTTGCATTAGAAAACCCTTACCGTATTACAAGAAGAAAATGGACTTATATAGGAATGCCCATAAAATAGGAAAAGATAGAAATACCCTTACATACTCTAAGATATTCTAATATCCCCCCCCTCAAATTCATATGCGGTAGCAAGAAGCATAGAGAGTTTGTTAAGAGAAAACGAAAATGTTGAATGGTGTGAGATTTCGTAAAGAAATCGACCAATTGCAATGATGATGAAATGAAGGGCAAGGTGGTGATGCGATGCTGGATGATAATTAAGATGACAATCAATCTTTATATCTTTGGTATGCTCATGAAACACAAAGTTGTGGGCAATCTAGATTGCACTCCTTTTATCACAATACATAGGGATCGAAAATAACGACCCCCATATCGAAATACAACTAACATAACCAAACTATCTTAAAAGTAGTGGAGGCCATAATATGATACTCAACCTCTGTGAAGTAACGAGAAACGATAGACTACTTCTTACTCTTCCAAGAAATGAGAGAGTCACCTAGAAAAACACATAAGCCAATGGTGAAATTGCAATAGGAGATATCACCAGCCCAATCAGTATTAAAGTAAGCTAGAAGCTCCAGAGCATAAATGGGGAAAAATAATAAATTTGATGCAGAGAACCCCAAAGATAGAGAAGAATGCGAACACCTATTGCCTAATGTACAGTAATAGGAAATGAAACAAACTGACTAACAAAGTGGACAGCATATGTAATATCTGGCCTAGTGATGGTGAAATAGAAAGTCAAGTCAGGCAGATGAGTACTATCAGAAGAGGTATATCATTGAGCTCAAGATGAGTCTCAATAATACGAGATTCAATCTTACGAACGAGTTCAATGATGTCAGCAGTATACTTGGACTAAGAGAGAAGATAGCCTTTAGGGGAAGGGGATACCTCAATACTAATAAAATAGCAAAGGGGCCCTAAATCCTTCATCTCAAATTGATGGTTCAACTAAAGCTTCAACTAAGCAATTCCATCAGAATCATCACATATAATGATCATATCATCAATGTATAAAAAGAAAAAGGATGTGGCCAACAAAGGTGGAGCGAACAAATAGTGTAATCATGATCGTTAGAGCAGAAGTCAAATAAACCCACGACTGTAGAGAATTTCTCAAACCAGGTTCAAGGGACTTGTTTGAGACCATATAAGGTATTCCTATGTTTACATACCTCACTAGAACTATAGAACACGCCAGGAGGGGGTCAGGTAAACTTTCCCAATGAGATCCCTATTTAGAAAGGTATTCTTGACATCGAGTTAGGAAAGAGCCTACTGAGGAATAGATGCAACTATAATGAGAGTGTGAACACTGGTCATATTTGTTACAAGAGCAAACGTCTCCTCATAATCAAACCCATACTGCTGAGTGAAACCCTTTGTAATTAGGTGAACCTTGTACCACTCAACATAACCATCAAACTTAGTTTTGATTTTGTAAATCCAACGAGAACTAATAGTATGCTTGCTAGCTGGAAATGGCACTATATCCCAAGTTCTTATCTGATGTAGAGCAAAAAGTTCTTCATCTATAGCCTGTTTCCAAAAGGGATCAAAATTAACCTCCTTATAGGAGGTTGGCTCATAAAGATTGCGAATAGATTCTAAAAAAACATCAAAGTAATAAGAGTTAGAAAATCCTGATTTCTGTGAAGGCCTATGAATGCGTTGAGGATATCTTAGAGGAGTAGGAGCCTTAGTCTCAAGAGCTGCATATTAATCCGAGAGGAGGGATGAGGATTATTAGGATATACAAAAAACAATTGTAAAAGGAGGTGGTATGAAAGTAGAACATTTAGGAGGTAACATGTCATCATCGCCAGGAAAAAAGATCAATGTAAGTGAGATTGGATTTAGTGAGACTATGAGAACTATTAAGAATAGAGAAGAAATGAACATGTTATAAAAACACGACATAATGAGATACATTTAACTTATGAGTAGTAGGATCAAAGCAATGATATCCCTTATGGCCTTCACTATAACCTAGAAAGATGCAAATAGCGAATCGAGCAAAGATTTTAGTACGTTCAATGTGGGATTTAAGAACAAAACAATTGCAAACAAGAGTAATCTAGAACCGTACTATACATCCTTTCAAATAGAGAAATGTTAGAGGTGGGAGCAATATAAATTCTATTGATTAAGTTAACAACAGTGATAATTACTTTACCCCAAAACATACTATGAACAATGACGAAGAAAAGAAGAGAACGAGCAGTCTCAACAATGTGTCTGTGTTTGCATTCAACCATACCATTATACTCGGGAGTATCAGTGAAAGAAACTTGATAGATAGTCTCATCAAAGTCAAAAAGATTAAAAAAGTCACCAGGAGTGTATTCCCCACCTAAGTCACACCGAAAGCATTTATAGTGGTTTTGTATTGTGTTAAGTGTTAAAAAGTGTGTATTTTCCTATTATTTTACAAAGCACTTAATCATGTTTTTTAACCTAGAACTACGATTTCTTTATAAAATCATATATAATAGTTAATTCATCATAATTTATATTTTACTGATTAAATTACATGTATTTTCACGGATTTCGGAGATTTAATTATATGTCTATTTTTTTCAAGAAAAACAAATAGGAATTGAAGAATCTAAGAGTAAGAAAATTACTAAAGTTAAAGTTCAAGATCACAGTCAAAGTCAAAGCACGGTCCAAGAGATTTGATGATTTCAGATTGATAGAATCAAATTCTAAATCTACCATATCATACCCATTTGCCCATGATTTTTGACTCATTTATTAAAATAAGATGAGATTTTAGGATTAACAAATTGATTTAGTGGAGAATAAATTCTTAATTTACGTTGCAAAGCTAATTCGAACTTCAAAATAATCAAAAATATGTAACAAGTCAGAGACTTCAAATCTATCACGTTCTACAATTTTGGGCGTAACTTTTGACTCAATTATTAAAACACAACAAGGTTAGTGAGGTTCAAACTCTAATTGAAAGGAAAAAATAATTTTATTTCATGTAAAAGATCAAATTAAGATGAAAAAAAGTAAAAATGTGTCGTCAAAGCAATCCTACTTTTTTGTTTATAAAAAGACATTAACTCTCTAAGTTTTTAAGTTCTCTCTTGGTTTACTCTCCTCCTAGTCTCTTCTTCTTATTATTTTTTTTAATTTTAGGTTTTAGTTATTATTTTCTACAAATTGAAAGACAAGTATTTGTTCAAGATTTATTTCAAAGATAAATAAAAGATAAATTATTTTTCATCTATTTATTTATTGATTTTCTAAACACTACAAAATATGAGGTATTTAGAGGCGGTTTTAAACTGCCATTAATTTCGACTAAACCGCCTCCAATATATTTAAGGGTGGTTTAGTCAAACCGCCCACTATAGTGGCGTCGCTAATTCCTTTTAGTAGCCAACTAAAGGCGATTTTAAAACCGCCTCTCAATAATGATTTAAGGGCGTTTTTTATATTTTTAGAGGCTATTTGAAAACCACCTCTAAAGAATATGATTTAACGGCGGTTCTTATATTTTAGAGGCTATTTGAAAACCGCCTCTAATAATAATAATTTAAGGGTAGTTTTAAAACCACCTCTAAAGACTATGATTTAAAGGCGGTTCTTATACTTTAGAGGCAGTTTAAAAACCGCCCTTAATAATAAATTTAGTTTAAAAAAAGCAACATTAGAGGTAGTTCAAAACTGCCTCTAATGTTGTATTAAAAATTTAATAAAATATTCATTCCAAAATAAATTCTACAATTATATAAAGAAAAAGAGTTGCTATTGACACCCCAAATTTCACTTATCACATGTTTATAAAAATATGCCACCACAACCTGTAAATGAATATTTTACCAAACATGTTTATGATTCCTCAAAGATGACAGACCTGAGTTCCATCATACATATTTGATGACAATAGTATTATTTTATTACGGATAATAATAATATTAGTAAACAAATAAATAAATTGTAATTAAATGGTACAGAAAATCAACTTACATGAATATGAACTTTCCATCAATGTTTAAGGATATACTTCCAGTATATTTACATGAAATTAAAAATAGCTTTTATTTGCAAGATCAAAGAAATATGGGAAAAAAAATACTAAGATAGCAACTCCACATTAGGATAAATGGAAGTAGAAGCTTGCAATAGATTGGATGGTTACATCAACAACCAAGACCATATGGTCACCAATATCATAGTGAAACAGTACTCGAGACTAGAAGCACCAATTTGAAGAGAAGCCTCAACAGCTAAATCATCATACGGTGAAGTGACATGAAGTATTGGTTGGGTTTGGGGTGGAGTAAACAAGGGTTTACTGTTTTCTGCACGAGGTGGACATTATACTCCAAAAGACTGTCAATATTGAACAGAATCAATCGTTAGTGCTCACTGAATCATGGTGAGAAAATAAAATGCTACACTTTGATGCCTATGATACCCACTTATGACATGGATATAAGGTTGATATGATGAAACATAGCATCTACACTTAAAATTGGTATGACTGATGCAGGATCAACAGAAGAGTATTCTTGAGGCATTATGGAGGATTGTTGGTAAAAAAGCACAAATGCATTTTTAACATCCATTTCTTTACGATGGAGATGTTTTCAATCTGTTTTACCAAGTGAGATAAATGGGGTGTAAAGTGCATGTGAGTTTTCAAGGCCCATCAAGGTGCTTGCCTACTAAGTTGGTAAAATTTGTGAGTGTTGATACCACAAGCAGGGATCAAAACCTACCTTCACCTAGTTGGAATCGAATCAAACTTTGGGCCGTAATTCTACAACATAGAAGAGTTTAGAGTGAAAAATATGTTAAGAGAAATAATTTAATTTAATTGACACAAAAATCTAGGAAACAATAATTTTTAAACAAATAACTGCAACACTTGATTTTTAAACAATGGAAAGTAATGGAATCTCACTAGAGATCAATTGTATCGGCTGGTACTTCACTATATCAAATTCTATCAACCATGATTCAACTGTGTTAGAAAATCTCTTGCCTTATAATGTACTGCAACAAATTTCTCATGTACTAGTCGTTTATGCAAGACCATGCACATAGATCTTGGAAAAACAACTCAACATCAAATAAAAAACTTCCTAAAAATCTTATTTGAAGAAGAAAAGACTGCTCATACTTACAAGATTGTCAGGTTTGGAATATCCCCAAGATGATCCGGCATCACTCCAGTAAAATTACAATTCCTCAATACTCTACAACCCAATCCAATTTATGTTGATTTAAATTGTTAAAAAGTATTCAACTCACGGTGTTCTTAAATTTTTCATGGTACTTAGCGGTGGGAACTCTGTTAAATTTATGTCACTAATCCTCCTGCATATAGAATTTCCACCAAGTATTTACTACTCCTTGAATCGCTTAATCAAAGATCACCAATTAAACAAAGAGAGAAATACAAAATGGTATAATAAAATTGAAAAATTACTAAAATGGCACACTATTTATTTTAATTCCTAAAACAGAAAATTACCGTTTTTGGAATTAATTTTTTTAACCAAAATAATAAAATTTTGAAATTATTATTATTTTTTCTATTCTATAAAATAATAAATACTTTCCATATTTTAGTTTCAGTAAAACAATTAAAAAAATGTTCTCTGTTAATTTTACTCTTTAAAAAAAAATCTATGGAGATTTGAAACTGAAATTAAAGTCTCATGTAATAATTGGCGCACAAAAAGCATCTCACCGATTAGAAGTCCACGATAAGAGAATCTAGGCTGATCAACAATGCTCCATGGGGCCAGATGAACTTCAATTATTCTGGTTGTAAAATTGAAATGGCACAATTGGCTAAATGTCTGCAAGATTACATACCAACATCTTTTTTGTAAGATAAGATATCTGGTTCCTAAAGCAGCAAATAAGAAAAGCATATACTGAAATGGTTATCTTTGTTTGGTTTTTCAATGTGAGTTTAAAAAATAATTCAATTGTAATACAAGTAAAAGAAAGGAACCTGCAAACCATACAAGGCCCCATGAACCATCTGTGCACACCATGTTAACTAATCACAAAGCTTGATTGATCATGCAACCTATACATCCATTGAACTTTTAAATGAAAGTTGAGCATACAGTGTACGTGAGATAAGAATAAAATAGGAAATATGAATTATAAAGGAAAAATACTTTGCATAGCAAGATTTATGTGGTTTAGCAGTGGTTACGTCTATGAGATAAAAATAATTCACTTACTCAAAGAAAGAAATTATTATCCGTGATTTCTCCCTACTCCTCTCTTAGATTTTTCAAACATAAACACTAATTTTTTTTTTCGACAAACCCAAAATTCTCTTAGATTTTCCAAACCTAAATTCTAATTTTAAGTAAATAAAATTAGTGAATGTTTGATAATAAGTAAAAGTTGGGGTGCCAAAAGAAGCTCTCTCATTTTAGTTTTTGCTATATTTCTATTTTTTGGGTTTAGGATTTTACATAAGCCTAATCATAATTGTAAACAACTATTGAAATTTTTTGAACTAAGTGTTATAATGTTTTGTAATGTTGAGATCATAATTTGAGTCAAACCTTTGTAATGGATCTTTGTTTCTCATAATAGAATAGGTCATGTTACATAGTAGTATTATTAATTGAGATTTAAATAAAGACTAGGATTAAGATTTGAAAAGAGATAAATTTGAATTGGAGTTTCTTATCCTTATGTTGCTCAAGAGTTTAGCATTCATCATGTAGTCTTTGTCCTCCCTAAAAGCTATACTTCCATGACTTGTGAAGGATTTTATTGTTTACATAAAGAAATCAAGCCAATGGTAAACTCATAAATTCTAAACATAGCATACTTGTCAGGAAGACAGTCTTGTCGACAAGTGCTACTAATATACCAAGCAATCCTGATAAAACAATGAAATAAAACCTTGTTAATGGATAGCAAGTGAAGTTGGGTTCAAAAGGGTTTGAACAGGTTGTTTACTACAACACCCATTGTTCTTTCTTTTGTTTTTTTTTCAATCTCAGACACTTTTGAGTTAGTGCTTCAATGAAAAAACATCAGTTCAAAACCTAAATCAACTCACTTTGATGTTGTGTAGAAATCTCAGCTTATGAAATAAGATACGAGATGACAAATTCCTATTGAAAAATAAAAATCGAGCACACAGAATAGTTCCACTAAAACATTCTCATAGCAACCAAATTAGCAAGTCTTCTGCATGTTTTACGTAGGAAATGATAAACTGGAACAAAACAGGGGAAAAATGTGGATACCACGAAGATCACTACAAAGATGAGTTGGTCTCATTAGTATTATACAGTGCATTCACCAAAATCATATAAATGTACTCAATGAAACATATTTGATAGTTCAATTCATTATATGTTGTAATAAAAAATGCAAGGAACGTTGATGAAGAATTATACAAATTAGAGTGATGGGCATTGAATAACAAAAAAATAGGAAAAAAAATATACGAGATACATCTGCAATCTCGAAAATGTCACGTGTTATTTAGTTCTTGTTGTTATTTAGCATTTCCAACTTTTGAATAAAGAGCTTGTGTGGTTTTAAAAAGATAAATTAAATTCACCAGTTTATTCCATACCTGAGCTATAATCACTGCCAACTTTCTTTTCTACTTTATCAATAAAGCCAATAGATGTCCTGCATTTGCTAAACAGAGAATCTTCATCCACGTGGCCATTATACACAACTTCCCATAAGCTCTTCCTTGAAAAAAATTTCCCCTAGAACCAAAAACTTTTCTATCTTCCCAAATATCAATCTGGGTAGAAGACATGTAAAAAATGCAACCATAAATGACACAGGAAGGAATGTCCTTTGGAATGTACTCAATAGAAATTATTAGTATTCTAAAGATAAAAAAAAGGAACAAAGAAGGGCCTTGCAAAAAAACAAATATAAGAAATAAAAGCCTTGTTGGGGATTGTCGATGAAAGCATGCAAAGGAGGGATTCCTATTGGTTTTTCCCAATTGAATCACCAACGAATACTCCTTCGATGGCCCCAACTTTCAGGAGTAACTCACTTGATATTTCCCCCACTAGCGTGGTGACGTCATCTCTGCAGGATTTAAGAGGAGATGCCCGATACCAAGCTGGCACAATTGGTTTTAATGAACTAATTTAGCGACGGATCTATCCGTCGATATAAGTCAATTTTCTAGTAATGTACTCAATCCAATATGCCAGCTACCTCAACTTCTAAAGCAAGGTGATCAAATAAAGTATTTGATGGGACCTACAATTTGGTTTTGTGTGCAAAAAAAGTAATAAATGAAGACACGAGAATTTCGAAATGGAGAATTTGAAGCCATTATCGAAGTCACAAGCACTATACCATATGATGTATATGCAGAGAAAAATTGAAGCAACATAAGCAAGAAGCCATACCCAATTTTTGTACACTGCCCAATTGTGCCACTTGTCAAATTCGGGATAATCTGGAGTCCGCATCATTCTCTGATCTTGTAATTTCAAGTATATGCAAGTTTCATGAGTTTAACTATGAATGAATAAATTAAAAATATGTCCAATCCAGCTAATATGAATATGCTAATATGCTTAAAAAGCATAAAAATTAGATGTGATATACAAATAATTAAGTAATCATACTTTGTTGATGCTAACAAACGAATAGTATGTGTAGTTGTAAGTCCTTTCTTACAATAGGTCTGTCACTTTCCAAATATTTAAGGGTTACACATCAACTTGGGAAAAAAGTTCCCGGTAAATCAGAAACTATGGAGCAAAGGTTCTCGCAATTAAGGGAAATAATTTAATGATATTTACCGAAAAATAAAATATAACGAAAGAGCATGCTAAGAATGTCATTTAGAATACTCACAAATATTGACAAGATGTGTTGGAAACAAAGTTGTCATCTAAGTGTCAGCTCTTTAATCCGAAACACTATTCTCAATAGATTTTCATTGTTCAAAAACTACACCACCAAGTGATCTATGGTTTACTTAAAATTTCACTAAATCAGCTGCACATAGTAATTGAAATAAAAAAATTTATGGATTCATTCTTGTTTTTTCAGTTGGGTGCTGCATTTATTGGGTTGTGTTCATTTTCTTTGATATGTTACTACATTTGAGTACGATGATTGGATTAGATCCTTAGATGCATTTATCTTCGAAGCTTTTTTCAATTTCCTTTTTTTTTTTGTGATTATTTAAACATACCCGTCTACTTTAAGGTGAATGAACCACCAAGGGGTGAATTGGATTCATTCTAAATTTCAGGACCCATTAGTTTGAACATTCCATCGCTTAATTATTACAAATGCTAGTAATGAACAATCCAACTAGAAATATAAGAAATAGAAGCACAAAAGTTATTCCTACTCGTACTAGAAAAGCAAAACAAGAGTTACTTCAATCTAGGACAGTAATAACAAATAAGTTTTTCTTCAAACATATATAACCATCACAGAACATTTTACCTTAATTTGGAAATTTCCTACTCATCTTAGCTACATAATGGGTTCAACTATTTTTTTATTTTTTATTTTACATAAATAATCCTGTTGATGTTACATAAACAGTCCCAAAATTAATTACAATCAATGTTTGTGAACCAAAGAAAGCAGTCGATCATAAACGCAAAATCAAATGCTCAACAAACTTTACTTAATTTGATCGGGCCTCGTCAGGTGCACCATTCATCCTCTCGAACTAGGGAGGAGGGTACGAAAAACATCGAGACATCATTGATATTGGAAACCAAGACTTCGATCTCCCTAGTACTTTTGAAAAAAGTCAAAAACGCCTTGTGAATAACAATTAAAAATTGTTAAAATGTTGAAAATCGTCTGCAAATAGGTAAGTTGGGTAGGGAATAATTGTTGATGCATTGCAACCCATCATAGAGGTTGTTTATTCATAAAAAAATAATTTGAAAAACAGATTCTTGGATTCAAACTTTCGAATCAAACAAAACTCAATCAAAGAGCTAAAGTTTATAATTAAGAGATTGAAGAAAACTAGGGTTTCTGTCTAAGGTCTTATAAATTTGAAATTCTTTAACAGATCTTCCTTCAATATCTTCTCTTTCACTTTAATCGTTTTATAAATCAGAAAAGGAAGGTGAGATCCATCGACTGCTCCAATTCTTCTTCTTTCGGTATGTCCTCTTTGGCAAGTTGACTTCTCAAAATCAAGATGACAAAGATGGGAGAAATGAAAATTATTAAGGCTTGAGATCGAGACAAAGAGAAGAGAAGAGATAAGGTGAAGCCATCTCCGTCGTCGTCGTTGAGTGGAGAAGACAACGAATCTAGAGTTTGGGGTTAGGGCTTATAGAAAAGAAGATGTGAGAAGAGAAGAAATATGAGTTATCATCGCAATAGAGAGGAAGAGGCTTAGGGTTTGAGTTAGGAAAAACGAGGGTAAAGGTTTTCGTTGACGGTTTCGCAAAAATCGCCTATGCTAATCATTCCTTTGGAGGCGTTTTACCAAAAACCGCCACTATTTTTCGATCATTTGAGGCATTTCTCACCAAATGCCACTGATTTAATCTGTTGGGAAGAACTTAAATGTGGCGCCCTGCCAAACACTAACACAAATCCCCATGTCAGATCTCGAGGTACTAGGTGACACCTCGAAATTTCGGCATGGTCTCCTTTGTTTATGCTAGCATTCCAAGGCGTTCAACCTACACCTGATAAACGACATACAATCCTACATATATATATACAAAATATAATACTAGCGGAAGCCTAGATACGTCTAATAACGTACGAAATATCAGAGTGCGGAAGAAGAAGTTTATATACATGATTATACAGGAATTCCTCACTCTAACAAAATTCCTAACGCTCAAAATCAAAATCTATATTACTCTCAGACAAATCGACACCACTAGGGGTAATAACCCCAATACTCACCAAGTGACGAACTCTGACTGTCTATCTGACCCACTAGATGATTCTTACTCGTGCTCTATGCCCGCCTCGCCAACTATAGGCTCTGAAGCTAAAAAATATAAAGGAACGGGTGAGTAACAATGGTTACCCAATAAGGAAACAAACAATTTCTGTTAATAACCCCTCTTAACATGAACGAATAAACATACTGAATCATTTTAAAATATACAAAATATTTACAGAAGAAACTACGATTAACTGGTACATATAGCCAAAGATGAGCAACTAAACATTTTAAAACTGACATTACATCAATCAGCAGTACTCACTATAGCATTTTCTTTATATACAAATCTAATTGACCAAATAGAAATATTAAACATGCATTTCATTTTATATATCAAAGTGAGGCAACAGATACATAATACACAATGGTGGAGTATTGGAATTAGAGAGTTAGGATTCACGACTGGATTGCTCTCAGTCGGGACATGATGTTACAATTCTTCTCTGACTTTTAGTTCCTGATTTTGTGGTTAGTCGCTGTTTACCACGCTTGGTTGACCATTTACCCGGCTTAGGCTGGCCGTTTGACGTGACCGTAAGCAATGGGTCTCTTTTCGATGTGTCAGAACGTTCGACTACTATAGATTGTTAGTGATCATTGACTAATCATCTTAGTCTATGCCTATCAGGCGTGCATGTGATTCCCAAATATACAAACCATTCGTATACGACCACCTTTACATTACAAGTTCACTGATAAAGATAGAGAGGAATAACCCGGATTCCAGTTGTGACTCCACTCTCATACGCGTCCCATACCACGTATGAGCTTGGTGGTCCCTACCATACATCCCAGGATAGTACACCACTCCGGATGATATGACGCACTATCCCTTCAGGCATTCACAAACTCTTTAACAGCTCACAAAATAACTACAAATATATATTATTTTCATTTGAAAATAAAAAAGAAATTAACAATACAAGATTGAGAATGGATATCCAGTTTTCTATCATGCAAGTGTGGCCACCCGGCCTAAAATAAATAATAAAACGGAAACGTAAACAGCGCCTCGCGCTAACAGAAAGTAAATAAACATGCAACCAGTAATATTATCCCTGGATACCCGTTCACTAACCTACACACAACACAACAATGTAAAATGCAAACATCACCCCTCGGGTGTGACTCTGACATTTTACCGTTTTCATACCCTTTTTCCCCTTTTCTGATTTTTTTACAGTTTTCAATTTCTTCAATAAAATATTCATTTTCTGATATTCATCAACTCAATATGAGTTCATTGAATATTAAATCACATTTTTTCAACTATAGAATTTATTTTTATCAATAATATTGAAAAAGAATATAAATTTTATATCAAAACGGGGTCCGAGCAACGCACAAGACCCAATTGATGGAAATAACCCGTTAAAATACCCTACCCACGTATAATTTGTTAAAAATATAATTAAACATATCAAACATGCAATTTCTGACGTGAATTTTTTTAATAACAAAAGAATTCTATATTTTAGAAATACATTAAAAATTTTTGATAAAATCTTAAATGCAATTTTCACAATCTACGATTACTAATAGAAATTGAAAGTTTCTTACAATCACTAGGCGACGGAATTGAAGCAAATAGTACGGAAATCGAGATAACTCGTACTTCAAGATGACTAATTTTTGAAACTGGCCTGGTGGTTTCGAAGATCTCGATGTCATCGTCTTTTCTCCCTTCTGCGGAGGAGGACGGTTTGACCCCGAAACGGATGAAATCCGAGGTCGAAGTTTCGAAATCCCCGTATATACGTACGACTGATTTTTGACGATACGGGGTGATAAAGATGAGAAAACGGAAGAAATTTAGGTGGGTTATGTAGAGAATGAGGCTGCGGACGTTTCTCCCTTCTGCGTCGGACGTCGACGGTGAACGGTTCACCACGAATCGGCGTTGGAAGATCAGGAGAAAAACAAATTTTTTTTAAAAGAAAAACGTGGCTGATTTTTGAACGGGTTGGGGAAGATGAATAGTGAAAAGAAAGTAAAAAAAAATTATTTATATAAGGTCTCGGGACGAAATTGGTATTTTGGCTATTGTTTCGATTGACGATAACTTGATCGTCCGGACTCCAAAAATGACGAATGAATACTCTATTTCGCCTAATTTTTTATTCCGGATCTAATGGTATAGTCAATTTCTATAAATTCTATCTCTAACAAAAATTTACATTTTTGGCCTGAGGTGACCCCTAAAATTGATGTCGTTTTCATTTTTGACGATAATTCGACTTTCTGATCTCAAAAAATGACAAATAAATAGTCTATGTTTAATAATTTTTTGTTATGAATCCAATGGTTTAATCGAATCTTAATAATTCTTACTCTAACAAAAAGTTACTATTTTAGCCTGGTCCGACCCGATAATCGAGGATTTTGCAACTTTTATATTCGGACTCGCATTTGAGCTTGCTTACAGGCTAAAGTATGTTTTTCAATCATTTTGAATCCAATGATGAGGTCAGATTTCATTAAAAATGATTAGAAACATCCTAAAGTTTTACCCCTAAGTCCCACTTTCAAGATTTTCTAAAAATTCCACTGTTTTTTTTCTCGAGATACGAATTGAACATTCGGGATTTTACATTAATGTAAAACCTCCATTGATGTTGCTGTATAGGTAGCGCTTCACTAAATCATCCAAAAAAAAACCTCTAAAAACTCCTTATTTTATAGTGAGAATGAGACTTGGCTAATATCTCAATCTAGGGAGATTGATGAAGTTAAGATGTTTAATTATTTTTAATTTCTATTTTTAGAAAGAAAATACTTAAAAATAAATTATTTTAAATTAATTATTCTGGATGGAATCAGTTTCCTTAGATGTTTTCCAATTCATATTTTTTTAGTTAATTTATTTAGTTTGTAGTTTAGTCTTCAAAATCACATCTTTTTTCCTTTGAATTTTTAAAATATGGAATATTAGTTTCCCAATCCTAAGTGGAACAACTCTACTTTCTAATTTAAAGTAAGCTTTTAATTTTATACTTTGTTCTTGTCCTATCAGAGACATCCTTACATGACGAACATGTTACATTTTAACAAAAACACAACAAAAAAAAATTCATAACGATGCTTCATAAGATACACCCAACATTAGTGAGTATAATCATCAATGAAAGAAATATAATATTTGGACCTTTTTTTAGTAGTGATAGGGACAAGTCCCCGAACATTAAAGTGAACCAAATCAAATGGATCATGAGAAATTGAAGTATTTTTCTTAAAAGATAAAGTAGATAACTTAGCAAGTTTGCAACCACTACAATTTGAAATATCATGAGTTTACAAATTTTCAAAGATACCAATGGAAGCTAAATATTTCAACCAAGTATACCCTCTTTGATATCATGTTATTTAAATAGAAAAAAAAAGATACATTTGCACTAGAAATCCCTTACCCTATTACAAGAAGAAAATAGACTTATATAGGAATGCCCATAAAATAAGAAAATATAGAAATATGATTTGCACTAGAAAAACCTTTGTAGATGTCAATTTTGTGATAAATCGACCTTCATCACAATTTCATCATTAAATCCATAAAATAATAGAAAAAATATAGAAATTAGATAACAAGAGGATTTTTTATGTGGTTCAACAAACATGCCTATGTCCTCGGGCTTGAGGAACCATTTCACTATAAATTAAGTTTATTACATGACCCCCTCTCCTTGGTCTCCTTTCTTTTTTCCTTCCCCCCCCCCCTTCCTCCTCTCATCCTTTATTCTTTTACAATAGCCTCAAGGCCTTTAAATAGAAAAATTCTAAAAAGAATCATAATGTTAATTAAATTATAATTGACAATATTATCCCTTATCTAAATTAATAATTACATAAAAGGAAAATAATTCTTTTAAATTGTGATTCTTCCTTAATAAAATAGAGTCCTCTCCAAATGATGTCACATATCTTCCATCTAGACCGTTCATTTACATCATTAACACGTATCTTGAGTTAGATTAAATTTACAAAAAATAAGGTTGGGGATCAAGAATTTTACTAGTTCAAAAATTAGATATGATGCTCACTCAGGTCAAAAGTTTTTCTCGAAAACAGATCTCGAGACTTCAATCTCCATTTTTTAAAAGGGACTATGTAGAGGGATAAAATCGTCTCTTATCTATATCGTTCATTCACACCATCAACACATATCCCGAGGTAGACATGTAGCATCATTTGGAGATGATTTTATATTATTAGGGAAGAATTCTAATGTAAGGGGATTATTCTCCTTTTATGTAATTATTAATTTGGATAAGGGATAATAGGATCAATTACAATTTAATTAGGATTATGATTCTTTTTAGGATTTTTTTATTTAAAAGCCTTGAGGTCAATATAAAAGAATGAGGGAGGAGAAGAGGAAGGGGGGAGGAGACCGAAGTGAGGAAGTCATGTAATAAACACAATTAATAGTAAAACGGCTCCTCGGGCCTATGGACGTAGGTGTGTTTGCCGAATCACATAAAAAAATATTGTGTTTTCTCTTTTCCATATTTTTTGTATCACAAAATTGACCTTTACACCCTTATCCTAGTGTCGCAAAGTAATCATCGTCTCTATATCTTTTTCACACACACACACACACACACATTAAATAACATAAATTATTGAAGTTATATTTATACATACAAAAGTTGTCGTATCAAAGAATTAAGTTGTTCGAATCAAGTATTTCCTTGACATATGAATCACCAACGATTAGTGAAATTCGACATAATTGTTTCATACATCAATTCCTTGTACGGTAGTTATGTCATAGTAAAAACAAGAAGAAAATTTTATTTTATTTTGTTAAGATTCATCTATTATTGCATATATGTAATCACATAATTATAAACATACTACAAATTCATTATCAACCAATCATACGGACTTTAGATTAAATATTAAAAAGTTAAACACAAATATATCCTTTTATCATATCACAAAATCAATGTATTACAGATTGGAACTAAATTAAAAATATCAAGTCAAAAAGACATGTAAAAATTTAATAAAATAAAGTAGTATCTTTTGCTAACCACGATAATAATAAAAATAATGTCACTATATTATTATGGCATTAAAGAAATTGTAATTGTAAACCCACCCTATCCTAAATAAATTACCCACCACGAGATTCCATGAACCTCTTTAAACTTCATTTTAATCCACTATATGGTGGACATGTGATCAATATTTATTAATCCAATAAAAATCTCATTGTTAGAAGACTATAAGAACAATTTATAAATCACGAACATCCGTAATGGTTCACACCTATCGAGGTCATGGAAGGTACTCAATATGTTGATGCATGATATTATATAAGTATCTTTGTTTGTGTTCTGCGTCATTTCGTATTTTTTCAAATCAATTTTTATATTATTACTCATTACACTAAATATTGTATGAACTTTGGTATCACCCATTTTTGCATTCTTTTCACAATTATACTTGTCGTAAAAGAGGGGGCAAATTCACTTGAACTCTTTTGACGTCATCTAGGACTCTATTCGATAGGTTTTTCAACTGGATTAATTTAAGTATTTGGTGTTAACCTTACATTCACATTATCATTATATGCATACAAATCATTGAGAGAAACATGACTACCTTGCATGAATAGAAAAAAAAATCGTGTTTGGAATCATACATTGTCTCCCAATTGCAATAGTGCCATCAAATATTTGGTTTAGTTCATTTCCCTACTCTAATACCTTAGTTTGACATTGATTGACATGTTTATTTAATTGATAAAAAATACAAATCATAATTAGAAGAATTTTTTTGTATTTAACTCATCTAACTTTAATTACCATATGAAAATAAAAATATTACCTTAATGTAAAACTTCCATTGTGAAGCAGTTGCACTGAAGGATTTTATTTCTAAATTTCATCCTAGTCAAGATTTATTTATGAGATTCTTCCACACCTTCCATAGATCCTTCAAGTAATCCCAACGATGTTTATATTGTTTTTCAGTGTAAGACTTCTTTAAATATAGTTATAAAATACTTATTTTCTTCTGAGGTTATACCCCCCTTATTTACCATATTTTCGAACTACTTTAACGTAACAATTCCCAAAAAATTTATGTATCATTGAATCCCAATAAGCCTTTTCTGGTGGTTGACTAGATGTTATCATGATAAAAGTACAATTTTAATATATAAAAAATGAGGCTTAAATCTAGTCATGGCATAAAAATGAAGGAAAAGAAATCACACAAAAATGTACTTTTTTTCATTGGTATATAATATACTTTCTATTACATAATCCATCATTATTGCTTTTTTACATAAAAAATTTTGTTTATTCAAAATTATACAAATATTTTTGAGTCAATGAATCATATTTTTTAGATTTTGTTAAATCCAACACTTTCGTACTTGTGTGGATTTTGGGCGTCCATATATACACACATCCATGTAGCATAGCCTTTAATAGAGACTTCTACACCTGTGTTGAATTTTGAACACCTATTATGTACCTTTTTAATTTTTTTTTGCTTGACCATTTTGGGGACACCATCACATAGAGATCACGATGCATTTAAAAATATATATATTTGATATCTCATTGTACCCAAGTGCTCTGACGTTCATTGTATCCACTTTGTAAGGGAGAGCATGGATCTGCCAAACCCAATTCACTAAACATAAAAAAAAAAAAGAAAATAAAAAATGTAAAAAAAGAACTAGATTTAAGAATACCTTAAAAAGTTAAACTCTGATTTTATATTTACCTGTATAAAATACAAATCGTCTAATAACATACTTTAAAGAAATATGCACATTCTTTTGAATAAGAAAATTGAGTAGTCAGTGAGTTGGGCAATTGATAGGACTATCGTTGTCCTTCCCATAAAAATCAATTTATATAACTTTTCGTGACTTGTGGGGCAAGTAAAGGATCAAACCTAAGAGAAAGGAGGTAGTTACCAAGCTAAAGAAATGAAATTGATCTTAAACAATATTAAAATCTGTTTTTGTGTTTTGTGTAACCAAAATGAAAGTAGAAATTGCTAGAAAATAAAGTAATGAAAATTAAATTAAGAATAAGAAAAGAATACTATTAGTGATTAAAGTTACATAGGGCTTGTATTTAAAATCACATATAAGTTTTATCCTTCTTTTAACTCACTCCAAGGGCTTGATGTGAGCTCATTGGGTTGGAAGCTTGAATAACACATGAGTTAGGGCTCCTTCACTCACTAATGTGTAAAGTCCCTACTACCAATTATCTAGATTAAACATTTTTATCTTAATCTAATCTAAGCATAAAAGGTGTAGGGATTCATCTAAATCTTTTGATCCATTTGAATTGGACAAAGTCTTGAAGAGAATCCAATAATCATATAAAAAAAGTATGGGAGGATAAAGAATAAAAATACAATAATAAACGTTTGCTTCTAGACTTCCTCCTTTCACAAGTGGAGGGAGTCTAGCTCATGGTCATTGCAAGGAAATAAGGAGAAGCAGTAAAACTAGAACTTGTATTCATTGAGTTATCAAGGTACACTATGTTCTTCTTAAATAATTACAAAAACTTGAAAAAATGGAAACTATCCTAAAATGAAAAATTACAAGAGAAAATGTCAAGAGCATTAGAGGAGAGAAGAGAGAAAGAGGGAGGGTGAAAGTCATTTTCCTTTTAGAACATTGAATGTTTATAATTGCCATTGCTATTACGTATATGATCACATGCGAAGTACACTCGAGGAATTTTAGGGTGCTCCATTCGAGGTCTGCCGTACCACGGTTGGGTTGAAAGCATTGGTCTCGAAATTTGGCCAAGATGCATATTTGGTCCTCTAGATTGAAATACAATGTGCAGTCTCTGATTTCGAGATCCAATTTGATAGTTTAATCTTTGATCTGCAGAGTGAACACACGTAATTAGGGTTTTTCAAAAAATGCAATTTATTATGTACAATTAAGCCTAATTAACATACAAAAATATGCAATATGATATTTTAAGGCTAAACATGATTATTAACTTAATATGGAGAAAAAAAAAAGAATAAAAAATCGAGATAAATGCCTGGTAAAAGTGTTGATAAATCAGTGTTTTGAGACATTGATTATAAATTGATCAAACATCTAGCATGGTTTAAGAAGAAGAATTAAAGAATAATCAATACAAAGAAAAAAGTTAAAGAAGAAAAAAAAGAAAGGTGGAATATTTTAAATTGTTGAATGAAAATCATTTTCCCAACTATTTATCATGGCAATCTTACAAACCATAGATATGAGATTAGAATAAATTAGGTGTGAGATTGGTTGATATCAAAGTATATGTACGAGTGGTTGACCATTTATCCAGCTCAGGCTAGCCGTTTGACGTGATCGTAAGTAATGGGTCTCTTTTCGATGTGTCAGAACGTTCGACTACTACAGATTATTAGTGATCACTGACTAATCATCTTCGTCTATGCCTATTAGGTATGCATGTAATTCCCAAATATACAAACCATTCGTATACGACCACCTTCACATTACAAGTTCACTAGTAAAGATAGAGAGGAATAACCCAGATTCCAGTTGTGACTCCACTCTCATATGCACCCCATACCACGTATGAGCTTGGTGGTCCCTACCGTACATCTTAAGATAGTACACTACTCCGGATGATATGACGCACTATCCCTTCAAGCATTCACAGACTCTTTAACAACTCACAAAATAACTACATATATATAATTTTCATTTGAAAATAAAAGAGAAATTAACAATACAAGGTTGAGAATGGATATCCAGTTTCTTACCATGCAAATGTGGTCATCCGACCTAAAATAAATAACTGAACGGAAAAGTAAACAGCGTCTCGTGTTAACAGAAAATAAATAAATATGCAACCAGTAGCATTATCCCTAGATATCCGTTCATTAACCTATACACAATACAACAACGTAAAATGCAGACATCACCCCTCGGGTGTGACTCTGACATTTTACCGTTTCATGCCCTTTTTCCATTTTTTTATTTTTACAATTTTCAATCTCTCAAATAAAATATTCATTTTCTGATATTTATCAATTCAATATGAGTTCATTGAATATTAAATCATATTTTCCAATTATGGAATTCATTTTTATCAATAATATTGAAAAAATACAAAATTTATATCAAAACGGGGTCCGAGCAGTGCACAGACCCAACTGATGAAAATAACCCGTTGAAATATCCTACCCACATAATTTGTTATAAAATACAATTAAACATATCAAATATGCAAGTTCTGACGTGAATTTGAAATAACCAATTGAATTCTATATTTTTGGAAACTCACCATAAATTTTTAATAAAATCCTAAATGCAATTTTCACAATCTACGATTACTAATAGAAATTGAGAATTTCTTATAGTCTCTAGGCAATAGGATCGAAGCGCATACGCGAAAATCGAGACAAATAACACAAAAATTGAGGTGGCTCGTACTTCGAGATGATTGATTTTCAAACCTAACCTGGTGATTTCGAAGATCTCGACGTCGTCGTCCTTTCTCCCTTCTACAACGGATGACGATTTGATCTCGAAATGGATGAAATCCAAGGTCGAAGTTTCGAAATTCCCATATATAAATATGGTTGTTTTTGACGATATGGGGTGAAAAAGAAAGTGAAATGGAAAGAGGTTGGGTGGGTTTTGTAGAGAACACGGTTGCGGATGTTTCTCCCTTCTACATCAGTAGTCGATGGCGAGCGGTTCGCGATGAATCTGAGTTGGAACGTTGAAGAAAAAAATAATTAAAAAAAAAAAAAACCGTTGGCAGGTTTTTTTTTTATGGGTTGGGGATGAAGATGATAAAAAAATTATTTATATAAATTTTGGGATGAAATTGATATTTTGCCCATTGTTTCGATCGACGATAACTTGACCGTCTGAACTCCAAAAGTGACAAATAAATATTTTTATTTCACCTAATTTTTCGTTCTAGATCTAATGGTATGGTCAATTTCTATAAATTCTATCTCTAACAACAATTTACATTTTGACCTGAGGTGACCCCTAAAATTGACGTCATTTTCGTTTTTGACGATAATTCAATTTTCTGTGCTTCAAAAATGACAAATAAATAGTCCATATTCAATAATTTTTCATTACGAACCTAATGGTATAATCAAATCTTAATAATTCTTGCTCTAGCAAAAAGTCACTATTTTAGCCTAGTTCGACTCGGTAATCGAGGATTTTGTAACCTTTATGTTCGGACTCGCATTTGAGCGTGCTTACAGGCTAAAGTATGTTTTTCAATCATTTTGAATCCAATGGTGGTCAGATTTTATAAAAAATGATCAGAAACAACCTAAAATTTTACCCATAAATCCCACTTTCAAGATTTTATCAAAAGTCTATTATTTATTTTTTCTTGAGATACGAGTCAAAAACTCGGGGTTTTACACTAACTCGGTGAACCTCAAACCCTCGATTTTTCTAAAAAAATTCAATGGATCTTCTAGTACTCTAAAAATCATATTTTGTTTTTTATGTTTAAAGGCTAAAGGTTAAAAAAGATAAGATCTTAAACTTAAATAAAACAATAAAAATCTTTATCTTAGAGTTGAAGATGATTGGGTTGAGGAGAAAATAAGCTACTGGTTGAAGATGAGGTACTTAGGTCATTTATCTTTTATATTAGTCTCTTAGAAAATACCTAGGTCAAAAGGGGCATGTCGTCACAAAAGGATATCTTTCTAATATTTACCAAAATGTGGAGGGGTGTGTCCAAATCACCTTTCTTTTTTTGTTTTGTTTTGTTTGATTGTCTAAGTTGAGGTTCACCGGGTTACTGTCATTTCTTCCTATACAAAAAAAAGAAAGGTGATTTCGACACACCCCTCCATCTTTTGGTTAATATTAGAGTAAGATCCCTTTCTGATTTCAAATTGATGAGATACCCCTTTTGACCTGGGTATTTTCTAAGAGACTAATATAAAAGATAAATGACCTAAGTACATCATCTTCAACCATCAACTTATTTTCTCTTCAAACCTATCATCTTCAATTCTAGGGTAAAGATTTTTATTGTTTTATTCAAGTTTAAGATCTTATCTTCTTTAACCTTAAAACATCAAAAACAAAAAATGATATTTAGAACAGTAGAAGATACATTGAATTTTTTTTAGAAAAATCGAGTGTTTCACAAAAGAATGAACATGAGATAGAACTTAAAATTAATATCCCTAAGGTTTAATAACTTGGAGATTGGAGAATTTTTAACTTTTATCCCCTAACTTAAATTATTCTATCTTTTTAACTTTTTAGAACTAAAGAACCAGATAGAATTTTGAACAATAATGGATTTTTTTATAGAAAAATCAAGAATTTCTATTAAATATTGAAGATGATGGATTATAAATAATTTACTTTAGAGATTAACAAGTTTAAAATGATTATTTTTCTAAGAGAAAAGTTACATGACTTTGACTTAGGCCTGAGAGTCATCTCATCAATTTTAGAATATAAGGTTATCTTTGATATTGACCAAAATATAGAGGGGTATGTCAAAATCACCTTTAAAAAGTTGAAACATCATATAGGCCTGCTGACCCCATCCCTGACAGTACCAGTACGTACAACAAGAGGTTATAGTCTCTTTCTGTTAACTTTGGGCCCACAAACCCTAACCCTAAAAAATGTGTCTAGATGAATAGGTATCCCTTCATTGTAAAAAGTCCATGAAGCCCATGGGCCTGGAGATCTAAACTGAACTTTGATTAGTGACATTCTAGCTATTAATCTACTTCTCAAGAAAGAAAAATATAAAAAGGGTGACCTTGAGCTGGAACCTCATCCCATACACTTTCACGTCAAGAAGTGTCATTTGGGGTCATTCCAACATTATTCAAAATAAAATTCTGACAGATTAGAACGAGTGGGCCTAAAATGGTCTTTTACGTGGCATTTGTTTTTTCAGTTGTTTGCTGTCCAGATTTCCGGGAGTGAAGTAGCAAAGTTTTTCTCGAGATGTTGGATCGAATTTGGGTCCACCAAAGTTTTGTCTTAGAATAATTCTGGAGTGTAGTACCAGATAACCCATCCTACGGTAGAGAGAGTCGTTTCGAGTTGAACTAAGGTGAGAATCAAATCAGGTCTTTAAAAATTACAAGAATTCCAAAGTTCTTCCACGTCTCCTTCTTTTTCTTCTTTCTTCAATCCTTCCAGTTGCTTTCCCAGCTTTTATTCTGTCTCTCTCTTTTCGGTTCAATCGCTTTTCTAAGCAATAATCAGACGAAAAGCTTCGCTGGGTTCCTGCAAAATCACTTCTTTTGATCATTTTTCTTGGTTTGATGGCTTAATTGCATCAACCCCTTTGATGGGTCGCAGGTAATTCTGTTACTTAAGCCTTCTTCACCTGTTTCTTAGGTATTTTTCTTAAATATTTATGTTTGTTTCCTATTCGGTGCTACAGGGTTTTCCAAATTGGTTTTTCTTCTTGATATTAGCGGCTTTGTTTGGATTTTTCTTTCTTAAACTTACAATTAAAAAATTTCTGGAGTTACTTATCTCTTTATATTTTTATTTATTTATAGTGCTTTCAGATTATTTGTGATTTCTTGGCTTCTAGTGCTTTTTGAATCATGAGAAAGAGAGGGTCTTATTGTTTTTGTTGAATAAAGAAAACCCATTTATTCTTTTATTTTTGTTTACATGATGGGTTTCTGGGCTCTTGATTCATTTAGAGCTTTTGGGGACACAAAAATTGCCACTAATGTCAATCCTAGTCTTGGAAAGCTACTGTGTAGTTTGTTTTTTATACCATTTTTTTCCCCAATATTTCTTGAAGTTGATTTTGAAATTTGTTTCCTTAAAAAAATATGGATTTGATTAGTATATGGATGTGGGCTAAAAGCTTGAGTAATGTAGCATTATTCGGCTAACTATTGTTAAATGTTTTCTATGAAGTCGGGATTTTTTTCTTCTCTTGGATGTTGAAATCTACTAGTTGGATGTTATATTGGTATGTTAAACCGTGATAAATAATAGAATGCTCATTTATTATGACCAATGGCGCTTTGATAGCCTTGACCGAAGACATGGTTCATGGTAGAGTTTAATAGAGTAGGGTTTGTGTTTTGCTGACCCCAATAATCAGAAAATGGTGTAGAAGGTGATGATGAAGCAGTTTTTTTGTGAATTTGGGTTACAATGTACTCGTGTTGTGACAAGCCAAACATGATTTATGACATTGTTATCAAACACTTGTAGGAACCGGGGATTTGTTTTTTCTGCATTCCTTGGAAGATGGTTTCAAATATTTATTTGTTATTAAAAACACATGTACCATGTAAATAAGGTTCTAAACAAGTTTTAATACTTAAATTTAGACCTTTCGCCCAATATGATTCATACCCCGAAGTATCGTTTCAGTGCATTACCTGAATGAGATGTCTCAGCTGAGGTGAATAGATTTGAACCAAACCTACATGCTCACGTAAGAACCTATGTCATACGATTTTTTATTTTTATTTTTATTTTTTTTAAATTTGATGAGTACCTAGATCATGCAAATTGCAAGTTGCAAGTTGCAACTGTTCTTATCAGTTGTAGCCAGTAAGTTCTTAGAGTATTCATTTTTTGGTTGTCCTAGCTTCTTTAGCTCTGTGCAGATTCACATACTTTTCACTGATTCTTAAATTTGTTTAGCCACTTTTATGACTTGTTGACTGTTATTTCAGGTAGTTCAATAATCTTTTTTGAAGATTTTTTTTAATGATTTATCATCGTCATTATTATTAATTAATTATCTTCTTCTTCTTTTTTTTCGGGGGGGGGGGGGGGGGGGGGGGGGGAGCTATCCCCTGTCTCAAGTACTATATATGATTTTAGGTGTACCAGATGCTTCTAACTCTATTATCTGAAAAAAAAAAAAAAATTTCTCACTATACAATACTGGCTCCTTTTTTCTCTTTCAGCTATTTGCCTTGCCTACTCAAATGATCACCTTAGGGAATGGATTGGCAATATTTGCTTGGTTTGAGTGTTCATGAAAGATGTCCAGCAGACAAAAGGCTTCAAATCCTCTCAACATATTTAAATGGTGTGGGCATGGGGAATCATCGTCAACCAGAACGTTGCTTAATGATGTGCCTCCTGAGATTGAGTTGTCTGACTACCAAAGATTGCCAAGTTCTGGTAGCGAGAGCCCTTCTGGGCTTCTCAATGGTGAGGATTTGAAGGTAGAACCAATCGCTGATTTGGATCTCTTCTTTGAAAGGCTGTATAACTACTACTGTGAGAAAGGGCTTTGGTGCATTATCATTAAGTGGATAGTCGAACTCCTGAGCTTGGGGTTCACCATATGCTTTTCGGGTTTTTTCCTATTATTTGTCGATTGGAATGGTTTGCGCAAAGTGAAGTGCGGGATCGATGCAGTTGAGTCCGGGATTAAACCCTGTGATCTGGCTAAGGAGGTTCTTTACCCGCACCCATTGACTCCTCTCACACTTTCCAAAGTTATCATTGTTGGGTATCTAGGAATATTTTCTATATATTGGGTTTTCTGCTTTTTGAGGTTTTTTGCACAATTGAAGGATACCTTGGAGATTCGTCACTTCTATTATAATAGGTAAGTCTGAAGCTGTGATCTAAAACTGAATGGGAAAAAACTTTGAAGCCGGGCGCCCGCTTCAAAATTCTGGTAGAACTCTCTTCTTTGGATTACACTCCAAGGAGGTGTCCCAAATATTGATGAAAAAGTAGGAATGTGAAATAAATACAAAAGGCCCATGTGTCATTTTGCGAATAGGGTTCTACCAAAATTTTGAAGTGGGCTACCCGCTTCAAAGTCTATTGAATAGGCCTTGATTGTGATATTGAGGTACACTAAGTATATTATTGGTTTATGTTTATGCAGTCTTAATTTTACGGATCACGAAATTCAAACCACTCAGTGGGCATCCATTCTTGAAAAGGTTGTTCAAATACAAGGGTCACAACGGCTTTGTGTGGTGAAAGATCTATCTACACATGATGTTGTAATGCGAATAATGCGTAAGGAGAATTACTTGATTGGAATGCTCAATAAGGGTGTTCTTGCTTTTCCTATATTCCACTGGATACCTGGAACTGGTCCTGTGGTCAACTCTGGGACAAATGGAAGGAAAAATCATCTGATTCTAACAAAGACCCTTGAATGGACTTTAAATTGGTGCATACTGCAGAGCATGTTTGACAGGTATTTAAATTTCAATTAATTTTAGTGTCTTTATTTATATGAATTGGACATGTGGACTGAATTATGGATGATGTTTTAATTTTCCTCTTCGAAACAGTGAATCCATACGTGAAAGCATGCTATGATATCTTTCCTTGGTTATTAGAGAAACACCTAACCAAGTTATTTTAACACTAGAGTTTGCCCGTGCCTACGTGTCACAGGCATCCTCTTTGGGGTTAAAGGGGTAAGAGAGGAAAGATAGTAAAGTTAGGGGACTATAAAGTTAGAGGGGGTATTATTGAAAAAGATGAAGGGGGGAGAAGAGGGAAGACTATAAGTTGAAGGGGGAGAAGAGGAAAGGTGGGGTAGTGTGGACCCCACTCACTATAGCAGGAGGGACGTTTATTCCTCACAAAAGTGTAGCGGAGTGGGACCCACAGTTTTTAAATTATAGATAGTAATCTTCTTCAGGAGATACCTTTGTAATTCACGTGCTTAAGCTACTTTATTCTTAAATTCAACTAGAGTGCAAATATCTGCATTAATGTATGTGGACACAGGAACTTGTACAAAACATGAATCATGGATTTACAAATGAATATCCTTTTTGAAATGTTCAGTTTGTTCTACTGGCCAGTCAATCTACTCTTTCTTTAGTTACCCATGGTAGATGGGTCCTTCCTTTAGGTGTGATTAAATTCAGATGAAGGCATTTAGTCAAAGAAGTTTAACAAGTATACTGAGGGAATTATATTGAGTTGGCATGAAATAATTATCTCTTTACTGCTACACATATATTCAGAAATTACTTAAAAAAGAAGTAAAAGTTCTAGTTATTTGTGTGCTGATCTGAGTATTCTGCTTCTTCAGTAACTTCTCTATCAGGATGGAATTTATTTCTAATCCTTCTTCATTAAAGAAGCGGCTTATGGTAGTTGGCCTCGGGATGCTTCTCCTATCACCGTTTCTTGTAATATTTATGTTGGTATATCTTTTCCTAAGGCATGCTGAGCAGTTCTATAATCATCCAAGCACAGCATCATCTCGACGGTGGTCTAACTTATCAAAGTGGATATTTAGGGAATTCAATGAGGTATTTTATTTATTTATTAATTATTTTATTTTATTTCATTTACTTCAATCTCAGTTCTTATTTAACTACAGCATTTTCTATGATGATAGGTATTTATCGGTGCTATCTCTTCTGTTATTCCTTTATGTTTTTTTATGTCAATATGATTACCATTCTGTCTGACAGTTCTTATCCTTGATTTGCTTCATCCTTTAGCCTAGAAGAACAGTGGTTTTCAAGCAATTATTTACAACAGCCCTGATACTGCTTATAGAAATTCCCACGTACTGTTTTTTAGACACCTACTGACATGAATGAACTTTGGTTACGCAGAAAGGAATGCTAGTGATCTATACAATGGTGGCATTTACATTAATTAATTTGATGCAGAGAGGGAAAAACGCTGTCGTACAGCAAGAAGAATGGGTCGGGAAATTAAATTGTGAAATCTAGTCTTGGTAAAACCTCCTGCTATTTCATAAGAAACCCCAAACTCTTCATAGAGGAAGCTGAACCTTAAAAGCAAAATTTATTTAAAAGTTGGAAAGTTTTCTTACAGCATTTCCATAACAATTAGTTTTAGGGTCAGAAAACTAATCTCAGCTGCTCATCTAAAGCATCCAAATTATAATAATGACTAAAATGCACCTAAATCACTCACTAACTATAGGTTAACTCTAAACAAAGTTTGATCCCAAGACTAATATAATTTTGTAATGTGTGTAGGAATTTTTTTTTATACATCTTGGAAGTTTCTTCTCATAGCATCTATTGTTCCTCAAATGAGAGTACTTGAGTGAAAAATTATTGGCACCCCTGGTATTTCCTTTCTTTGATGAATTTTGCTACTATTTATTTCGTACTCGACAACGATCCTATTGCCGGTGAAGTAAACAAAGATGAAGCACGATCTTATTTCTTTTATACTTCCTTCCGCTTTCGACCTTCCCTAGGTAGATCTACGAAGCAGCTTTTTCAACTTAAGTGAATAGATCCCTTATTTCCTATTGTAGTGGTTCCCTAGTTATCCATGTCATTTTCTTCAAAAGAATGTGTCTTGATGCCATCACAACTTACCATACATAGCCAAGACGAACCCCTTTCCCCGGCAAAAGCAAGAAACATCGCGATACGCACAAGAATTTCAATTAAATTAGCTTAGATATATCCTTTCTTTCAAGTGCGGCTCTATGCAAAGGTTATTAGGCCACCTATGTTATGGTTATGCAAGGGTTTAGTGAACAACTCTTCTAGCTTGACTCAACCCGCTCGAAGATCGTTGATGTGCCACCCACAATCCCCTACGCTGGGATAACCACCTCTTTTCTGGGTCTGATTAGATCCAATGCATGGGTTGATCTTTCTGTATCCGGCCGAGGGGCAGAACCTAACATCGGGCAGGAAATAAAGTCAAAGAAGCACTTCTTCTTATGCCGAGAGATTTGAGACACAATTTTATTTTTTGGGGGTAAGTATAGAATTTATTGTAGAATAAAAGGAGAAAATACAAGTAAACCCCCAAGACTAGGGAGGATTACAAGAAGAACAAACCCCTAACCTCCAAGAGTGGTGAAATAACCATAAATAACCAAAAAAC
Organism: Akebia trifoliata; assembly: GCF_017979445.1. NCBI lineage: Eukaryota > Viridiplantae > Streptophyta > Magnoliopsida > Ranunculales > Lardizabalaceae > Akebia > Akebia trifoliata. Next base: position 30,477,386 of record NC_141385.1, on the reverse strand, counting down.
ACAATCAAAAGAGTGTTAATCTCCCTCCTGCATTAAAAAACCCCATGAAAGCGTATCCATAAAATACAGTTGTCTACAATTTATAGAAAGCCTTGATAACTTGAACTTAAGAGATTTAATCTTGCGAATAATGTCTTATCATCCTTCTATTTTTCTTTGAAGACCTTGTAATTCTTTTTCCTCTAGAGACCTTAGCAAATACAAACAAAAGGAATCTCTTAAGAGCTAGACCCCTAGGACCTCTAGGGGGAAAAACAAAGATGGACCTACCTCAAAAGTCCTTCAATATTGACCTAGGAAGAACCCAAATTGATTTAAGGAATTAGTGAGTGTGATTGGGAGACTTTTAATTATAATTCTGAGTTGTACGAGTTTGTGACGCTCTGACTCCCCATTACTATCACTTTCTTGTCTACTTTTTGTTTCTTTGTTTCTTTGTTTCTCCGTTTCTCCATTCAACACTCTTAATGCTTCCTTCCAACATCAGCCTTGGACCAGATCCATTGTCCTACATTATGAATTTAGAACATTTCACTGAAAGGGCTTCTAATTTTTCAAGTTCTAGATTTTAGTGTCATGTATCTGATTGGAATGCAATTTTCACATGCTTATTGGCAAAATTGACATAAGAACTCAGAAAATATACTTGACCTTGAATTGGTTTTTTGTTCAATATGTGTCATTCAGTACAGCCATAATATAGAATCATTCACTAATTTAATTGTAGACAACACCACATTCTTCTGTGTTTTCCCTCCTTGGTTCTTAACTATTCCAAAGCTAGATGCCTTCTGCAATAAATGGCAGACAGGGTTTTCTATGGAAGCTTGTGCCTTTTCTGATTTGGAAAGAAAGGTGTAGACACCCCAATTTGAACGGACCCTCACTCGAAAGGGCCCAAAAACAGTGTTTTTCCGATAAACTTGGCCAACGGGCATCGAAGGCCCGAATCATCGAAATATGGCATCTTTGTCTAAATCAAAGCCCCTAAAACCTCTCAACGGGTTATTGAGCCCACCAAAAGGACTCGGCATGCTCCCATTTACCCCGCTCCACTCAAAACACCGATTTTTCGATAAGATAGGCCAACGAGCCTCTAAGGCCCAAAACATTAAAAAATGGCAGTTTTGATTGAATCGAGGCCCCTAAGACCACCCAATGGTCTAAGGGACCCATCAAAGGGACCAGACTCATCTTACGTTGTCCCAACCTTCACCGCTCCACGCTTGCATCCAAAAAATCGATAAAATTCTCCAACGGGCCTAAAAGGCCTAAATTGCTAACACGTGGCATTTTTGATCAAATCAATGATTTCAAAAATCTAAAAAAATTAAAAAATTAAAAAATGTGAGACTTGGGATACCTACTCCTCCTCTACTTCCACCGCTCCGCCTCCGAAATCCACAAACACTTTAAGCCCATTCAAAGCCTATAAACCTGTAATTATCCTAAAATCAATTTCCACCTTACACCCTAACCTAAAATTAATCCCATATCACCTAAACCCTAAAACCTACCCACCCTCAAAATCCAATCCAAAATAAACCCTACTCAATTCAAAACAATCTACAACCCTCCTAAAACCCAAGCCTAACACTAAAAGCCCACAAGACACTATCCATGTCCAATCCACCCTTAGTCTACAACCCATAATCCATCAACTACTACCCACATCAACCAATCACAATCTTCACACCAAAAGATGACACATGTTATCATCCCCTTTCACCTCCCTCATCTAATCACCTACCCCCATCATCATTCTCTAAACAATCCATCTAACCCACATAACTTCCCTCCAAAATCACCTCAATCCATACCCTACCCTAACCTAACCTATCCCCATTCTCTAACATCATCAACCACCCACATCACAACCCATACCCTACACACCCTAACCTATCATCATTCTCTTACACCATCAACCACCCACATCACAACCCATATCTCTATCCATCACTTTCCTTAAAACATTCCAATAAAATCACCTCAATACATACCCTCCTCATCATCAACTAACTAACCCATACCCTATTCTCTAATCAAACAACCACTATCAACCAATCACCCAATCTCATCACCTCACTCTCTCATCGCATTTTCCACATGTCATCATCCTCTTAATCCTCCCAAAAACCAATCTACCAACCCCTTACATAACCTATTCTCCTAAATCTACACACCTCACCTCTTCAACCAACCTAACACTCATTCTCCAAACAACTCCTTTACACCCCCATTCCTCCCACCAACCATCACTCATCTCACCCTACCAAACACTCTATCCAAATGGAGTTAGGTAGGATCCAAACCATTTGGATCAAAACCTCACCCATTTTCATTCATTACAAAACTACCCTCAATCCCACTCCAAATTTCATACCCCCGTCTTTAAAAAAGGAATGCCATTACCCATTCTCCTAACCTTTCACCCCATTATACCCCTAAGCACCCCCCAAACATCTATAAATACCCCCTCCTCTTCCCAAAAATGGTTACCCACAATCACTAAGAAAAATCTTACCAATTCTCACTCACTAATCCTCCCTAAGTCTCACAAAAAAAAAAATCACATACTACACTCATCTCTCTCATCATCTCTTCTCTATTCCTTCAATCATACAAGAGTTGTATTTTCTTAACTCACTAAGGACTCAAGAAGACTCAAAGAAGAAAAAGGAAGGAAAGAAAATAAAAGAAAATATTGAAGCATCAAGGTGGGTTCGAAGTACACCCCCCCTCTCTCTAACTTTCTCTTCCTCCCTCTTCTATTATCCCCTCTCCTCTTCACTTTGTTCAAATGGACTCAGGATGAATGGACCTCAAGGCTAAGGATTTATTAGGATCTTCTCCTTCAATGAGATGATCCTATGTCGAGCCGAAGGCAAACCCCTATCTAAGGTACAAATGCACCCACGTGGCGCTTTATTTTTCACTTTTTTAAAATCAAAATGATCGAGTTCTTTAAGGTTACCGCCACTTGGCAGGGAGAAAAGGGTGCCTAACCCCTTCCCTTTTTCTCCAACCAAGCCGCTTACCCGAATCTCAAAGTTTGATTACCCCTTATCCATCGTGAGTCACTAAAATGCCAAAAATGTCATTTTTTGGAAAATGTACATCGGGTGACCATTCACACCTACTTACAACATGAATGGTGGCGACTCCAATTCCTACTAGAGGTGGTTGTCGTTATAACGAAATCCACGTATCTACAGCTCTAACACCATCAACCACCCACATCACAACCCATATCTCTATCCATCACTTTCCTTAAAACACTCCAATAAAATCACCTCAACCCATACCCCCCTCATCATCAACTAACTAACCCATACCCTATTCTCTAATCAAACAACCACCATCAACCAATCACTAAATCTCATCACCTCACTCTCATCACATTTACCACATGTCATCATCCTCTTAATCCTCCAAAAAACCAATCTACCAACCTCTTACATAACCCATTCTCCTAAATCTAAACACCTCACCTTTTCAACCAACCTAACACTCCCTTCTCTAAACAACTCCCTTACACCCACATTCCTCCCGTCAGCCATCATTCATTTCATCCCACCAAAAAGGGGATGATGACTTGTGTCATTTTTTGGTGTGAAGATTGTGATTGGTTGATGTGGGTAGTAGTTGATGGATTATGGGTTGTGGATTAAGGGTGGATTGGACATGGATAGTGTCTTGTGGGCTTTTAGTGTTGGGCTTAGGTTTTAGGAGGGTTGTAGATTATTTTGGATTGGATAGGGTTTGTTTTGGATTGGATTTTGAGGGTGGGTAGGTTTTAGGGTTTAGGTGATATGGGATTAATTTTAGGTTAGGGTGTAAGGTGGAACTTGATTTTTGGATAATTACAGGTTTATGGGCTTTGAATGGACTTAAAGTGTTCGTGGATTTCGGAGGTGGAGCGGTGGAAGTAGGTATCCCAAGTCTCACATTTTTTAATTTATTAGTTTTTTGGGATTTTTGAAATCATTGATTTGATAAAAAATGCCACGTGTTGGCAATTTGGGCCTTTTAGGCCCGTTGGAGAATTTTATCGATTTTTTGGATGCAAGCGTGGAGCGGTGAAGGGTGGGACAACGTAGGATGAGTCCATTCCCTTTGATGGGTCCCTTAGACCATTGGGTGGTCTTAGGGGCCTCGATTCAATCAAAACTGCCATTTTTTAATGTTTTATGCCTTAGAGGCCCGTTGGCCTATCTTGTCGAAAAATTGGTGTTTTGAGTGGAGCTGGGTAGATGGGAGTATGCCGAGTCCTTTTGGTGGGCTCAATAATCCGTTGAGAGGTTTTATGGCTTTGATTTTGGCAAAGATGCCATATTTTAATGATTCGGGTCTTCGAGGCCCGTTGGCCAAGTTTATCGGAAAAACACTATTTTTGGGCCCTTTCGAGTGAGGGCTCGTTCAAATTGGGGTGTCTACAAAAGGTACCGGAGATTTTTGAAGGGAAGGAGTAGTTTCCGTACGAAGTAATTATTAGTATCTTGGATTTTATTTTTTTTTTCTGTTGTAAGCTGTTTAGGGAGTTTAGAGGGTTTTTTTTTTCACTTATTATCAATCACCTCTTTAGATGGGTTTTGATTTGTGATAGTAGTAGCTAATCTTTCGCTTTATTCTCTTTGGGGTGGGATAAATTAAAAACAAGAGCAAAAGCACGTCTGTTTCAATGGATGTGTTTGTCCAAGTGTGCTTCAAGTGAGTGACAGTTTCAGCGAACTGCTATAGTGTCTGGAGAATACAATTGGTGATGGTGGTGGTGGTCAGGGGCAGAGCTTGGATTTTTGTCAATGGGCTAAGTATTAACAATAGTTGACTAATAGTCTTGGTTTCTTTTTATGCTAATGTTGGACTCATTACTAGAGTGCTTCAGGTGAGTGACAGTTGCAGTGAACTGCTATAATGTCCGGAGAATACAATTGGTGGTGGTCAGGGGCGAAGCCAAGATTTTTTGTCAATGGGCTAAGTATTAACAGTAGTCAACTGATAATCTTGGCTTCTTTTTATGCTAATGTTGGACTCGTTACTGCAAACAATAAGAAAGAATACAACGTTTATAACAATAAAATAAAAAGATTAAATTTGTTTTTTCTTGGATTTCATTAACCCTCAATACATAAAAGATACACAAAAAGATAACTTGTATGAATATGTCTTTACATCTATTGACATTTATCTCATTTATAAAAGAGGATTCCTAAAAAGTAGTCATTTCTCAATTCTTTTTTGAAGGTTCACTAGGTCAACCCATATACTTTCAAAAGGCCAATATTGAGTTCTGAAACATTGATTTTTGTGCATTAACTTCAGTCACAGGATCAATTTCTTATAGAGTAGGCTACTCTCCTTGGAAGATGCCTCGAGGTCTCTTTCTATGGGTCGACGGGTTCAAGTATAGGTTAGGTATTGAGGTGGAAGAATTAGAAGTCGAGGGTTTGGAATCCCCAAAGGAGGTAGAGAGAGTGGAAGTTAATGGGGTTAAAAAGTCAATCAAAGTAGGAACCCAGGTGGAAGAGGCTTGGTTTCAGTTGCCGAAAAATGGGGTGGAGGAGGACTGGTATCAGGCGGTGGAAGAGGAGAGCCAGATAGAGATATTTGACATTAACAAGTTTGGCCGTTGTTTATCAATTCCAGCGGGAGGATGCGTACGTAGGAAGCTGCAACATTCCTTGTTGTCGAAGTTACCTTCCTATAATGGTACAGGTGGCAAATGTTTTAATTGCTTGAAATCATTTCGTTCGGCGCTGGTAAAGACTCGGTTGATAGAACTACTGGGCAAAGCAGCAAGAAATCTGAGATACATGAAGTGGCTTCGTGTGAGTGGGGTTTTGGAACGAACCAAGCCCAAATTTACGGGCTTGGGGTAGTCAAAGTTAGGGGCCCATTACAATGAGGAGTGGCCGAATAGTTTTGAAGCCCATAACGTGGTTGGAGTTGGGCTGGGTAGCGAGGTCCATATTTCCAAGGAAGGCTTCACTAGTAGTGCGGCCCAGCATTTCGTTGCTGACGGGATGGGTAAGAAGCCAGTCTCCATAGATCCAGGCCCAAGTAGGCTTAGCAGGCCAAATGGGAGGATTCACAAAGCAAGCCCAGTGGGAATAAGTAATGGCGCTGGACTGAAGTCGAAGAAAGCCCAAAAGTTGTTAAAAGGGTATTTAGAACTTTCAAGAAGGTCCAACAGTAGCAAACATTCCTTCGAAGTTCTGCGGTCTGCTTCTACTGTTTCGAAAACCTTTGAGAATGGCGAGACAACCGACAATTCTTTGGATAGAGAGAATGATCCGGAGGTAGGGATGGGGTTTGAAGCCGTAGAGAGCTTAGCTCCAACGGGGAAGGAGCACGGTTATTCAGGTAAGGAGGTAAATGGGTTTGAACAAGTCTTAACTGTAGATGCAGTTTCAGGAGGGATGGTCTCGAGGGAGTTCTACGACGAACCAGCGACTGATTTTAATTGGCAGGAAGAGTGTATGTACAGTACCCGCAAATAGAGAGTTTGACTTGAGTGTATTCTGCAGTCCTTATCTTCGTTGCAAACTCTGATACATGTGGGAGTGAGAAATATGGGGGGGCAATTCATGGCCCGAATGAAAGCGATGAGGTGGGGATCGGGCAGAGGGGACTTTAAATTTCAATTTCTTGTTGGATACAGGAGAGCCGTGGGTTCCAAGTTTGTGTATTTCCTTGGCTCATATGAGTCGCATTAGTGGGACAGTGCGTGAGAACAGCAGATCAATACCAGGTCAGAGAGACAAGTCTATTGTTGTCCACCAAGACACAAGGCGTGAGGATCAACCGAGTTGGGATTTCCGAACACTAATGGATGACAATGATAAGGACTCTTCGAGGTATTTACAAGGAGAAGAAAACCCCTATACAATACCAATTGGTCCAACGCTGTCAGACAGAATGGGGATTGGCAGCGAAGAGTACCACACTCAGTTAGGGACTTTGACAGAACAGATATTAGCTAATATATTGGAAGTTGGACTGAAGGTGGGGATGTCAATCAGGAATGAAGGTCAAATGTCCCAGCTTCTGGTTAATGTGGCACTGAAAACCACTAAGGGAGTGGAGCTTTGTATGCAGAAGGTGGTGGGGCAATGGCCGCTCTCGGGGAGGGTCCCCTCAGATAGTGAGGGAATAAGGATGTCGCCAAGAGATCGCTTTCAGTATGAATTTTCAAGGTTAAAGATCTCAAGATACTTATTGGGCGGTGACAAAATGGTCAAAGAGAGGAACAAAAGACTTAAGAAGGAAATCATTCAGTTGAAGAGATCCGTGGAGGAGTTCCCGTTAGCAATCACTTCAGGGAAGAGGGCCGGTAGGCGCTTAGCAAGTTCTAATGTCGATTAGAATTTTCTCGTGGAATGTTAGGGGGTTGAATGCGGCTACGAAAAAAGCAAATATCAAAGTCACGCTTCATCATCAAAAGCCCCACTTGGTGGTTTTGCAAGAATCTAAATTAGAAAAAGTAGATGACAGAGTGATCCTGGAGATTTGGGGGATTCGGTCAGTAGGGTGGTGTGTGCTTCCTTCTTGAGGGGCCTCGGGTGGTATCATCCTTTTGTGGAATAAGAAGTCAGTGATAGTGGAAGATGAGCTCATTGGGGCCTTTTCGGTGTCAATTCTATGTAGGATGATTGGAGAGAATTTTACTTGGGTGTTCTTAGGAATTTATGGACCGACGTTAGAAAGAGAACGAGTTCAATTTTGGGAAGAGCTAGATGATATTAAGGGGCGTTGGGATAAACCGTGGGTGGTGGGGGGTGACTTCAATGTTATCCAGTTTTCTTTCGATAAGAGTGGGGGATTGAGAATCACCCCAAAAATGCTTAGGTTCTCAAAGCTTGTGGAGCGGAATGAGTTGATTGATCTCCCGCTTTGTGGGGGAAGATTCACTTCGTCAAACAATCAGGAGATTCTGAATCTTATCAGATTAGATCGTTTTCTAGTTTCGATGGATTGGGAAGATTATTTTGGAAGAATAATACAGGAAAAGTGGCCGAATCCTGCTTCTGATCACTCTCCTATCTCTTTGGTGGCCGAGGCGTCAAGTAATCAGCCCACTCCTTTTAGATTTGAGAATATGTGGTTAGAGCACCAAGGTTTCAGGGAGATGATACATGCTTGGTGGAATGAGCTCGCGGTTGAAGGAAAGCCAGGGACAGTGTTGAGGCTAAAACTGAAGGCTATAAAAGATAAACTGAAAACTTGGAATAAGGAGTCCTTTGGGTCCGTGAAAGAATTGAAAAGCGTTGCGTGTCGAAAGTACAAGAGCTTGAGGGAAAGGAGGAAAATGGGTGTTTGGGGGTTGAAGAGAGATCACGACGTGCGAACCTTAAAGTTGAGTATCAAAGATTATCTACCATGGAGGAAATATGTTGGAAACAGAAATCGAAAGTCCAGTGGCTTAAGGAGGGAGACAAAAACACTTCTTTCTTTCACCGTATGGCGAACTTCAATAATAGGGTCAACTTCATTTCGAAGCTTAAAATCAAGGACTCATGGAAGGTGGGTGAGGAAGAGGTGTACGAGGGGGTAGTACAATTTTACAACAACCTGTATACGGAGGAGCATGTGGTCAGGCCCACGTTAGACTCTTTACATTTCGACGACATCTCCCTAGAACAACAGAGTTGGCTTGAGAGACCGTTTGAGACAGAAAAAGGGTGGGGAGTGGTGAGCAGTTTAGCTAGCAATAAGGCACCGAGGCCGGATGGTTTCTCTCTAGGTTTCTTTAAAGTTTGTTGGGAAACTATGAGAGAAGATCTGATGGCAACTATGGAGGATTTTTACAGGGAAGGTTTCTTAGATCTGGGTTCTAATTGTACTTTCCTGGCTTTGATCCCTAAAGTGTCGAGTACGGAAGACATCACGGATCTAAGACCGATCAGCTTGGTGAGTTCAGTCTATAAGATCATTTCTAAGGTCTTGGCCTCTAGGTTCAAGATTGTGTTAAACACTATCATTGGGCCGGCTCAAGGGGCTTTTGTGACAGGGAGACAAATTTTGGACGGGGTTCTTATAGCAAATGAATGTATTGATTCGCGTAGAAAAAAAAATATTTCGGGACTAGTCTGCAAAGTTGATCTAGAGAAAGCTTATGATCACGTGAATTGGAATCTGGTGAAATATCTTTTGAGGAGGATGGGATTTGGGGAAAGGTGGGTTCGATGGGTCATGAAATGCATTTCTACTTCTACTTTTTCGATCTTGATTAATGGATCTCCAATTGGGTACTTTAGAAGTACTAGGGGTCTTCGCCAAGGAGATCCGTTGTTGCCTTTCTTGTTCGTGATAGTCATGGAAGCTTTGGGTTGGATGCTGTCTAAGGCGGTGGTTGAAGGGGAGCTTACAGGTTTTACGACTGGCGTGGGTAACCTCATGATTTCTCATATTAAGTTTGCTGATGACACTTTAATTTTTTAGAGTACTCGCCAAGACAATTGAGCTTCTTAAGTAGCATTCTTGGGTGTTTTGAGGCGATATATGGTATCCCGGTGAATCTTCGCAAAAGCAAGCTGTTTGCGGTAGGCGTAGAGGAAGGGGTGGAGGTAGCGGCGGTTTCGATCGGGTTCCAGATGGGGGTTCTTCCGACCACATATTTGGGACTACCCTTGGGAATGGCCTACACAAGCAAAGATATCTGGGAGCCAGTGATTGAAAGAATGCGGAAGAGGTTAAGCACTTGGAAAGCTAAGCTTTTGTGTAAAGGAGGGAAGATAACACTCATCAAAAGTGCTCTAGCTAGTATTCCAATTTACACCCTTTCGCTTTTCTCATTGCCAAGAAGAGTGGAAGCGCAATTACAAAGAATTTGTTGTGACTTTCTGTGGCATGGTAAAGACGGGTTGAGGAAACACCATTGGGTGAGTTGGAGCAAGTTATGTTTACCTAAGAAAAATGGGGGTTTGGGTTTTCGTAATTTCGGTTCTATGAATTGTGCTTTGCTGGGAAAATGGCTTTGGAGGTTTGGGGAAGAGGGGGAGAGTCTTTGGAAGAAGGTAATTGTAGATAAATATGGGGTGAAGGAGAATGGGTGGGAGAGTGGACCGGCTAGAGGTGCGATGGGGTGTGGGGTGTGGAAGGTATTCTGAAAAGAATTCCGAATTTCAAGAAAAGAGTGAAGTTTAAGGTTGGGAATGGGAATAAGGTGAGGTTCTGGGAGGATTGGTGGTGTGGGAATGGGGTCCCCTTAGGGAGTTCTCGGATCTTTTTGAGTTGTCTTTGAAAAAGAATTAAGCAATCTCGGATTACAAGACTTTTGAGAACGGTACGACAAATTGGGATTTTGGGTTTAGAAGAACTTTTAATGATTGGGAGGTAGATATGTTAGGAAGGTTAATTGGTGTGGTGGAGAGCAGTTATAGGCACAACTCGGCGGAAGACAAGAGATTGTGGGAAGGAACTAGGGAAGGAAGGTTCACGGTTAAATCTTTGTACGGCGGTATTGCCCCAAGGAGCGCAACAAGCTTCCCTCATTCAGTGGTCTGGGGTGGTATGTTACCCCCTAAGATATCTTGTTTCCTTTGGTTGGCGGCTCTAGGGAGACTCGCAACAGTGGATCAGTTAATAAAAAGAGGCTTTATTTTTCCGAATCAGTGTTGTTTATGCGGTTCTCAGGCGGAAACAGTGGATCATCTTTTCATTCATTGCCGGGTGGCTTATCACGTTTGGTCACATTTTATGTCGCTATTTGGCGTAGTAGGTTGTTTTCCTTGATCAATAAAGTCGACCTTGGAAGCTTGGTTGTCGTGGGGAGGTTCTTTCTCGTTATCTAAGCGGATTCTTTGGTTCTTGGCTCCATCCGCAATCTGCTGGGGCATTTGGAAAGAACGCAACCAGTGTATTTTTGAAGGGAAAAGTTCCACGTTGGAAAATCTAGTTCTTTCTATCTTGGAGTTTATGTTCTCCTGGAGTAAACTTTACAAGGAATTCAATGGGAGCTTCTTTGACGATTTTGTCGTGAGATGGGATAGGATGTGTTCCTTGGCGCGAGAGTAACTATTGGTCGTGTGTCTTTGTATCTTTGTTGTATCTCGCTCACTTTGTTTTCCCTTTCTCTCTTTGTACTGGGAGGGTCTTCTCGACCCCCTTGCTTTATTTTCTCTCAATAAAATTATCTTTATCGATCAAAAAACAAAAAAAAATTCTTATATTTGCATCGATGGGCTTTGGAGCACCTTAACAATTAGGAAGTGATGGATTTCTATGCAAAACAAGATATTTATCTTATAATAACAAGTTATAATGTCGGGAAGTGTTTGAATCACTTGTCCAAAATTTACTGACTTCAATTCTATTAGTTGACTCTGAAATTTGCCAAGTTGACCCGTAAAATTCCTACTTGAAATTACCAACTCATGGGAAAAATTACATGTTCCAAAAAATTTACCAAATCACAATTTTTCACTGTTGTGGTAAATATTTGTATTATTTATATATATATATATATATATATATATATATATAAAATAAAATAAAAAACATTTTACTTTTACACCTAAAAGCCCTCAATACCTCCATCCCTGTGACAGTTAAAAATTTTGAAGCATATTTCTTGGTGGAAAAGAGTTAAAAAACACTTTCCTTACTAAGTTAGTCAGGGAAGTTTCCTGACCACATCACCTTGTGACATCTAAAAACATTATCTGATGCCACATGGATGTGGTAGACAGAATTCTAAGAACTTGGAAAAAGAAATTAAAGAAAAAGTTATTTTTTACTGTTGGAAGTTTAACGTTAAATTTTGGAGTTAGGTAGCCATCCATTTTCAACACCTGGATCAAGCTCAAATATTTATTTATTTATTTATTGAAAATAAGTTTTTCCATGAAATCTAGAAGGCTTTGGTGTTAGATTGCCAAAGTGGTAATTCATGCGGGCCCAATCTTACTAAGTTAGTCAGGCTAGTCTGACTCAGAAGAATTTTGGTGCTATAGAGGTCGAAGAAAAGAGCATTTAGTTTTTACTCAAAACCTCTTTAAGGGGACATGTCATCACTTTGAACACGGGTGATATCTCTAATATCGACCAAAACTTGGGGGCATACCTAAATGACCCTTTTTTTCAAAGTTCAGTGGGGCTATAGCCCCCACTCACCCCTATGTGGCACCCTCCGTGGTGGTGGTGACTATGATTGGAAAGAACAGTGGCAGTGACTAGAGAGAAAGATAAGTTCTTAGAGAGAACTGAGAGTTGAGACCGATAATTACATTTCTTGGGAGTCAAGTCAGAATGAAGAACCAAAACCCACTAAATTCCAATTCTGATCTCCAAGTTCCGTATCCCAGTAGAAAACCATAGTTTAATTTATGTGTCATTTTGAAAGAAATTGAAAGGCAAGGCCTGAAGCATCAAAATAATAATTGTCTGGCTCAACAAGCCAGCAGATCTCTTGGCTTGCTCAAAACATATTGGTCCCACCTCCTTATAGATGGTATATCTCCATAAGCATCATTGTTTATATCAAAGAGCATATTAAAATTAATGATCTTCAGAGATGTTGATTTATTTTGCTAGAGTTGACGTCAAGATTCTTGAGTTTACTGTTTACATATTAATTTATATGTGTTTCTTTACATCATTTCATTTGTGTATTTCAGGTTGACCATTTGTTCAAGCACCGGATTAACAGCAGTGTGGTTCACGCCGCTAATTATCTAAAGCAATTCCCCTCTCCTATTATTTCTATAATTGCCAAGTTTATCTCTTTCGTTTCTGGTGGCTTCGCTGCTATTCTGATCATCATTGCATTCCTGGAAGAATCTCTACTAGAGGGCCATGTAATAATCCTTCCGTGTTTTGATAAATATAGAAAAGTTCCTGGGCCTTTCTTTATTTGACAGAATTTTTATCTAAAATATTTGTAGATATTTGGTCGCAACTTGTTTTGGTATGCTGCTGTTTTCGGAACTGTTACGGCTATTAGCCGAGCTTTAGTGACAGATGAGCTTCAAGTCCTTGAGCCAGAAGGGGCGATGTCACTTGTAGTGCAACATACACACTATATGCCAAAGAGATGGCGTGGTAAGGAAAATACTGATCTGGTTAGGGCAGAGTTTGAGACCTTATTTCAGGTAACACCTACTTAGTCGTTACTTCTTTAATTTGAAGTTGCCCTGCAGTTATTTGTATGGTAATTACTCTTCTTCCGGCTTTGTGCATAAATATGTGGGTATTTAGAAATACCCCCTATTAAATTGGTGATATTAGGTTTAACCCCCTTGACCATAAGTCAAGGTTACTTTTTCTTGAGGATTTAAGGGTGAAATTTTGGATTTTATCAAAATGCTCTTCAAATATTTAAATTATTAAATCAAAATTTAGAAAAATCAATATTTCACTGTTAAATCATTTAGAAAAAGCAACCTTGATCTATATCGATCAAAAAAAAAAAAAAAAAAGCAACCTTGACTTTAAGACAGGGGGTAAACCTTTTTGCATTTTGCAAGGGGCTAAACCTAATATCACCAACTTAAGAGGGGGGTGTTTCTAAAATACCTTAAATATTTCTATTGTAAAATTAACCACTTGTGTTTCTCAACCTAGTTCCCTTTTTGGGTCCAAAAGTGGATGTTATTGTTTAGTACAAAACACTTATGCATACTAGCTGTGATTGAGTGACCATGATGCCCCTTACATAAGACCACTGTTAAAGATATTTTGCTATGTTTGAATCCGTTATAAATGTAGTTTTGAGATTCTCTTTCATATCCAGCATGATTACAGTTCTAGTTAATCATGGAATGGGAGACAAAAGCAAGTAATGAGCCCCTTACACCTATTCTCTTTAAATTGTCCAAAATTGGAAAATCAGACACCCACTTATCCTTTGAAACAGAATACCTAGTTGCCTAGGGATCCAACGTTGACAGAAGCATTGTTAATGAGCAAACTGGTAAAAGTTATACATTTCCACATCACAAATGTTTCCACAATAGAATACAACAAAACTAGACCAACAATCTGTCATGAAAGCCTAGATCATTAGAGGCCTAACCTCCTCAGGATTAGGCTGTATTTTTTTTTTTTCTTTATAAATAGATGATTGGCAGTATTGCTAATTGAATGAAAGATATATACTGTCTTGGTGCTTATGATCTTAAATTGTGGGTAATGCAGTATACCGGGATGATTTTACTGGAGGAGATGGCCTCGATTTTCCTCACCCCATACTTGCTTTTATTTGTTGTACCTAAGGTATTATCCCACATGATTGTTTAAGCAAGTAAACTTATAGCTCTATTTTTCTCATCCATGTATAGCAGCCCCTGACGTAAGTTACATAAATTTTGTAGCGGGTGGATGAAATTTTGCAGTTCATTTCAGACTTCACAGTGGATATTGAAGGTGTGGGCCATGTTTGCAGGTTAATATAATCCCAGCCCTTCAGAATTGTGCATAGTTGGCATCACCATAATCGATTGCATAAATGCAGTGTTTGCCTGCATTTCTCATTGAAATTTTTTGACTCTTGATATTTTTTCTAATGCAGCTTAAGTGTTTTTGACTTTGAAAGCCATGGAAACAGCAATTATGGCTCACCATCTAATGCACCCCGAACCCGAAGGAGCTCGCAGGGAAAAATGGAGAAATCATTCTTGAGGTATGCCAATAACCTTACAGTTTTTATTTTATTTTATGAGAGCTGATATTGGCACTCCAACTTTTTCTTATTATACCTCAATTAAAAATAAAGAAAATAAGTGAATGATTGAGAATAAGTAAAAGTTGGGGTACCAATTGTAGAGATCTCGTTTTTTTTCCTAGATTTATAATTTTTGGGTTTAGGATTTTATATGAGCCTAATCATAATTGTAAACAATTACTGAAATTGTGTGAACTAGCATTATAATATTTTGTAATAATTTTAACAAAACCTTTGTAATGTTTGAAGAGAGTGTTTTAATCTTTAATTGAGGGTGGTAAATAATTTAAGAAATTGGGCTGTGATAAGTAAAAGTTGGGGAGCCAATAGCAGCTCTCTTTTTTTTACTTTTTTTTTTTTAATCCATTCTATTTGGGGGTCAGCACTGTGAATCCTGTTCCACCATTCAATTCTATCGACTGGCTAGGATTAATGTGAAAGGATTTGGCTGAAGCTTTCCACCATCCCCAACCTCAAATCATCCTTCATCTGGGTTTGGTAAATTTCTCACTTTTGGGGAATTGCATGCAAAACATGAATTGAAATAAACTCATATTAGCCGTGGACCCACATGTAAACCACCTTATATGACTATATAAGTGTAATTCTTCTTATTGATCTGCAGTTTCCAGAGCAACTACCCTACATGGGAGCCAAATGCTCAAGGAAAGCAATTCCTATCCAACCTTCGTGCGTTCAGGGAGCAAAACTTGCATGGAAGAACCCAACAGATACCTTCACATCCAATGCCACATCAATTGACTCCAACTTTGAGAAGCAGACGCAACATGCACAGCTTTATCTCGGGGGATATGCTCAACATGGGCTGCATTCCCATGACCAGCTACCAAATGGGTTCTCTATGGTTGATCGATACTGATCAAAAGAATTACCCATATTTGCTCGATTGGTATTACACCTCTCAGCGGTCACCCCATACAGACGTTCCAAAACAAGGCCTAACTTTGCTGTCTCGAGTGGCTGAAGATGAGGAACCTACCAGAGATTTTTGGATGCCATTTAACAACAGTTCACAAACAAGACCAATATTTGAAGAAAAGTGGGGGTTCCCCTCCAAGGATCGACTACAAAGTCATTTGGAAACATCTACCTCGAGTCCTATATTCCGAGAAAATGTTCTTCACCATCACAATTCAGTTGATCAAGATCGTCATAATCAGAGCCATTGGTGGGCACGAAGTGGTGCACATTCTGCAGGGCCAGGGCCCCATGCAAGTTTTATTGAGCCTCCAAGTTTTGACCATCATCACATTAATGAAAACATGTATGATAACTCTTCGGTTAAAAGTACAGAGGAACAAGGCTTGGATTGGAGGAATTCTTCTCACACATTATCTAGGACGTTTTACATGGATGACGGTGAACTAGATGGAGAGATTAATCTCCCTTTCGATAATATTTATTGCAAGCGTTCAGAAAACCTCAGTACCAGACCAGATTCCATGCCATGAGCAGTGGCTTATAAATTGCAGCAAAATCTTTATAAAAACTTGTTCTGATAATCTTGTCTGCAGGATATGTTTATGATTCCCGCCTTGGGAGTTTGGAGTGGAATTTATTTGGGTTATGGAGATGGTCTGTGATGTTTGTTCTGCTTGCAAAGAGGAATCTGAATCTTGGTATTCTTTGTTGTATATAAATTTCATAACGAGGATAGATTCTAAATGGGCATGTGGCAATGCCAAGGATACAAGAAGTTACCATGAATATGTTGCAATTTTAAACACATAAATCAATTGCCTCAAATTTCATTTGACTAACTGTTGATGAGGTCCTCTGTTTCTCATTATTGCAAGTGACCACAACGAACACGATGAAAAGTTGTAAATGGTGCACAATGCTACTAAGAAAGATTTGCTCGAAAATGTAGTAGTTCTAATAGGTGGTAAATTAAAATTAGAATTATTAGGGGTGTACATTGGATTGGGTAAATTTGAGAACCGAGCCAATCCGAGCCTTTTGGATTGGATTGGTACGGATTGAGCATGGTTTGGTTCGGGTGCGGATCGTAAAAAAAAAATTCTGATTGGTTTGGTTCGGTTTTGGATTAGGGGTATAATAGAATTGAACTAATCCGAGAATCAAACCAATTTTTATATCTATTATAATATATATATATATATATATATATATAGAAAGAGAGAGAGAGAGAGAGAGAGAGAGAGGTTCAAAGGCCCTAAAAGAAACCAAGTTTCGTTCCAAGTTTTTGAGTACGTTAGATCTGGTCACATCCGACGATGTGGATGTTTCTTACGGTTTTAAAGTAAAAAATATTTTGTAATTACAAAAAGCCCTCTATTCAAATCTATTTAAAAAAAATCTCTAAACGAAACTCTCTTCTTCTCCAAGACTCTAAACCAAGTTACAGAACCTCTCTGTAACCTATTCGAAACTCAAATGAAACCCTTTCCCTCCCATCTCTCCCTCTCTCTCTCTCTCTCTCAAGTTATAGCTCGAACGACCCGACACCATCGCTGTCTCTCTCTCTTTCAAGTTAAGTTTGATCAAAACCAACGATTCTTGTCATCGTTGCCGTCACACTCTCAACCCTCGTCTTCTTCACGCACTCTCGCCGTCGTCATCTCTCTCTCTCAAGTTCAAACTATTCTTAGGTATTTCTTTCACTCTCGATTCTTAGGAAAATAACTGATGGAGGAAAACAATTGAGTTTTTGTTTGGATTGTAGTTGTTGAACTTGAAAGATAATGGTGATGGCGACGATTGAAAATTGACTGAAAGAGGAAAATATATTAGTTTGGAGCTTTAAATTGGAGAAATAGTCAGAATTAATTATGGATTTTTAATGTTTAAAAAAAGTTTGAATTTTTCAAGTGATCTAGAGTTTGGTTCATCAATTTGGAGTAAACCCTAATTATAATTTCCCTTGGAATTACAAGGGAAGATATTGTGGTCTGGTTATGCTCTTAGTTGTGAATTATTACAGTAGAAGGCAAGTTTGAATCTTCCCTTTCTCATCTTTTTAATATTTTTTTAGTGAAGTTTTTTGCTGATTAGGGTTAATAATTAGAATTTGGTATCTTATGATCCTGGGAAAGTGGGAGTTGGAGTTGCTTTAACTATCACAATTGAATTTGAAGTTGGACTTAAAAACTGATTGAATCACAGAAGCAAAACTATCTTTGTTGCTTAGTTTTGGAATGCTTGCTTTCATTTCCATGATTCACAAAAATTCTAATCTTTGGATGGTAAGGAAACAATTTGAAATTTTCAGCTTTTGGGTATGTTTATTGTTTCATACTTTTGCATTTTAATAGTGACCACTGGGCTATACTTCATTTTGGCGGATTTCATCTCAAGATGGGATAGATTTTTTGTCTTTCCTACTACGTGGCCTAAGTTCTCTTTAAAAACATAGCAGGAACAATTTTTTTCCTTTATCTAACATACTGAAGCCCTTCCACCAATTGTCTTAGATTTGAGTTGTAAAACCCCAAGTTTCGATTCGTATCTCGAGAAAAAAATAAATAGTGAAAATTTACGAAAATTCTGAAAGTGGGAATTAGGATAAAAATTTAGGATGTATCTGATTATTTTTACTGGAATCTGACCTCACCATTATATTCAAAATGATCGAAAAACATATTTTAGCCTGTAAGCACGCTCAAATGCGCGTCCAAACAGAAAAATTATAAAATTCTTGATTACCGAGTTGAACCAGGCTAAAATAATGAATTTTTTCTAAAGTAAGAATTGTTAAGATTCGATCATACCATTGGGTTTGTAATAAAAAATTATAGAAAATGGACTATTTACTTGTCAATTTTGGAGTCCAAAAATTCGAATTATTATCAAAAATGAAAATGACATCAATTTTAGGGTCCCATCGAGCTAAAAATGTAAATTTTTGTTAGAGACAGAATTTGTAGAAATTGACCACCATTAGATCCAAAACGAAATATTGTACAAAATAGAGTATTTACTTATTACTTTTAGAGCACGAATGGTCAAGTTATCGTCGAACGAAACAATAGGTAAAATATCGAAATTGTCCCAAAATTTTATATAAATAAATTTGTTTTACTATTCATCTTCGTTTTAAAAAAACCCAAAACTAGCTAACAGATTTTTTTTTTTTTAATTATTTTTTTTCAAATTTTCAAACGTAGATCCGTCGTTAGCTTCTGTCGTAGAAAGGAAAAAGGTCCGCAGCCTCGACATCTACAAAACCCACCCAATTTCTTTTCGTTTCATCTTCTCTTTTACTTCGTATCATCAAAAATCAACCATATATATACAGGGGTTTTGTAACTTCGACCTCGAATTTCGCCTATTTCGGGGTCAAATCGTCCTCCGTAGCAAAAG
The DNA here is from genome assembly GCF_017979445.1 of Akebia trifoliata. Classification (NCBI taxonomy): domain Eukaryota; kingdom Viridiplantae; phylum Streptophyta; class Magnoliopsida; order Ranunculales; family Lardizabalaceae; genus Akebia; species Akebia trifoliata. Next base: position 30,458,380 of record NC_141385.1, on the reverse strand, counting down.
GGAGAAATGACGACTGTGTCGAGATCTTCAAAACTACCAGTCAAATTCAAAAATCAACCGTCTCGAAGTCCGATCCACATTGATTTATATGCCGACCATCTCGATTTTTACGCATACACTTCAATCCTTTCGCACAAAGATAGTAAGGACTCTCAATCTCTATCGGTAACCGTAGATTTATGAAAATTGCATTTAGGATTTTATCGAAAATTTATTCTATATTTTTAAAATATAGAATTCTTTTTCATTGTTTCAAATTCACACAAGAACTTGCATATTTGATATGTTTAATTGTATTTTATAACAAATTATACGTGGGTAGTGTAGACATCCCAATTTGAACCGGCCTCCACTCGAAAGGGCCCAAAAATATCGAATTGCCAATAAAATTAGTCGACAGGCCTAAAAGGCCTAATTCATCAAAATGCAACACTTTAATCGAGCCAAAGGCCCCTAAGATCCCCTAACTAGTAGACCCATAAAAAAAGACTTGACTTACCCCCACCTTCACCGCTCCACTTTCGAAATTAAAAACACCCGATTTTCAATAAAATTCACTAATAGGCCTAAAAATCCCGATTTGCCAACACGTAGCATTTTGATCAATTAAATGTTTTAAAAAACCCTCAAAAAATGAATAAAATTAAAAAAATGAGACTTGGGATACCCACCACTTCCCATAACCTTCACCGCTCCGCTCCCGAATAAAAAATACCCTAAACTCCCTTAAGGCCCATAAACCTTTATCCCTCCTAAATCAATCTCTCACCTCCTTTCTCCTAACCTAAGTTAACCCCCTTTTACCTAAACCCTAAAACCTACCTACCATCAAAAATTCAATCCAAAATAACCCAAAACAATTCCTAAAATCTAAAATCTTTTCTAAAACCCAAGACCAACACTACTAAGCCCAAACCCATATCCAATGCATATTCAACCCATAACCTTAACCCACAAACCACCACCCACATCAAACCAATCATCACTTTTTCATAAAAAATGACATATGTTATCACCCTATCTCACCTCCCTCATCAAACCACCAACTCCCATCACATTTCTCTAAAAAATTAATTACCCCATTATTTTTTCTCTAAAAAATCACATCAACTCACACCTCCCCCTAGCTTACCCTCATTACTCCCTATTAATCAACCATCACCTTCCCCTAATATACAATTATCATTACCTACAAACTCATCTTTACAACCTAAATTTACACGTCTTCTCTCAAATCAACCACTCCTTCTCTCCCATCAATTCATCTAAACCTCTAACCTCCACACATCTTGCCACATGTCACCATCTCCCTCACCCTCCCAACCACCCTCTTACACCTTTTATGCTCTTAAACCAAATACCATTCAATCACAATCACTATTTTAAACACCCATCATCTCATCTCACCAAACACTCCATCCAAATGGGTTGGGTAGGATCCAAACCATTTGGGTAAAAAATCACCCATTTACCTTCATTAGACAACTACCCACATCCTAACTTTAAATTTCATACCACCACCTTCAAAAGTCATGTCATTCTCCACTCTCCCAACATTTCAACCCATTATATCCCTAAAGTATCCTCTAAATCCTTATAAATACCCCTTCATCGCTTAAAAAAACACTTCCAAGTCTCATAAGAAAAATCATTTTCTCTCACTATCATACTCATCCCTCTAATCTCAACTCTCAACTCTCAATTCACCTCAGCTCTTAACCCTCAATACTCAACTCTCAATTTTCTCTCAACTTTCAACTCCCTCAAGCAAGTCAAGAAAATTCAAAGGAGACTTATCTTTTGAAGAAAACCAAAGAAAGTCAAGAAGAACAAGGTGGGCTTTGGACAAGGATCACTCCTCTCTCTCCCCTTCAATTTTCCATCTTCTTCTTACACTCATATTCTCTACATTTTTGCACACACACCATAATGGTTTAAGTCATCGAAGGGCTCCTTTTTCGATAAGGGTGCCCTTAATGGCTTGAACCAACATCAAAGTTCCTCAAACTTGAAGACACACATCGGATCTTTTCGATTCCTTTTTATTTTATTTTTATTTTCAAAAATGGATCGAATCCGATGTTACCACCAACAGTAGATGGAGTAGGGTGCATAACACTTTCCCTACTCCATAAAATGGACCCCCTTATCTTGAATCAAAAGTTGGACCAAATAAGCCATATCCGTACGAGAGTTACTAAAATGCCAAAAATGACATATTCTTCAAAAAATGCAATCTATGTGACCATTCACACCCTTTTCCAAAGTGAATGGTGGTAACTCCAAAATCCTCTCAAAGTGATAGATATATTCAAAAATAAATAAATCACGTGTCCATATGTCAGATATTTTATCGGGTTATTTCTGTCAGTTAGGTTCTGTGCACCTCTCGGACCCCATTTTGATATAAGTTTTGTATTTTTCAATGTTATTGTTAAAAATGAATTTTACAGTTGGAAAAGTGATTTAATATTCAATGAACTCATATTGAGTTTATGAATATTAGAAATTGGATATTTTATTTGAGATTAAAAACTGTAAAAATCGAAAAAAAGGAAAAAGGTTATGAAACGGTAAAATGTTAAAGTCACACCCGAGGGGTGATGTCTGCATTTTATATTGTTGTGTTGTGTGTAGGTTGGTGAATGGATATTTGGGGATAATGTTACTGGTTGCATGTTTATTTACTTTTTGTTAGCGCGAGGTGTTATTTACGTTTCCATTCCGTTATTTATTTTAGGCTGGATGACCACAATTGCATGGTAAAAAATTGGATATCCATTCTCAATCTTGTATTGTTAATTTCTATTTTATTTTCAAATGAAAAAAATATATATGTAATTATTTTGTGGGCTGTTAAAGAGTCTGTGGATGCTTGAAGGGATAGTGCGTCATATCATCCAAAGTGGTATACTATCTTGGGATGTACAGTAGGGACCACTGAGCTCATACGTGGTATGGGACGCGTATGAGAATGAAGTCACAATTGGAATTCAGGTTTATTCCTCTCTATCTTTATCAATGAACTTGTAATGTAAAGGTGGTCATATACGAATGGTTTGTATATTTAGGAATCACATGCACGCTTGATAGGCATAGACGAAGATGATTAGTCAGTAATCACTAATAATCTATAGTAGTCGAACGTTCTGACACATCGAAAAGAGAGGCATTGCTCACAGTTATGTCAAACGACTAGCCTGAGGCTGATAAATGGTTAACTAAGTGTATAAGTACAGTCATCGAGCACAAAATCAGGAACTAGAAGTTAGTAAAGAATATGAAATATCATGTCCCGACTGAGAACGATCCAGCCGTGAATCCCAACTCTCTAATTCCACTACTTCACCATTGTATATTATGTATTTATTGCCTTATTTTGATATATAAAATGAAATACATGTTTAATGTTTCCATTTGATAAATTAGATTTGTATAAAAAAAATATTATAGTGAGTACTATTGATTAATGTAATGTCAGTTTTAAAATATTTAGTTACTTATCCTTGGCTATATGTTCAGTTTATCGTAGTTTCTTCTGTAAAATTTTATATTGTTAAAATGATTCAGTATGCTTATTCGTTCATGTTAGGAGGGGTTATAGGCAAAAATTATTTGTTTCTTTACTAGATAACTATTGTTACTCACAATTTTCTTCCTATTTTTTTTAGTTTCAAAGGCTGCAATTAGCGAGGCGGGAGTAAAAGTTGCGAGTGGAGACCATCTGATGGGTCAGATAGATGACTAGAGTCCATTACTTCGTGAGTACTGAGATTATTACCCCTAGTAGTGTCCATTAAACCAGGAGTATTATAGATTTTGTATTGAGCGTTAGGACTTTTGTTAGAGTGAGGATTTTCAGAGTAATCATATATATTATTTATAATTTCACACTCTGATTTATCTTACATGGCTAGATGTATATAGGTCTTCCGCTGTTATTCTGTTCTTATATATATATATACAGGATATTGTCGATTTTGTTTATCAGGTGAAATAGGTTGAACGCCTTGGCATGCTAACATAAACAGATGAGACCATACCAAAATTTCGAGGTACCACCTAGTACCTCGAGATTTGACATGGCACTTTGTGTTAGCATTTGGCGAGGCGCTACATGAGTAATTAAATCATGGCATTGTTTATATTTGAATAGTCTTTTAGTAAATCAAACTTCATAATATATGAGATTTTAGTTTTATGCTTCATAATATTTTTTTAGTGATATATTGATTGTTGTTAGGCTTAAGAATCATTTGTAGTTTATTGGTCTTTTACCAGTTGTACCAATCAATCATAGATAAAATTAGTGTTGATAAAGATGAATGAATGCCTATTGATGACATTGTGGGATCGTCGATAATCGAAGTAGATAATGGTGAATATATTGATTGTCAGAGTCATAACAAAGACATTGAAGATCTAAAAACACCATATGTAAGAATGTTATTTGACTCAAGTGAAGAAGCTCAAAAGTATTATGAGGATTATGGACGTCGACAAGGATTTTGGATTTGAATTTGAACCACTACTAAGTTACGACGGGGTTCAAATGAGTTGACTAGAATAACATACGTTTACTCACATCAAGGTAAATTTAAACCAAAGAAGGTAGAAGAAGAAAATGAAATCGAGAAAAAAAAGAAGTTATTCCATTGTTAAATGTGGAAACAAGGCAATCATACGTATTTTAAACAACAAATGAACCACTAAATGGAAAATATCGATTTTTAAGGATGATCATTATCACAAGGTAGTTACACCAACTAGAAGAATGAAGATGAAGTCAAACCGAATCATGCCAAAAGCAGCTAAGAATTTAGTCAAAGCATTCCATAGAGAAAACATGTCAGTTGGGAATGTGTCAACAATTTTGGGTGAGGACATGATCGATTTTAATAACAGAGATTCTTACAACCATTTCAGAGATGTTACACACATGAAGCTAGAAGGGGGTAATGCATAATCAGTATTGAACTATTTCAAGAGAAACAAGCCAAAAATTTATAATTTTTTTGTGATACAATACAATGATGAATGCATGGTAGTTAACTTTTTTTGGGTTGATTCTCGATCACGAATGACATATGAATATTTTAAGGATATGGTGTTATTTGACACAACTTATCAGATAAACAAGTATGTCATTCGTCCCATTTACTGGATTAATCATCACCTTCAATCAATACAATTTGAGGGTGTTCTTTTACAAGATGAAATAAAGGTAACATTCATATGATTGTTTGAGACTTGACTAGAAACAATGGGGGGACGTTATCCAATATCCATAATCACATACCAAGATTTGGCAATAGGGAATGCAATTGCCAAAATATTTTTCGACAACCGTCATCGTCTTTGTATTTAGCATATCGAGAAGAAGTTCGTTGAGAAATTGTCTTATATATATTCTCAAGATACTAATTTCAAAGATAAAATGAGAAATTGTATATGGTCGACATACACGATTGAAGACTTTGAAAAGCAATGGAAGTCAGTGATCGTGAAAAATAGATTGGAACACAATGAATGGCTTTGATAATTATTTGAAATAAGGGACTCGTGGGTGCCTGTCTATAATTACCAAATATTTTTTGCTGGTATGAATACCATTGGTCATAGTGAAAGTATCAATGTCGTTTTCGATGGGTTCATTACTTCAAGGTCAAATCTCATCAAATTTATTGTTAAGTATGAGCAAGCATTGCAAAGGAATGTAGGTGTAGAGAGTTAGGAAGATTTCATTTCAGAGCATAAGTTTCGATGTATTAGTAAGGGTGAGTTACTTTTAAAGCATGTGACAAAATTATACACCAAAAATGTGTTTGAAAAATTTAAGCAAGAATGGGTCAAAGTGATTCAATTTATAATTGAAGAAGAATGAGAAATCGATAATGGATATCAATTGTATGTGATGAAAAGTAAATATAATGCACCTGAAAAGTTCATGGTGAAATTTAATTTGAAAACATACAAGGGTATCTGTGAATGCAAAAAAAATTTGAATTTCTTGGAATAATTTGTCAACATTTGCTAAAGGTTTTTACTCATCATAACATTGATATTATACCATCCTACTATATTCTCGGAAGATAGAAACAAGAAACCAACTATAAATTCAGAATCATGAGTTCACATACAATGGACAATGAGAATGAACAATCGGATGCAATGAAAATTAACTACCTATGTCAACAAGCTACTAAATTGACTTGTATTGCACGAACTTCAATCGATGGATACAAAATCTTCTTGGATGACTTAAATGAAACATTTAAAAAAATTGGAGAAATGAAACTTACAATTGATGCATCTGATAATAGAGATAAGACAAACAATAATGACCAAATGGATTTGTTACTTTTGGATCCAAATGCCTCATAAACAAAAGGTAAGAAGAATAATGAGAAGGAAAAATAAAAGGTTCAGTATCTTGGTAGATTGAAAAGTAGTGTTGAGTTGGCCCAACAGAAAAAAAAAGGAAGTGTGCATTTTGTCAAAAACTCGGGCATAACAAGCAGATTTGTCTTGAAAATCCAAACAAAAAGTAGATTGTATCTATCGAAGATAATTAAATTTATGTTTATAAGATAATACGCATTTATATTTATTGAAATATGACGTCAGGTTTTTTTTTCCTTCTTTATTATTTTTAGTAAATGAAGAAGTACAAGATTTAGACCAAGAAACTGATTACAATTATGATGCATTACCGTTGGGGTAGGACGTCGTTACTACATGACCATAACAGTAAAGGGGCTGCAGTAGTGATAATGAACAATAGAGACCAAATTTCAAAAAAAAAAAAATTGGAGTGAATGGATATATATTACTCAATTTTAAAGTAGTCTTAAGTGATTGATTGCCAAGCCTTTCTTGGGATTTTCTAATATGGTTCTGTTGATGATGTACATCTCTTTGCTTACTGGTTTGTAATTCACTTATAATTTATTTCTTAAATCGTTGTATATTGGCATTGATGTTACATATGCTAATTATTTGCAGGTTCTATTTTTGTCTCTCGTACAAAGATGATCCAAAATCTCAAGAGAAATTCTTTTACTACCTTGCTAGACTGAAGTCAAAAGCAATCCTGCGGAACTTTGGGTCTGTTTCTTCTTTATTAAATAGAGAATTAGCCAAAAAGATATCTCTCGCATTGGGGTAGAATAATTATTTTTCTAAAGGACTTGATGAAATTCTTTGCATTCTTCTTGTAAGTATAATTTCTTGTTTGTTTTTTGTGTTATTTTTGAGATTAAGCCTTTATTTCTGAATTATTCATAATTGCTTCAGGTAAGTTTAAGGGAGAATTCTCCTATACTTAGGGCCAAAGCATTACGTGCGGTAAGCAGAAACTCTTTATTCTTCTAAATATTCTGCCAAGTATGTCTTGGAGATGACTTTTTTTATTACTTTGTTCGAGTTACCTCACCACATTTATTTTTCAATGAAAACAGGTTAGTATAATTGTGGAAGCTGATCTTGAGATTTTATGTGAAAAACATGTTCAATCTGTTGTTGAAAGTAGATTTTTTTTATTTTGCTATCTCTGTACGAGAAGTTGTTTTGGAACTTGTTGGTAGGCATATTGCTTCACATCCCGATGTTGGTTTGAAGGTATTTGAAAGTACACTTCTGCTTGATCTTGTCAATGTGGATGATTGTTTTTTTAATTACATTCTCATTCCTTTCCCATGAATTTCTAGTATTTTAAAAAAGTTGTTGAGGGAGTAAAGGATACTGGAGTTAGTGTGCGCAAACGAGCTATCAAAATCATTCGAGACATGTGCACTTCTAATACTAATTTTTCAGAATTTACAAGTGCCTGTAGCGAGATCATTTCTCACATCAGCGATGAAGAATTTAGTGTACAGGTCTATTCGAAAAGTTCTTATTATAGTATTGTTAGATTCAGCTTTGCTCTCGTAAAATTTACACAAGTCCTTTATTGAATGATCTGATCTTGACCCCCATTTTGTTGAACATGCAACTTGAGGCCCAAAACACCCTTAAAAGCAGTGATTTCAAAGTAAATAGGGTGTTTTGAGAATGACATACCATGTCAAATATCGACCCCTTAACTTACTACTTTTATTGTTGTTGTTTTGAATTTGCAGACAATGATGTTTTGCTAGATTGACAGAATCTAGACTTGAAAGAGCCTTGATAGTGATGTAGAATTTTACAGACACATGGGGGGGTGTATCTCTGGACATTGTAATTACACCAATTTTTCTTCTGTAAATGCATAAGAAGATGGTTAGATGCACACCTGACCTGATACATGTGTCCATCCTCATAAACGGAAATTTGTGCACGCCAGTTTACATGCTTGATTTATACTTGCCTGCACTAAATTACTTAATTTGTAAATTGTATTTTTTTTCCTATTTAAGTTCGTTATTCATTTTCAAGATAATGGAATTACAACTTAGCAAAAATAATAATGGTATGTCGGCCTTTATCTTTGTACTCTCAAGTTATAGAGAAATGACTTGAAATTGTGTTTTTGGATGGTTTGGATTATGACTTGGTGTGCCAATGGATTTTCCAAATGAGTATCTCTTTTCTTCAACAGTTACAGGTCAAAACACGATTTCAAGATTATAATCAGAATCTCTATAAAAATTCACTCCAAGTTTATATTTAATCACCAGATTGTTATTAAACAAGTGTACATAGATTTTGGATTTTGAAAATCAGTTTCTATAATCATATTTTAACAATTAAATATCAAAATCATCTGTAGTTTTTCTTGCATTCAGAATATGAATGTAAATTAGTCTTCAAGAAAATAAGTGTTTACTCCTTGTAGATTCAAACTTTTTTCCTCTAAAGGAAAAAAATCAAATAGATGCCCTCTTTTGATTATACAAAGTGTCTAATTATTTGTTGTTCACATTTAAGTTTAAAACTAGCATGCCAGTCATAATTTATCAAATGAAGCCAAGTAGATGAAAGTTTTTCAGTGATTTAATATAGTTTATGGTTTTCTCAAAATGATGCACTAAAAGGGATTCTGATTTTCCTTCTCCATTTCTAAGTAAATTAATACACACAATAAGAACCAAAAGATTTTTCTTTGGATTAACTCCAACATTTACATCTAAAGTATCACAAAAAATATCATATCTCTGAAATTAACCATACTTTGTATTTTAAATATAACTAGCAACAAACAAACTTCTGTTCAATAAATTTGTACATCATTAACACAATCATAAACACGGTAAAAAGAAAAATTATGTAAAGCAATGGAAATTCGCAGTTATGGGATCTCTTTATTAGCCTTTCTTCAAGAATTTGTGACTTCATCTCTTGTCCTTGACTTTCTTCAGGGAATTGTGTTGGGTTTCCATAGTGAAGTTGATTGTAAACCAATAAATGCCTCTCGACTTCTTCAAATATCCCAAACGCTTTAAAACAATTATCCCTATATACACGTTGTATAAATCCTAGGTCTACGCCCAACAAAAATGACATAAAACTTTGTCATCCTAAATACCTGTAAAAATAGAATATTTCAAATAAATGACTAATCAAATAAATAAAATTGAAACTTAAATAAACAAAGTCTAGCGAAATCCAAGTGGAGCATAAACAATGATACATATTATATGCCTTGAGATTCACACCTACAAACCCCCATAAACATGTGCAATTATGTATCCAATAATATTTTTTTTTTTTAAAGAAAGATTTATGGTTCTAACGCATGCTACATCAAGAGAGTATTTTGAGTATGTCATGCGGGGGAGTCAGAAATCATTACTCTACATAAAATGAATGTGTTACTTAGTACACCCTCAAGTTTTTGTGAAAATTATGGATTCCAACCCTCATCTTGAACTTGACATACCCTTGACTTCGATTTGTGGGTCTCTAATTGATAACATGGAGGGACCACCACTCCATTCCTTGAGCCAGTAAGATTGATATATGGGGAAAAACATCAAAAGAAATAGGTTTAAAATCAGTTGCTAGCATTGATGGAATTTCACTTTCATTATAAGAGACGCACCGAGGTTTGTTAGGGATAGAGGGAAAAGAGCCCTAGCTATAGTAGTTCCATAGGATTCAATCAAGATGGAAGAAAGTATAAATAGTGATTCATTTGATAAAAAATGGAATAAAAAAATCAAGGAAAACTGTCACTCATTCTTAAGATCAGCATTATTATGATCAAAGAGTTAGTGGAAAAGGTATCAATCTATTCCTAGTTTCTAATTCTGCAGTTATATATCAAGGACTAGAAACTCCACATTCGGGACAATCCCCAAGAACATCTCATCTGTAATGAATATAAAAGGTGGTCTAATCGAACCAATATGACTTGTATGAGCATAAATTGATACCTATAGATAATTCTTCGATTATCATAGAGATGTACGAATCTCGATAATCACCTTTTAGATAAAAGAATAGTAGCATCATTCACAATGACCATCCTCGAGAAATCAGTAGATAAATCCCGAAGATACCCCAAAGAAGACCAAAAGAGGACATGCATTGGTTAACCTCGAGAACCTAGAAATATTCTAGAGAAGTGAAAGAGCAATGAGCACCATCCTTGAACCTGAGAGTAGTGGTCATGAGTCGTGTGCAAAACATCAACTACAAAAAAGCCTAGTTGCACCTAAACCTTAAGTCCCATAATGCTACAATCCTAACCATCCATTCGCATTTTCTCTTATGATGAATATTGCAATGGACAACAATTCTGGATTTTGATCAACCACAATTATGACTAATTGGATGGTTACCGGTGAGGGTTAAATCAAATGAATGTGCTGATTCCAACCCTCTTTCTTTTTTCCTTAGAAGTATTTTTCTTTCTTTTTCTCAACTTGATTCTTCTAACTCCCAACAAAGGCACTTTACCTTCCATTATTTTTTCAAAAAATATGAGTTTTGACTCGTTTCCCCATTTAAAGATAACAAGATCAATTTTTTGCCACCTAATTTTACACAAAATAACCTAATTGTGTTCAAATTACAGATAGAATCAAAGCAATTGACTACAGTTGATCACAATCGACATCAAGTATCACATAATTCACATAGATTTTGACCTAAAATATATATCAAGATACAGAGTAGGCAACCCTAGCCAAAGATGGAAGGACACCTAGCATCTGGGACATCTATACTCACAAGGGTACTCAACACCACTAACAAAATTTCAACAACTAGCCATAGGTTGAATGAGCAATAAGAGAAGATGGACGGACACCCAGCATCTGAGACATCTATACTCACAAAGGTACTCAACACCACCAACAAGATACAGAATAGGCAACCCTAGCCAAATTGAAAAAGTTTAATTTCAACAACTACAATAAAGAAAAACCCCAATTGTTTTCCTCTATCAGTTATTTTCCTCAAATTGAAAAAGGAGAAAAAAAATGAACTTGAGAGTGCATGAAAAAGATGAGGGTTGAAAGAGAGAGACTGCGATGGCTCCGAATCGTTCGAACTAAGGGCCTGTAATTTGAGAGAGAGAGACGACGACGACGACGAGAGTGCTTAAAGAAAACAAGGGTTGAGAGTGTGACGGCAATGATGGCTCCGAATCTTTTGAACAGACGATGATGGGAATCGTTCGAATAGAAGATGACGAGAATCGTTCGAACAGACGATGGCGAGAATCTTTGGTTTTGTTCGAACTTAACTTGAGAGAGAGACAGAGAGAGAAAGAGAGAGAAAGATGACGATGTCATCAGGTCGTTCGAGCTATAACTTGAGAAACAAAGAGAGATGGAGAGATGGGAGGGGGAGGGTTTCGTTTGAGTTTCAAATAGGTTACAGAGAGGTTCTATAACTTGGTTTAGTCTTAGATAAGAAGAGAGTTTCGTTTAAGAATTGTTTAAATAATAATTGATTTGAACAAGGGCCTTTTTGTAATTACAAACATTTTTAATTTTAAATCATAAGACACATCCACACCGTCGGATGTGACTAGATCTAATGGACTAAAAAACTTGGAACGAAACTTGATTTCGTTTAGGGCCTCTGAACAACTCCATATATATATATATATATTTAAAAATAAAATTATTTCTTAGTTTCATTCTTCTATTCTCTATTTCTCTATTTCTCTCTTCATCAAGTCTGAAGAAAGCCTAGTCGTCGTTCGTTTCCCTCACTCATCTCGTCACTCACAACCTCGCCACCTCGTCAAAAAACGAAGAGCTAACCCCCCTATCTCTCTCGCTCTCTCAACTATGTTAGTGTGTTAAAGGTAACTCATCAAAGTCTTCAACTTCATTTCTTCTATTTTTTTTAATAAAAAAATTCATAAAAAATGTGTTCCCTTACTTTTAATCACAAAGCAACAAGCAACATTTGGTTTTAAAAATGAATTTAATCTTCTATCATCCTTTACAAAGCTAGTGTTAAAATATTTTTATTTTCTAATTTTTTTCATCATTTTTAGTTTTAATGTGTTATGTGTGATATTTTGTTTATGTTGAAATAATAAGTATGTTGATGCTTTGTTTATGCATGTTATGTGTTATGCGTGATGCTTTGTTTAATATTTATTTTGCTTAGTTTTAAGTTTTAACTATTTTAATTTTACTATTGAAAATAATAAGTATGAGAACAGAGAACCAATTTGAACCAATCCTAACCAAGATTGGTTTGGATTGGTTCGATTCTATAGGGTAATTGGATTGGTTCGATTCCAAATTTGTAGAACTGATCATGTTTGGTTCGATTCCAATGTTGCCAAAATTCGAACCAATCCGAACCATGTGCACCCCCAAGAATAATGCTAAAGTTACCTCAAGATCAAATCTCACTTCGCACGCCCTGGCATGAAAGTGTATGAGAACCATAGATGATTTCCTTGAGATATGATTGAAAAAAATTTATGATTCCTATCCACTTTCACGTCAAGATGTAAGATATGAGGTCCAATCTTGAGGTCACTCCAGCATGACTATTAAAATGAAGTTCATTCTATGACAAAGGAAAATGCCAAAAAGAGAGTTTTTTAGTTTATGGGGTGGAAATATTATGAGAGAGAAACAGTATAAACTTTTGAGAGCTTCTATGAATGGCAGAATTTTTACTTATAACACACTACTCTAGGGATAAATCATCATCATGGTTTATTTTTCAAAAGGATGGTGTATAATAAGTGAAGTTGGTGTGTCAAATAGAAATCTCTCTTTTTCCACCATGATGAGAAAAATAATTTTATTGGGAGGTTGGAGAAATTTTAGGAAAATCATTCTGCTGTCACTTTTCCTTGAATCTTAACTAAATTTGATAAATTCAAAATATTTAAGTATGTATATGATTGTGAGGAGAAAATTGATGAAAATATTTTTTTCGAGCAAATGTGATTTGCAGTTGTATTATTGAGGAATATTGGAAAAATTAATTTAGGAAAATGATTTCTCATCTCATGTTACTTATTATTATCCCTACTTCCACAACTTCTCCTTCTAGATTCTCTATGTAGAGGTGATTTTTGTGATTACCTCGAGATTCTCGAACTCCCGATCAGATGATCTGAAACTCGTTGAGATCTTTCTTGTCCTTACTCCACAGAGCTTTCAATGCATAAGTTAGTTTTAGAGAAGTTTTTAGCAGAGTTTCTAAGTTAGAATTGCTTACCTTTAGTGTGAGGATTCTCCTTTATTTATAAAAGGAAAATCCTTTCTCTCCAAGTTTCCCTTTTTATCTACTTCTAATTTGGGATGAGAATCATATGAGATTTCCCTCCAATTGAGGTCTCGACCTCACAATAGGCCTCTTTACATCATAGGTCATGTGAGGAAAAATAAAGTTTGAAAAATGTTAAGGGCTTGTTGTATCTACTAAATATAATCGAGAGGCCTATGAAAATGGTATTATTTTTCCTCGGGACTAGCAAAATCTAGGTTTCGGGTGTGTTAAGTACCTAAAAATGTATTTTTCATTTATTTTATAGAGTACTTAATTGTATTTTCTAGCTTAAAAGGTACAATTTTTTCATAAAATCATGCATAATAGTTAATTCATCATAAGTTACATTTTACTGACTAAATTATATATATTATTACATATTTCGATGGTTAAATTATATATCCATTTCTTGTAAGTAAAATAGATGAAAATTGAATAATCAAATAATGAAAAAATACCAAAGTCAAAACATGGTCTAAGATATTAGATGGTTCCAAATTGACATAATCAAGTTTTAAATCTGTCACGTCATGTCACTTTTCTCATACTTTTGACTCACTTATCAAAATAAGACAAGATTTAGAGTTAGGAAATTGATTCAAAGGAGAACAAATTCATAATTCATGAAGCAAAGCTCATTCGAACTTCGAATTAGTCAAAAATACATAACAAGTCAAATACTCCAAATCTGTCATGTTTTACCATTTTGGACGTAACTTTTAACTCAATTATCAAAATGGGGTAATGTCAGTGGGATTAAAACTCTAATTGAGAGGAGAACATATTTCTATTTCTCATAGAAGATTAAATTCAGATAAAAAAATAGTAAAAATATGTTGTCAAAGCAATCCTAGTTTATATTTATAAAAAGACATTTACTCTCTAGTTTTTGCATCTCCCTCTCTTTCTCTTCGATCTTTCTCCTCTCCTAATCTCTTTTTATATTTTAGTTTATTTTTCTACAATTGGAAGACACATTATTTAATTTAATTCAAAAAATTAATAAAAATTAAATATGATTTTTATTTTATGTTATTTATTGATTTCTAGAAGGAATCTTGACTAATCTCCTAATATATGGACATTGATGAAGACAAGGTTATTATTTATTTTTTAGTTTATTCTTTTAGTTCTTGATGTTTTCATTGTTAAAATAGATTTCTCTTCCAAATATTGTTTCTTAAGTATTATAGATTTATTTGTCTTTATCCCTCATTTCAAGTGTAATCCGTTATTATTAGGGAGAACCCATTATATCGAATACTCGTTGTGATGTAGGATTATTGGGTGATACAACTATTAAAAATAATGAAATATTAGTCAATTCTTAGATTTATAAAAAAAAATTATTATTAAAATTTTCAAATTAAGAGTTTTTGTCAATTTCTTGATTTAAGTTATCCAAAGAGAACTTGAAAATGAATTTATTTAAATTAATAAACCTTAGTAGATTCAGTTTCCTTAGATGTTTTTCAATTCATATATTTTTAGTTAATTTAATTAGTTTTTAATTTAATATAAATTCAAACATTTTTTTTTCTAAAATCTGCAATATTAATTCCCAAGCCTCGGTGAAACGACCTTATTTGCCAATCTAAAGTAAGTTTTTAATTTTAATTTTAATTTTATATTTTATGATTGTCCTTTTTAGAGACATCTTTACACGATGAACATGTACTACTACGAATCTCATCATTACTACCTCGGGTCCGATTGCAACAGATAGATTGATATCTCCTATTAGGGCCATCAGGCTTTTTTTAACCCATAGATACTGACCTCAGCTTGCTCCAGTTCTCTGATCATTCCAGTATGCTCGATTGCTAAGAGGAATATGATGTCTACTATACTCCCAACATCAATAAGTATCTTCTTAAGATCTACCGGTGTGAAGATTAGAACATCGTTGTGTGAATTTGTTATTCCCTTCCAATTTCCTAAGTAAAACTGTCATTTTGTTTCCCCAAATCGATTTAGGCACCCAAGCCACGATTGCCCCCTTTAAAACTTGGTGAACTTCCCTCTCATGCTGTGACTTCCTCACTTTAAACTGATAAGAAATTTATACTATCCTGTTAGAGTCAAATTCCCTAACGATTGTGTTAACTCATCTCCGAGCCCATTCCTCTAATATAGGATGACATTTCAAAAGCGACAAAAGTAAGTCTCATCCCATAGGCTCTTCGGTCGTAATTGCCATATACCTTTTGAGATTACCTTAGTCAATCACTCACAATATGGTTTCCCCAGTCTACTTTGGTAGTTTGGGGGATGAGGAATGAAGCTATGACCGTTATTGATATGTTTAAATATCTCAAAAGGTTTTTCGATTAGGGGTGTAAGGATACTTCTTGAATTCTAAGAGTTCTGACTTGTAGCCTCTCTGACCCTCTTCTCGCCCGACCCATTCTACTCATTTTTTTCTCTACCCCCACTTTCTATCTTGGCCAATGTCACCATATTTACTGTCGATACTATTTTTCAAGCTCTACACTTTAGGGTTTCCTTTAGGGTGATGTATTTCTTAGTTGCTACAGACAGATCTTCTAACCTTTCTTGCAGGTCGATGATCAACTCCTCATGCAACATTGTGCCTAGTATAATTGCTTTAACATAGGCAAGAATCACCATGTTATCATCAAGGTTCTTTACCAAAATCAACTGGATGTAGAACCGAGCTGTAAAAACACATGATTTCTTTTTCTTCATGTCTCATGTGGAACAACATGTTGACTTTGACTTTCCTCCACATGTTATAAATGTATCGGACCATGAAAAACTCTTCCAATTGTTGGAAGTTTTGACCGACCCTTGTGGCAGGCCTTGGAATCACAAGATAACTCCTGATCGCAAGATGGATGGATCTTGCATGTGAATGCGTTATTCCCCTAATAAAGGACCGTCAAGTTCTTGTAGTGCATAACATGCTCAACATGGTCTTTTGTTCTTTCAAAGGAATTGAACTTGGGCATATGAAATTTCCTTGATGGCTTAGAATTTTGAATTGCATCTATGAATGGTGATATTCTCAAATCCTTGACGATTGAATGAGCGAGGCGATCGACGTGCCTTCCTCTAATAGTGGCATCCTCTCTACACCTTAACAGATATTTCACCTCCCCCCAAAGTTAATGAGTTGGGTGACATGTTTTGTTCGTTATTGACCTGATTTCCTTCAAATCAAATTTTAGGGTCATAATTCCTAGTTCGATATCTAGCATCATCGTTCGTTGTCCCCTTTGTCATCTGGTGCTTATACTTTCTGTTGTCACAATTGCTCATTCACCTTTCTAAGGGCTAGAATTTCCTCTGATTGCCATTCTAGACTCTACTACAATTCAACATTCATCTGTGTTAGTAGACGTTAGACATTATGCATGTTATTCTGATCTCTCTACACATCCTGGGCTGTAGAGGCTTGGTCTCCTACTACCATCTATGTTGCCCCCTTTATTTCAGCTCTTGTTGCACCCTTCAGGGTGTTGTTCCTAGTGTTCGCCATGTGTATGTCATGTTCCTTGTTCTGTTTCCATGGACGACACCAATTATAAAGTTATTTTTGTGATTACCTCAAGATTCTTGAACTCCCGATTGGATAACCTGAAACTCCTTGAGATCTTCTATATTTTCTATTCCACAGAGCCTCCGATGCCTAAGTTAGTTCTAGAGAAATTTTTAGCAAAGTTTTTAAGTTAGAATTGTGTACCTTTAGTGTGGCGATCCTTCTTTATTTATAGAAGGAGAACTATTCCTCTCCACATTTTCCTTTTTATTTCATTTTAATTTGGGATGAGAATCATGTGAGATTTCCTTATATAGAGTCCTTTCTAATTTATGTCGCCCAAATCCTGAAAATTCAGGAATTGGAACTTTTTCTGTTTACACAACTCTGTTTCCCCAACTTCCATCCAAGCCTCTTCTCTCGGTGAATCACCCAAGTGATGTCAATATACAAGTTGGAATATTGTCCCCTGTGGAACCTCTCGTCTTCTATTGACATGCGTCGTTATCCTAGAGGTTAGAGATTTTATCCCTTCATAATAAGTAAGGATAAAAGATAGTTTCCTATGTGAGAAAGCTTTAATCCACCAACTTTGAAACAATATTAAGATTGAAGATGTAAAATGGATTTGTGGCCTTGAAGCACCTCAAAAAATTGTGGGTCTTTTGGTGAAGTAAAATTGCTTTTCAAATCATTATTTGTTGGACATTTTGGTCATTAAATAAAAACCTAAAAATATTATGGGGTGTTTCTGGTCAATAACTTATATATCATGGACACTTCCATAAAAATAAAATAAATAAAATAAAAACTCTTTTTTTTTTCATATTCATGTAGTTTTGATTTGCACATCTTTGGTTTCTAACCTATTTTGAATTCTGACTTGTGTGAGAATCTTCAAGGGACTTTTACCAAATGATAATTTGATTCTAACACTTTTTTTAAGAAAGAGCTTAAAGCCACTATTGAGAAGCTGAATCAAATACAACCTTAATATTCAAAATAAACTTTTACAATTTGTCAAAAACGAAGAAAACTTGTACTAGAACACATCACTTACATAATATTAATTGGAGCACATGCAAATTAAAAAAAAAAAAAAAACACCATTAAAATTTGGAGTTGTATAGTTCGGGAAGTTAACAAAAGTAGAGTATAGACCAAACTAGAGAAATAATCCAACATTATGAAAGTAAAGCCAAATAATATCATATAAACTAATATGAATTTTTAGAATATATCATTCATCATGTTTTGAAATTCACCTGGGGAATTTTTTAGCCCAAATGGCATTACGATCCATTCATAATGTCCAAAAGGGACGGTGAATGTAGTTTTGTATCTATCATTATCTTTTATTTGTATTTGCCAGAATCCTGATTTTAAATCGAATTTTGAAAAGATATTTACTTCTATTAGGCGATCAATAAGGTCTTGTTTATTTGGGACAGGGTATCTTATTGATTGTAATACTTTGTTAAGAGGTTTGTAATTTATTACAAGTCTAGGGACTCCTCTTTCTATTTCAGCTGCATTTTCAACATAAAAGACAGCACAGCTCCAAGGTGATTTTGATTTTCTTATTAATTTTTTATTGAGTAAATCTTGGACTTCTTCTTTAAATAATTCTATATATCTAGAATTCATCTAGATTGGCCTTGCTTTTGTAGGAATATCTTTTTCATCAAAACTAGGAATATAAGGTAATGATACTTGATGAGACTTTCTATACCAAAATGCATTAGGAACATCAGAACAACAGTTTTTTATTAGTGTTTGTTCGAATTGCTTTATTTTTATTTATAATCTGTTTCCAGTAATATTGTAAAACCCCAAATTTTCAATTCGTATCTCGAGGAAAAAAATAAATAATGGAATTTTAAGAAAATCTTGAAAGTGGGACTTAGGGGTAAAACTTTAGGATGTTTCTGATCATTTTTAATAGAATCTAACCTCACCATTTGATTTAAAATGATCGAAAAATATAGTTTAGCCTGTAACCACGCTCAAGTGCGAATCCGAATATAAAAATTGCAAATCCTCGATTATCGAGTCGGACCAGGCCAAAATAGTGAATTTTTGCTAGAACAAGAATTATTAAGATTCGATTACCCCCATTGGATTCCTAACGAAAAATTATTGAAGATGGACTATTTATTTGTCATTTTTGAAGATCAGGAAGTCGAATTATCGTCAAAAACGAAAACGACATCAAGTTTAGGGGTCACCTCAGGCCAAAAATGTAAATTTTTTATGGAGACATAATTTGTAGAAATTGACTATATCATTAGATCTGGAACTAAAAATTAGACGAAATAGAGTATTCATTTGTCAGTTTTGGAGTCCGGATGATCAAGTTATCATCGATCAAAACAATTGATAAAATACCGAATTCGTCCCAAATTTTATATAAATAAAAATTTTAATTTTTTTTTTATAATAAACTCGTCTTCTCCAACCGTCCAAGAGCCAATGAAAATAAAAACAAAAAAATTCGTTTTTCTTCGAAATTCAACCGTAGATTTACGACAAATGGCTCGCCGTCGACGATCGACGAAGAAGGGAGAAATGTCCGCAGCTACGTTCTCTACAAAACCCACCCAACTTCTTTTCATTTCACTTTCTTTTTCATCCAATATCGTCAAAAATCAGCCGTATTTGTATACGAAAATTTTGAAACTTTGACCTCGGATTTCGTCCGTTTCGGGGTCAAACCGTCTTCCGACGCAGAAGGGAGAAACATCCGCAGCCTCATTCTCTACATAACCCACCCAAATTCCTTCCATTTTCTCGTCTTTTTCACCCCGTATAGTCAAAAATCAGCCGTATTTTTATACGTGAATTTCGAAAACTTCGACCTCGAATTTCATCGGTTTCGGGGTCAAACTATCCTCCATCGTAGAAGGGAGAAAGGACGACGGCGTCGAGATCTTCAAAACCACCGGCCAGATTCAAAAATCAGCCACTTCAAAGTTTGGTCCGTCTCGATTTTCGTGCCGATCGTCTCGATTTCTGTGCACGTGTTTCGATCCTTTTGCCTAAACATTGTAAGGAATTCTCAATTTCTATTAGTAATCGTAAATTGTGAAAATTACATTTAGGATTTTATAAAAAAATTTCGATGTATTTCCAAAATATAGAATTCTTTTGTTATTTAAAAATTCACGCCAGAAATTGCATGTTTGATATGTTTAATTGTATTTTTAACAAATTATACGTCGGTAGGGTATTTTAACGGGTTATTTCCATCAATTGGGTCTTGTGCACTACTTGGACCCCGTTTTGATATAAAATTTGTATTCTTTTTTATATTATTGATAGAAATAAATTCTATAGTTGAAAAATGTGATTTAATATTCATTGAACTCATATTGAGTTGATAAATATCAGAAAATGGATATTTTATGAAGAGATTGAAAACTATAAAAATTGGAAAAAGGGAAAAAGGGTATGAAACGGTAAAATGTCAGAGTCACACCCGAGGGGTGATGACTGCATTTTACGTTGTTGTGTTGTGTGCAGGTTGGTGAACAGATATCCAGGGATAATATTGTTGGTTGCATGTTTATTTAAATTTCTGTTAGCGCGAGGTGCTGTTTGCATTTCCGTTATGTTATTTATTTTAGGCCGGGTGGCCACACTTGCATGGTAGGAAACTGGATATCTATTCTCAACCTTGTATTGTTAATTTCCTTTTTACTTTCAAATGAAAATAATCTATATATGTAGCTATTTTGTGAGCTGTTAAAGAGTTTGTGAATACCTGAAGGGATAGTGCGTCATATCATCTGGAGTGGTGTACTATTCTGGGATGTACGGTAGGGACCACCAAGCTCATACGTGGTATGGGACGCGTATGAGAATGAAGTCACAACTGGAATCCGGGTTTATTCCTCTCTATCTTTACCAATGAACTTGTACTGTAAAGGTGGTCGTATACGAATGGTTTGTATATTTGGGAATCACATGTACGCCTGATAGGCATAGACGAAGATGATTAGTCAGTGATCACTAACAATCTATAGTAGTCGAACGTTCTGACACATCGAAAAGAGACTCATTGCTTATGGTCACGTCAAACGGCCAGCCTGAGCCGGATAAATGGTCAACCAAACGTGGTAAACAGCGACCAGCAACAAAATCAGGAACTAAAAGCCAGAGAAGAATTGTAACATCATATCCCGACTGGGAGCGATCCAGTCGTGAATCCCAACTCTCTAATTTCAATACTCCACCATTGTGTATTATGTATCTGTTGCTTATTTTGATATATAAAATGAAATCCATGTTTATTGTTTTCATCTGATCAATTAGATTTGTATAAGAAGAGAATGTTATAGTGAGTACTACTGATGGATGTAATGTGAATTTTAAAATGTTTAGTTGTTCATCCCTGGCTATATGTACCAGTTAATCGTAGTTTCTTTTGAAAAATTTTGTATATTTTAAAATGATTTAGTATGATTATTCGTTCATGTTAGAAGAGGTTATTGGCAGAAATTGTGTTATTCCTTACTGGGTAACCATTGTTACTCACCCTTTCCTTCTCCATTTTTTTTAGTTTCAGATGTGAAGCTTGCGAGGCAGGTATAAAGCATGAGTGAGAATCATCTGGTGGGTCAGATAGACAGCCAGAGTTCATCACTTGGTGAGTATTGGGGTTACACCCCCTATTGGTGTCGATTATTCCAAGAGTATTATAGATGTTGTTTTGAGTGTTAGGATTTCTGTTAGAGTGAGGAATTTTGTATAATCCTGTATTTTTGTTATTCTTCCGCACTCTGATCTTTCGTACGTTATTAGACGTCTATAAGCTTCCGCTAGTATTATATCTTGTATATGTATGCAGGATTGTATGTCGTTTATCAGGTTCAGGTTAAACGCCTTGGAATACTAACATAAACAGAGGAGACCATGACGAAATTTCGAGGTGTCACCTAGTACCTCAAGGTCTTACATGGGGATTTGTGTTAGTATTCGGCGGGGCGCCACAAATATCTTGTCTTATTTTTTGAAATTCCTTTTCTTGATTTATTAAGACAAGTTGGTTTTCTTTATATCTGATAAGGTTTATTAATATATCTACTTGTCCATTGGTTGGGGGAGTTATGAAATTAAAGAGTAATTCTGTATTGTCTATTATACAGAAGATTCCTTCATGGGTCATTATAAATGGTTGTATTTGGTTTAAAAAGGGGTTTCCTAATATTGCTTCTTGTTGTAAGTTGGGAACTATAAGGAAAGGTACAGGGATACAAGTTTGGTGTTTACAGACATAAGAATCTACAATTTTATATTTAATTGTCATTTGTTTTCCATTGGCTGTTATTAAGGACGTGTTGGTGGGTTCGCAATAAGATATAGGAATTAATCCTTCTTGTATACAATTCAAGTTGGCTCCAGAATCTATTAAAGCTATGAATTTTTTCGAAATTTTTTATTTCTTATTGTTATAGTAGTGTATCATTTTTTATATTTGTAGTGAGTAATCGTATTGAGAAATTCATTGGTTTTTATTTATGTATCTGATAATTTTTTTAATTCTGGTGGAATGTTTGATATTTGCAATTCTGATATCTGTTCTTTTAAGGAATTAATTTCTTCTTTTAATTGGATGATCTGGTGTTGTAGGTTAGAAAGAGTAAGGTTTGATGTGGATTCTTTTGATCCTATTTTATTTACCCTTGAGTAGATATTTTTTAGAGAGTATGCTTGAAATAGACTAGATACATTCTATTTTTTCTCAAGATCTGGTTTATTTTTCAATTCTTGATTTTTTATATTTTCCATTATTTGAATTAAATGTTGATTTCTTTGTTCTTTATTTGGAATTTCGTCTAGTATTTTTAGCATGAGTTTTTCGTTTTCGGTTAAGACATTTATTTGAAGCATATTTATAGAACTGGAGTTAGATGAAATGGAGTCAAGATGCCATGGGCATCCACATTCATTATTTGAAGAAGAACAATCTTCTTCTCTGTCAGAAGAAGAAGATAAATGTAATTCATTTATTTTCTTTTTAAAAGTTCGCAAGTGACATTTATTTGCCTTATGACCAGGTTTTCCGCATTTATAGCAAATAATAGGTTTAGAGTCCTTTTCTATTTTTTCTCTTGGCAGACTGGTTTTTCCTTTTGCAGATTTTCTATAGAATGTTTGGGTGTTCTTGATTGAATTGCTTTTAAACCTTGTAGATTTATTAGGTCTTCTACTTATTTTTTGGGATGGAGCTCTAAACATTTCTTTTCCGAATTGATAACAGAAATATCCTAATTCTCTTCTAGATTTTTGTTTTTCTATTTGTTTTTTAAGTTTTAGTTCTGAACAAAGTTTTAGTCCAACCATATTAACTCTTTGGATTAGCATTCCGAATGAGTATAATCGATAGTCTATAGTGTCTGTATCATTGTTTTTTAGACTTTTTCTTACTTTGTCTGCAAATAATTTAGGTAAACCTGATACAAATTTTTCTTTCCAGAATACATCATCACATCCGGAGTTTAAATAATATAATTTAGATAAATAGACATCTTTATACCATCTGAAATCAGTTAATGTTGGGCATTTTAGACTCATAAGTATTTCTCTGTCTTTTTGTCCCATTTCGTCTATTCTGCCGTTAAAGTGTAAAAAGATAGTTGATATAAGAGTTAGGAATCCATCAGGCTGGGGTTTTCCTTTATCGTCTAATTCTGGGTCTCCATTTTCATTTAATTTTACATGTTTTATTATTTCATCTCTTTCAGTTTGACTTAGCATATTATGCCACCATCCATATAATTGTCCGGTAAACCCACCTGCAACCGCTAGGGTCATATGTTCTACAGACAAATTGTATCTATGGCAAGCGTTTCCAAAGACTATCATTTGAGATATAGTATTCATGATTTGATAATCTGTTTGTCCATCTATATTCCATTCATATATTTCATTTCCATTATAATGTTTAGTAGGATTTATTTTTTTTTCAAATTAGAGATCAACAGGTGTTGGTCTTCTATAATAATTTTTATTTTTATGATAGTAATTTGGCCTAGAATAAGACGTTCTGGGATTTTTAAATCTTTTTAATTTATTTATTTGAATTAAAAATTGCTTATTCAAAAATCAAAATTCAAAAGATTTTACCATACCAAGATTGGGGAGAATCCTTCTGGACCTGCAGATATGTTAAATCTCCATCCAATCAACAGATTCCCTATACTTATTGGGATTATCAGAATGCCTAGGAATAAGTCCTACTCATCCAAAACATCAAAGGTTCTCATTCATGGTTCATCCAATTCTGTCAGAATTTTAATAAATAAATTCCTTATTGGTTCTTTAATCAATGGTGGATCAATTTCTGAAATCCTTCCCTTTGAACAAATTGCTCTCCTTGAGGAATTTGTTAAAAATAACAAATTCAAAATTGAAGATTTAAACTATCAAAATATGATGTTCTTCACTCATACCAGATATCCTTGGATACTCAGATGGAATCATTCAAAAGAAATATTTGATAGCTTCCCCATTTTTTTCAAAAATGTTTATGTCAAATGGTGGGATAAGTATGACCAAACTAAAGCAGCAGAAGCTTCTTCCACAAAAAACTCTCCTCTAAAGATTTCACAAACAAACTTCTCTTCTTTACCAAAAGCTCCTAAACCATCTGCTAGAACATATGCTCATGCAGCTGCCTCAACAACGGTTACTCCAACAACATCTCCAGCAAAAGTCTCAGCTCAAGATTTCTTAATAGCAATTGAACAAATGCAAAAGATCTTTAAGGAACTCAAAAGTCTCAAAGATACTATGTCAAGCCGTGGTTCTGTTACTGCAAAATCTTCTTCATTAAACAGCCCACACAAATCTTTCGAAGACGATGACGAGGAAGCAGAACAATTATTCTAAATCAATATTGGTATAACTGAACTATTGTAATATGTATAATACAAGCGTGTAATATGTATAATACGGGTGTGCTATACTATCATCAAAAGCCTTTTCTGGAGCAGTCAACAAGTCAAAAGGAAGAATGAATTATTAGGCACTTGAAAAAGTGAAATGATATCGTGCACTGAGCACCAGCTAAAGTAAAAGATGTCGGTATGCCAATTGTCTGTATATGGTCAGTCAGTCAGTCAAATTTTATCTTTATTTTGTCAGTCTGTCAGTCAAATTCTATACCTATCCTTCTAGCCTTTGCCACGTGTACCCTTTATTTGGCACTCACATGCCAAGAAAAACTGTCGGTCGAATTAAATCTTATCTCTTTTAACCATATACCGCTATCCCATCTATCCCATCTCCTTTAAAAAAGTTTCGATCATATCCATATATGGGTCGGTCGAATTAAATCCGATCTGATCTCTTTGAAAAAGTTTGGATCTATCCTTCTTTTCTGATCCTCCTATAAATTGAGGAAGTAATCAATCTTGGGGGCATTCGAAAATTCTCATACCTCCATCTCCTACCACTCTTCGTCCATTCTCCGACCACTCTCCGACCAATATCTGACCAGAGAGCAACTATTATAGACATTTTGGTCATTAAATAAAAACCTAAAAATATTCTGGGGTGTTTCTGGTCAATAACTTATATATCATGGACACTTCCATAAAAATAAAATAAATAAAATAAAAACTCTTTTTTTTTCATATTCGTGTAGTTTTGATTTGCACATCTTTGGTTTCTAACCTATTTTGAATTCTGACTTGTGTGAGAATCTTCAAGGGACTTTGACCAAATGATAATTTGATTCTGACACTTTTTTTAAGAAAGAGCTTAAAGCCACTATTGAGAAGCTGAACCAAATACAACCTTAATATTCAAAATAAACTTTTACAATTTGTCAAAAACGAAGAAAACTTGTACTAGAACACATCACTTATATAATATTAATTGGAGCACATGCAAATAATAAAAAAAAACACCATTAAAATTTGGAGTTGTATAGTTCGGGAAGCTAACAAGAGTAGAGTGTAGACCAAACCAGAGAAATAATCCAACATTATGAAAGTAAAGCCAAATAATATCATGTCCAACAATATTTCCTTTTTCAACAAATTCATCATTTGAATTTACAATAAGTTTAGAAATAAACTGCTTGGATTGTTGTGGACATTCTTCAGTGATTACAATTGCAAAAATAGTTTATTCTGCATTATACATTCTACGTAAGTGAATTTCTTTTGATTTGCACATAGAAGGAAAGACAAGTAGTTTTCCAATAGAGATTAACAAGATTAGTTTCGTTCTTATGTTTAACATAGTTTTGTATTCAAATCTAGAGCTTGAGAAGTGATTGTAGCTTGCATGTGGGAACTCCATGACACTAATTTGGACTCTAAATAAATTGCATAACCACCTAATGACCTGTGATCATCTAGGGACCTGGCCCAATTGGAATCTGAGTAGGATAAAAGTTACATAGAATTATATCGTCTTATAAAAAGATCTTAGAAGTAGGGACAAAACTACATGGAGACTAGAGGGCCAGTCGCCCAAAAAAAATATCAATTTTTTTAATTATATATATATAGGTCTATTTATCTGCTTCTACAACCAACATGTCTATTCTATCTCACATTTTCTCTATTATTTTTTCTGGTATTCTTTAGGAATCAATTTCCTTTGTTTTTTAAAAATCAAAACCAAGCAAATTGAACTCTAGAATCTTTATCAATTCATTCAATCTCTCAATTGCTTTGTGAGAATGGTTAGTATTTGGTGATGTTGGAGATTGATATCTATCAATTTGTTTTATTCTCCTAAAATTAAAAAGAATAGTACATTTTTCTCATTTACTCAATCTATTTTTAAAATTTCATTCGTTGTGACTTGTAACATTAATTCTTGACTAGTAAATTTAGGTTAGACTAGTAAACGAAAAGGAAAAAAATTATGAATATTTGTTAGTTTTATTTGAAATTAGGATTTTTGATTTCTTTTTTACATTTTACATTGATTGATTATAATATTTATTTTCTCATCAAGAAATTAGGTGAATATTTTTGTTTGTTTCTATTATAGCATAATTAAAAATTTATGGTAGTAGTAATATAATTTTGAATTCTTAAAAATAAGTTTCTTACTTTCGAGCATCAAATGATGAAAATTTTGGATCTTTAGTTCTTTGTTGATTTTCAAATTTTGTAATATTATTATATAAACTATTATAATGAGAGAAGGCGGTGTAGAATGGTTTGACACAAAATTTGAAAGCCAAAAATGCCCCCACCTTAACATATGAACTTAATATAATCAAGGTCATTTTGATTAAAAATAGAGAAAATTGCAATCATATGTTCTTAAGATCATGTTGGTTAGTTTTCAAAATTATAAAAATATATTATTTTACTATGTAATCTTAAAAATCACTTTTAATTAATATTTTAAATTATAAATGAGCCATTGAGAGGTTTTGACAGTTTTGGCATCGCTACCTTTGATACAACAATTTTAACCTTAGTTCTTCTTTTACAGTAAGAATTTACATAATTATTTTTAATTTTATTTTATAGTACAAGTTCTGTCGCTACAAATGAAACTCTTTGGGTCAACCTCTGCATAGAAAATTATGTCTTTAAAACATTTTGAGTTGGACAAGTATCGGTAGCAAGCAAATATTTCATTATACTTTGGATTTTGTACATGACATAAATAGTAGAGATAAGCCCATATTAGATAATGAGTTTCGACTAGTCTTACTGACATAGTTAGGAAAAAAAAGCGTCTTATTAAAGCTCGTCCACTTTCAAAAAGACCTTGAGATTCATAAAACAAATCATTGAGATTCATAACAAATCTCAATGTCTATTTAATAATGAATGAGGTTTAGTAAGGTCTTTTTCCTTGACTATCTTATCAAGGAAAGGGTTTCTCTTTGATAATTTAATCATGTTTCCCATCTTGTTGGCTATTTGATTTTTATCATTGAGTTTTAATTTTAAATATTTTTAATTTTTAAATTTGGGAGTTTATCATTTTGAAAAATCATAATATCTATGGTCATGTTGTTGGCAATTGATTTTACATGAGTCGGATCCACATGGTACGAGTCAATTAGTCAAACCTAGACCCAAAGCCCAATATCGGATTCGGTTTGACCCGTCCAATGCCATAGGATCCGAAATCCTACTTCGCTTCTCGTAAGGTTAGGGTCAAATTCTCAGTGAAGGTCTGTAGGGTTTAACACTGTGTTTGGATTGAGGGAAGGGAAGGGAAAAGAAAATATGCTATTTTCTCTTCCTTTCTCCTGTTTGGATTGTTAAGTGAGGAGGGAAGAGAAACAAAATGAAGGGAAGAGAGGGGAAAAACTCAAAATTTTTGTTCCCCCAAAAATAGAGAGAGAGAGGAGGGAAGGGAAAAGACCATATTTTCTATTTCAAAATTGTCCAAAATTTTTAAAAGAAATAGCTATTGACAGGCCGTTTATTACTACTTACACCCCAAGTAATAAAAGAGATTTCAGAAACCCTAGAGGTGTACAGATTACAGAACGAAGGAGGCCGAACTCGAACTCGAGTAGGAGACGACCTCTCTCTCTCATTCTTCTGATTTTCTTCTAGAGATTTTGAAGTTCTGATTCTTTACCTTATTGGATATATGGGTTTTTTTTATATTTTCAGGGGACTGCAGATGCTGTGGGAAGATGCTTATGGGTATTGGAAGAGCATCCCGTAATTGAGTTTCTAGTCCTTCCTGGTCACCATCTCTATAGTGGAGCAGATATCACGGTTGCTGCTGTTTCTGCTACAGAGAATCGAGATCCATGTTTCAGGTTTCTAAAAGTAAATTCTGAAAATCAAGTTCTTGAATTCAGAGAGAAGCCAGAGGAGGAACCACTGAATCCTACTGTAAGTTTCCCACTTTGTTCTCTGATGTAATGTGTCCTATTTTATGTTTAGTCTCCTATTCTCTTTTTAGCTTTTGTTTCTGTTAATTGGAGTGTTGATAAAGCGAAGGAGGAGTACGTACATAACACATAATTGGGACTTTTAATTTGTTGACAAAAAACAGAGGAAATTAAAAAAAAAACTGTGATAGTTACGAGTTTATAGCCATTTACTTAGTAGACTCGAAGGAAAGTTACTGCCTCAAGCTTTCCACAATGTACGAAGCGTAGAGATCCCTGCAACACAAAACAGTCCAAATAAGATAAGTACCCAGAAATCACATGGAAACTATCACGAACATAGTATCAGGAAATTAACCAACATGCTTTTAAGCGGTATTGTTCACTAATGGACGATCAATCACTAAGGAGTTTTGGAGCTGGGCCAAAAGTTATAAGATAGTGGGCTGAACTAACTTGCATTCGGAGTACCTTTAGGAGCATTACTTTCAAAGTACCGATAATTAAAATGTAATGTTGGTGCAAAAGGGTTCTTCGGATGCAAAACCTGAAAATTCGCCATTTCTAATGATTGAGGCAACTGGATTCTCCTTGAGATGTATTTTCAAATAGAATTCCTTTTGGGTGTCATGGATTGATCCAATGCTGTGTTTTTACAGTTTCCATTAAGTTGTAGCAGAAGGATTTTTTCATTCTCTCTCGAGTTTTAAGATATTTTCTCCATGCTCCATAGCTTTCATTTGTGTACTATCTATGTTTGTAACTGAGTATCCTTTACTCAATAAAATAAGATGAAGTTTAGTAGACTTTATCGATGTAGAATGATTTAGGATTCCTTATATTGGATCCTTAACTGGTAGCCGGAACCGTAATTTTGTTAAATTCAATACTAGGATATGTTCACTAAAATTTGAAATGATGCAACTTCACTTTATTGAGATGATTCTTAATATTGAAAGATTTAGATTCAATTTCATTGATAAGATGGTGAGGTAACATAAAGTTTTGGGTCTCAGATTTAGTCATGAAAGTCACTATAGTTTATATTTATATAGCCCTCTTGTCACGTATAGATTCCTAAAACCAAATCAATCCAAAAAAAAATAAAATAATAGACCAAAGTTAATTATTTCAAAAGTAAGGGTGGGGTGTTGCTTACACACCCTATTTGTTTGTCGGGAAATATAGTGGGGACCACTATATCTAATGGTTGATAACAGAATCTAATTAAGCATACTGTGCTTTTCCTCCCTCTTGTAAAAATTCCCTATGGTAGCTAATATCTTGATTTCTGAAAGTAGGATGGAATCTCATATTGTGTCTCTTTTATTGCTTGGGAGAGTATTGTGGCTATCTTACTACTCATTAAAATACTATATAGAGGTGGTAAGTGGTGACATTGTGATGCTTCAAGTAACCCAATTGTCCTATATTAGAATGATTTATATATATTAACAAAAAGATACTTTCTTTTCCTTATGTGGACACAAGTTCCATTTGGTTCAGTTTCACTTCTATACCACCATGTGTTCTGGAGGAGCCGATGATCCAAAATTGTGAATACTTCTAAAAATAATTTTTTTTTCTTTTAACTATGTTGCACGATTGAGTTTGTTTTTATCTTGAGGAAACTAATGTGATTTCTTCAATTTGTTTCAGCCCCGAACAATAAAACCCGAAGAAAAGAGTTTTTCTAGTTACAATTCTCAATTAAAAATACAGCACCCCTTGTGTTGGCCAAACCATTTAATGCACTTTTTTTTTCAGTTGCATGGTTCAATAATTTTTATAGAGGATCCGAGTGAATCTTCTGAACTTCAAACATCTTCCTCGCCTTTTTGAAGTAAATGGAATCAAAACACCTCTTCAGATGAGCCATCAAGAACATGACATCATTGTCTCCATTTAAGAACAATCGAAGTGTACTAAGAAGAGGTTCAAAGAAGTAATCGTGGTAAACAACATCAGAACCTAAGATAACATCAAACACTTCTCCAATTGATCCCACATCTTTAACCTCTCCCCATATAAGAGATTTGACATTGACAATCACACCCTTCAATCCAACTGCATTGGCATTTACGATTGCATTGAATTGAAGGTTGTAGAGGACGTGAGGGAGATCGGTGAGAGTGACATTGGCATCGAGGATAGCTACAACAACAATGCCATAGTCGACTTTTTATTGCTTTCTTCTCCTCAAGAGGTAAATTAGGGCTGGTTTGGTTCTTTAGTAAAAAAAAACTCGAAAATTGGAAATGGGTGGGTTTTATCAATGTCAAGTTCACAACTTTTTATTTGAAAAAAATGATGAACTTGATGGTAATTAAAAAAGCATCGAGTTCACCAGTAAACAAAAAGTGAACTTGTCAATAAATAGTAGTGAGTTCGACATTAAAAAAAATCCTTCTACGAGGGTCCCTTAAGTAATTTTTCCTAAATAAAGAAATTTACTATTAATTTTAAGTGCAATGGTTATTTGTAGACTATGAAGGGTATAATAGTCATTTGGACTAAAAATAATTTCTTAGTATGATATTTGGTTGAAAGATAAATATTTATCATATTCTTTATAAATGGGTTTAGGTGTTTATATTTTGTATTATTGTACAAATAGAACTTTGTTCTTTAGACTATGAAGGGTATAATAGTCATTTAACAAGAATAATTTCTCTTCTCTTCTCTTATGAATTCTAACCAAACAGGAGAAACTTGATTGTTTCTCTTCTCTTCTCTTTCAATCCAAACAGGGTGAAGAGAAACTAGTCTTCTCTTCTCTTCCCTTCCCTCAATGAGTTTCTCTTCCCTTCTCTTCCCTCAATCCAAACACAGCGTAAATGATATCTTAAATTTATTTTCTTCTTTGTTATTTATGTTGAATTTGCATCAGAATCTGCAAACAATGGTGAAGAAGCGAAAGCACAGTGAGACTAAAGCTTCAGTACCTTCGAAGAAAGACGAAAGTGCCCCAGAGAGACCCAAACGGACGCTTTTGGGTTGGAAAGAGAAGGTTAATGAGAAAGAGAACGATTCCCCTGTTTTTAGGAACAAAGAGAAGGTTTTGGTCACTTGTTCGCGTCGCATTATTTACAGGTAATTTTAATTTGTTTTTAACATTTGTTTTATATTATTTTTATTGATTGTGTATGATTTTAATGATTTACAGGTACCGACATTTGATGTTGAATGTGGTATCGCTCTTGCCTCATTGCAAGAAAGACAACAAGGTTGAGTCGAAAGAAAGCAAAGGCGCGACTCTAAATGAGTTAGTTGAGCTTAAGAACTGCTCATCGTGCCTGTTTTTTGAGGTAATATTCGCGTTTAAAAAATACTATTTGTGATTGATGCTTAGATATGATGTTTAGTGAGATAATGTAATTAAAGTTCTCTTCTTGAGATGTTTCACAAGTGACAATACCATGGTAACAAAATTTGGATTCGGTATTTATTTGGCTAGGGCTGGGTTTGATTAATTTGGATAAATTTGGGAATGTTTCATTAAAAAAATCGGAAATATTAATGATGTTTTTAGGTTTCTTACCTAAATCCCTCATCTTTGACCTCCCAAATCCTATGTTGTTCTTGAAATTTAAATGATGAAGAAAATACAATTTTGATAGTGAAAGATAATTTTTTTTAAAATCTTATTCCAAGATTAACCAATAAATTATTGATTAATTCGTCAATTTATTCGGCTAGTCATAATCAGAGAATTTTACAAAATTTTGAAAAAATTCGGAGAATTTTGTGGCTATGGACAATACAATACTTAAACCATGATTTGGGTTTCTTTTCTATGAAATATGTTGTTTGATCCACCTAAATATACACGTTGCATGTATTTCTCATTGGTGAAAACTGCCGTCTGGTTCATCTAAGAGATGGTCTTTTGTCTCTCTATGCTAATTAATGGGTTTTGAATTTAGTTTTACTTCTTTACGAAAAGGGTGTACTATCCTATATGTTATTTTGGTCACTTGGGTTTTTCTGTTTGTGTAGGAATCAAGTCAGAATATTTTGTTTTGTTTATATCGAACTTCTCTTCTTGATGTTATATATGGTTCTTTTTTCCCTCTATTTCAGTGCAGGAAGCAGAAAGATCTTTACCTTTGGATGTCCAAGTGCCCTAATGGACCATCTGTGAAATTTTTAGTTAATGCTGGTAATTTTTTTCTCTCTCGTGGTTTCTCATACTATGAAACTGACCTCAGTAGTTCAGATAAGGTATAGATGGTGATGAATTTGACTTATTATGAAGATTACATAATGAGGTTTTCCTTGTTGATGTGCATTTCCTTCATGTTATTTAGGATTTTTCATTTTATGTTTTTTCTATTTTATTAAATTATTTAAATATGTTTCACCTTGTTATTTAAAGTTTTGCTTGCCAATATGCTTGATTCTGATTGTATTGTTCTTTTCAGTGCACACAATGGAAGAATTGAAGCTTACTGGAAATCATCTGAGAGGGTCACGGCCGATTTTAACGTTCTCCACCAATTTCGATAAAGATCCTCATTGGAAGCTTTTGAAAGAGATAATAACGCAGGTACTTTCAATTTCTCGTTCTTTTTTCTTCTTTTTTTCTTTCTTTCTTGGTTGGTTGAATCACAATCATTTTTCCGGTTAGCCAGTCTAATACTGAGCTAATAAGTATGTGATTGACTTAGAATGAGCAAAATTGAAAAAAAGAAAGATACAAAATAGACATACAAGCGGTCTTATCTAAGAATTATAGAAAATTTGGTGGGACCACTGAGATAGTCTCACACTAAAAACATACCATCGCAGGACAAACCTTTAATTCTTTAAAGATTAGGGACCTAAAGACCAAAGCATTGATCTTTATTATTTAGTAACATACAAACAATCCTAGGGTTCCTCCTTGCCTTCCAAAGTCCTAATTCATCTCTATTACCAAATGCCACAACATGGCAAATGGTAGTAGAGACCAGGTGATCTTAATCCTACCACAAGAGGAAAAAGTGTAATGAAGACCTTAATTTGTTCCTTGCATAATCCAACAAATTTCAAAAAGCTCGAAGAAATGACCACATGTAGCTCTTGAATATTGGCAGTGAAGAAGTTATTCATTGCCTCCAACTCCCCTTCCACATGATGTCATATTCTAGAATGATCTTGGCGTTAAACATACGATGTTTTTTGGAGACCTAAACAAAGAAAAAGTCAATAACAATGGTAGAATGATGAGATTCTACTTATCAAAAAAAAAAAAAAATGATGAGATTCAATAGTGTATTAGAACAAAGGCTATAAATTCTATAGGCATTGATACTACAGCACTGTGATTTTTAACTAATATTCTTCAGTCCAATATCCA
The DNA here is from genome assembly GCF_017979445.1 of Akebia trifoliata. Classification (NCBI taxonomy): domain Eukaryota; kingdom Viridiplantae; phylum Streptophyta; class Magnoliopsida; order Ranunculales; family Lardizabalaceae; genus Akebia; species Akebia trifoliata. The sequence goes on along the minus strand of NC_141385.1, from coordinate 30,424,018 downwards.
GTCTTACAATGTTACAAAGAGATTATCCCCTTGAAAATGATAGTCTAGATTAGATTTTTTAGGATCATCACATCAGTCTGACCTTTGACTTGGTGAATCTTCTAGCCTGCCTTGGGTCTTGACTCGACTGTTTGTGCGGCACATGGATGTGTAAGTTTATAGAAGATAAGAATTTCATCTTCTCAAGGAAGCCCCTGGTAGCCTCATTAGAAAATAGTTGCTTAATAAATATCTGAGCTTATTAGAAATCGTTTGCCAATCAATTGAATTGGCAGTTTTTAATTTCGTAACTTATTTGGGTATGGACACGATATTTTATGACCTCCTAGGTTAAAGATACCATTGCCACAGATGAAGCAAGAGCTATCTCGATGGTCAGGCAAATAACGCCAATGTTTAGAGAGGTCTTCAAATTGGATGTTTATGGTCATCCTTTGGTCAATTTTTGAGATGCTAATTAGTTGTTGGTCTTCTTATCTCAGCATGTACACCGTACTGTACTGGTATGCTACCGGTATCTTTATTGATGGGTTTCTTTAATCTTTTTTTTATATAATGAAATTCACACTTTTGGCATGGTTCATTTTGAGTTGCATTATGGCTGTCAAATTGATAGCACTACTTTATCTTTATAGATTAGTTTATCAGCTTATGTAAAACATCTAGCATCGGTTTTTCGACTTTTCAACTACCATCGATGGATTGTTACATTCATTTATTTTGGCAGATATTTGGAATTCCCAAGGATCACAGAAAAGCTAAACCTTATCATGACCACATATTCGTTTTCTCTATTGTTGATGCTCACATATGGTTCCGGAATTACCAGGTACATGTTTGCATTTCATTTGGGATCATTTTGTTCGATGATCTCTTTATAATACGGTGATGTATTTCACTTTAGTTATTATTTTATTTGCATTGCAAAATTCATTTTAGGGTAAATATATGGTGGTTTAAGCACTGACATGGTGCATCTCGTATTCCACATGTTTCACATGCTCTACTTGTGTACCAATGAGGAGCCTGGGTGCCTATAGCTGCAAATTGCACCAATAGTGATTAGTTTAATTTCTAAGGGTGTCTTCGATGACCCATATTTGGCTTAAGAATACATGTGCACCACAGGCATTCATCATCATCATCAAAGCCTTATCATAAAACTTGAGGCTCGGTGAAGAAATGTTGCTCTTGCATCCAATTCTGTCTAAAACCGTGTCCTCTATTAATTATATGTTAATTCTGATCTTTGAGTCTCTCTTTTAGAACCTTCATCCTGGGCATACTGGGTCTGTAATCAACTCACCCTACATAAAAGACAGACCTTCAACTGGGACTGTAATCAACTCACCCTACATAAATCTGGTTGCATGTGAAGTTGGTGTAAGAGTTTAGATGATTTCAGATTTGAGTGTACCATGAGAGGAGCAATATGCAGTCATCAGTAGGGGTGCAACTTGGTTCGGTTTAGGGCCAAATTGGAACCGAACCAACATCTATCCGTAAAAGCAAATTGATTAATCTATCCATAAAAAAGTCATTAATCTATGTTCCTAACTCCTAAAATGTAGTAACTCATTAAGGGTTCGGTTCTCCGTTTGGTTTGGTTCCGTACAAACCTTGAACCGAGAACTGAACAAAATTGATCGGTTCTCTAGTTTCTCAACACAGAACCAAACTTCAACTTGTTCCAAACCAGCCCAAAGCTATTGGTTTGGTTCAGTTCTCGGTTTGAACCGGTCCAAGTTGCACTCCTAGTCATCAATACATGAACTGACTCAAAGCATCTGTTAGTTTACATTATGTAACACCAGGATACAACCTTAGTATTCTTTGGGATAGTATGTGTTGTTTCTAGTACAAGAACCAGCCAGATCATATGATACCAGACTTGCATTCTTTTGGATGATTACAAGGTATATAAAAGGTTAGGTTAATTTAATTAATATTTAGACCATATGATAGGTGATTTTGGGATACAAGATCTCTGGGCAGGACCATGGTTCATGTGTAATGTAGACTGTGTACAGACATGCTATTATACTAAAAAAAAAAAAAAAAAAAATTAATACAAGGTGGACAGTTCCTTTCTGAATACTGGCCTCTTTTAGATGTTGTATGATGTTGAAAGCTACTCTTCTTATTGCAAAATGGCTTATAACATATATATTACTGTCTTCGGCAGATTTCTGTTCCTCACAATGAAACAGATAAAGTGGACCGTGGCGGTCTGGACAAAATGACCCTTGTGGAGGTTTGTAACACTTTTAAGTTTCAGGACCTTTTTCCTGCACTTGCATCAAAAACATTGACAAATTTGTGTACTGTTTGTGGATAGGTTGGTCCAAGGTTTTGCTTAAACCCAATAAAGATATTTGGCGGCAGCTTTGGAGGCCCAACATTGTATGAGAACCCATTTTACATATCTCCGAACCAGGTTAGAAAATTATTGTTTGTTTGGCGTGTTGTGCTTCTAAAACTATATTTCAATAGACAAATGATGGGGAACCACAAACCTTCAATCAAAACTCTGCCTTCACCCGTATACCTATCAAAAGATAATAAATAAAAAAAGAAAAAAAAAAGGAAAAAAGTAGGGGGAGTCTCCTCACACAATGAGACATTCTCGGTCATCCATCACAATTGTGTGGTGATGACCATCTAATTCTTAACTAGTCTTACCGTGGAATATTTTTGCTGTATTTCTTTTCTTGACTGCATCCAGAACCTCACAATAGTTTGGAAAGTTAAGTTCCTTCGAATCAAAACCCTCCTTTACCCTGATACCTAATAAAAAGAAAGAAAGAATGTTAGGTTCATTTGTCTTGGGTCTACTTTCGGCCCTAGAGATATTCTTGCTCAGATCCCATTGATTTGGGTTCCTAATCCCATGTATGTGTGTCATGTGTCTAACCAGCAAGGATTACATCATGTAATTATTCTTCTTTTTGAGACTTTCAGATTCGAGCATTAGAGAAGAGGAAAAAGGCTGGTAAGTATGCGAAGAAGATCAAGGCCAAGACAAGGAGGAAGATGCATGAGCAATCAAATCCACTGAAGCCCGACGAATTTGCAGGTCTCTGGAAGGAATGATGAACCAACCAACCATTTGATGGTGTTTGTTTCAATGGGACTTAAAAATTCCTTGATCGCAAAAGAGATTTTAAACCTTGCTCAGAAAATTTCTACTGAATTCTACGACTTTGGAAGATCTAGAACAATGATATCATCATATGGTTACTACATTATTTAACAAATATCGTATACTTTTTCAAATTGATTAAGCCACATTTTTGTCCTTTTCAGGTTTTATAAGAACTCTCCAGTTTCCCCTCATAAGGGAGCTTATTGTATTATTTTTATTGTAGACCAACTTAAGGATTGAATGTTTTATATTTTATTGCAAAACAACTTTGAGGTGGTGGTCTTGGTCTACTTTATACTTTGGAGTACTGGTTTGGGTGGATAAGGAGGGGTTTCTCAATTGCAGATTAGTCTGTTGGCGGGGTTTCAAGAAGATTCCTCCACCTCATACTTCTAGAACTTTGGGAGGGTTTTAAGCAGGAGTGCAAGTTGATAAAAGGATTAATGACGGGATTCAAAGATTATTTGAGAAAAAAGGCTATAAATTCTATAGGTGTTAAGTGAAGTCAAGGTGAGGGCCTTGGTGCGCATCGGGCATGCCTTGAGGTGGGGCAGACCGAAGGTGCCTTGACACGTTTGAGTTTGAAGGCAGTGTAAGTGTGGTATACGAAGGCATACACCTCATTAAAGCTGTTCAAAAAAGGAAAAAAAAAAAACTCACCCAGCATAAATCTGATTGCATGTGATGTAGGTGTAGGTGCTATATTTGACGAGTCGTCTCAAAGGCATGGTTTGTTTTAATTCCTAAGACATTTTTTAGAGTCTCACCCAAGATGACTCAAATAAATCGGATATCTCATTCAAGCCGACTTGGTCTCGTTCAGTCGAAACAAGTTTTAATACCATGCTTGCAATAAAAATAGTGACAAATATACCTTGTGTACTGTATGTGGTTAATGGAAAGGTTGGTCCAAGGTTTTGCTTAAACCCAGCAAAGATATTTGGTGGAAGCTTTGGATGCCCAACATTGTATGCGAACCTGTTTTACTTATCTCCTAACCAGGTCAGAAGGTTAGTGTTTTTGGCTCCGTTGTGCTTCTAAAATGATATTTTAATAGACAAATCATGTCTACAACGAAGATGGGGGAACCACGAACCTGCGATCAAAACTCCGCCTTATATACCTATCAAAAGAAAAAAAAAAAAAAAAAAACACTTAAGGGGACTCCAAATTCCTGATCACAATGACCCTGTACGCTTTAGAAATGCAGATTTTGTAGAGTTCATGTTTTTGAAGTACTCTAATTTCCTCTATGATACTTTTATTTTATTTTTTTGTAGACCAACTTAAGGATTGAATGTATTGTAGTTTAAATATTCAAATACTAACTAAATTACTGAGAAGAAATGAGAAACACCTTGGTAGAGAATAACTTGGCAGTATTATACATTTAAGTAGGAAGTTAAGGCTTTGTTTGGATTGAGAGAAGTGGAAAGAAGAGAAACTCATTAACGCTGTGTTTGGATTGAAAGAAATGGAGTTCTTTCCATTTCTCCTGTTTGGATTGTTAAGTAGGAAGAGGAGAGAAAAAAAAATGTGAGTTTTCTTTCTCTCCAAAAGTGGAGAGAAATGAAGAGAAATCTTTTTAAAATATTTTATAATACCAACTCTACCCCTAAATCTCTTTTAAGATATTTTAAAATTTCAAAATTGTCCAAAGTTCTCTCTAGTCAATCCAAACATGGTGGAGAGAAATTTAAATTTCTCTTCTCTTCTCTTATTTAAATTTCTCTTCTCTTTTCTTCATTTCTCTCAATCCAAACATAACATAAAAGAGAAGAGAAGAGAAGAGAAATTTAATTTCTCTCCACCATGTTTGGATTGACAAGAGAGAACTTGAGACAATTTTGAAATTTAAAAATATCTTAAAAGAGATTTAGGGGCAGAGTTGGAATTAAAAAATATTTTTAGAGGATTTCTCTCCTCTTCTCATTACTTTTGGAGAGAAAGAAAACTCATTTTTTTCTCTCTTCTCTCCAATTCCTTTCTATTGTCTTCCCACTTAACAATCCAAATAAGAAAAATAGAGAGACTCATTTCTTCTCTTCTCTTCTTTTCTCTCAATCCAAACACAACGTAAGAGTTTATTGTAGAGGTTCCCTTTGAAATTACCTAATAATAGTGTACTACCCTTCAAGTGGTGTTATACTGCCGCACCTACTTTTTAATGCTTGACAAGTAATGAAAATTATATAGGAAGATAGTTGTATGGTTAAGGAGATGAATTTTTGTCATTTTTTCTTAATCGCAATACGAGAGGCTCCCCTTTTTTTAGGATGATTTACACATTGTCCCCCACGCTTTGGTGAATATTAGAGATATGCCCCCATATTTTGAAACTAATGACATCCCCCTTTATTTTCCTTCCGAAAATCCGTCAGTCTTCTTCAACTTGTAAAATTTTTAACAATCATCTTCATCCTTATGATTTTATTTACTTCAACTTGCAATTTAAAGGCAAGATAAGATAGGGTTTTTACAGTAAATTCAAAATGATGAGATTTTAAGTTGAAAAATCCCTTCAACATGTAAAATTTTTAACAATCATCTTCATCCTTATGATTTTATTTACTTCAACCAATAGGATTTTTACGGTAAGTTTAAAATGATGAGATGTTAGATTGAAAAATCTTGGTCTCGTTATTTTTATAATGTAAAAAGGTAAAAAATGATGGATTGAAAACAAAAGTTGAATAGATTTAATTTACTCAAGTTTGGCCAATGGAATGTCGATAATCCAAATTCATATTCAAATAAATAAGTATCATTTGAAATTTTCATAATCAGATTTGAATTTCAATAATATCTCATCCAAGATAGAAACAGAGTTAAATGGATTATATCGTCCGAGATGAGTTCTCATCCATGGATTAGACATCAAACTGAGTTTTGAATATCGATTATAATTTGATGAGTTTTGAAAATGTTGTTGATCAATTTTATGTTAGAGCAAAAGATGTGCAAAATTTCACATTATAGAGAGAGATGTTAAAAAAAAAAATTCTACTTTATTTATGTATAGTTCCCAAAAGCACAAACATGAAGCTAAATGGGAAAAACAACACAATGGAATTTATTTATTTATTTTAAGTAATGGTCCAATTGGTTTCATTTCCTACACGTGGCATACTGTTGATCCTTGAGTAAACATCAACCTTGAAGTTGGCCCCACACATGCATTGCTTTCATCTTGTTGATTGGGTGCTCATAGCTCATCACCCCTCCTTCACTGTGAAACATACAACCTGCACCACCCAATCAATCATATATCAACCTTCATAATCTATCAATATCATCAATCAGATTGATCGAATAACATGGCCACATCTTGGGCCTAAGTAGTGGGCCTGTAATTTTTTGTGACCAACCAAAATATGTTGCTAGATAGCAGGAAACTAAGAACAGGAGTTAGATAGCTATCAAACTCCCAGTAGTACAGTGTTCTAAATCGTATTTTTATACACTTGTCACCAAAATACCCTTTACATACCAGTAGGGAAAGGCGCGAAGGATTTGGCACAGCTTCCTTTAATGACCTCCAAATCGTCAGAAATTACAACCGAACCATCAGATGCAAGACCCTCAAAACAGTTTAACCCCTCCATCCGATCCCTGCCACCACACCGAAACATACATTAACATCAAAATGACAAAAATGCCCTCAAATCATAAATTTTATGTTTGGCAGCTTAAGAGGGAGAAGAGAAGACAACGTACCAGAGCAACAAAGATGGTTCTAGCCTTGTTATCATAGATGATGAAAGCAAAGCTACCATCGAGATCCTTAACTACCTGATCAACTGGGTATGGACCCCGGTCTCGAAGGGTTCGATACGCTTCGATCACCAACATTGCCTCATTGGTCCCTTTTGAGAGACCATACTGCTTGATAAGGGGGCATAGGTTGTTCAAGCTCCCCAAGAACAAGCAATACATTTCATCCAAATCACAGAACAACCTTCAAAAAAAAAAAAATCTTAATTGTAAATCACCCTTTTATATTTTTATACATGAGTAACAAGATTTCAAATCATTTGCTTGTAAGGGGTATTTTGATCATAATACTACTAATAAGTGGGCTTGGCCTGATCTATTTTCTAGTTTCCAAAGCTTCATAATAGTACCAATTATTGGGGGAAAAAGAGGGGTGTCAGGTGATGTTGATCTCTAGTTAAATCCTTTTATAAAACTTCAGATCGATTGTTTGCTAGGGTATTTTGGTCATAAAATACTAATCAGTTGGCCCCTGGCCTGTTTTTTTATCCTTGTTTATAAGCCCAAATGGGTTTCTTGTTAGAGGGTATTTTGGTCTTAATGCTACTATAATTCCTATTTTCTTAAGCCCAATTTTCAAATGGGCTACACTTAACGCACCTATTAATTTACCATAGACCTTTGAGTAATAGTTTTCGGAACGATTCCGGTTCAATACAGTGATCTAATTCGAATCAAACGAGTCAAACCTTCCCAAACAATTCCTCAGATATCACAGAAAAAAAAAACCTTTTTTGTGGCTTTAATCAAGTGTTTAAAAATTGATGGTCATTGAACTCCTAAAGTTAAACAATTGGTTGAAACTGCATTGATGATGTGGTACACCTTATCTAATTTTTTTTTTTTTAAATCTCATCTAAACCATGAAAACCATGAATAAACATTGCCAAATTTATCTGAATTAATCGAACCAAGCCCTAGCCAAATAAATACCAAATCCAAATTTTGTTACCATGGTATTGTCACTTGTGAAACATCTGAATTTTTTTTTCTTCATGTCTCATGTGGAACAATATGTTGACTTTGACTTTCCTCCATATGTTATAAATGTATCAGGCCATGAAAAACCCTTCCAATTGTTGGAAGTTTTGACCGACCCTTGCGGCAGGCCTTGGAATCACAAGATAGTTCCTGACCGCAAGATGGATGCGTCTTGCATGTAAATGCATTATTCCCCTAATAAAGGATCGTCAAGTTCTTGTAGTGCATAACATGTTCAACAGGGTCTTTTGTTCTTTCAAAGGAATTGAACTTGGGCATATGGAATTTCCTTGATGGCTTAGAATTTTGAATTGCATCTATGAATGGTGATATTCTCAAATCCTTGACGATTGAATGAACGAGGCGATCGACGTGCCTTCCTCTAATAATGGCATCCTCTCTACACCTTAACAGATCTTTCACCTCCCCCCAAAGTTAATGAGTTGGGTGGCATGTTTTGTTCGTTATTGACCTGATTTCCTTCAAATCATATTTTAGGGTCATAATTCCTAGTTCGATATCTAGCATCATCGTTCGTTGTCCCCTTTGTCATCTGGTGCTCATACTTTCTGTTGTCACAATTGCTCATTCTCCTTTCTAAGGGCTTGAATTTCCTCTTATTGCCATTCTAGACTCTACTACAATTCAACCTTCATCTGTGTTAGTAGACGTTAAACATTATGCATGTTATTCTGATCTCTCTACACATCCTGGGCTGTAGGGGCTTGGTCTCCTACTATCATCTATGTTGCCCCCTTTATTTCAGCTCTTGTTACACCCTTCAGGGTGTTGTTCCTAGTGTTCGCCATGTGTATGTCATGTTCCTTGTTCTGTTTCCATGGACGACACCAATTATAAAGTTATTTTTGTGATTACCTCAAGATTCTTGAACTCCCGATTGGATAACCTGAAACTCCTTGAGATCTTCTATATATTCTATTCCACAGAGCCTCCGATGCCTAAGTTAATTCTAGAGAAATTTTTAGCAAAGTTTTTAAGTTAGAATTGTGTACCTTTAGTGTGGCGATCCTTCTTTATTTATAGAAGGAGAACTATTCCTTTCCACATTTTCCTTTTTATTTCATTTTAATTTGGGATGAGAATCATGTGAGATTTCCTTATATAGAGTCATTTCTAATTTATGTCGCCCAAATCCTGAGAATTAAGGAATTGGAACTCTTTCTGTTTACACAACTCTGTTTCCCCGACTTCCATCCAAGCCTCTTCTCTCGGTGAATCACCCGAGTGATGTCAATATACAAGTTGGAATATTGTCCCTTGTGGAACCTCTCGTCTTCTATTGACATGTGTCGTTATCCTAGAGGTTATAAATTTTATCCCTTTACAATAAGTAAGGATAAAAGATAGTTTCCTATGTGAGAAAGCTTTAATCCACCAACTTTGAAACAATATCAAGATTGAAGATGTAAAATGGATTTGTGGCCTTGGAGCACCTCAAAAAATTGTGGGTCTTTTGGTAAAGTAAAATTGCTTTTCAAATCATTATTTGTTGGACATTTTGGTCATTAAATAAAAACCTAAATATATTATGGGGTGTTTCTGGTCAATAACTTATATATCATGGACACTTCCATAAAAATAAAATAAATAAAATAAAAACTCTTTTTTTTTTTTTTCATATTCGTGCAATTTTGATTTGCACATCTTTGGTTTCTAACCTATTTTGAATTCTGACTTGTGTGAGAATATTAAAGGGACTTTTACCAAATAATAATTTGATTCTGACACTTTTTTTAAGAAAGAGCTTAAAGCCACTCTTGAGAAGCTGAACCAAATACAACCTTAATATTCAAAATAAACTTTTACAATTTGTCAAAAACGAAGAAAACTTGTACTAGAACACATCACTTACATACTATTAATTGGAGCACATGCAAATTAAAAAATAAAAAAAAACACCATTAAATTTGGAGTTGTATAGTTCGGGAAGCTAACAAGAGTAGAGTGTAGACCAAACCAGAGAAATAATCCAACATTATGAAAGTAAAGCCAAATAATATCATGTCCAACAATATTTCCTTTTTCAACAAATTCATCATTTGAATTTACAAAAAGTTTAGAAATAGACTGCTTGGGTTGTTGTTGACATTCTTCAGTGATTACAATTGCAAAAATAGTTTATTCTGCATTTTACATTCTACGTAAGTGAATTTCTTTTGATTTGCACATAGAGGGAAAGACGAGTAGTTTTCCAATAGAGATTAACAAGATTAGTTTCGTTCTTATGTTCAACATAGTTTTGTATTCAAATCTAGAGCTTGAGAAGTGATTGTAGCTTGCATGTGGGAACTCCATGACACTAATTTGGACTCTAAATAAATTGCATAACCACCTAATGACCTATGATCATCTAGGGACCTGGCCCAATTGGAATCTGAGTAGGATAAAAGTTACATAGAATTATATCGTCTTATAAAAAGATCTTAGAAGTAGGGACAAAACTACATGGACGCTAGAGGGGTAGTCCCCCAAAAAAATATCAATTTTTTTAATTATATATATATATAAATCTTAAAAAAATTAAAATGATAATAACGGCGGATAATCCGTTGCTATAGGCCTTTTTATCTGTTTCTACAACCAACATGTCTATTCTATCTCACATTTTCTCTATTAATTTTTTTTTTGGTATTCTTTAGGAATCAATTTCCTTTGTTTTTTAAAAATCAAAACTAAGCAAATTGAACTCTAGAATCTTTATGAATTCATTCAATCTCTCAATTGCTTTGTGAGAATGGTTAGTATTTGGTGATATTGGAGATTGATAGCGATCAATTTGTTTTTATTCTCCTAAAATTAAAAAAAATAGTACATTTTTCTCATTTACTCAATCTCTTTTTAAAATTTCATTCGTTGTGACTTGTAACATTAATTCTTGACTAGTAAATTTAGGTTAGACTAGTAAACAAAAAGGAAAAAAATATGAATTTTTGTTAGTTTTATTTGAAATTAAGATTTTTGATTTCTTTTTTACATTTTACATTGATTGACTATAATATTTATTTTCTCATCAAGAAATTAGGTGAATATTTTTGTTTGTTTCTAGTATAGCATAATTAAAAATTTATGGTAGTAGTAATATAATTTTGAATTTCTTAAAAATAAGTTTTTTACTTTCGAGCATCAAATGATGAAAATTTTGGATCTTTAGTTCTTTGTTGATTTTCAAATTTTGTAATATTATTATATAAACTATTATAATGAGAGAAGGCGGTGTAGAATGGTTTGACACAAAATTTGAAAGCCAAAAATGCCCCCACCTTAACATATGAACTTAATATAATCAGGGTCATTTTGATTAAAAATAGAGAAAATTGCAATCATATGTTCTTAAGATTATGTTGGTTAATTTTCAAAATTATAAAAATATATTATTTTACTATGTAATCTTAAAAATCACTTTTAATTAATATTTTAAATTATAAATGAGCCATTGAGAGGTTTTGACAGTTTTGGCATCGCTACTTTTGATACAACAATTTTAACCTTAATTCTTCTTTTACAGTAAGAATATACATAATTATTTTTAATTTTATTTTATAGTACAAGTTCGGTCCCTACAAATGAAACTCTTTGGGTCAGCCTCTGCATAGAAAATTATGTCTTTAAAACATTTTGAGTTGGACAAGTATCGTTAGCAAGCAAATATTTCATTATACTCTTGGATTTTGTACATGACATAAATAGTAGAGATAAGCCCATATTAGATAATGAGTTTCGACTAGTCTTACTAACATAGTTAGGAAAAAAAACATCTTATTAAAGCTCGTCCACTTTCAAAAAGATCTTGAGATTCATAAAACAAATCCTTGAGATTCATAACAAATCTCAATGTCTTTTTAATAATGAATAAGGTTTAGTAAGGTCTTTTTCCTTGACTATCTTATCAAGGAAAGGGTTTCTCTTTGATAATTTAATTATGTTTCCCATCTTGTTGGCTATTTGATTTTTATCATTGAGTTTTAATTTTAAATATTTTTCATTTTTAAATTTGGGAGTTTATCATTTTGAAAAATCATAATATCTACGGTCATGTTGTTGGCAATTGATTTTACACGAGTCGGATCCACGTGGTACGAGTCAATTAGTCAAACCTAGACCCAAAGCCCAATATCGGATCCGGTTTGACCCGTCCAATGCCACAGGATCCGAAATCCTACTTCGCTTCTCGTAAGGTTAGAGTCGAATTCTCGGTGAAGGTCTGTAGGGTTTAAGAGAGGGAAGGAAGAAACCCTAAAATACAGACGGATCATGGCGAGGTCAGCAAGATCTTCTGCAACTCGTCTACTCTACGCCTTATGCGCAGAGAACACACTATCCTCGTCTCTCTTCCATTCATCCTCACCGTTCGCTGTTCTTGTATTCGAAAATGGGCAACGGCGGAGATTCTCTGCAGGGAATTTGGCGCGAGCGAAGGAAGAGAAAGAAGCTTGGTGGAAAGAATCAATGGAGAAGCTTAGGAACATTGGAATATCTGCACATATTGATTCGGGAAAGACGACGCTTACAGAACGTGTTCTGTTTTATACAGGAAGAATTCATGAGATTCATGAAGTTAGAGGAAGAGATGGGGTTGGAGCTAAGATGGATTCTATGGATTTAGAGAGAGAGAAAGGGATTACGATTCAATCTGCTGCGACTTACTGTACTTGGAACGGTTATCAGGTGCAATTTTTTTCTCGGTTACGTGGTTTGTTTTTGTTTATGAACAAGAGGGTATTATTTGATTTACTGAAATTTGTGATTTTTTGGGGAGTTTGGAAGTAGTAGTTAATTTTTTTTTACTATAAAATTTTAATTTTTTCTTGGTTACGTGGTTTGTTTCTGTTTATGAACTAGTGGATATTAGTTAATTTACTGAAATCTGTTTTTTTTTTTTGTGGAGTTTGGAAGTAGTAGTTATTTATTTTTTCCTTGTTACGTGATCTGTTTTTGTTTATGAACAAGTGGGTATTAGTTGATTTACTGAAATCTGGGATTTTTTTTGGTGAAGTTGGAGGTATACTAGTTTATTTATTTTTAATTTTCTATATTATATGATCTGTTTTTTATTTTTCTATGTGATTGTGCTTCTTTTGGCTCTGTTGTATTTCTTGTTTCATGTGGTTCTTGTAGATACTGTTGTCAGCTTCAACATAACATTTTGGTTTCGTTTATGGGTTCATTATATGTCCTTTGTTCTAGTGCAGGTTAATATAATTGACACTCCGGGCCATGTTGATTTCACCATTGAAGTTGAAAGAGCTTTGCGTGTTCTTGATGGTGCCATACTGGTCCTTTGTAGTGTTGGTGGTGTGCAAAGTCAATCAATTACTGTTGATCGGCAAATGAGAAGATATGAAGTTCCCAGGCTGGCATTTATTAACAAACTTGATCGAATGGGAGCAGATCCATGGAAAGTTCTTAACCAGGTAAAGATTCAATAATTTTAATAGCTAAGTGAAAGATGGTTTGATGTACGTGTGATCACTATCACATCCCATATATGTACTGCTACAACCATGGTTTAATATTTCATATAAAATAAATCTTGGTATGTCTTGGCTAATACGAATTGGAATCAAGTAAAATAATAGATATTATATTATTTATATAAAAAATAAATCAAATAAAACAATATATATTATATATTATTTCGAATCAGATATTATCGGATTCGAAATGTTAATATCTGTTAAATAAGTCTGTAGGATTATTTTAGTCTTTTCACTTCTTTCTCTTATGTAATACTTATATAGCCTAATTAGGGCTAATCAATCTAATAACTTTTTCTCTCTAATCTTCAATTTGGTATCAGAGCAAGGCTCTCTCGATTTCAACTACTGCTTCGTCTGCTACACCTTCATCATCTTCCTCTTTCTTAAATCACCTCCACACTTCTCGTCTTCAATCCCCATCACCCCTACGGGGGTTTTCCTCCACTCTACACCTAATCGCATCATGCGATAGGGGTTCTAGATCTGTTTGAAGCCTGTGATCAGGCTGTTCTATCAGCAAGGTTGTTGTTTGGAGTTAACAATAACAACAGCATGATAGTATAGTGTTTGTTTGTCATTCACGACAGCAACAGAAGTGCTGTTTGGCTTCCACGACAGCAGCAGCAGTGCTGTTTGACTTCCACGACAGCAGTAGAAGTGCTGTTTGACTTCCACGACATCAGCAGCAGTGCTGTTTGACTTCCACAGCAACTGCAGAGGTGCAGTTGGGTCTTACGATCACTACAGAGATGCAGTTTGGGTCTGGCGAATATAACAGAATCCTTATTTGAGGTTTATCATCACTGCAGAGGTGCAGCTAGGTGTCCATGATCACAGCAGACCCTGTGTTGGAGGCTGCAAACACCTACAATCATTGCAGAGGTGCAGTTTGTGGTTTACGATCACAGCAGACCTTATTTTGGAGGCTGCGATCATTGCAGATTTATTCTCGGGAGGCTGCGATCACTCCAGATGCTGTTTATTGGATTGCAGCAACAGCAGTTGATTGGTTCTTTGGCTGCGGCAACAGCAGGTGCTATTTAGGAGGCTTTATAGTTGCTTGCTAGTTGTTTGTGGCTGTCAGGCCATCGTTAGTGGGGTACATCAACAGCAGGTTGCTGTTTGGGAAGTTCTGGGGCACATAACAGCACCTGGACCCCTAGTTGAGGCCTACGACAACGGCAGAACCACTCCTTGGTGTCCTACCATTGATTTGATGGTTGTTTGGGTCACATATAACAGTGTTTAATCATCTTCCACGCCTCTTACGATCGTGTATTGCCACCTTTAGGGTGCTGCGATCAGTTTCTTTTTCAAACTAAAGCACATCTAGTCTTTGATGGCTTCCGAGACGTCTTCTTCCTCAATCATTGGTAATAGTAATGGATCGAGTGGTCTTCCCTCTAACTCAACTGATTTTCCAGGTATTCAGATCACTACCGTAAAATTAGATGGTCCTAATTATCTCCTTTGGGCAAGATCAGTTGAAATGTTCATTGGTGGAAAAGGGAAAATCGGCTACCTCACTGGGACAGACAAACAATCTGCACAGACTGACAGTTCTTACTCCCATTGGTTTGCTAATGATTCTATGGTCCGTTCTTGGTTGGTTACTTCTATGCAACCACACATTGCGGCTGGTTTTATGTTTTCCTCTACAGCAAAACAGATATGGGATTCCGCAAAGAGTATTTACTCACAACGTCAGAATAATGTCAGAATCTTCAATTTGGAGCGTGAGATTTCTCGTCTTTCCCAAGGAGACTCTTCAGTTACCACTTATATCTCACAGCTACGTGCTCGGTGGGAAGAGCTGACTTTCTATTCCTCATCCTATGCTTGGAAGGACCCCCTTGATGAGACATTATATTCGTCAATTCTGGATAAGAATCGGGTTTTTCAGTTTCTAGCGGGTCTCCGGGACGAATTTGAGTATGCGCGAGTTCATTTATTGGGTATGGATCCTTTTCCGTCGCTACAGACTGCTTATTCATATGTCTTAGCGGATGAGAGTCGTCGTGCAGCTGTCCTACCTCATTCTTCAGGGGATCATTCTGCTATGTTTACTCGCTTATCTTCTACACAACCCCCCAGTGGGTCTATGCCTACCCGTCAACGACATAAGTGTGATCATTGTGGAAAGTTAGGTCATGTGAAGGCTCGATGTTATGCACTTCATGGTCATCCTAATCAGCAACGTAAACAGTCTCAACGATCTTCAGCTCATATAGTTTCTCAGTCGACTACTGATTCAACACCTCTTTCAGTTACTACATCCTCATCAGACTCGGTATCTCTATCCCAAGCCGAGCTTGACAAGTTCAGAAAATTCTTCAATCAGATAGAGACTTCATCTCAGCCGGTTTCTAACTTTGCTCACTTAGGTACCTTTGCATCTGCACACAGTGTTTCCGTCACTCTCTCACCATGGATCATTGATTCTGGTGCCTCAGATAACATGACCGGTATGTCCTCCCTATTTCAAACCTATAGTGTTTGCTCTGGTCATCGCAAGGTTCGCCTGGCTGATGGTTCTTTGTCTTCCATAGCTGGTCAAGGTCTTTTATCTGTTACATCCTCTTTATCCTTAACTAACACACTACATGTTCCTCAACTTACTACTAACCTGGTATCCGTTAGTAGCCTTACCAAAAATTTGAACTGCAGTGTAACCTTTTATTCTTCTCATTGTGTCTTTCAGGATCTGGAGTCGAAGAGGACGATTGGCACTGGACGTGAAGTGAATGGATTGTATCTCCTGGATGTTCCCGATTCCCCTAGCACCCATTCTGCTCTTCAGCTTAGTAGTATTAGTAGTCAATCTAATAAGGCTCTTGTAATGCGTTGGCATTTACGCTTAGGTCATATTTCTTTTGGATATTTGAAACACATGTTCCCTAATTTATTTAATAATAACAATGTGCTTGATTTTTCTTGTGAAACTTGTCAATTAGCTAAACATGTGCGTTCTTCTTATCCTATTAGTATGAATCCTACTACACCTGCTATGTTTGACTTAATTCATTCTGATGTGTGGGGTCCTTCCCCCGTCATATCCACTCTTGGTTTTCGCTATTTTGTCTTGTTCATTGATGATCACAGTCGTACCACTTGGGTTTATCTTATGAAACACAAGAGTGAGGTTTATGGGATCTTTAAGCAATTTCTTGCTATGGTTCAAACCCAATTTGGTCGTACCATCAAGACCTTCCGTTCTGATCATGGTACTGAGTACACTTATAGTGAGGTCTTGAAACTTTGTTTAGAGTCTGGCATTGAGCATCAAATGTCCAATGTTAAGACCCCTCAGCAGAACGGCCGATCAGAAAGAAAAAATCGCCATATTCTAGAGTTAGCCCGTGCCATTTCGATTGGCATGAACGTGCCCCAATCCTATTGGGCTGATGCAGTTCTTACTGCTGTTTACCTTATTAATCGGACCCCCTCCAGTGTTCTTCAGTTTGTCACACCCCTCTCTAAGCTCTCTCCAGATCGTCCCGTGTTTCCACTTCCTCCGCGTGTTTTTGGGTGTGTCTGTTTTGTTCAAATTCTTGACCAAAATCGTTCTAAACTTGACCCTAAGGCCGTCAAATGTATCTTTTTGGGTTATTCCTCTACCCAGAAAGGCTACCGTTGTTACCATCCTCCTTCTCGACGACGTTTCATTTCTCGCGATGTTTCTTTTTTTGAGCATACTCCTTACTATAATGGGTCCGTTGGCATTCAATCTGAGTGGTTTCCTCTAGATTCACCTGATGATCATTTTCCTTCTTTATTTCCCCTTCCCATGCATGTTCCTCCCTCTCCACCCCCCGTCAGTTCGTCCTCTCCTTCATTGCAGGTTTACACTCGACGTCCACGTGATACTACCATCACTTCTATGTCCGACCAGCTCGCCTCCTCGCCTCCAGCTCCGTTTCCGTCTGTTCCCTGTGATGATCGTCCTATTGCCACTCGTAAGGGTAAGCGCACTTGTACTTATCCCATTTCAAATTATATATCTGACTCTGCACTATCACCCTCCTATCGGAGTTTTCTTGCTTCTGTTTCTCTTCCTACTACTGTTTCTCTTCCTACTATTGTTGCAGATGCTATTGCTCATCCTGAGTGGCGCGCAACTATGATTGATGAGTTGACTGCTTTTGAAAAGACTCAAACTTGGGAAATTGTGCCTCTTCCGTCTGGAAGGAAAGCTGTGGGTTGTCGTTGGATATTCACGCTTAAGCATAATCCGGATGGTTCCATTGCTCGTTATAAGGCCCGTCTGGTGGCCAAAGGTTATGCTCAGACTTATGGGATTGATTATCAGGAAACTTTTGCTCCGGTTGCCAAGATGACCACCATTCGCGTTCTCCTTTCTGTTGCTGCTATTCGAGGATGGCCTCTTTTTCAGTTAGATGTCAAGAATGCTTTTCTCAATGGTGATCTTCAAGAAGAAGTCTATATGGTCCAACCTCCTGGTTTTCTTTCTTCTGCTTCTCCTGCACATGTTTGTCGTCTTCGCCGGTCTCTTTATGGTCTGAAGCAGTCTCCTCGTGCTTGGTCTGAGCGCTTCACTAAGGCCATGCATCAGTTTGGTTTCCATCAGAGTTCTGCTGATCACACCTTGTTTTTGCGTCACTCCTGAGGCAAAACTGTTGCTCTGATTGTGTATGTGGATGATATAGTTCTTACTGGAGATGATGCCGATGGCCTTACCGAGGTCAAAACTTACTTAGGACGTCAATTTGAGATTAAGGACCTTGGACATCTTCGCTATTTTCTGGGTATCGAGGTTGCCCGGTCCCGGTCTGGTATATTTATTTCTCAGCGTAAGTATGTTCTTGACTTACTCAGTGCCTCTGGTCAGCTTGGATCTCGTCCAGCTGATACTCCTATTGAGCAGAATCACAGGTTGGCTGATTCTGAGGGGGAGTGTGTCCGATATTGGCCAATATCAGCGTCTTGTGGGAAAATTGATCTACTTGTCTATGACTCGCCCTGATATTGCCTATGCTGTTAGTGTTGTAAGTCAGTTTATGCACTCGCCTCGAACATCTCATCTTGCTGCTGTTTATCGTATTCTTAGACACCTTAAGGGATGTCCTGGTCGAGGTATTTTATTCAACAATCATGGTCATCTTCGCATTGAGGCATGGACAGATGCAGATTATGCTGGTTCAATGACTGATAGACGGTCTACTTCTGGGTATTGTACTAAAGTTGGTGGTAACTTGGCATAGTAAGAAGCAGGATGTGGTTTCTCGGTCAAATGCTGAGTCAGAATACAGAGCCATGGCACTTGGAATATGCGAGTTGTTGTGGCTCAAAATCTTACTAGCTGATTTATGTCTTCCTGTGCCGGTCCCCTTCTTACTATATTGCGATAATAAATCAGCTATTAACATAGCAGCAAATCCGGTTCAGCATGACAGAACAAAGCACATAGAAGTTGATCGTCATTTCATTAGAGAAAAAATAGTTTCTGGACAGATTTGTACTCCCTTTGTCCCTACCTCTCAACAACTTGCTGATGTTCTTACTAAAGGTGTTAGTAAAACCTCATTTGAAGATGTCTTGTCCAAGTTGGGCATTGTTGATATCCACGCACCAACTTGAGGGGGAGTGTTAAATAAGTCTGTAGGGTTATTTTAGTCTTTTCACTTCTTTCTCTTATGTAATACTTATATAGCCTAATTAGGGCTAATCAATCTAATAACTTTTTCTCTCTAATCTTCAATTATATCCGAATCCAATAAGGATTCGAATATATAAAACTATGCGAATTCAAATTCGATATTCGAAATTTTCTGATAATATCTGATTTTTCGAATTCGAATTTGAATCGGATTT
Source organism: Akebia trifoliata (assembly GCF_017979445.1). Lineage (NCBI taxonomy): Eukaryota > Viridiplantae > Streptophyta > Magnoliopsida > Ranunculales > Lardizabalaceae > Akebia > Akebia trifoliata. Next base: position 30,404,788 of record NC_141385.1, on the reverse strand, counting down.
GAATTTTTGATTGTCCATTGACACCCCTAGGTAGTGCATCAAATTTATGAACATTTAGTCATTTTTCTTTCTCCCATTTTATGTGTTGATTGACTTCGAGTTGAATAAGATGGTGTAACATAATGCCTCTAGAATATACAATATTGTTTACCCGATGATGAGCTAGATATTTAAAGTTTTCCTCGAACTATTTCCATTGGTGGAGAAAAATTAAATATTTCCTTTACATTACATCTTTTATCAAATTAGAAAATTAAATGAAAAAAGAATCTCGGAGCGACACCATGACTGAGAGCAACTAATGAGAGAAGCATTGATTTTGTGACTTCTACATTTTGGGCCTCAATTAAAATTCTTATTTGTGCTCCCATAGCTTAGTTGGTTGAAATTCTTTTGACTAGATATGTGTGTTGTATATAGGGCACATAACAACAAAAAAGAGGTCGAGGAGACCGACATAAAGTGAAGCAATACAAAAATTAAAAGCTTTCTTAAATAGAAACAAATATAGCATCCCTCACACAGTGTCCCACTCCCATTTAATTGAGGCTCAAGTTGGAGTCCCACCTAAAGTGAAGCAAAAAAGTAGAAGCCATCTTAAATAAAAACAAATTAAGCATCCCTTGCACAATGTCCCACTCCCAGTTAAAAACAAAATCATAAAAAAAAAGATTATCCCATTCCTTATAAGATTTAATATATTAAAGATGAGAGACTTGATGCTCATTTTGCTATGATGGATATCTTTTTCATTATTGAATGCTTGTCGATTAAATTCCTCTCAAAGACCCAAGCCCAAAGCAAGAGGCAAGTGCATCCAAATAATCCGATCCTTGGATGAGAAAGCATATGTGGACCAACAACAAAATAGGTCAATGATTGAGAAAGGATTTGTCCATCACATACCAAGGGGGAAAAATGTTTTTAATGTGCAATACAAATCAAGCCAACGGTCCGGGTTCCAACAAATTTTTTGTAATTATTTAGGTTTCCACTTATTTGAGCCTAGATTTAATTTTTATCATTTGTGATTATTTTAGATTAGTTTTTATTTTTTTATTTTTATAGTTTTGAGTTGTCTTTCGGTTATTCTAGGAGTTTTATTCAAATTTAGTTACTATTCACGTCATTTTTAATTAGGTCTTATTTTGAGGGGTCAAAACTTGTCGTATTGGGTCTATTTTGTGTCATTTGAAAGGTTACTCAATTACCTATCCAACAAGCCAAAGATTTCGCAATTACAATAAGTTTTGAGAAAGTTATGGCCAAAATACCGATGGGGTATTAATTTTACACGGGATTGACTTCTCAAGGTCAAAAGCGTCAATTTATATGTTATTTTAATTCGATTAGGATTTGAATTATTATTAGGATTATGAGTCTAGTCTATATATAGAGCTATTATAATTGATTTTTGACAATGAATAAAATAAAAGAAATTTTACAGCTCTTTATTGAGTTTTCTTTAGATTTGGATCATGGTGTGAGATTAAGGTATTATCCATCTTATTTTTTGATATTTTCTTCTTCAAATTTTATATGAGTCTTATCTTTTTGTATGTTTCATTAATTTTCAAGAAATCTTGAATTCGTGAATCCTTGAATCCATCAAGAATCCCTTGACCCCCATCAAGAAACCCATGAAATCCTTTCTAAACCATAAACCTGTACCATTAACCTCTCCTTTAAATCGATCCTATACTTTATTACCTAACTCCAACCAAATACCCTAAACCTTCCCCAAACCCTAATTGCAAAATTTCGTATTTCACTACATAATTAACCTTTTCATAACCCTTTCCAAAGTAAAACTACCTTAGAATCGAATAAATCTAGGTTGTCTTGCATAGAAAATAGCTTGGTAGGTTTATAAATTTTAGGCAACCGACGGTTTGCAGTTGTCTATCCAAATGTTGTTACAACTGCTCTCCATAAAATTACAAGGCTGCCATAAAAATAATAATAGTATAATTTGGTACTTGATAGTATAGTATAGTACACTATTGTCTTTTTTTTTTAACATGGATAACATGTTGAAATCCCAAGGGGATCATCGTGTTATGCATTATAAAGAATAGTTATTTATTTATTTATTTATTTTATTATAGGTGAAAGAGATATTAATAAAGTCGGAGACTGAGATGACTAGCTGCAAGTACAAAGGGAACGGAAAGAAAACTTACAAAGAACACAAGGAGTCCCACTTAAATACAAACTCCTCAAAGAAAACCCCTTTAAAAGCTACATCTAACTTCAAAAAAAAAAAAAAAACCCTAAAAACATCATAATTAACTCATGAATAGAACCCTCATCATCTAAGAAAATTCTCCTATTTCTCTCCTTCCAAATGCTCTAGCAAATAGCAAAAGGAAGTAAAGCCTAGAGAGCTCTTTTCCTACCAGTGAAAACATCCAGGCCTCAATTCCGAAAAGGGAATTCAAAGAAGCTGGGAGGACCCAATCCAAACATGCTTAAAATATGAGACCAAATTTTGGAAGTAAAAGAACAATGCAATAGCAAGTGGTCATTAGTCTCCCCACTTGCTTGACACAAGCAACAAAAGTTAGGAGTAGTGAAATCCTAGAAATGAGATGACAAGTTAAAAGCTTGTTGGAGACATCTAGCCAAGCAAAGAAAGAAATTCTAAAAGGAACCTTCGATCCCCAAATATTTTATCTAGAAAGAGAAGTGAACCTTGGGGTTATAAACTGGCTTGGAAAGAACTCACTGAAAAACTTCTTTCCTTGTTACCGGTCCATTCCCACGTATCTCTAGCAGGCAACTCCAAGCATTGAGTTCCAACATCGAAGATAGATTAGCTAGCTCCTAAATTTTCCAATCGTTAAGAGCCCTTCTAGACCCAGATCCCTAGAGGTAACGCTTCCAAAGTGAATCAGAAGAGCCAAAATGGGCTATTCGGCTTTTCTGGAAAGAGAAGTTGTCTTACCGCACCAAATGTCTTCCCAAAACTGGATACTATCCCCACTTTATACACAATCCACTTCCGAAAATCGTTGTAGCCTTTTGTTATACCTTTCCACACTCCACAACCATGTGAAGAGTTCACTTCCCCACTCTCCCAACCTAACATCTTCTTCCCATATTTAGCCTTGATGATTTTCCTCCACAAATTATCTCTCTCCTCCATACTGCCACAACCATTTTCCAAGCAACGTCTTATTGGATAACCTAAAACCTTTGATTCCTAACCCTCCATTCTTTTTAGACGTACACACCACTTTCCAACTAACCAAATGATATTTCCTTTTCCCCCTTTTGTCGTTCCACAAAAAATCCTTGATTAGCTTCTCCAATCTCACCTCTACCCTCTTAGTCGGAATACTCTCTAAAGTACTTCTAATAAATGTCAACTTTCCTTCTTTTGAGAGGTACTTTATTTTCCAAGAGCTCAACCTTTTTGCCGTTCTTTCCAAAATCGGATCCCAAATTACCGTACTCCTGTATGAAGCCCCTAAAGGAAGACCTAGATAGGAAGAAGGAAGAGCCTCCACTTTACAAACAAGTGGGAAAATTTTCAAGTTTGTGGTAATTGATTACACTAACTATTGAGGAATTTGGGAGGATTGTTGGTGTGGGTCATCTCCTCTCAAAGATTAATTTCCAGATCTATACGTGATTTTTTTATAGAAAGATTTTCCAATTTCTGGTTTCATCGTTAGATCGAGATCGAATGTGGATTGTGATTTTGGTTTTAGAAGAACTTTTAATGATTGAGAGATCTCTTTTTGGTTAAATCCTTCTACCATGCCCTTTCTCAGGTGCAATCTCATAAATTACCTGCTATTGTCGTTTGGGGTACAAGGGTTCCTTCAAAAAAATTCTTCTTCATGTGGGTTGCATCCTTGGGTAAAATTCTCACAATGGATAAGAGAAGCGTGATCATAGCCAAAATTTGTCTCATTTGCAAAGCGGATGAGGAATCTGTAATCCATATTCTCTTGCATTGCAAAGTGGTCGAGAGAGATTTGGTCATTTTCCTGATTCGGTTAGGGCTTTCTGCTTGTTTCCCCTAGTCCTTTTGCTCTCTATTGGAGAGTTGGCTCTCATTTAGTTTTAGCTCTTCGGCTTTCAAGAGAAAATTGTGGAATCTAATCCCGAGTGCGATCTAGTGGATATTTGCAAAGAAAGGAACTCTCGTGTATTCGAGGATAAGGAAAACTCCTCTCAAGAAACCATTATCTCCATGGCTTCATGTTTTGGTGTAAGGTTTTCGAAGAGTCCAATTTATTTTATTATTATTTGTAATGATTTCATGGGGAGATGGGATTGGGTCTGTCATATATCAATGTAATTGGGATAAAGTTTGGTTGATTGTCTCTTCTCTTGGGTTGGTCATCTTGACCAAATTCCCTTCTCTGTTAATAGAGATTTCTACTTGTAACACTTAAAATTGAGATGCTGATTACTGAGATTTTTTCTTTTGTAGGCAAGGTCCAAGCTCCGACATCACAGTGCTGCAGTGCAAGTTCCAATTGGGTTGGAAGAGGAATTTGAAGGCCTTGTGGACCTTGTGCAATTGAAAGCTTATTTCTTTCATGGTTCTAGTGGGTGTGTTTTATTCTATTTTTGATCTGCTTAACTCTTTGAAAGTTGATTTTCCAGTCTTTTCTGCTAAATAAATTGTTGCCTTCTATAGAGAAAAAGTTGTCGCTTCCGATATTCCTGCCAATATGGAGGCTTTAGTTGTAGAAAAGCGGCGTGAGCTAATAGAAACGGTGTCTGAGGTTGATGATAAACTTGCTGAGGCTTTTCTTGGTGATGAGCCTATATCATCAAGTGATCTTGAGGTGTGTTAGAAAAGGATGCTCTGTGTAACTTTGCAAGTTCATACCCTTTTGTTGATCTTACCGCTCATATTTAGATGCTCAACCAATTCTTATGATTGATAAAAACCTGTTGGAAAAGCATTGGGGTTGGACCTTACAGAAGGTTCAAGTTGTTGTGAATAGTATTCCTTTTATTTCTAGTTCTCTTCTTATGACTACCCTTTTTATTTATTTATTTTATTTATACCTTCCTGTATGATGAACTCACTATGAAATTTGTAAAGCTTATTATGTGTTTGTACTTGGCAAGGTATTAAATTTCAATTTTGATGTCTATTTCAATCTACTTAGACATGGAAAATACTTCATGGAGACGTTTCGATCAATGTGCAAATTAATATAGTTTTCATGAAAAAAATATAAACAATTTTTTATTGAAATGGTAGGAAGTATGAAAATGAATATCAACGACGTTCCATTATTCACTCACGAAAACACACTCATATATATGTATATGAAGTAAGAAAATGAATATCAACGATGTTCCATTACATGAAGGATTTGAGATCCCAAGAGTGAATAATGATAACATTCTACATGGAATGAGAATAATTGTTAATCTTATTTCAAATTTCTAGGACATCTCCAAAATCCTTTGGGTCTAGAAAAGAATTTTGTGTAGCTTATCATCAACCGCCAAGTGTTGGTGTCTGTGGAAGGAGATAAATGAGCATACCTTTCAAGGGAAGTAAAGTTCTGTTCCGGATATTATGCTTGTTGTGTTAGGTCTTTTGGTGAAAACTCCTTGACAAGTCTAAGAGATTCTTCCTAGAGTACTTTCTAGTTAGATGGGGGATTATTTGTAATTGCATCGGGGAGGGGTAGTTTGTATTGGGCTTGGTGTTTGGCTGATTTCCTTTGCCTTATTGTTGCTTTCTTCTTGTTGGTCTTCTCGACTTCCATTTGTGTTTCTTTTTCTTTTGGTTTCTTTGAAGTAGATTTTACATATAAAAGGAAAAATGATGTCATATTAACTATGCACACGTTAATATCTAAAGTACTTGCTTAATGAACAAATTATTAAGAACTATATTCATGTATATTATAACGTTATTTCTAAATATGTATAAATAAATTACTATTATATCTGACTAAGTGGTACATGGAGATTGTCCGTGCTTATACAATGTAAAATATGCTTAGAATACATCAAAATCTAAGTATTCAATTTATTAGAAATAGTTAAGTGCCTACGTTATGTAATCCTTTTTTTCTTTACGCCAAGAGCATGATGCAATTCGTAACTTTGTGACCTAACATACGATCTGTTATAAAAATGGGCAAATGTTGCTTTCCGTTATGAATAGTGATTGTATGGCTGATCATTGTAGGTATAATGGTAGATGCCCGGGAACAAGTTACAATTGTTTCTTTTTCTGGCCCCATGTTGAGCTTCTCAATTTTTCTCAATAAATGATTAGCTACAAAAGGATTTTTTAGCAAACGTGTCACAACTAATTAGTCCTATTTTTTTTTGTAAAGATGAAGAAACATATTCTATTTTCAATATTCTCCTATTCATATATATATATAGTAATAGAATTTATTTGTCACAATTCTTTGTGTAATTTACAAGTCCTTTCTTATAAGAAACATATTTGTTTTGTTATTTAAAAAAGAAGTTATCAATACATTTAGGATATATTAGTTGAAGTCTATTGTTGATCAAAATATTTCCACTGATCCCATGATCTGGCACATTTTTGGCTAGCATATCTTCTAGGGTGGGGCCCATGTATGAATGATCCTCCCTACCTAGGTATGTCTCATAGATCTGTGGGAAGCTTCGTTATTTGTTATCTATTAAGAAATTTCTGGTTGTAAAAGGCCCACACACTTTTAATTCTGTTTTTATCTCATGCTAAAGAATTATTCTAATGTTCATTGCTTTTGTCATCTGAAGTTTATTCTGGGAACACAAGTTTGAATTCTGCTTTCATATGGTTTTTCTTGTATTGAAATTTTATTCTCACTTCTGAGTAGATGGCGATCCGAAGGGCTACAATATCACAGAAATTTATACCTGTATTCATGGGTAGTGCTTTCAAAAACAAGGTACTTGTAACATCTTTGCTTGTGATCGTTATTTCATTTTTCTTCTTGGATAGATATTTGTGTTGCTAGTTGTATTTACCATTGTATCTCCATTACAAACTTCCTACAACTTCCATTTGTTATCTAGGTTTGAATTGCTTGGTAATCTAAATTTAATTGATTTCATGGCTTAACTTTTACCAAGAGATTCTGATGTAACTCTTAGGTATGTAACGCAGTGTAAGATTGCATTAGGATAACATGTGAGTGGGTAGACGAGAAGATTTCTTCAAATTATCATCTCTGCATTCATAGTGTAGATGTCATGTAGGTTAAATTGTTTTTAATTAGAAGAAAAGCTGTAAATTTTTGGTTGGGCTGGGGAGGTGAGGTTTCATGTTTGTTCTAACATGTTCCAAAAGACCATGACCTTAGCTTTGCCCAGTGGGGCCAAAACTTTTTTTTAGTAATCCAGACCTGTTAGAGCACTCGACTAATCCTTGGGGCACGTGTTGTCCCCTTCGCTCACACGTACCAGTTAATTTCTGGGATAAATCCCTGAGGGTGGCCCCTAAGGGAGGATTTGAACTCAAGACCTACCCCTCCTGAGGTGTGACTCGGGGCATTCTTGGAGGGGGTCAATGCTTTCACTTGCTTTGCCCCAGTTATGCTGCCAACATGGGTCGTGGGGCATGCTTGCCTCGATATGAGCTGCTCTGTGCACAATGGCCAAGTAGTCCTGTGTCACCTGGTGTTGTAGCACATTATGGATGAGGTTGTGCACGGGACAGTGTTGTGCACCAATGTGTTGGTGAAAGACCCTATATGGCACACCAACCATGTCAAGTGACCCTTATGCACCATGTAAACCCTGTGTTGCCTCGAGACTCTTGGGCTATGGTTCAAGGACACTTCTACAGGTGTGGGGATTCCCAACGTTTTACATTTGTGCATGCCGTTGAAGCACCAAGGCATGGTGCTGGGTACTGCAATCAAGGCTTGCGTTAGTTGGTTAGCGACTAACACACTACATGGTCACTCTGATTTTTAACCTATAGAACCATGACACAAGAGCGGCAGTCTCATTTGGTTCTCTTGAAAGACAAAAAGATTTATATACTATTTTGATCTCTTGGTGTGGTGTACGTCACATTGTTAGTGTCTAACAATCCTCGTTTCTTCCATTCCATTTTGGTGCATGTTAATAATCAACCTAGGATCTTTCAGCGTATTTCCCAACTTTCAATTTTATTCAATTTCAAATTCCAAATTCAAAAATATAATAGATCTTTGCTATTTGTGTATGTTAATATTAATTTTTATCGAGTTACATTTGTGATCTGAATTAATTTTTGAGTGACAGGGAGTTCAACCTTTGCTGGATGGCGTGATCAACTACTTGCCGTGTCCAACTGAAGTTATTAACCATGCTCTTGACCAAAGCAAGGATGAAGAGAAGGTAATAAGAAACATTAATTTCATTCATATTAGTGTTCCTCCTTTTTTGCATTTCTGGAATTTTATTTAGAGGACTAAAATATTTCTTCCTGGAGTTGCTGCTGTTAGGTTTTGTTATCAGGAACTCCAGTTGGACCTCTTGTTGCATTGGCGTTCAAATTGGAAGAAGGGCGCTTTGGTCAGCTGACCTATCTAAGGTACACCTAATTGATTTGGTCCTCTTAGGCGGTGTTTGTTTGCGTTATTTTTCAGCGCTTATTGCTGAAAAAAATCAAATTAAGCACTTTTGTCAAAATAGCGCGTTTGTTTACTCTATATTTTCAGCGCTTATTGCTGAAAATAAGTGAAAAAAATTCAGCACTATTTTGATGCTGAAAAAAAGTGCTGAAGCGGTAAGCACTTTGCTTTTTTCAACATGGACAAGTATGCCCTTTGTTTTTTTGAGCATGGACAAGTATGCCCTTATTCTTAAAAGGATATTACTTCTAATATCCCATGGATAAGTATATAAACACCCCACAAATTAATAAACCCACACCATAGCTAAATTATTTTGTCTTATATAAGTTTTGGAATGAGTTGATTTTTGGCGAGGATGATCTCTATAATGAGGAGATCATCCTCACAAAAAATCAGCACATCTTGAAACTTCTAACCCTATCAAAACAAGTTCAAGAACCGTAAATTGTCCTTTTTTTAAAAAAAAAAAAACTATTTTTGACGAGTTAGAAGTTTCAAAATAGACTGATTTTTGGTGAGGATGATCTCTAGACCATATAGACCATCCTCACAAAAAATTTGCTCATCTCAAAAACTTTAACCCATATAAAACAAAACAAAAAATGGCTATAGTGTGGGTTGCTTATATTAATTCATATGGTGCTTTTATAAGTACACATCCTTCATTTCCATCGAAAATTATTCATCCAAAATTAAGTTCTTTTAAAGTTGATTTCAAATTTTGGTGACTTGTATGACATTATTATTTTTAATTTGAAATTTGTGGGCTTTTATAAATAGAAATTATTATTTATAAATTGAAGATTTGAGTATTATTTATTATTTAAAAATAAATTGTATTTTAATTTTATAAGAAATAATATATTTTATTGTGTTTGATAATAAATAAGCATTTGAAACATGCAAACAATGTATAATATGGTTGTAAGGGTAACAAAAACAATTTACCAGTTTCAGCAATGTGTAACAAACATGATTCAGCATCTAAACAAACAACTTTTTCAGTACTTAAATTTAGCGCTTAATGTTATTCAGCACTTATTTTTTTCAGTTTAACAAACAGCACCTTAGAAGATGGAACTATGCTAGGTATAAATGTTTGCATGTAAGATAAATTCTAATGATTTTTATTGCAGAATATATGAGGGTGTAATTCGGAAGGGTGATTTTATAATTAATATAAACACAGGCAAGAAGATTAAGGTATGTTATGATGTGAGACATTTGATGCTTCCAAGGTATTAAATGTCAATTTCAGTGTCTATTTGGGTTAGCTTTGGAAATGGAAATATTTCATATATATATATTTTGACCAGTGTGGAATAAATGCGATTTTTATGGAAATGGTCGAATATTGAGAATTTGTTACATTGAAACTGCAGACAAATATAAAACTGGCATGAAAGCATACTTAGAGGTCAAACTATAGTAAACAACCATATGGTACAGATCAATAGTGTTTTGCTTTGTGTTAGCTTTGGTATCTGAGAGCTCAGTAACCAAACAAAAACAACAATATCTTACATAGAAATAAGAATATTAATGTCATTAACTACATACATAAACCTTCATGTTAAAACTCTTGCTTAAATAAAAAAATATTAAGAATTACATTAACATATTATTATATTCTATTTTTTGAATTATTATGTACAAATTACTATTAAACAACCAAATACTCAGAACATGCACAATTGTATGTGTGCTCTTATTTATGTATTACTATGCTTAAATAATCAAAATAAGACAATGTACAAATATCTAACTATAGTAAGTTCATTATTCTAATGAAATAATTTTATGAGTAATTTACAAGTCCTTTATGCAGGTAATTTATATTTTCGTTTTTTTTATATAAATTTATCAGTAATTTCTGAATAATCTTTTCATCAAGGAATATTTTTGTACAATTGTTTTGATTAAAGTAAACAATTCACCGAACTATTTCATGAAATGGGAAATGAATGCAAAAAACTATTAGTTAAATTTCGTCTAGAGCCTTGTGCAAAAGAAAATATTTCATTATGTTTCGTCGAAATATGTTTCACCTAGAGCCTTGTGCTTCTATGGTTCTATTTTGAGGTAATTAAAGCAACCTTTTTTGGATAAGTAAAAAGATTTCATTGACAATAACTAGAAGTTGTAGAAAGAACCTCAATGTGTAGAAAGTCGTGTCCTAGAAATTTATGGTCAGATGAACAAATTGTGTTCCCCTACTCAATTTTGTCGACAGCCATGTTGTGTGCCCTAGCATGAACCGAATGATTAGGATTCATGTTAGCATGAACCGAATGATTAGGATTCATGATAGGAGGTCGGTTGAACTGTGAATATTTTATTATATACACAAACTTTGGATCCCATGAAGAAAATTACTATTTTGTCTTTAAGTTGATCACAAGTCCTTTGTATACTCCAAACAGCTAATGTGCATTTGGAACCATGCTCGATTTTTCTCCTAAACTGTGCATGCTAAAGTTTATCTTCATTGTGCACACAGGTTCCTCGTTTGGTTCGTATGCATTCTAATGAGATGGAGGTAGTCTTCAGTGTGCCAAATTTCATTAAAACCCACATTGCAGTACTTCTGTCACTGACTGTTTCAATTCAAATTTGTTTACTAATTCTGTATCTGTATTTTTTATACTTTAGGACATTCAAGAAGCACATGCTGGGCAAATAGTTGCTGTATTCGGCGTTGATTGTGCATCAGGTACGCCCTGAGTTTATCCCTTTGAATTTATATGTTTTCTCTTTCTTCATGCATTTTTCTCCTCTAATTTTGATTTTTAAAATTTTTAATTCTTTCATTAGGAGATACTTTTACTGATGGATCTGTTAGATACACCATGACTTCTATGAATGTTCCGGAGCCAGTGATGTCTCTAGCCGTCTCTCCTGTATCCAAAGATTCTGGAGGACAGGTAAGTATTTTGCACTCACATGTATTTTCATTTTCTACTTTTTCATTCGAGTGTGTGTGTGTGTGGATAGCTTTCGGCAGACAATCTTAGGGGGACAGTGTTGGGAGACAATTGGTCCTATATGGCTTAAATGTTTCGGATTGGGCTGATTTTTTGCAAGGATGGTCTCTCTGGTGAGGAGATCATTCTCACAAAAAACCAGCCCAATCAGAAACTTCTAACCCCATCATAAGCGACAGTCCACAATTCTTCAACTTTGTAAACCACTTTTGATGGGGTTAGAAGTTCCAGATTGGGCTGATCTTTTGTGAGGATGATCTCTATGGTGAAGAAAAAAATCAGTCCAATCTGAAACGTTTAACCCATATAGGACAAATTCTGGCTCCCAACGTTGGCTGCCGAATGCCACCCTATATATATAGGGTCAGGTTCCGTAGACAAACTATTTTGTCCTATATGGGCTAAAAGTTTCGGAATGGCCTGGTTTTTTGTGAGGATGATCTCTATGGCGAGGAAATCATCCTCACAAAAAATCAGTCAATTTCAAAACTTTTTAGCCATGTAAGACAAAACTTTGTGTAAAACACTGTCTACAATTTTGTTTGCCAACGCTGCCCATATATATATATATATATATGTATGTATTTGAGAAGTGTAAGATGGAATTTTATTAAGAAATACATGCACAATTCATCATTAATTTAGTGGTATTAATTATGTTTCTCTTTATTTATTTTTGTTGTGACAGTTTTCGAAAGCTTTGAATCGCTTTCAAAGAGAGGATCCTACTTTTCGTGTTGGTTTGGATGCTGAGAGTGGCCAGGTGTGATTTGGTTCTAGGACTTCTTAATAAATTTCTTAACATTCCTTGTAATGACACCATGAATGCTTCACAAACAGACTATAATTTCTGGAATGGGAGAGCTGCACTTGGACATTTATGTTGAGCGCATCCGCAGAGAATATAAGGTTGATGCCACTGTGGGAAAGCCCCGTGTTAACTTTAGGGAGACAGTTACCCAGCGTTCTGAGTTTGATTATTTACATAAAAAACAATCTGGTGGACAAGGTCAATATGGACGGGTATGCGGGTAAGCATGGATGATATACTTTTATTGACAATTTGACATGAATTGCCTTTATTTCCTCCTGTAGAAGATCATATTAGGGTTAGGGAAGAAACAAATGGAGAAAGTGGGAAGAGTCAAACTTGATTCTCACTTTGAACCATGGTATATATATAAAACTAGAAAACAAATGAAATTACACAAATGCCTTTATGACACATATATAAAATACTGGTATATCTAACACCCCTTTTAAGTTGGAGAATATATATCATATAATCTTAGCTTGTTACGTAGAAAAGTAACCCTATCACTTCTCAACGACTTTGTAAACAGATCAACAAGTTGATCTTTAGACTTAACATACGTTGTGACAATTTCACTTCTCAGAAGCTTCTCACGAACAAAATGACTGTGCACCTTGATATGCTTCGTTTTCTCGTGAAACACTGGATTGAAAGTTATATGCATGTCTGCCTGGTTATCATATAAAAAACTCATAGGTGTCTTTATTGTGAAACCAATTTCCTGGAGAAAATGTCTCAACCAAATAAGTTCACAAGAAGTAGAAATGACTCTATATTCAGCTTTTGCACTTGACCTTGTCACCCAAATTTTTTTTTTTTTTTTTGATTAGTTGAAATTTTATTAAAAAGAGAAAAAGGTAGGGTTGAGTAGACCCCAAATACAACTTAACAAAGAAGATAAAAAAAGAATTCCCCTTAGGCCGCCCCTAAGTTACAAATAACCTCCCACCTAACAACATAATCCTAAAAAAAGATCCCTTTAAATACTTTAAAAATCTTTTCCCAAAAGAACAAAAGTCCTAGAATGGATAAGATGAGATCATGTATATGTTCCTTTCCCTCGAAAGTTCTACTATTTCTTTCCTTCCAAATCCCCCAACAAATGGTAAAAGGAAGCAAGCTCCACAAAATACGCCTAGAAGCTTTGAAAGAAAAATCACACACTAGCCAAGATTTAAAGAGTTCCTTGATCGTCTTTGGATAGCAACCAACCATGCTAAAGAGACCGATGAAATGGGACCACACTTGGCGAACAAAAGTGCAATGCAAAAATAAATGATCCGCCGTCTCCTCACTTCAACATGCACATCAAGCAACAATTAGGAATATGGAAGCCTCTTCTAATCAATTGGTCCAAAGCGGTTAAGTGAAATAAATACCAAAACTTGTGACGGGCTGGTCACCACAGTTGCTTCTTGCTTTTCCTTGATATAAGGTTACCTCCTATGAAGGTACAATAACTTGTGGTAGAACTCCTGTATGAGGGAGAACCAGTCCAATTTGCATCTGTACATCTTTCAATCCACATATGACCATTATGCTTGTACAACAAATCATGTCTTGGAGATCCCTTTAGGTACCTCATAATACACTGAACAACTACCTAGCGGCATCCTAAGTGCTTCCATAAACTGACTCACAATGCTAATAGCATGTGAGATGTCTGGTCTTGTGATGGTGAGGTAATTCAATTTTCCAACTAACCTTTTGTATCTACTAGGATCATCAAACCCATCTCTCTGTTCAGTTGTAAGTTTCAACTCTGGTCCATTGGGTTACTCATTGCTTTGTACTCAAGTAACCTTGTCTCTTCTAACAAGTATAACACATACTTCCTCTGAGAGAAACTAATTCCACGACTTGAATGAGTCACCTCAATTTTTACAAGTCCTTGGTATGAAATTGTTGTTGAAGATAAAACTTCAACCTCTGTATTCCGTCAGTATCACTACTAGTCAAAACAATGTCATCAACATAGACTATCAACAATACATACCCCTTTTCAATTTTTTATCAGAAAACTAAATGATTTGTCTGACATTGCATCATCCCAAATGCAAGAACCACATCATTGAACTTACCAAACCATGCCCGTGGAGATTGCTTTACATCATAGAGTGCTTTCCAAAGCTTACACACTTTCCCAATCTTCCCCTGAGTAACAATCTTAGGTGGTTGTTCCATACACTTACTCTTGTAAATCACAATGTAAGAAGGCATTTTTACCATCAAACTGATATAAGGTGATGTAAGACCGTGAATGTTACTCTAGGATGATAAATCTGAGATCAGATTTAATTACCATAAGCAATGCAAATATAAATCATTAGCTCATACATTCATGATTATGCAAGAGAATCCAAGCGATAATCAAAATAGTCCTAAGGTTCGTCACAATCCCACAATAATAGCTATTCAAGTACTAACAATAAGTTCCAATGGAAGACAAGTCTTACTTTAGCCTAGGATTTCAATTAGATATTCAAAATAGATTTCTAGGCTCAATTTTAATGCAAAAATAGCCAAATAAGTTGTGCTGATTTATGGGGGTAGCAAGTTAAAAACGTTTGGAGAAATTGTAGGCGAAAAAATGGAAAGTGATTAAGGTTTTAGGTGGTAAGGAATGATGTGATTTAAGTAGGGAAGGGTTAGGTCAGATTTTTACGAGTATTGAGGTTAGGTTTCAATGGAGAAGAGAATGTCGATGGGGTTTGATTTATAGAGTGGATTAGGTAGGGTTTAAGGATGTTTTAGAGGGTCAAAACAGAAATTTAATAGAAAAAGTGAGAAAGATGTTAAAAAATAAAAAATAAATACCCACTTCGATTGAGAAATCGATAGAGAAAACAAATGTTACCTTGAACTCACTCTAAATTGAGCTCATATCACACCATTGATGGGAATATCAAAGCTTCAGTCTCAATTTTACTCATCATTGAAGAAAATTACAGCAAGAAGCAAATATTTATAATGTTCTCTAAACCCTAAGTTAAATCTCAATCATCCAACTAAAATAAGGAGATCCAATGGTTGTAAATAAAATTAAAATAACTTAAATAAAACAAAAGCATAAATACCATCTATTTCCTAATCCCGTAACTTTATTTCCATTGAATTTTCAACCTAAGAAAACCTATTAAAAAATCAATATAAAGTTACTAAATTGCCCTTAAAACACTTATATTAACGCCATAGGCTAATAAAACATGAAAATAATCTCAAATATTCATCCTAAACACTAAAATAGACTCATAAGCATAAACTAAATAAAAACATGAAATATGATAACCCAATAAGATTCCATCGGTGCTCGTCTATAAGCTTCATGATGAGGACATCACAGGCATACCCTTCAGAGTGTTCCAAAGGAGTAACAGACACTTAGATTCATTGTGGATGGACGGAGTATGAACGTGAAGTTTATGGACGAGCACCGTTGTAATTTTATTGGGTCATCATATTTCATGTTATTTAATATATGTTTATGAGTTTATTTTAGTGTTTAGGATGAGTATTTGATATTATTTTCATGTTTTATTAGCCTATGGTGTTAATATAAGTGTTTGTAGGCAATTTGGTAATTTTATATTGATTGTTTAATGAGTTTTCATAGGTTGAAAATTCAATGGAACTAAAATTACGGGATTGGGACATAGATGGTATTTATGCTTTTGTTTTATTTAAGTTTTAATTTTATTTACAACCATTGGATCTCCTTATTTTAATTGGATGGTTGAGATTTGATTTAGGGTTTAATGAACATTATAAATGCTTGCTTCTTACTGTAATTTTCTTCAATGACGAATAAAATTGAGATTGAAGCTTTGATATTCCCATTAATGGTGTGGTGTAAGGCCACTTTGGAGTGAGTCCTAGTTAACGTTTGTTTTCTCTATTGAGGTGGGTATTATTTTTTAACATTTTCTTTCTTACTTTTTTTGATTAAATTTCTGTTTTGAACCTCTAAAACATCCATAAACCCTACCCAATTCACTCTATAAACCTAACCCCATTGAAACCTAACCTTAATACCCATAAAAACCTGACCTATCCCTTCCCTGCTCGAACCACATCATTACTTACCACCCTAATCACCTTTCGTTTTTTAGCTTACAATTTCTCCAAACATTGATAACTTGCTGCCCCCATAAGTCAGTACCACTTATTTGGTTATTTTTGCATTAAAATTGAGCCTAGAAATTTGTTTTGAATATATAACTGAAACCCTAGGCTAGAGGAAGACTTGTCTTCCATTAGAACCTATTGTTAGTACTTAAATAGCTATTATTGTGGATAGTGATGAACCTTAGGGTTCTTGTCGTTGCGCGTTTAGATTAAGAATCATAGAGATTATCTTATGCATGACATTAACTTCTAGGAAACCATAATCTTAGGTTGCATATGTTTACTCATAGTGTTGAGGGTGACCACTTCGAGAGGGATCTCGTTGAGCTTATTGAGTAGTTTCAAACCGTGACTCAAAATACCATTGATATCAATGCTTATTTGACTGCTTTGGAGTTTGCCTTACAAAACAACCCTGATGCCTTAGATGACACTGAGGTCCATATTGGAGGTCAAGGTAGAGGTTCATATTTAGGTCAAGGTGGAGGACGGGGTAGATTACCTCCACGATGTGTTGAGGTTCGGGATCTTGATGATCGAGTCATGCGTAGCGTCAAGATTGAGGCCCCAAACTTTGATGGACAACTTGATCCAAAGGCCTTTCTTGTCTGGTTATCTGACATGTACCACTTTCTTGAGTGGCATGAGATGTCTGAAGGTCGTAGAGTGAGGTTTGCCAAGATGAAATTAGTGGGCCAAGCTAAACTTTATTGGACTAATGTTGAACGCAGAATTGAGAGAGCTGATGAGTATCTCATTGTTAATTGGGTTGAGATGAAAGAGAAGCTCAAAGAGAAATATCTTCCCCTATCCTATCAAGAGAGACTTCTAAACCAATGGCAATTGCTTCACCAGGGATCTATGACTGTCAAAAGAATACATCGTAAAATTTGATGAATACATGATGCGACGCGATGTTAATGAAAATCCCCGTGTAACTCTCTTGAATTAGGATGGGCTTACGTCCTGAGCTTCAAAAAGAGCTCATTTCCCATGACATTAGCACCTTAGATCATGCCTATTAGATGGTGCAAGAGTTAGCGAGGTATTTGAAACCACAAGTAATCAATCGATTTGATTTTCGTGGCCGAGAGTTTTGACCTATTACTCTTGGAGCCAAACCAAACCCAGGAAATCCGCCACTTAGGAATCAGACAGGCACTACTTTCAATGTTAGAAATGACAAAGGAAAAGCCATAGTTGGTGAGCTTCAACGAGGGGATACAAAGAAAGATGTTACAGGTGCCATGGTCATGGACACCATGCATACCAATGCCCCTTTAGAGACACCAACAAAGCACTGTTGATAGATGAAGCAGAAAAGGATGAAGGCGAATAGGTTAGACTTGATGTAATATATAATTCTGAAGTTGGTGCCAGTGACGAGGAGGGTTATGACGACTCTGATAGTCACTTGGGTTGTGTTAGGTATGCCTCGTACGTTGATGAGGTTTCAAGAGTCTTAGTAGTTAGGTGTGCCCTAGCACAGGAGAAGAAAACAGATGACTGGCGTAGGACTTTTATCTTCCATACTTGCATTAAGTATGGGGAGAAGAATTGTAAAGTCATTATAGATAGCGGGAGTTGCACAAATGTTGTATCAGCTCATACCATATCCCGTTTAGGCTTAACTCTTGTATCCCACCCCCAACATTATAGAGTTGCATGGGTAGATACATAATCTATCCCAGTTTCCCAGTGGTGTCAGGTCCGCATTCAGTTTTCATCTTACAAAAAAAACCTTGTGGTGTGATGTCGTACCAATAGATGTAGGTATATTATTCTTGGTAGACATTGGTTGTACAACAATGATGTAACGATCTTTTGTCGTTCCAATTCCTGCTCTTTCACCCACAAGGGCAAGAAAATCAGACTCAACCCTTTGTTGCCTAAATCTCCCGCGGAAAAGAAAGAAAAAATGATTAAAACAGAGGTTAGTCAAGGGTTAAAGTCAAAGTCTCTCCATATCATAAATGTGAAAGAGTTTGAAAAAGAGACGAAGGATGTGACTATGATTTATGCATTGGTCACAAAAGAGGCCTCTCCTGCCTCAATTATGGAGATTCCTAGACAAGTGGAGCCGGTGCTTAAAGAATTTAGGATGTCTTTCCTGATGATCTTCCAAAAGAGCCTCCCCCAATACATGATGTCCAACATGCAATTGATCTCGTCCCCAGAGCGACTCTTTCAAACTTACCACATTATAGAATGAATCCTACTGAGCATGGAGAATTAAAGAAGCAAATTGACGAGCTTTTAGAAAAATTGTTCATCAGAGAGAATCTGAGTCCTTGTGTTGTGCCTTCCTTCACACTTAAAAAGGATGTTCCTTGGCGAATGTGTGTGGATAGTGGAGCAATCAACAAGATTACCGTCAAGTATAGGTTTCCAATACCGAGGCTCGATGACATGATGGCAAGTGCCATTATCTTTTCAAAGATAGATATTAAAAGTGGCTACCATCAAATTCACTTTTACGCAGGGGATGAGTGAAAAACTACATTCAAAACGAAAGATGGTTTGTATGAGTGGTTAGTCATGCCCTTTGGGTTAACTAATGCCTCGAGTACCTTAATGAGGGTTATGACGCAGGTGTTGAGACCCTTTATGGGTAAGTTCCTAATGATTTACTTTGATGACATTTTGATTTACAGCCACTCTCAAGAAGGACATGTAGATCACTTGAGACAAGTCTGCATTGTTAGGAAAGAACAACTCTATGCTAACCACAAGAAATGTTTGTTCATGTCCAATCAAGTTATCTTCTTAGGTTTCATAGTTTCCTCTGACGGAATGTCTGCAGATCTCGAGAAAGTCAAAGCCATATTGAAATGGCATGAACTACGAAACATTCATGAGGTTTGTAGCTTTCATGGTCTAGCTACATTTGATATACGGTTCATCAGAGGATTTAGTTTCATTATGTTCCCCATTATAGATTGCATACGAAAAGGGGAATTCAAATGAACGAATGCCGCAACTAAGGCATTTAAGGAGATCAAGTCAAGGGTGACTGAAGCTATTGTCATGCATCTCCCCGACTTTTCAAAAGTCTTTGAAGTAGCTTGTGATGTTTTAGGAGTAGGTATTAGTGGAGTCCTAAACCAGGAAAATCATCCGATTGCATACTCTAGCGAGAAACTAAATGATGCAAAACAAAAATACTTTATCTGTGACAAAGAATTCTACGCGGCAGTCCAGTCCTTGAGATATTGGAGACATTACCTATTGCCACAATAGTTCGTTTTGTTCTTAGATCAAGAAGCTCTGAGATACCGCAACTCCCAGAAGAAATTAAACCCAAGATATGTCAAGTGGGTTGAGTTTCTTCAAGATTACACATTTATACTTAAGCTCAAGGCGGGAGTTGAGAATAAAACTGTAGATGCATTGAGCCACAAGGTTGCACTATTGCATTCCATGAGTGTAGAAGTTACTGAATTTGAGCAAATTAGAAATGATTATCCCACGTGCCCAGATTTTGGGGAGTTATATTTGTTAGTCTCAAGAAATCAGATTAAGAGTAATAAAGAGTTTGTCTTACAGGATGGATTTCTATTTAGTGGTAGTAGATTGTGTGTTCTTCGCACATCCTTACGAGACTTTCTAATTTGGGAGCTCCATGCAGGTGGAGTAGTCGGTCATTTTGGTCAAGACAATTATTGTTCTCGTTGAGGATTTTATTGGTCAAGTCTCAAGCGAGACGTAGCTAAGATTATAATGCAATGTAAGACATGTCAACTGGCAAAACAAAAGAAGCAAAACATGGGTTTGTATACCTCTTTGTCGGTGCCACATTCCCCATGGCAAGACATCAACATGGATTTCATGCTAGCCGCCCAAAAACTATTTGGAAGCACAATTCTATATTTGTGGTAATGGACTGTTTCTCGAAAATGGTTCACTTCGTTGTTTGTTCAAAGACCTCTGATGCGTCTAACATAACAAAGATTTTCTTTGAGGAGGTAGTTCATTTATCTGGGTTGCCTAAGA
Organism: Akebia trifoliata; assembly: GCF_017979445.1. NCBI lineage: Eukaryota > Viridiplantae > Streptophyta > Magnoliopsida > Ranunculales > Lardizabalaceae > Akebia > Akebia trifoliata. The sequence continues at coordinate 30,384,293 of NC_141385.1, read as the reverse complement.
CCATAATGTTTGACCAAGATGTTAGCTTCATGAGTTATTTTTTGAAGACATTGTGGCACATGATGGGCACTAGGCTCCAATTTTCATCGGCATACCACACACAAATAGATGATGGTCAAATTGAGGTTGTCAATAGGAGTCTAGGAAATTTACTGAGGTGTTTAGTAGGAGAGCATGTTAGATCATGGGATTCATTACTGTCCATAGTTGAGTTTGCATATAATAGTTCCACTAATAAGATCACAAGTATGAGTCCATTCGAAGTAGTACATGGTTGTAAACGTAGGAAGCCTGTAGATCTTATACCCATGGTAGTATCATATAGGCCTTCTGAGTCAACAGAGTCATTTGCACGTCACATTCATGAATTGCATTCTGAGATCAGAAAAAAAAATTACTATGAGCAATGCACTATATAAATTATTTGTTGATGCACATCATAGGTTTAAAGAGTTTCAAGTAGGTGACTCAGCAATGGTTTGCATAAGGCCTGAGCGATTCCCATAAGGAGTTGTGAAGTAGTTACAAGCCTGTAGTGGTAACCCATTCAAAATACTCAAACGATTTGGTCCCAATGCGTATTACATTGGTCTTCCGACAAACATAGGGATTAGTCAGACCTTCAATGTGGAGGACTTGGTTCCTTTTCATGGCCCAACATCTATGTCTAATAATCCTTACTCGAGTCCTACCCTTGATCCTACCCAAACAATACCAATTTCATTTGATCATGCTAGACTTACTATTGATTTAGCCATTGACCTCCTCGTTTGACCCATAATACATATCATCCCAGTTTTCATAGTCTTTACCTCTAGTACCTACTTTGCCTCTCATGAGTGTAAAAATAGAGAATATCTTGGATCACCAAGTGGTCTCCACCAGACGTGGAGGTTATAAAAAATACCTCGTCAAGTGGAGAAACAGACTGGATTCATATAGCACATAGATTACAGAGATAGGGTTACAACGTATTGATCCAGACATATCGGAGAGGTATCACAGTTTTATCTCACTAGAGGCGAGTTCTTCTTAATCGAGGGGACTTGATGAGGACATCATAGGCATACCCTTCAGAGTGTTCCAAAGGAGAAAAAGACACTTAGATTCATTGTGGATGGACGAAGTATGAATGAGCATCGTTGGAATCTTATTGGGTTATCATATTTTATGTTTTTATCTAGTTTATGTTTATGAGTCTATTTTAGTGTTTAAGATGGGTATTTGAGATTATTTTCATGTTTTATTAGCGTATGGTGTTAGTATAAGTATTTAGGGGTAATTTGGTAACTTTATATTAATTTTTTAATGAGTTTTCATAGGTTGAAAATTCAATGGAAATAAAGTTACAGGATTAGGACATAGATGGTATTTCTGCTTTTGTTTTATTTATGTTGTTTAAGTTTATTTACAATCATTGGATCTCCTTATTTTATTTGGATGGTTGAGATTAGATTTAGGGTTTAAAGAACATTAGATTTTGGGTTTTGAACATCTATCTAAAACTCTAGGCTAGAGGAAGACTTGTCTTCCATTGGAACCTATTGTTAGTACTTGAATAGCTATTACCGTGGGATTGTGACGAATCTTAGGACTATTTTGATTATCGCTTGAATACTCTTGCATATCCATGAATGTATGAGCTAGTGATTTATATTTGCATTGCTTATGTTAATTCAGTCTGATCTTAGATTTATCATCCTAGGGTAACTTTCACGGTCATGCATCACTTCACGTCCATATTTCTTCCATCCACAATGAATTTAAGTGTCTTTTTCTCCTTTGGAACACTATGAAAGGTATGCCTGTGATGTCCTCATCACAAGGGCTAGTCAGACATAATAGCTAATGCAATCAACACTCAAGTTGAGGTAATTTTCGTTACTTGAGAGTCTCAACATAGTCAACTTCATAAGTTTGTGTGTATCTTTTAGCAACTAACTGAGCTTTCAATCTATCAACTGTGCCATCAGGATGAAATTTAACTACACAGACCTTCTTACAATCAACAACATGCTTCCCAGGAGGAAGAGAAATTAGAGACCAAATGTCATTATGATGTAGAGCACCCACCTCATCAACCGTAGTTGTGTTCCATCACGGGTGAGATAAGACATCTTAGAGATTCTTAGGAATCAAAACAGAAGAGACAATGTAAATAAAAGAAGACAACGAAGCATAAGAAACAAAATTAGAAATAGGATGTCTAACAACACAAGAACAAATACCTTTGCAAATAGCGATAGGTAATTCATTAGAAGATGAAGCAATATCCATTACCTAAGCAGAAGGAGGTACCGGTACAAGAGTTGAAAATAGATCTTCAGACAGCAAAGAAGTTGGTGCTAACGGTGCAGTAGTGATCCTCCTAGTGGTACTCTTATGATAAACTTGAAGTTGTAGAGTAGGACTGAGTTCAAAAATAGGAACATGAACAGATAAAGAAATACTTTATAATGTAGCATCAACAGAGGACCCAATAGAGAAATTTGGTGTATACTAAAAACATGTAACATCAGCACAAATAAAGTGTTTGCATAATGTGGGACTATAGCACCGGTAACCCTTTTGGGTACGAGTACCCAAGAAACACACATTTCAAATTCTTGGGATCTAACTTGTTGTGAATAAGACCCAAATGATGAACAAAACACACCAAAAACATGAGAATAAAGAAAAATAGGACGATCAGAAAATAAGATTTGATGTGGAGAAGAACCATCAAGGAAAATAGTAGGCATACAGTTAATGAGATGACAAGCATTAAGCATTACCTCACTTCAATAATATTTGGGAACCTTCTTTTGAAACATTAAGGCACGAGCAACCTCAAGAAGGTGACGGTTTTTATGTTTAGCTACCTCATTTTGTTGATGGTTATGAACATAAGATGATTGATGGATGATATCATGAGACACAAATAAGTAGTATAACGATCAAGAAAAAATTATTTTGCATTATCAGAATGTAAAATGCATAAAAAAGTACCAAATTGGGTTTGAATTTCCATATGAAATTGCTGAAATATATTAAATAACTCATAACGATACTTCATTAAAAATAACCAAGTCATTCTTGAGTAGTGATATCCACAAAAATAACAAAATATTTAAAACCTAAATAAGTAGTGGGAGAAGGACCCCACCCATTAGAATGCACCAAACGAAAATGACTGGCCTCTCTACGACTCACGCTAAGTGGAAAAAACATTCGATGGTATTTTCTAAACTGTCACGCTTAACAATTAAGTGAAGTTTAAAATAAAATAAAAGGAGCTAGACTCCGTAAAACATGAGGAGGATGACCAAGCAACAATGTCATTGAAAGGTGTTAGAAGGTGAATGAAGAGCTGTTGAGACTAGAGCACTATTCAGAAGATACAAACCATCTACTTCACACCCGCCATCAATCATCTTCTCATTTTTTTATCTTGAAACACACAGTGAGAAGGGAAAAATGTCATTGAACAATTCAATTTCTGTGTAAGTTGACTCATAGAAAGAAGACTAAATGGAAATTTAGGAACATAAAAGATCGAGGACAAAGAAAAACTAGGACTGGATTGTGAAGTTCGTAACCCAACAACTTTTGAAAATGACCTATCTACTAATTTAACGTTTTGATAAGATGGAAGAAAATGATAACATGTGAAAATTACCTGTCATATAATTTGATGCACCAGAAACAATGATTCCAAGGGCTGGTGGATAATAATAAACTAGTGGATACCTTACCTGTCTGGGTTAAAGTAGCAGTAGCTGATGAGTTGGAGACTAGTATGTCATACTTCTCTTGAGTAAGGACAATGGTTTCCTTTTCAACACTCTGATAAGATGAAATAGTAGCCTCACACATCTTGAGCTGCAGATAATGATGCCTGAGGGACAACTAGTCTCCCATGAAGATCCCCACAAAAGTCAATAGTGTGCACATCCTTACCACAATGTGTACACTCTCGGATTCCATGACATCCCCTTGAATCTCTACTACCATCTCTATCTCCGCGACCACTAGCACATCCTCCACGACTACCTTTGTGAGCATTACCACCACGATTTGCAAGAGTAGTTCAAACAGAGTGATTACTCGCAGGTTGGCCACTATCTAATAGAGTGGTTCTCTTTAGCTTGGAAAAAACATTTGTCAAGGAAGGAAGATCAGGACTTCCTAAAATTTGAGACTTGATTACATCGTATTCTGATTTGAGGGATGAAAGACGACGAACATCATCCATATTCTCTCTTTGCTTCTGCATTTGAAGGATATCACTGGAAATAGGTTGATATTGATTTGATTCTTCCCACATACGGGTCAATGAAGCGTAGGTTTGATTTAGAGTTTTATCATTTTGTTGTAAGGAGAAATATTGTTGAGCGTTCTCTTAAATTCGAGTTATATTGTTGGATCTTGAATAGATGTGCCTCATTTATTCCCAAATCTCTTTCGCAGTATCCAAAAGTATTATTTTAATTTAACACTGATTTGTGACTCCATACTGTTCCGGAACCAAGTATCAATTTGAGCATCTTCCTATTCTCATACCTCAATGGCTTTTTCATCTACAGAATTAGATTTCGCCCTGGTTAAATGAGATTTTTTACCTTTGGCCTTTAAAAATATCTCGACGACTTTCGACCATTGTATATAGTTGCTTCCATTTAAGCGAATAGAAGTCATTTGAGTTCCAATCAAATTAGTAGATATACCCAAGATAGTCTTCTGTCCCATGATGAAACAATTGATTACCCAAAAATCAATAAAAATGCTCTACAATTTTCAGCACTTCCTTTACAAAATTAATTTTCTTTTAAGATATTTTTGTAAATGATTTTATACTGGTGGAAAATTTCTTCGTCACGAATTCCGTATAACCAAGATCTGCACAAAACCTCCCAAAAATAGAGAAAAATCTATCCCAATGAAGTCGCAAGGTTCTAAAACTCATCTAGATAAAATCACAAGGCTTCAAAACCCTTTTCAGATAAAATTGCAGATCTCCAGTACCTCTAAAGATGAAGTTGTAGGGTACCTTGAAGGCCAGAAACACAATCTGAAACCTAACCACCACAACCAACCCTCTAATAATTGATGAAAATCCCTTGACCTATGATCACATTAGGGATATTTTCCAACCACAAAGATAAAATCCTCCAAACAGAGGATTTTAACCACCATGAGGATAATAGGTACAAATCAGATCAGAAAAATCTGGTTTATACTAAGAGAAAAAAGAGGAAAAAAATGCATAAGAAGATGAGAGAGAACCAAAATATGATCACCAGAGAAGTTTTGATACCATATAGAAGATCAGACTAGGGTTAGAGAAAAAAAAGAATGGAGAAAGTGAGAGGAGTCGAATTTGACTCTTTAATTATGAACCGTGGTATCTATATCATAAAACACCACTAAGTTGGAACAATCGTGTGTGACACAAAAGTCCAATCAACTACAGTGTTGTGGGAGACAAATCCAAGACAAACCTCCCATCATCTACAGTTTGTGGGTTAAACCTCTCATCAAGCTATAGTGTCATGAGACCTATTTTATTTCCTTTATTCTTTACCTCCTTTAATTGTACTATTTTCTCTTCTACTCTTTTAATTCACTTTATTATATTTCATCTTTTACCCATTTAATCTCAATTTTTTTAATAATACCCCTCCAACTCTATTTTTTCACTTTACCCCCTTTACTCGAAAGTGAATGCCCCCCTCTAACTTTACTATATATTATCTTTTACCCCTTTAGTCCACTTTATTATTTTTCATCTCTTACCAATTTAATCTCATTTTTTTAATAATATATCTTCCATCAAGTTATAATTTTTTGGGACCCACTTTATTTCATTTATTCTTCATCTCCCCTAACTTTACTATATTTCCTCTTTTCCACCTTTAATCTCAAATATTTTGTAATAGTTTTGTGGGTTAAACCTCCCATCATGCTATAGTTTCATGGGACCCACTTTATTTTCTTTATTCTTCACCTCCTCTAATTTTACTATATTTTTTCTTCTACTCCTTTAAATCACATTATTATTTTTCATCTTTTTTCCCTTTTGTCTCAATTTTTTTTCCACCTTCACCCCCTTAACTTGAAAGAGAATGCCCCCCCCCCTCCCCAAAGTTTACTATATTTTCTCTTTTACCTCGTTAATCCACTTTATTTTTATTTTTTCCGTCTCTTACCCTTTAATCTCAATTTTTTTTAATAATATCCCTTCCATCAAGCTATAGTTTCTTGGGACCCACTTTATTTTAGTTATTCTTCACTTTCCCTAACTTTATTATATTTCCTCTTTTACCCCTTTAATCCACTTCATTGTTTTTCACTTTTACCTCTTTAAACTCAATTTTTTTATATAATAATAGCCCTCCCAATTTTATTTATTTTTCGCTTTTACCCCCTTAACCTGAGAGAGGATGCCCATGCCGTAGGAACAGGTGAATTTTAGTACATATATAAAACTAGAAAACAAATGAAATTACACATATGCCATTATGGAACATATATAAAATACTGATATATCTTACACCTTCTAAGCTAACATGCCTAGAAATTTAAATTCACATTACATATATATGTGCATATATTTTGCCAAAATGGACCGTCAATTGGAATGTTATTTCAACTATCCATAGTTAGGATGAAATTTATTATGTGATGCTTCAGCATCTTGTATTTTGTTTTTTTTTTCTTCCTGATCTAGTGCGTTTTTTGTTGGGTGCCCGTCTTGAATGCCTTTCTTTTGACTTTTATCGATAAAATCTTTATCGATATTAAAAAAAAGAATATGAATAATAATAACTGAATGAAAGAATTCCTCAATAATATTTTTTTGCTACTTTTCCTTTCTCTTTCATCAACGAATTTATTTATTTGTTTTAACTTTTACAGGTATATTGAGCCACTTCCAGTAGGGTCCCCTACAAAGTTTGAATTTGAGAACATGATTATAGGGCAAGCTGTACCATCAAACTTTATCCCAGCAATTGAGAAGGGTTTTAAAGAAGCAAGCAATTCGTGAGTACTTAGTTTCTTAATAAAAGCTGAGCCTGAACATGAATTTATATCTTTTGAGATTCTCTATGTTTATTATATTCAACCATTACCTGTACAGGGGTTCATTGATAGGGCATCCAGTTGAGAATATACGTGTTGTTTTAACTGATGGTGCATCTCATGCTGTGGATTCGAGTGAACTTGCTTTTAAACTAGCATCAATATATGCATTTAGACAGGTAGCTTCTTATTCTTGAATCATTTTTTTTTCCAACTGTGGTGCATAGTTTCGTAAGGATAAATTACACTTTGACCCCCTTATGATTTGGCATAATTCTATGTTGACCCCTTAACATTTTGACAATTGCACTTACCTCCCTTATAGGTATGTAATGGGCTCACTTACCCCCTTTCCATCTATTTTCCCTCAATTTTAAAAGGATAAATATGATTTTTTTTTAAAACTTTTATAAAGATTATTTTGCCCTTTCTAAAATGGCATTCTGTCACTAATAAATATACGACCCTTGCGAAAAAATGGGTTCATATGTAAGAGAGAGAATGTTTAGATGGGGCATTTTTATCTTTTAAAATTTATTTATTTTTTCTATGAAATAAACATAAACTAAGAGGTTAAAATAGTAAAAGGCATTTGAACGTTAACAATGTTTGTGATAGGGGAGGTAAGTGCAATTGTCAAAACGTTAGGGGTCAAAGTGTAATTTACCCGTTTCTTAATGAAGACCTATGTTTCAGAGCTTGTAGAGGCACTGCTTTTCCTTGGAGAATGTTAGATTTTCGTATCTTCCATTAATTTTCACATTGTTGCTCAATTTGTGAAACAGTGTTATGCAGCAGCAAAGCCTGTGATATTGGAACCCGTGATGTTGGTGGAGTTGAAAGTACCAACAGAATTCCAGGGTAGTGTTACTGGTGATATTAATAAGTGAGTTACTTATAAATGCTCATCTTTCTGTCCTGGAATTTCGATTTTTTTTCTGATTAACATTTGGAACTGAAAACATCTTTTTTATTTTATTTTTTATGATATGGTAGGAGAAAAGGTTTAATTGTTGGAAATGACCAGGATGGAGACGATTCTGTAATTACAGCACATGTGAGTATCCATTTTTTATTGTATATGTTGGCTGGTATTTCCATATTTTGGTTATATGCAGTACTCTTTGCAAATATATGTGATTGCTGAATCTGCTTTCTCGGATCTTCTAAACTCTGAATTTGTGGTAGAATGGTTGGTGGATCAGGTTAGTCATAACCAAGGTATTAAATTCGATTTTGGTTAGTCTGGAAATGGAAATATTTCAATCAATGTGGAAATTAATACAATGTTTTGAAATGACAGAAATATTGAAGAAATTTTCATCGACTCTGTAGGAAATGATAAAATAGGCATTAACAGTGTTTTAAAGTACCTAAAGCACGTACTTGAGGCATTTAGGGTTCTTGAGGCGAGATATAAAATTAAAAAAATATAAAAACTAGTAAACAACCTTCAATCAAATAAAAATTAAACATTAAAAATGTAGGGAAGTAACAATGTAATATAGTAGCAAAATAGTAATGTATCATCACTCATCAAGCATCAAACATCAAATAAATAACTACTCTAGGCCTAGGAATGAAGTTTTATACCCTATTATAAACTAGAGAAGAATTAAAACAACTAAAAATCATTTCCATCATCTTCACTAGTAAGGTCTTCCAAAGAATCATCATTGAGACGTTCTGCCGAACCTATTAAGGCGTAAGCCTCGATGCATATTGAGACGTGAGGCGTAGGCCTCATTCCTCTAAGGCGTAAGCCTCACTAATGTTTGATGAGGCTTAAGCCTCAAGGCATGAAGCCTACACCTCGCCTTGAGGCATACGCCTTATGCCTCGAGGTGTAGGTATTTTAAAACACTAGGCATTAAAACACACACATTAAGACATCAAAATATAATAAACAACCATATGGTGTGTGAAATTGAAGATCAACAACATTTTGATACAAGTACACGCAAATATTGAGGTTTCAGCACAGAAAAATAATAATACTTTTCATGGCTGATTGTGTGTGTACTTATATACACATGTCCTAATATGCTTAGAATACATTAAAATAAGATCAAATAAATAACAAAATAATCATAATTCATTTATACTAGTAGATAAATGTTATATGCAATTTTTTATATTAGAAAATACTGTGTAATTTAGAAGTTCTTTCTAAAAGCAATTATAAGTTCTATCAGTTATCAAAAAAGAATATTTCAGTCGAAGTTTATTGTTCATCAAAATACTTCCACTGAAATATTGCATTTTTATACCTAAAATTTGATAACTTCAATCGGAGTTCACTTTATTCATCAAAATATTTCCCAAAATAAATTGATGGATTTCCATCGAAATATATATAAGAGGAAACTGTTGGTTTAATTTCGTGTCAGAACTTGTGGAAATGGAAATATTGTGTGGAAAAATGTTGAAATTTAATACTATTGTCATAACCTATATGTTGGTTGAATTTCACTTGAATGTCCCTCTCTCTCGTCTTCAACCCTTGTGCAATTCTACAAAATAAGGTTCTCCTAAAAGGCCTTGTGCCAAACCAGTCAACCACAAGTTGATCACAAAAGGTTCAACGACAGTTGCACTAGAGCAGAAATGTCATGGAAAACAATGAATTCGTCAATTTGATTGGTCATCACTAAAGAGATTAAATTTTCATCTTGAGTGATGTTTTAGTTAGGAGATAAACCTCTAAAACATTGAATGTTTTAGTCAATGTTCCGTTCCAATCTCCGCCAAAACTGAAATGTTTTGCCGAACATTCCGTAAGGACATGAAACTTTGAACCATGGTCATGAACACTGCAAATGACAACCCTTTAGCTAGATCTTAATGTTTTCAATGGCCAACCACTCACACTAGGCATTGTTGAGTTTAGTCTCATATTGGACACAAATTGCCTTGTCTCCCTCCGTATAACTCCTAGGCCTCTCCACTCATTACCAATTGGTTTTGAGTTGGACCCCCAAATTTATCATGGTATCAGAGCGGGCCTTTCTCTCCTTCATGTCACCTAGTTCATATCTTTTTTTTTGAAAAGTAATCACCCAATTCATATCTCCACGTGCTTTGGCCAAGTCTGGCCCACACGTGTGGGGGCGTGTTGAGTTTAGTCCCACATCAGACACAAATTGCCTTGTCTCCTTCCTTATAACTCTTGGGCCTCTCCACTCATTGCCAATTGGTTTTGAGTTGGACCCCCAAATTTATCAGGCATGTGGTTCTATGTAAGGCTGTACAAAATCGCCAGGTTTTCCCCACTATAGGGGGTTTCTTCTTGTCTCAAAACACAGGAATTTGAATCTCAGATAGTTTCACGAGTGGTAGAATGATCCTAACTGTGATTTATTGTTAGGTTATGGATAACAGTGTTGGAATGGGATGATTAGGTGGCTCAAAGTAGTTTTGGGATGAGAACGTGCCTTAATGCTACTTGATGCCAATTTAGATATGTGGTTTGCAACAACGCAAAGCAAGCTCATTGTCGGTGGGGTGGGGAACAATCTCCTACCCAAGCAACCCCACACTCTCTCAAGGGATGAGAAAAGCTCTCTCGAGCTAAACAAATTCTACTCTCTAGTTCAAACATCCCTGTTTTGTGCAAATGGAGGTTTGTTCAGTTCACCCTAAATCCTAACACTATCCATTGATCGTCGTTTTTTTTTGCTGAAAGAAAATTGAAAATCAATGGAATAACCCTAATTGCAAAATGAAAAGCACGATTTTCTTAAACCAAAATGCTTCTCAATTATCACCAATTACCATAGTATTGAATTTTATCATATTTCCACAAGAAGTTTGGTCCCACTTTCTCCCTTTTTTTGGTGTAGCGGGCTGCATACCCTATTCAATCGAAGGGCTGTTTGAGTCTTGGTGTTCTTGGGGTTATCCATTCAAAATCTCAAAGCTGATCCTTTGGAATCTCTTTCCTATTGCCATTTGTTGGGGATTGTGGAAGGAAAGAAGAAGCTTATTTTTTATGGGAAGGAACTTTCAGTTCAAGATCTTTTGCTGTCCATTTTGGGTTATTGTTTTTTTGGGGAAAAGTTTCCAAAGAGTTTAAAGAAATTTTCTTAGAGAATTTTGTTGTTAGGTGGGATTTAGTTTGTAATTTAGAGGCCGCCTAAGGGGCTTTCCTCACCTCTTTTTGTTAAATTTGTATTTGGGGTTATCTCGTCCCCTTTGTTTTCATAAATAAAATTTAAACTTATTATTAAAAAAAACATATTTCCACAAAATATACCTAGATATTTCCATTTCCACAAGGTCCAACTCAAAATTTAGCTGATATTTTCTATTTGGATATTATTCGTCTCATGAAATATTTTTGGTGAGCGGTGATTGACCGAAATAATCAAATTTTTGGTATAAAATGCAATATTTCGATGAGAATATTTCAATCAATAATAAGTTTCGTTTGAAATATTCTTTGTTGAAAAATTATTCTGAAAATATTAATAAAATTTATAAAAAAAAATGACTGAATTTATAAATTGCTTATAGAAAAGATTTGTGAATTACACAATAATAATAGTAGTCACTAGGAGGGCTTAGACTTATATAGCTCAGTTGGTTTTCACATTGCAAAGCAACTTTGAGGTCATGGGTTCAAGTCAATACTTACCCATAAAAAGGTAATCTCGAAGATAAAAAATACATGTAACAGTCACTTATCAATATAAATTAATGAGAATTATGCATTATCTAAATCGTCTTATTTTGATGTATTCTAAGCATTTTAGTATATTAATATAAGCACATATATAAAATCGTCCAGGTACTAGTTAGTTGGATCTATTAGTAATTTATTTATACATGTTTAAGAATTAAAACATAATAACTTGAATATATTACTTAATAGTTTATTCATCAAGTATTTTGCATATCAAGGTGTATTTAGTTAATTAGATATTATTATTTTCATTTCCATGTTGAATATTATTGTTTTAAGTCTCGGTCTCTCAATTACTTACTCTTATATGTGGTGGAAAGTTTTTTATCTTCCATATTTCACAATTTAAACGATTATTATTGATTTTTCAATATAAAATTCCTTGATATTTCCATCATTTCCATGAAAATTGTACTATTTCGACTCTAATCGAAATATTTTCATTTTTGGGTTGTATAAAACTGAATTTAATATATCTTGCCTATCACTTTGGTTTTGAGATCATGTGACATCTTTATATTTCTTTATGTCCTTAAATAATTCCTATTAGCTTTGAGAAAATGCGCAAATGGATAACATTTTGAAAATAGGCAAATCCTTAGTTGATATATTTTCAACCCAAAATCCTTGTAATATTTTTATCGTTTTCTTCAATTTTCCCATTTTATCCCATCACCTAGAATAAAATAAAAATGATTTGTGGGTCATATTTACAAGGAATATAGTGTTTTGTGCTTATATTGACTTTTTTAGTGTTTTATGCTATTGTTGGTGTCGCAATTGATTGGGCTTGTAGAGATTAGGGCTAAAAGAAATTATATAATATTTGTAGTTGAAGGGCCTTAATTATAGCAACACATCCCCGTGTGCCTCCCACCTCAAGTTACTTATGAAGAATTAGGTTGTTTTTTGTGTGTATCTATTTTATTTGCTTTAAGTTTTTATGCAAAACTGGTTGCACAAAACTTCAATGTTCACACGAAGAACATCCCATGCCTTGATACTGTGGCCCCAGAAAAAGGGTTCAGACTCTGCCCGGCATGTCATTTCCTGTTTAGTGTACTAATTATGTTTATCTTAGTGTTAAAATCTTATTAAGTGTTTATTTAATTTAGAACTTTTAGAATGAAAATGCAGATTTTCCTCATTGTCAGTTTAATGAGAGAAACAAGGCATTGGATATCATTTGCATGTCACTTTACATTCAAATAATATGGATTATGGCTGAATGACATGTTTCTTTGAATCATTTTTTTGGGTTTCAGGTGCCTCTGAATAATATGTTTGGATTTTTGGGTTTCAGGTGCCTCTGAATAATATGTTTGGATACTCAACAGCTCTTCGTTCAATGACTCAGGTAAAGTCAAATATCCTTCTTTAACATGAATGATATGCGCGCTTGTTCTCATGGTACACCATCATGATTGCATTCCAATGTTCAAGCATGTATGACTTACCTGTCTGGGTATTTGCCCATTCAATTGATGAGTGTCTCTTACCTTTGGTTTGGTTGTGCACCCCATGTGGGCCTTTATTCTTGAGAGTTTCTATTGGCACCAAAATTTTTTCTTATTACACTACATTAAAATAAAAAAAAATAAAACTCAATGGTTGAGAATAGGTAGTAGTTGGGGTGGTGATAAAAACTCTTTTTTTTTGTGTGTTTAGATTTCTATTTGGTAGATTTAGGATTTTGTAATAGCCTAATCCTAATTGTCAACAACTGTTGATGTTGTTTGAATGTGTTTTAATACTTTAAAATGTTGAGATAAGAACTTGAACAAAACTTTTGTAATGTTTGAATGGTGTGTTTTAATCTTTAATTAGGCCATGATAAATAATTTAACAAAAATTGGGTGTAATAAGCAAAAGTTGGGGTGCAAAATGGCTGCTCTCTTATTCTTCCCAAGTGATATTTCCCCATATATCTTGGGAGGTAAATATTATCGATTATAAACAATCGGTTTTGGTTGTGCAGGGCAAAGGTGAATTCACTATGGAGTATAAGGAGCATTCACCAGTTTCTCAGGACGTACAGATGCAACTTGTCAACACTTACAAGGCCAGCAAGGCAGAGTAGAGCCATATGCGGTGGTGATATTCTTTTTGCAACCATGTAACGATTGATCGGTTCTCTAATTTATATATTTTATCGAATGAGAAATGTTTCCATTCTTCTTCAATTTTGTGATTTAGTAGAGGTGAATGTTTTTATATTTGATGTGATCATAATTTATATATAGTTGGTGTCAATAAATTTTGAGATACCCAAATAAATGTAGTTTGCAATTTCTTCTGATCAAAATTTATGAGTATGGCCGGTACGTTACTCGAACAAATGTTACTTAGTCAAGAGTCTCTTTGTACTTCAGATGGTAAATACTTGTATCAGATTTTGATTATTGAAATCAGTTGCATACTCGCAGGTTGAAATTTATTTTGAGAGTTTCTATTCCCACACTGACTTTTACTTGGAGCATTCCAGGATCTATTAATTCTTGAGATATTTACGAAAACATGCACGACTTTTGTTCCAAGTAAGGTTTTGGTATCCAGTTCATTTAATTTACAAAAACATGCACACGGTATAGTGTTCACTTTTACGTCTCGGCGAACTTGTAAGTCTAAAAGTGAAGAACTTACAAGTTTGTAGACGCAGAATACCGAAACTGGAATTTCATCGTATCAGTGCACTATTTGGACATTAAACCTTAGTTCTTTATTGGCACCATATGAGTGGGAGTGCTCTAAGAAAATATTTATGTGGTAATAGAAACTCTCTTTAATCTTTAATAAACTTTTATTGCCGCACCCAACTTTTATTTGTTATGCACCAATTGTTGAAATGTCCCTCCCTCCACCTCCAGCAGGCAACAACCACGAAAAGATCGAGGGAAAATTACTTTAAGGACCATGGTATAGGGTTTTTTTTTTCCTATTTAGTCCTTAAGGTTTATGGTTTGTCTTAATAGTCCATTTAGTAAAAACTTTTATGTCTAATCAGTCCCTGAACCCCACCCCCACTCTACACATCTCTTATGATAGAAATGCCAAATCTGCCCGTACCATTCAAGCTCACCATTCTCAGCCGAAAAATTGGATTATCGGCATCCTAGTCGAGTTTTGGTGACTCCATTTTGATGTAAAGGATTTGAAGAGGAAGAAATCATTTTCAAGGGTTTTTCAAATATTTTGAAGATGTATGTAGAAAGTTAAAAAAATTTTAATTTTTTTATTTCGTTTTTGGATGAGAATCAATCGAGGATGATTCTTTTGGTTTGAAATCTACAGAAGTAGTTATGTCAAGTTTTTAGCCAATCTTTCCAAGTATTTTAGTCGAAAAACTCAAAAAATGAAAACAGGTGGGTTTTACCAGTAGAGCTCACTACTTTTTGTTTTTGGGTTTAACATTTTTTTCCCTTAAAATTGTGGAACTCCAACAATAAAAATTGGTGAGCTCGAAAAATGAAAACGGGTGGGTTTTACCAACATTGAGCTCACTACTTTATCATTTTTATTTTTATTTTGAAACTGTCTTACTCAAATAATAAAAATTGGTGAGCTCAACAATAAATAAAAATTGGTTTGCTCAACAATGAATCTATTGAACTTGATAATTAACAAAAAACGGTGAGCTCTAGACAGTATAAATTTTTTTTTTTTTTTAGAATATCAACTTCGTTATTTATTTTTTGTTTTAAATTATTGAAATAGATCAAGAAATACATCTAAATGTTTAAAGTTAGAAGTATATTATTTTCATTCATCATTCATGATAAAAAAAATTATCGGAAATGATTAAAATCGCGGTTGAAAAACCCAAGTATATGAAGAAGATGAAAATATGGTAGTTTTGGTATTTCAAAAATATTATAATCTGAGATGAGGTTGAGGGATCATAAAGAAAAGACAGTTTTACAAAATGGACTAACAAGCAACCACCCAAAACTTGGGGACTAATTAGAAAGAAATCACAGGGCCAGTGTCCTTTTAAGTAATTTTCCCAAAGATCAAAGAGAAAATGTCTCCTATTATCTGCCTTTTCTAGGTTTCTTCGAAAATTCTAGCAGAGACCGATCGATTTCTCTATGACAAGCTCTTTAAAAATAGATGGAAGCGATAACGGAGTGTATTTTAATTTCTTAATGGAGAAGAAATTGAGGTGCCATAGAATTGAAGAATATATTTATGAGAGCTGCTATTGACACGCTAACTTTTACTTATATAACACAAATCTATATGTATACAAATGCATAATTTAGTCAAAAGGATTGGTGTGTTGTAAGTAAAAGTTGGCATGTCAATAGAATTTCTCTATACTTATTTACATTTTGGTAGACTATTGTTTCGGGCCATTTTATTATTTATATTTATTGTTTTGATAGTATAAATAAAATAATATTTTTTTTCTCCAAACATTAGTTTAGTTGGTTATGGTGAAGTTTGTTCCATTGTATTTGAGTGCCAAGTTTATCATCCCAATTACTAATCAACATGAATTACATCTCTTCTTCTAGCTCTCTGAAAACCCCAATCTTATTCCTGAGATTTGAATGTTAAGCATAATAAAATTGAAGATAGATAGCCACAATTTGATTAAATTATTGGATTCCTCTATCATTTAGTCTTTTAAATCAATGAGAAGAAAATAAAAATTAAAGCTTCAACCCTATATGACTTTCAAATAAATCAAGGATTGAAGAGGGAGGCCAAGGGGGAATCTCAAAAGGTTCTTGAGATGAAAAAAATTAAGGTGGGGCAGTAAGGGTGGGCTGTTGCTGGGGTGGAGGTTAAAGACAAGGGTATTTTAATAATTTTGTCAGTCTCTCTCTTACATAACATAAGACCACGATCAAGAAGAACAAAATCTGAGAAAACTACTACCCTAGTTTTATTTATTTTCAATGCAGCCCATTAATCAATAGGCAGTCCAATTTCTTCCTGTAAAAGAAAGAATAAGGTAAGGTGTATCTGCAATGTTGAACAATGAAAAATATCATATATTATTTAAACCATTAAATATATATAATACCAAGTATGGGTTTGCCAGCAAGATATCACCACTGCATCATTCTCTACTTGCCAAAAAATGTTGTGATGATGGACATTCTCCAACTTCACATCTGAAAAAGGAAGAAAGTAGTGACATTAATGGACATTAGGATATGATGGATACTAAATCTCATAAACACATCACAAAGTACACGAGACAGTATTTCCTCAGTTCTAATTGCTTCAAATAATAATATTATATTAGTATATAAAAGGAAAATGATATTCCTGCCCCCATCATCCCCTCAAACTCACGATATAGTAGTTGAGATCATATCAGAGTATGAACAAAAAAGGGTAACTTTATGAGACTTGGTAAACAAGTCCAACCGTAATGAAGTGGATGGTGAGTGTGTATTAGTTTCAATGTGCTTTGTCCGTTCATGAACAACAGTAGCGAGGGATTTGTACAACACTTTTATTGTCAGAAAATAAAGGCGTAAAGTCCAAACTACCTCAGCAATAGTATTTTGACCCATAGCTCAATATTCAGCCTCAGAACTAATTAGAGCATGTACGCTTATATAAAACATAAAACATATATCAAAATGAGAGAATATATGGCTACCTAACTAATCATAATCCATTTCTAGTTTGTATCATATCCAATTTAGTAAAACGTGTTTCTTATAAATGGATGTTATGAAAATGTGTAAAAGAACACTTTTGATTATTAAATGAATTTTGTGAGTTTTCCTTGAGTGCTGTGCCCTCTAATAAATGATGGCCACCATAGAAGTATAATAGTTTACTTTGCCCCTCACCACATCATGCATCAGTTTAGCATACCCTACAAAACCATGGGGAATAGCTGATCAATTTACTTAACTCTCATTGAATATATTGTGACTTGACCAGATTTCTTTGGGAATAACTATGGATCAAAACCTAGACATCTGGATGAAATTCAAATTTTATAAAGGAGAATAATATACCTGCACAATTCATCTACAGTCAGACAAAAGCTTCTCGAAATTTTGTGGGTAGCCCTAATTCAGGCTCGAATTCGCTTAGTGGGGAGAAGTAGCTGTCTACCATGTCTTCAGACACTTGGTCTAAGCACGGAGGATCCCACTGCATATGTTGAATTATGAAAATGTTAGTAATCAAAACTAGGCCAAACTTGTTAGTTCATCACACATATATGGTGTATACCTTTGGGGCAAAGTCCTTGTCGACCAATTGTGCTCTAACACCCTAAAAATTTACCCAAAATGAATCATTCAGTAAGGAGGATAAATTATGTACTATTTACACTAAAAAGAAAGAATGACCATACCTCACAGAAGTCATTGGAGATCTGTTTGGTGATCCCTTGAAGGGACATCCGATACTCACGAGCCAGGCATTGATCGAGAGTCTCATGTCTACCTTCTCGTATCTTAACAAGTAGTTAATGTAGGTTTATGTAACAAAGCAATTAGCTGTGTAGAACAAACATAGGAAAAACATGTGAAAAGGGACTTACAGATTTTAAGGAAACCTTCAAACTCAATGGCGAGACTTGTTTTAGTTTCTTGAGCACTGAAGTGCAACATTCATCACATGTTCGACTTGCCTCACTCTCCTGAGAAAGTTTAAAAAATATACATATATTATAGCATAGTCAGAAATAACATGGAAGATTTTCATTCTTTTTCTGTTTTTTATTTTTAATTTCTTATTTATATATTTTGGTTTTTAAGTTGGGAAATGTTTTCAAAAGCCGGCATATAGAAATCGTGCAAATATTAAAATCTCGTGATATTCCTGACAGATTTTTATTAAATAGTGAAGAAAACAATTTTTCATAAGATTTGGTTTATTTTAAGAAATTATAAAAAAATCCAAAGAAATTTTTTCAATTTTTTTGTTCTTTGTTTTTTAAACTTAGGAAAATATCAACAAAATTGGGAAATATTGGACATATTTTTTACAGGTATAAAGAAAACTGGCTATGAAGTGCAGGAAAACAACAAAAACAGCGACACTAACTTGATATGATCTGTGTGTTTGCATGTGTGGGGACCAACAAAAGGATTCACCAGAAAGTTGGCTTACTAAAGTTGTTGATTGAAAATCGAGTTTTGGGAATAAATAGTCTTTTTCCTGTTCAAAAATATGGGGAATAGTTGGTCAATTTTCTCAACTCTCATTGAATAAATCATGACTTGACCAAGACCACAATGGGATATATTTTGGTGCAATCATCACTTTCTTCAAAACACAGTCAGGCATTGTATGAACTAACAAGAATCAAGATCCAGTGGTTATTCACCAAGGTTTTAAAAATTGGTCTTTTAATCTTGATCATCCAACAAACTACTGAGTCAGCTCAGACAATCTTGGTTTCAATGAGAGTCAAAGACAAGTTAATGACTGAGTTAGGGCCAACTCAGGGGAAAAAGTTGAGTCAGAGACAAGTCAGCTTGATCCTAATTAACACTGACCCAGAACTTGGCATACCTAGTTGACTTGGAGGAGTCAACTCAATAATGTAAACTATTTAAAACTATATGTAACTCAAGGAAAAATAATTATAAAAAAAACAAATGCACAAAGATTGATTCCTTACCAAAGCAGCAATGATTTCCTCAACTGTGTCATGACTGAAACATTTGTCGATAGTTTCAATTCTGAACAAATGATACGGAAAGTTGGTTATAGAAATAGAATCACTAGTTAAAGAGCAAAAGTAGTGTCTTTCGATTTAGTACAAAAATACATAATAGAGCCCACTCTAATTACAAGAAGGAATATAAGATAGAACTTCAAATACAAATAATGAAGGCACCAATAACAAAAGTGCACACAGGTTATATCAGTGTTTTAGAAAGAGTACTCAGAACATGGGACATATGCCATGAGGAGGGGGCCCATAACTCATGCATCAAGTCTCAGGCCTTGACTTAAAATTCGAGGCTTAAGACTCGAAGTGCAATGTGACCACAGTGGAGGCTTGTGCATGGCAATTGGATCAGCAGTCAGCAGAACATTATGAAATATTCTTTTGAAAAAAAATTATTCTTTTTCCCCCACAATACCCTTCCCAAATCATGTTTATTGTAAAAAAACTAAAAGAAGATGATTTACGTCATAATTTATATCCTACTAGAAAGAAATTTCAAAAACATCTTTTCCCAGCTTTTCTCATTTTAGGAAATTTGTTCACTCTTTGACTCTAGTCTGATTTTGATTCCACCTCTTCCTGTGGTTTCACTGCAATGAAACTACTAAAGTACTTGCAGAACTCACCCCCACCTCATGTTTCCTTATGAGTACAACAAAATTTCTTTCTCTTCTTTTTCTTTGGTTGTTCTAGTTGTTTTTTATTGGTTTTTCTTCCAACTACTACTTTACTCGAAACTGTGACTCAAGCAAACATTCAGTCATAAACAAAAAAGCTGTAAATATTACTTTACCGCATAGGTAAAGTGTATTTATCATTTTCTGTATTTGTGAACAACGTTTGTTCATCAAATGTTCTCAGAAATATTCGACTTTTTGCTCAATCATGATGCAATGAAAGCATAATTTAGGAAAAAGGAAGAAACTTGGTTAAGCATGGTCTAGTAAATATTTGTGCCCGAGAAATATGAAGCTTTGGAGTAAGGATGAATACTTAATGATTGTAATAAACAATATGTTTATCAATGAAGAAATAAAGAAAAAGGACAGAATGTAGAAGCAATGTTCTCTAAAGTAGTTTTGGACTATTCATCCAATTTGTCTATTTTAATCTTTTTTTTTTTTTCTATTGGCAGTATCACTGTATTAAAAAATTTAGAAGTTGGCATGCCAAACACTGGACAACACCGATCTCAATTTAATGATTGTTTACGCATATCTCAAGGTTTTCTATCAGTTTCGTTTTAACTTAGAATTAAACAAAACTAGAGTCTAAACTACGTTTCTCGGCTATTCTGAACCCAATGGCGAAGTCTGCTCGTCTTAAAAACTTCTCTACCATTCATCAAAGAAAGTTAAAAAAAAAAAAAACTTCTCTACCAAAATTTAGGTATTTTACTCAAATGTTAAAAAAAATTCATTGAGATTTGTAGTGAAATTCAGGTTATTACACTTTGGCACATTTCCATTTGTCTAGGTAACAATATCTATTACAGGCTATAACACCTTAGGGGGGGAAAAGAAGCATATTTGCAAGGTAGACAAATGAATGAATTGAACAATACAAAACACTGAAGCTGAAAACACCTCATTTTGTTGCATTAATCCTCATGATTTAAGAAATGCAGGAATTTATTGAGGAAAACCGGTCTCCTGTTAACTATGAGAGGAAGTGTACGTAATAATTTCAGAACAAATTCATATGAACATAATTTCACATAATCGTACTTTTAGTTGGAATAAAATCCATCTGAGTGAAAAATATATATATATATATATATATGGAAAGGAATGCCTGGAATGGAAAGCGTGCCTAAAGAAAGATTACCTGTGCATGACACTCCTATTATCTGGATAAGCAACGTCACTGTATTTCTCTAATGAACTTTCTATTACAGAAGGGTCATCCGTAACCAAATTACCAAGATGTTCTTGAACCAAAGTAACTCTCTGCGAATAAAAGAAGTAATCATCACACGGCTGAGAAATATAGAAACAAATAAAGAGAAAGGAGCCCAAGAACAAACCGCACTGAGTGAATAATGTGTAGCAAGGCCACAAGCAATCATTTCTGCGCCATTGAGCTTTTCTCCCGTTAGAGCCAAGTATTCCCCTGTAAAGAAAACAAGTGTCTCACATTTGTTAAGGTAGTGGCATGTTACATAGACAAAAGCCACAACACCTCAGATCAATAGAATAAAGGGATAAAATATCACTAAAGTAATATTTTAATATTAGTTTTAAACCAATATTTTAGCACTATTATGAGTAATACAACAAATCACAGCACCTATTTGATGATATAATTTTTATTTTATGTTTGTGCATGCATGTTTGTATCCTTAAAAACATTATAAGTGGAAGTATCTGTATAATTTTAGGAGGGTAGGCAACCTTTATACATTCCTGGATTTTGGAAAATCTTAAATCATAGCCCCAAGTCCCATTTCAATGTCCAACTTTTGGAAGTAGGACTAGTCCCTCCAGATATGCCCCAACAGAACTATTTTTGTGAATGGTACATTAATAATATTAATAGGACTCAACAAGGTAATTAACACTTCAGGAATTTAGTATAAAAGGATTCAAACTCATGGAAAGGGAAAAACCCTAAAGAGACTTCTAGGGATGATGTCTTCTCGGTCAAATCTTTCTATCATTCTTTAGTGGATTTCGCCATTGTCTAACTCTATGGAATTTCCAATAACTATCATTTGGGGCTCAAATGTCACATCCAAGGTATCTTTCTTCATTTGGTCTATGGTTCTGAATAAGATTTTAACCATGGAAAAGGATGAACATGTAGACGCATCGAGCATACTAATAATGGAATTGACGTCACACAAGGTAATGGAAAGGATAAATAGGATGTACTTACCAGGGGAAAAAGTGCAATATTATCGTGGGTATAGGTAACATCAAATATATTTTTTCAGAGGAAATGCTAACGAAGCTTAGACTCAAAAAAGAACTATACATGAGGCCAAACCACATCGAATGGTTAAAAAACAAGATTGATCAATACTTTGCTCTACATTATTGAGAATGGTGACAAAAGGTCACAGGGTTTGAAGCAACTATGGACCAGAATATCACCAAAGCATATTTTGGCTCTATTTTATAGTGTACACAAAATGGGGGGGAGAAGGGGGTGGCGGGAGGTCTAAGTAGTCAGTATGGGTCTGTTTGATTGCATGGAAATTTAATTTCAATGGAATATGGAATCCATGGGAAAATAGTGAGGGAAAATGGGTAGAGTGAAAAAATAAAGATATGGTGTTTGATTGCATCTGAAAAATACCATGAAAAAAATCAAAGAGGAAAAAGAGGAGAGAGCGAGAGAGAGTGAAACGAGGTGGAGCAGATGCGGAGGTGGAGCAAGAGAGAAAGTGAAACGAGGTGGAGGAAGAGGAGAAGAAGAAGGAGGAGGAGGAGGGTGGATGGGCGGCGGTGGATATGACAACGGAGGTGACGGCTATGGCAGTGACAATGACAGTCACGTGATGGTGCCACAGTGGTTGGGAAGATGTTATGGTTTCAATTTTGAGGCGGAATTCATTTTCCCATGGGTGCAGGTGGGAAAATGAATTCAGCCATTGATGGAATTTGGGATGAGAATGGAAATCCATTTTCCATGGAAAAATCCAATCAAACACATGGAAATGTGATTTCTCACCCATTTTCCATGCGTAATCAGACACACCCTACTTTTTGCACAATGGATTTCTTTTCCAGGGAAAAATGTGTGCAAAAATGTTCTTTGTATGATTTGATTATGAGAAGTACAACAACATTCATGGGAGAGAATGACGAAGCTAAGACAATTCCAAAGCTATGGCTGATAAACATAGGAAGGAATGGGCCTTCAATGAATCAGATTGGGTTATGATCTTCTTAAGAAGAGAATGATTGCATGTGCATATCTCAAGCTGCAAAAGGTGGGTCATTTCTAGACTTCGGAACGGATGAACAAAGATGTCTTTCAAATTAATTTACTGATGATTGGGATATGTCTCAAATTCTTGGTGTCTCAGACATCTGTGCTTTTCATGGTGAAATACCACAACAGAGCCTAGAATTTACTCAAAATCAAAGAGTGAAAATTGAGCACTAAAGACCTTGAGGAAATGACATGGAAAACATCAATAATTCTCGATCAAATTGAAGAACCAACCTAATTCAGATAATCCATGGATTATAACAACATACTAGACAAAGTCTACAGCTCGTTCGACTCATAAGACTTGATGAACTCAATAGGATTGAGTTCTCCCCAGCTTAAGGAGGATGACATAGGCCACAAATAATGGTGTTCCGGTCTATTCATTTTATTTCCTTTCAAAGTTGAGTCAGAATTAATGAGGGTACTTTATTATATTACTATACTTACATTTAGTCCCATTAAATGTTAAGAAAATTTTAATTTTTTTTAGTATAGGAGTCAAATTCGTTCAAGGAGGTTCAAAACCCTAAAGAGACCTTTTGGGAGCTACTTTGGGTCTTTTCGGTTGACAATCCTTGTTTCTATTACTTTTTGTTAACTTCATTTCTGTTGGGACTAGCACTACCAAATCAATGTGTATCCACTATTTTAAAATCACTAGTCAATGATGGTGCCCTTGCATATATATATATCCTTATATTGATTGGAGTACCACGAGCAACGAGACTTTTACATAGGAAAACAGAAGATTTCCTGTCCCATCTTCTTGTCCATCACTTGCACACTAAAGAGATGAGGATCTGTCTCTCCTCTCCTTTCATATGCCTTCCCAGTGGTAATGGAGAAAAGGATTCAAATGATGAGGACCCAGTGCTACTAGAAGGCCTAGAATATAGTTCAACCACTTTATCATTGTTGGGCTTCAGCAAAGGTGTAGAGAGTTTCCTTGAAGGTTTGTTTTATGAAGCAAATATTGCATTATAAACTAACCTTAATATTTGTATCCAATTTTCTTACAAGTAATACCGATAAAGCAGGGATACTAGACAAGAAAAGAAAGGCACATATCGATCTTCTATTTACCCACTGAAAAGTTCAGGTTAACTGCACATTGGAGCCTACAACAAAATAGAACCTAAAAAAGCACTTGGCAAATAATAACAAGAGCTTCTATTGCCACACCAAGTTTTACTAACGGCACCCCAAATGTGTGCTAATTATTTGGTGATTTACATATGAATTGGGGTGGCGTTACCAAAATTTGGTATGGCAAAAGAATCTCTCATAAAAATTAAAAGGACTTACCAAGGTAACCAGGAAGATGTGAAAGGTAAAAGGAAGCTCCAGCATCTGGATGGAAACCAATTTGAGTTTCGGGAGTTGCAAAAATCTGCAGTTTGTCTGAATGATGTGAGAAACCAAATCCCGTCCGCAAAACAAAAATGAAATGAGAAATGACACAACAAACAGAGTAATATAAAATTAAGGAAAAATTACTTAATGGACCCTGTGGTACGGACTTTTTTGTAAATGCACCCGGACTTTTGGGCATATATTAACAACCCAAATAGTACAATCTTTCTTTCTTAATGCCACCTCAGCCCTATAAAAGGTCAAACTCAAATCATTGAGATCAATCATTCAAATCGTTGAGATCCACCACTTAGATAGTTGATCTGACGATTTGAATCATCAATCTCAGCGATTCATGTTCAAGCATTGAGGTCAATGAATGATAATAGATTGTAAAAGGTAGATCTCAATGATTAGATCAAAGGTGATCTCAACAGATTGAATTGTTGATCTCAACGATTGTAAAAGATCAATCTCAATAATTGGATCAAAGGTAATCTCAACGATTTGAACTATTGACATCAAGAATTTGAATCATCGATCTCAGCAATTTGAATCTTTGACCTCAACAATTGAAAGGGGGTGAAGGGGGCATTAAGAAAGAAAGTGTTTACTTATTGGACTGCCATTTTAGCACCCAATAGGTAGTGGGTATAGATAGAAATCCCTTCGTTGGGATTCATGAAGTAATTTCCCTAAAATAAAACCCAAAAGCCAACATTCACCATGGTTCATTCTAGCAATCTATCATTGTGAAGAGGCAACAAAGAAAGAATACTTAAAATCTTTCAACAAAAAACCAGAATTTAAGTCCTGCACATGAACAACAACCCAAGAATGGATTATTGCATATGAATAATAATAAAAAAACGAAAGAAAAACTTCATGAAATGCGATTTCACGACCCGAAGATTTATCAAATGACCTACCTCAAATGAGGCAAATTCAGTAACCATAGGCCTCGTACCAAGCTCTAGCTAACCAAAGTTTCCACACTATTAGATGAGCCTAAAAAGTATGAGGAACTACACTGTCAAGTGTTTGATTTATTGAGAAAGAGATTGATTAGAGAGAGCACGAGCCCATGTGCTGTCCCACCCTCCCCAAACCAAAAAAAGACAGAAGTTGGCACATGTGCAAAGATAGTGGTACCTCAACAAGATACCATCAAATTACCACTTCCCTATTTCCATGAGTAGATGGCATGCCAGACATCTTACATAGTGCTAACATTCTCTCAAAGATAAATTTACGAAGAGTTTTACCATCAAATTTGAATTCGGACGGGTGATTAATGGATGAAAACTTTCAAGATAAAGGTGGACCATGTGAGTGGTTGATTATGCCATTCAGATTTTCCAATGCACCTAGCACATTCATGAGAATGATGACCCAAGTACTTTGTTCCCTTATTGGTAAGTTCTTTGTGGTTTATTTTGATGATATCCTTACATATTCAGTGCCACTCCACACTTACATGTTGAACATTTATGCCAAGTTTTACATGTCTAACGTAAAGAGTAGCCTATGTAAACATGAAAAAGTGCCCATTCTTTACAGACAGATGTATCATTTGTCGGTTATGTAGTACCTTTAAAGAAGGTAATGGTAGATGAAGAGAAGGTGAAAACACTCACCAAGTGGCCAGAACCTCACACTATCACATAAATGTACGGAGTTTCCATGATTTGGCAATGTTTTATTCGTAATTAAAAGAGTCCTATAGCATCCGTGACTGATTGTATGAAGAAAACATAACATAAGTTCCCTTACTTGCACTTCCCAAGTTTGAGAAGATTTTTGAGGTGGAATGTGGCATTTTGGGCATGGGTCTTAACTCCTAAGTCGAGAGGGATGACCTATTTCCTATTTTAGCAAGAAGTTATGGGATGCTAAGAAGCCGTCTACTTATGATGTGGAACTTTATGCGGTAGTAGAAGTGTTGGGTCATTGGAAACACTATTTGATACACCATGAGTTTGCCCTTTGATCCAATCATGAAGCATTAAAGTATTTGTTCGCCCAAAATAACCTTAATCATTTCCATGCTAAGTGAGCAGTGTATTTATAGAAGTATACATTCCTGATATGTGAACATAAATCAAAAAGTCAGAATCGGGCAGCAGATTCAATTATATAGGAGGGGAACACGACTTAGCACTATATCCGTAGACGTTGCGGGGTTGAAGCCATCAAAGAACTCTACAAAGATTATCCTTATTTCAGCCAAGTGCTTCAACAATGTCAACAAGGAGCAGCACTACAAGCAAATTTATTTTTCATGACAGTTTCCTTTTTAAGGGGTCAAGGTCGTACAAACCGGAAAGTTGTTTAAGAGAAAAATAATCATACAATTGCATAATGGAGGACTTAACAGGATATTTTGGGAGAGAGAAACTCTTTACCTAGTAGAATAGAAGTATTGTTGGCCAAAGGTAAAGGCGAAAAGTAGCACAACTTGTGGAGAGATGTTGTATATACCAAGTCTCAAAGGGGCTCAAAATACCAGCCTTCATACTCCATTACCCCTACTAA
Source organism: Akebia trifoliata (assembly GCF_017979445.1). Taxonomy (NCBI): domain Eukaryota; kingdom Viridiplantae; phylum Streptophyta; class Magnoliopsida; order Ranunculales; family Lardizabalaceae; genus Akebia; species Akebia trifoliata. The sequence continues at coordinate 30,357,057 of NC_141385.1, read as the reverse complement.
CTGCACCATGGATTAATGTTTCTATCGATTTTGTTAAGGGACTTCCAAAGACACCGAGAAGTATGGATTCTATTTTTGTTGTCGACAGATTTTCTAAAATGTTCCATTTTATTCCGTATAGGAAGACCATGAATGCTTCACATGTGGTGTGCCTAAAACTATCACATCTGGTCAAAATGTCAATTTTTTTAGCCACTTTTGGCGGACTTTGTAAAAAAGTATGGTTACAAAGTTACAATGTTCAGTGTCTACCACCCACAAATGGAAGGACAAACTGAAGTTGTTTACTGCAGCTTTTGGTACCTACTTAAAAGCATTGTTGGATAGAGCATTTCACAATGGGACGCATTTCACAATGGGACCAAAATCACCATTTGAAGTTGTTTACGGAAGGACTCCTCAACATGTGTTAGATCTGGTCTCACTACTTCTTCAAGGAAAAAAAAAAGTCACAATGCAAGGCTGAAGATTGGTTCAATTCAAATCATCAAGAAGATTAATGACAACGCCTACAGTGTAGCAATACCCGATGGGTTGAACATCATATCGGTGTTAAACATATCCGATACATTGGATTATCATGGAGAGTATGAAGAGGATACTTGGACCAATCATTGCAAGAAAGCGATGACACCGAAGATGCAGAATGAAATTCATCGCACAGCCTCCGTCAAGACGATGAGAACACGACAAGGAGAGCATGGCAAAAGGATTGCCCCATGACAGAGAACACATAGATCGCAGAACCCGAACTCAAGCTGAGTAGGGAGATGTTCAAAATGTACATTACAGACAATTCGATGGGAGTCAAGTCCCTCTCAACCTAGGGAGAATGATGCGGCCCAGATCACAGCCATAGCCATGTGTTCACAGAAAAAACATGCATGACCAAGGAAGAATACATTCTTGCATTTTAATATGAGGAGACCGATAGCTTCAGTGGCATACTGGCATACAAATTATAAAGAAGTTCAACTAGTGTTTGAAGTCATGAGTGCATATGTAAGACTTGACAAGGATGTGTGATAAAGTTATTGATGACTCTCTCGTGCAAAAGAAGTAAGCACTACAGAAAATTGAATAAGAAATAGTTTCCTCCTCATTTAACTATTTAAAGCAAAACATTCATCATCAAAGTAGTATCGCCAAAATTTTGGGGTACAATTTATAGCATACAATAGAGGCAATTAAAATGTTGATACATACAGTTTTATCAGTTGCGACCCGCAATGTCCCAGGGATTGAAACCCCTGCTCCTCCTCCCATGGTAACACCATCTAAAAGAGCCACCTACATGGAATCCTTCACCAGATGAAGATTAACAATGCCTAGTCTTGAGGCACCAAGCATTAAATTTAAAGTCAACTCCAGAAGAAGAAGAAAACAAAACAATGATTAAGTCTTTAATTTATGCAGGTAATTCACAACATGGAGTGTTTATATTTCTCCTTTCCTTCCCCATATTCCTATCTTGTAGAAGAAGACAACCTTCATTCTCTTCCTCAAGCCCAAGTATATCACTCACAACCATAATCTTCACAACTTGAAGAGTCCACCATGGGTGATCTGTAAAAATCTGCTCCTCCTCCCATGGTAACACCATCCACAAGAGCCACCAACATGGAATCCTTCAATAGATGAAGCTTAACAATGTCTAGTCTTGAGACACCAAGAATTAAATTTGAAGTCAACTCCAAAGGAAGAAGAAAATAAAACAATGATTAAGTCTTTAATTTATGCAAGTAATTGACAACAGGGAGTGTTTATATTTCTCCTTTCCCTCCCCATATTCCTATCTTGTAGAAGAAGACAACCTTCATTCTCTTCCTCAGGCCCAAGTATATCACTCACAAACATAATCTTCACAACTTGAAGAGTACACCATGGGTGAGCTGTAGAAATCTGCTCCTCCTCCCATGGTAACACCATCCAAAAGAGCCACCAACATGGAATCCTTCAATAGATGAAGATTAACAATGCCTAGTCTTGAGACATCAAGAATTAAATTTGAAGTCAACTCCAATAGAAAAAGAAAAGAAAACAATGATTAAGTCTTTCATTTATGCAAGTAATTGACAACAGGGAGTGTTTATATTTCTCCTTTCCCTCCCCATATTCCTATCTTGTAGAAGAAGACACCTTCGTTCTCTTTCTCAAGCCCAAGTATACTCTATCAATCACAACCATAATCTTCACAACTTGAAGAGTACACCATGGGTGATCTGTAGAAATCTAACCTAGGGTTTAGAGAAGATAAAGAGAGAAAGAAGAGAAAAGAAATTCCAAAAAATTGATGATTTATTTCTCCTTGTAACTTGTATATATAAGTTACAAAAAAATAGGAAAAGACAAAAAAGGACATGAACATAAATAAACATAAATCAGAGGAACTAAAGGAACTAAATAAAAATAAAACTATCACTAATAACACTCCCCCTCAAGCTGGTGCAAAGATATCACACATGCCCAACTTACCCATAAGGCTATCAAAATTGGCTTGACCCAAGGCTTTAGTGAGGACATCGGCTAACTGTTGTGAGGTAGGAACGAAAATGGTGCAAATCTCATCAGAAGTAACTTCCTCCTTGATGAAATGACGGTCGACCTCAATATGCTTGGCGCGATCAATGTTAAAAATCTGGTTCTATGGTGAAATCCCAAGAACTAAGAGTAATGAAGAATCTCTACGTCGAGCAAAACAGACTACAAACTTCAATCTAGGTTTGAAATTGATGGAAATCAATTGCAAACACTAAAATTAAGAACCAATATCAGGTTCTTATGCTAAAAAAAAAACAAAAAAATGGTAGAAAAGTCTCTTCTTCTTTTTTATTAATCGATTTTAAAAAAAATTAACTTACTAAATTTGTTTATTGAAGCTCCTTATATAGATAACTCCATAACAACTTAGAAACCTTCAAAATACTAAAAAATAACTTGCTAATCTATTTATAACATATTACTAACCTTCTAATCCTATTAAAACTCAATTTGGACATCTAAAAAGACTTCTAATTATAAGCTAAAGATTAAAAACAAATTAGAAACTAACTAGGACAAAAAACTTTCTGAAATTGAAATATAAACTAACTGGAGTACTTAAACAACTTAAAAAATAGAAATCTAATAAAAGAAAGAGTCCTAAGAGAAGTTGGCCTAGGTCTTGAGGACCAGTCAAAGATTGGGTCGAGTTGACTCGGTCAAACCGATTTGACTCCATCAATGTTGCTTATTTCTTTTTTCGACGCTTCTTAACTTGATCATAATAAGTGTCAGCAAGCCAATCTACATCAGATCTCTAAATTACAAACCATATCCCACCTAGCAACGAAATCCTCAAAGAAAAATCTTTTAAAAACTCTATACAATTTATCCTAGAAGAACAAAAGACTCAAAATGGCCAATAATAGATCGTGAATCGCAAGCTCTTTCCTCTAAAAAATACATCAATTTCTCTTCTTCCAAATTCCCCAACAAATGGTGAGCGGGGTGAGACTCCAAAGGATCCGTTTTGCACCTCTGAAAAAGTAACCCCATGCCTCAAAAAGCTCCTTAATCGGCCTCAAAAAACAGCCCTTCAAACCAAGCAAACCTTGCAGTCCTTGTATCCCTGAAAAGTGCATATCAGGCTGCAATACTCCCTTTTCTATTAACTCTTTTATATTTCATATCATGCAATTTGGTCATTTGAGTGTTGTTTAGCTGCTGTTGATTTGATTTCAACAGACTCCATCAACAAAAAAAAGCTTCCTCTGAATAGATCCTTCAACTTATTAGTAGGGAAGGAATATAATGGAACTCCCTGATCATCCTAATAGTTCTTGGAAGAGGTGAGATCTATCATGCTCAAATATAACTCAAATCAGGGCAAGTTGACATAATTGTAAAATAAAAAATAAAAAATTGATCAGCATTTCAGTATTCATCTCAACATCAATAAAAGCCAATAAATTGTAAAACTGTTATTATTTCATTATATCAATATCTAAATGAGCATGAGGAAGAACGAGAAATTGCTTGATATATAACCATTTCCAAATCACTTTTCATGGATCATCAACAAGACCACACCAATCTCTACAACTAACATCACATTTTGGGAATACTTGAGAAATCTAGAAAACTCACATTTGGCTTCAAATATGTGCCTACAAGGTATATGAAACTATATATTGTCCTGAAAAAGTCTTTACATTCTTCCATTTTCCCTGCACAGAGTGAGCTATTGTTCACAAGACTATCCAGAAACATGCATCAATTGGAAATCTGATGGATAAATGAAAGTTTGAAACCATAAAGCTAAGAGAAAAGGATCTGAGTAAAATCTAAAGTCAATATAGTATGTCATTGTTTTCTTGTGTTGAACAATGATGAAGCCAAAACAAATTCTCTCAAAAGCCCAATCAATTATTCTCAAACATGTTGGATAGTATCATGAGAACTTTTACCATTTATTTTAGGTTTTCTAATTTTTATAGCATGCATGGTATCAAGTTTCCATTGGTTCACAAAATGTTACATTCAAAAGAAATCAACACGAAATATCAGTTACATTTTTTCTGTATATAAAGTATAAATAACTGTTCAATTCACCCAAAATTTCGATTAAGGGTAAATTTTGTCTGAAATGTTATAATTTCTATATATAAAATGAAATGTTTTTTGGGGGTGAATATTTCCATTCTTGAGCATAGAGTCCCCTCCAAATCACATACTTTTACCAGAATTTCTAGCAATTTTAAAGGAAAAAAATCAATATACTTCCATTTGTTGTTGGAAAAATTTACTACATTGATCAGCTGAGCAGATCATTCTTCACTAATTCAAGGTTAGTGATGAATCATTTTTCAAAAGGGTGGTAATCATACAGAAACTTGAGATTTGCTACATGGGTCCTACTAACAAAACCAATCATTATGTACCTTGATTTATTAAATTATAGAGAGCAACAACATCTCCACCGGCACAAAACGCCCTGCCACTGCCCTACACAGTTCCAAAATGTTGCACAAGCATCTCTTTTAGCATATTGTGGATATAGATAAGAAAGGAACCAAAAGGGACAAAATGGCAACAACCCAATATCTGAAAGCAGACCAGAATTCAAACTTACCTTCATTACAACGAACCCGATATCGGGATTTTCTTCCCATGATTCATATAGTTTCTTCAACCGAGCAGACTGACAAAGAAGACAAAAAGTCTAACCTCAATATATAATTGTCTATAATGGGTTTTAACCAAACACCAAAACAACAGAGAAAAAAAAAGTATGAAATAAAATAGATACATCACACAATCTGAGTACTGCGGGAAGTTATAGTAGAAAAAGAATTAAAAATACTATAATGGGTGTCAAACAACTACGAAAACAAGAAATATTCTGACAAAAGACATGGAACAATAAAGTATATAAATAAATAAAAAGTTTTATCGAGAGCATTTAGAGCAGAAGAAAAACAAAATTAAAATCAACACACAATCTCCTATAATGGGTGTTAAACAAGTACCAAAACAACAAATATCTTGACAGTTGAAAGAAAAAATCACAAATATAAAGTAATAAACCACACAATTTTGAGCATTTAGAGAAGGAGAAGAACAGAAACTAACATCAATTATACAAACCAAATACCAAAACAACAAATATTCTGACAGAAAACATTGAACTATGAATTAAAAAATTAAACTTTTTTATTGAGAACATTTAGAGAATAAGAAGAACAAAACTAACATCAATTATACAATTTTCTATAATCCAAAATAACAAATATTCTGAGAGAAAAAACATAAAGATAAAAGTAATAAACCACACCATTTGAGTATTAAGAGCATTTAGAGAAGAGGGTCTATTTAGAATCGCAACTCGAGAGCTAGCTTTTCCTTCAACGAGAACCTGATGAAACAGGTACAGGAAGAAAAAAAAAAAAAAACAAATCAGATATTTGAAGATTCAACTTTTTTAAATGGGTTTTTCGTTTGGAATCTCACTTGGCTTTCGAAATCATCTGTGTAATCGAAGATGTTGGTACGAACAGAGAAGCTTCTGCAGTGGAGGACAAACTGAGCGGAAGGAAGAGAACGTCTATGTAACAACCTCAGCATTTCTTCCGCTAATAATTTCTTTCAGAGATGCAGATACTTCCCCGAGTTTTTAAACTGATGACATACCCTTGACTTTAGTCTTGAATGAGAGAAAAATATAAATTGACCAAACACCCTCACTTTTAACCTTTTCATTAAAATGCTCGTCTTTTTGTTCCCCTAAAGGCCATTGCCTTCAACCACCAAGACAACTTCTCTCTTTTTTTCCTTTTTTTTTAAAGAGTGAGTCTAGACTAATTCGGTAATATTTCAAAAACATGATCCAATGCCACAGGCCTATAGAGGAAGAAATTCTAAGAATTTTGACAAAAAAAAAAAAATATTCATTGTTGAATTTTAATTTTAAGTTTTTGGAGTTGAGTAGCTATCCCATTTCAAAATGTTTGATTAAGCTTAAAAGAATGAATATGAACTTTAAAATGAAATCTAAAAGATTGTTGTGTTGGATTGCCAATGTGGTAATCCGTGTGGATGAAACTATCCTCAGTAAGATTTGAAAATCTTACTTAGTAGGGAAAGTGGTTTTTTTTTTTTTTTTTTCCTTTTTTGCTTTTTTAACCTATTAAACCTTTTCAAGCTTGTTTACATGCTCCTCAAAACTCTATCATATTCTTGATGTTTAATTGTTAAAGGAGATTGAATTTTAAGTTGAAAATCGTGTAAGAAGTTTGTGACTTCGGAGTTGAAAATTATGGGATTTTGAGGAAAAATCAAGGTATTTTTTTTCTCCAAATGATGAAACATGGGCATTTCAATAATTTTATCTTAGCCTGTCATAGAAAACATGTTAGAGCATGATATGCATTGTCTCATACTCTCTCATTGTTGGTGTACCTCATCACAAATGGAAGACTGTGATGGAGATTGATATATTTAGAACATATCAATTAATATTCTTTACATTAAAAATGATTGTAGGGAAGATATTTAAATTTAAATATTATTAGTGATTAATGTTAATTATGATTTTTAAATTAGCCTTGCCTTTTATATATTGATTGATGTAATCTCTACAAATATCCTATTACGCGCTCTTGTAATGATCATCTAAGAATTTTCAATAGAATTATTTCTTTATGATATATTTAAATTATAACTATTAATATTTTCTATATTAGAAAATAGAAATGATTAGTGCCCGTGCCGAAGGCACAAACATCCTCTTTGGGATAAAAGGGGTAAAAAAGAAAAAATAATAGAGTTTAAAGGGCATTATTGAAAATGGGGTAAAAGTGGAAAGATAGTAAAATTGGACAACTATTATTGAAAATGAGAAAGGAAAGGCAATAATATATTTCCTCTCTCATTTTCAATCTGAGTTTTATGTATATTATTTTACAGATGTAGGAAGGTTTAACAAATTGTTGACAAAGATATTTCTTTCATAATTAATCTATTAGCTTAATGTTTTTTGAGTAGACGATATGGTCGACTTTGCTGTTCTTCCAGTTGATATAAATTTTTCCTAGGTGTGATCAAGTAAAAGTTTTAACTTGGCCACAACATCATCTTATGCAATGGTTGTGATTGTGATTCTTATAAAAAAAAAATAGTATTCTCTTATATAGAAATCAATAAATACCAAAACCATTAGTTAAAGGTCCTTCAATCACATGGCGGTCCTTCTTCTAAAAATGTATGTTACTGTCTAACTTCCATTATTTTTTGTTAGAAGGCCAAAATTAATGAATGATTTATGTGTCTTAAGGTGTATTTAAAAATCTAGACAATGTGCCACACTGTCCCAACAAAAGAGTTCTAGAGAAAAAATGTTAATATTTCTTAAAGGAATCCAAATCAGCTCAGGTTTGAAAATTCCATTGTTCCCACTAGTATTTCATCATCACTTATCACTATCATCATTATTCTTAATGTCTTATTAGTTATAGACTTTGCCTCCAAGGATGGAGCCCTTTAGTCTTTCAAGTTTCCCCCAATAAACTTGGTAATAGATATAATCCTATTTATCATAGATCTACACATTGTAATTCAATTAATAGATACATCTTGGAGGGAAAGGAGATGGAGTTTTATATAAAGAAGATCCAAAGGAAGAAGGGAAAGGGTAGTGATGGCGCTGGTGCTTAAACAAACATTTTCCTTAGTTTTTTATTTGATTTCTAGTTCTTGATATTGCAGTGGCTTTCTAATTTAAAAATCATTAATCTTAAGAACATGTTGAAGTGACCTCAAATATTATACCTCATCATTAAATCTCCACCAACATGTAGTTGAGATAAAGTATGGGATAGTTTGGATCTCACAAAACGGTGGTTGAGTGAGACATTTATCCCCCAAACAACTGTTGTTTGTGAGGGACCTATTGACCAATGTCTCAAATCACTTATTTATATGCACTTTTCCCTGGCACTTATCATAATTCAAACCCTAGTTTTACCATTATTAGTAAATAATCATGTTTATGTTGAATGCTATCTCTTTACATGATATATCATCTTAAGTAAGGATAATTCCATGAAATTATACATTTGTCAAAAAACTAATTACATGCGTGTTCAAATGTGCAAGTAAAAGATCAGAAAGACAAAATTGTACATCAAATCAGTCAAACGACTTTGCTTTGCAAATAAGAGGAGACGAGAAGAGTCTAGACCAAAGCCCAATCATTTCAGAGCAAGTTTCATAGTGTCGCACTGAGCTCTGCTCGCGATGTGGTAAAAGTAGAAAAAGTCACCCTAACTTTGTATGGAGATTATTTGCATGAGAAATGAAGTTGATTGATGGCGGCATCTCGATTTCAAATACTTCCAGAAACCCTAATTCCTTCTATAAATATGACCATTGCCTATGGTAGAGAGAACCTTTTATCTTAGCCTTGAACTTTTTTGTCATTTTTCCATTTTTAGTTTAGCTTCTTTTAAATTTCCTGTAATTAATAGAGAGAGTATAACTCTATTTTTCTTAATGAATGTAAGTGTGGTTCTTCTTCTCTATATTTTTTTTTGTTCTTGATGTGATCTTAGGCAAAGTCTCCCTCCATTAGAGAGAGGAGAAGTCTAGTGGAAGTTTTACTTTGCTGTAATTTAGTTGATAATCTTCTATTTCTTTTGTTTTAATGTTTTATGGTTTTACTTCAAGGCCTTGTCCAACTCCAATGGACCAAAGTTATAGATGATCCCTTCTACCTTTTTATGCTAGAGTTAGATGATTAATTCTTAAATTAGATCACGATGTTCCATTTTTAAGTTAGATATTTGGTGGCAGGGGCTTTACACATTAGTGGGTGAAGGAACCCTAACTTTAGTTTCTCATTCATGGTTTTCAAGCTTACCTTCCAATCCAAGATGCAACACCAAGCTCTTTGGATTGAGATAAAAAGATGATAGAAACTAGGTTATGCTAGGTAGATGGCTTCAGGGGGTCTCATTCTCTAATAGTTTTTATTTCATATTTTAATTTAATTTTCAGCAACTTTCATTTGTATTTTTGTGACTTACAATCAACTTGAATTGTTTTAATCTTGGTCTTGATCTATCTCTACTTCAAATACGATTTTACCCCTTATCCCTTGTGCTTCGACCATTTGCTTACCCACTAAGTTAAGGTAAAATTTAAAGTATAATCAACACGTCTAATGGAATACAACGACTACGATCAGAATTTTAGCGTCGCTGTCAAGGATAAGTATAGTAATTTCGATTTAAAGGATTTGTATCAATCCATTTTATTTTTCTGTTTCTATTTTTTGTTGGTCGAAATTTGTTTTACAAAATCAAAATATTTTATGTTTAAAAGTGCCAACAGGAGTACATTGTAAAAAAATAGTCTAAGAATTCACTATTTTGATCGCGCTGCGATGAAATAGTGAACCATATGTCACTTGTTTTAGAAGCCTATGTGATACAGTAAGTCGCCGTGTCATTCTCTCTTTTTTTTCATTTTTATTTCCTATTTAATATAGTTCTAACGTTCTATTTTCTTTTCTAGCATTTGCAATATTGAATGAAGGAATCTCAAAAAACAACCAAGAAAGCTTTAAGAATTTTTCTATTTTACATTTTTAATTAGGTTTAATTTTAGTAATAGATACTTTGTAATTAATTTTTAATAAATATTCAAAAAGGCGTGGATTGTAATAGGTTAGGGAAGTATGACGGTTGAATGATATTGTCACGACTCCTTATGTTCGCAATCCAAATCTGAAGTTAGTGGCCTAAGTCGAATCAACTCATGTCTCCCTATCCAGCATGGGAGGTATTACTTTTCACACTCACATATCCTGTGCTAGTAGGTTACTCATTGCTTTTATTTGGCAATTGCTTATTGCACACACTTGGATCACTTTATTAGTAAAGAACACTCTTACCAAGGGATGGGACCAAAAAGATAAGGATTGGAGATCATTACCAATTTCTTACTCTAATTAAGGAATTTGATTCACTAGTAGTCAAATTCAAATTAATTAAAATCAATTAGATTTGGACTATAGGGCCCACGAACTCGATAGGGGAAATCCACTTCAAGTTGCACCGATCACACTTCTTAATCATTATTGATGCGTAAGACAACTTGTCCTAAAAAAGGGATATTCTTTGTCTATTCTAGAAAATAATGTGATCTAAGAGTGCCCTTACTTAATCATTATGCGTCGTTTTTGATCTGGAAATCCGATTAGCCAATTTTGATTACATAGAATTGGGTTGGAAGATTAGTTGCATAATTTCTACCCAGTTAAAAACAGTCTAAAGTTAGGCACCTTTTTTAGGTAAAGTCTTTTCTTTTTATTGTTTTGAGGACAATTGTGTGTTTTGCATGCTTAGTAGATGTTTGAGGAGTGAAGTAGTAAAACCTCCTGATCTTAAGATTGAACATACCACCAATAGAATTTGTAGGAAACCATTATTATCCACGATGGGTAATCGTGAACGAACATTAAATGAGCTTTTTGCTCCTACTTCTGCAGTCCTATCCACATGCAATGTTTTACCTTTCAACAATGTTGATCAATTTGAGACTACGCTGAAAACGCCCTCGATTCACGGGATGAGCGGATCAGCTTTTGACCCTTGAGGTTTGGGAGTCGCCACCTAGTTATTACGGTCTAGGAATCGAATATTGACTTTAAACGGATAAAGAAACTAATTTACTAAAGAAAAATTGAATCCGGGGATCACATTACGGGGTTGGAAGGTGTTAGGCACCAACCCCGCCCGGTCAATGCCGGTCTCTACTTATCCCAAATAAGACTACATTGCTAACAAAAACTTAGATAGATAAAATAAAAGAGATTTTACCTTCGAACGCAATGGTTTTATTCCCTCAGATTTGATGAAACTGCTCCTTGTACCGTACTCCTTACTTCGTTCTGTCTCCGGATCTGATTTCGAATCTCCGAGGCAAGGTATCTCTTCCTTAGATCTGGATTCTTTGAATTTTTTTATCGATTTTGGGGTGTTTTTGAAGGGCTTCTAGGTGTTTTTCAGGCTAAAATCGAAGTATGGGTGTTAGGTAAGGAGTTGGGACTTCAAAATTAGGGTTTTAGGAAGGTTGTGGAGGCTTCTTGACCTACTTTTTCTAGGGTTTTTTCTTTGATACGAAAATAGGATGTGGAGGCTCCTATTTATAAAAAAAATTTAGAAGAATTAGGGTTTGATTAGGATTTCTTTTAGGATTTTAATTAGGATTTTGACTTTAGTCTTATGAGATTGACTTAGTCTTTAGGATTTTAATTTAGGATTTTGAATTTAGTCTTATGAGATTGACTTGATTAGTTTAGATTAGGGTTTTGACTTTAGTCTTATGAGATTGACTTGATTAGTTTAGATTAGGGTTTTGACTTTAGTCTTATGAAATTGACTTTAATACTTTGACTTTAGTCTTTCTTGATTGACTTTTAGTCTTACTTGATTGACTTTAGTCTTACTTGATTAACTTTAATTTTAGGAGAACCCCCTTTTATTATATCTTTAATTCTTTGGGCCCCTAGATGAAGGGGTCCTTAAATAAATATCCTGGCAACCATCAACAATTTTGCCTGAAAGCTTGATTGATCGATTTTTTGATTCAAAATTTTAAATTAATTTTATTAATGTTTCACTTTATATTATTTAATATTTTATTTATTAATTTCAAAAATTTTAATTATTAAAATTATAAAATTATTGTTTTGCCCTCAGAGAGGACTTTTTGCGTTTTAAGTCATTTTTCAATGTTCTATTATGTTTTGAAATCAGTTTTTCGTAAGGAATTCAACGAAAATATTGGTTTGTGTCATTTATGAAATTTTTTGTACGAAATGATCGTGAATTTTATGAGGGATATTTTCGTAATTTTATCGAATTCTGTAAAAATTGGCAAAATGGTTTACTCGATTTCGATTTGTTATTTTATGTGTTTGAATGGGTTTTCCTAAGCGTAGCGTGGGTTCTAGGGATGTTTTATGGTTAGGGGTATTTTGATAATTTGATCAATTTTTAGTGATTTTTATCGTAAAGCTTCTTTTTGTCTACAAGATGATGATTTCTATGTTTCTGGGGTCATATTTTCCTAGCATAGCGTGGTTTCTACAGTTTTGTCAGTTCGAGATACCTCATTTGGATTTCTAAAACATATCTAGTAACAAATAAAGCATTAGAATAATCATCCATCATTGGGAACTGTTACAATCGGGTTGACGAGTTGATTAATCAGACGGATGCAAAAATGAGGTGTCTACAGATGCTCCTTTTTGGTAGAGGGTTGAAGCAAACTAGATAGCAAATCTATTTTGGTAGATAGTACGATATCCGAATGCCAAAACTAGTGACAGTTCATTTTGTAGTCTGATTTAGCAATTCGTTAAGGTGTTCGGATCCTTGAGTGTAAAACTCTCTTCGAACTAAAAGGTTGTCAAGTCATTGAGCGAGAACTCTCATTGACAGTGTCAGATCCTTGAATTTTAAAGAATTCTCTTTGACTAAAAAGTGCAAGTGTGAGTGTGTGTACTGTGTGAAACTGAGTAAAAATGTGTCAGGTCCTAGATATCTTCTCTCACTGACAATAATGATTCAAAATTGAAATGTGCTTATGCAACGAAAATAATCATGGCAAGGTTGAACAATGAGGTAATTGGAGTCATAACAATGTAGGAACTTCGTTAAATCCTATTTGAAATTCTTTTTTAGAGTTTGAAAAAGTATGAGTTTTATTTATCGAACTCGAACCTATTGTAGCCACGCTTCTCGAGCTAAAGAACTTAAAGAATCCTGTTAATTCAATATGATTCAAATAAAGCTGGAGTCTCGTTTCTCGGACTCTGACTAAGGTTTAGAGGAACTTAAACAATCCTATTAAAATTGGAGTCTCGTTTCTCGGACTCGAGCTAAGGTTTATAGGAACTTCAAAAAACCTATTCATTCTATGATTCAAAAAGTTGGAGTCTCGCTTCTCGAACTCGACCCTAGGTTTGTAGGCACTTCAAAAAACCTACTCATTCTATTATTCAAAAAGTTGGAGTCTCGCTTCTCGGACCCACACTTAGGTTTGTAGGCACTTCAAAAAGCCTATTCATTCTATGATTCAAAAAGTTTGAGTCTCATTTCTCGGACTCGAACTTAGGTTTATAGGCACTTCAAAAAGTCTATTCATTATATGATTCAAAAAGTTGAAGTCTCGTTTCTCGGACTCGAACTTAAGTTTGTAGGCACTTCAAAAAATCTATTCATTCTATGATTCAAAAAGTTGGAGTATCGTTTCTCGGACTCGAACTAAGGTTTATAGGCACTTCAAAAAGCCTATTCATTCTATGATTCAAAAAGTTGGAGTCTCGTTTCTCGAACTCGAACTTAGGTTTGTAGGCACTTCAAAAAGCCTATTCATTCTATGATTCAAAAAGTTAGAGTCTCGTTTCTCAGACTCGAACTTAGGTTTGTAAGCACTTCAAAAAGCCTATTCATTCTATGATTCAAAAAATTGGAGTCTTGTTTCTTGGACTCGAACTTATGTTTATAGGCACTTCAAAAAGCCCACTCATTCTATGATTCAAAAGTTGGAGTCTCGTTTCTCGGACTCAAACTTAAGTTTGTAGGCACTTCAAAAAACCTATTCATTCTATGATTCAAAAAGTTAGAGTCTCGTTTCTCGGACTCGAACTTACTAAGCCACGTTTCTCTGGTTTAGATTTATAGGAACTTAAACAATCTTATTAATTCATTCTATGATTCAAAATCGAGCTCAAAATTTGAAAGATCAGGCATTTATTGGCTTATCATACATCTGAATTCATAATTATCATTGGGCTTCGTCGAATTTTTAAGCTTTTGTAAGATTTTCTTTTTATCATGTGATTAAGAACAAAACTTTGGAATTAAATGACCTTCAAAAATGCCCCTAGTTTCAAGGTTGGCTTTAACTGGGACTTAACTACGAGACTGATAGAATAGATTACACTTGAAAAATATAGACTCTGATGTATGACAGATAGAAGAACTGGCATTCTCTTAAATTTAAGACTCTTAAGATTATCATATGTGCAATAAAGAATTGATCATTATTTTTTAGAAATGCTTGAGCTGGACTTAAAAAATCTTGATAAATATTAGAATAGAAGATCTTTCTCTTCAAAGTGGTTGATGATTCTTCATCTTCCATTAGCAAACACTTGAACAAGTAAACATACTTTTGAAGATCCTACAATGTTCAAGATGACTTATGAGTTTTTCGACTTCAACATTATCTTCGTCAGATGTGAGCTCTTGGCTGAAAAATGAATATTGTGGCTTGAATGGTTCTGCATTTTCTAGTTTCTGCACAAGCTTCCTTCTGAATTTTTCGTCTTGATGAGACATTTCCTCCCATTTGATGATACCCTAATTTTTTCCTAGATCGCTTATTCAGGTTTTCAATCTAGCGAGTTTTATTTTTCTTTTTCTGATGATGCCTTAATTTTTGTCTAAGTCGCATTTTCAGGTTTTCAACTTAGTAGGCTTTCTTTTTTATGGTTATGCCCTAAATTTTGCCTAAGTCGCCTTTTCAGGTTTTCGACTTAGCGGGCTTCTCTTTTTTTTTCTTGATGATCTTGAATAACTAACTCGATAATTTCTTGATTTTCTGCACTTTAATCGAGTTAATTAGCATTCAGGAGGACTTAATAGGTGGGCTTAGGATATGGTTTAGAAAGAAAAAATATAAGGCTCAACTTTCCAAAATGCCCCTAGTCTAATATTCTCTTTTTTTTGTCATTCTTTTCTGTAAATTCTTTTGACTTTTTTTCTAATGCTCCTAGTTTGGCATTTTTTCTTTTGAACCTTTCAATAGAGGATTTTCCTTTTGGATGACACTTTTCTTAAGTGAATACATTTTTTTTGCGTGACCGGTCCTGAAATAACTTCTCAGGTTACCTACGTACCACAAATATTTCTTTTTCTTTTGGGATCAGGTCAAAACGTAGTTCATACTTAAACTTCCCTTCCGAGGTTGGTTGGTGTGGTTTAGAAAGAAACATGCTATTTGATTTTTTTTAGAGGCTGCAAGGGGCTAAAGAAAGTTATTTTTTCTTGGTAAGACAGGAAAATGATTCGACCAAAGAAGGCCTCTTTTGGTGAATGTTGCTCGACTTTGTCAAAATTTCAGGAATTCGATATCTGGATTGCTCTGTTGAGTAAGGTCTTCTTTTGAGAAGGAGTAACTTCAGTTTTCTTCTGAGAATGAGTAATCTTCAATCTTCTTCTATGAAATTGAGTGTGATTGCGTTCTTTGTATTTAACTGTTCAACTTTTCTAGAACTTTCAGAAAATCTTTCATTTTTTTGTGAATGAGAATTCTCTCTCTCGAGTGAAAAGCATGAGGGATCCCTTCTTGTGGGTCTTAGCATCTTTGTCGATGGTTTCATCTACATCATTCTTGATCGATAAACTTTGACTTTGAAGTTTACCCTCGATTTTATGTCTTGATTTATTCTTGTGCAATCTATTCCGATGAGACCATACAGGAAATTTATTATTCTCTCATGTTCCCTTAAGGATAATGTATTACCAATTTGCACTTCTTGAGTGTACTCTTTAATTCCAATATTTATCAAATTTGGTTAGTGAGCTTTAAGTCATTTCTCATGTTAGATTTTATATTCACATCATTATTGCACACATGATAATCAAAAGCTTCTTTATTTATTGGAATTGAAAAAAACATAGACTGACAAACCTTACTAAAATCTAAAAATAAAGACGACTAGCTGAATTCAAAGACTTACATAACTGAAGCTAAAGAAAACTAAGAAAACTTAAAATACGACATTGTTCTGAATGGAGGGACATAATTTTAGAGTCTATGCCACTTCGATTATCTTCGATGGATGACTTGAACTTGCCTGCTTTTACTATCTCTTCATATTCTGATTCAAGCCTGTCATATGCGGGACAACCCGTTGCTTCAATAATTTCTCTGTTCTTCAGTTTTGTCACTGCCTTAGGGTAGTTGAGCTCATTCTGGCATGAAGCGAATGCACTGTTAAGATCAATTGGGTGAATGACGAAAACTGGGTCAATTGATTTGGGTTTGGATATGGATATTATGTTTAGAGTAGGAGGGGGATGATTTTGAAAAGTAGGCAAAGGGTTAATCTTAACATTGGGTGCGGTATGAGTGGGTATGGTAATCTTTCTTTGTTCAATCAAGTCTTGGATAGCATGACTGAAAGTAATACACTTGTCAAGAACATGACCAGGCATCTGATGGAATTCACAGAATTGTCCATTATCCATGTTTGGGGGAAGAGGATTAGGCAAAGGCTTAGGTTGTAAAGGCGTCAGCAATCCCCTTTTCATCAATTTTTGATAAGCAACACTAAGGAACATTCCAAGATTGACAAATTATCTCCTAGGCTTGGCTTGTGAGGGCTGAGTAGCTTGAGGAGATAGTGCGAAGGAGGTATTGGCTACTTGTAAGGAATTGACATTAGGTTTGAAATGTTTAGGTTTTGACTCAGACAAGTTACCAAAAAGTCCGGAAGAGTAGGCATCCTCAACTTGATTTCCAGCCTCAAGGAGGGATTGAAAAGTGGGAAGGTACTAAGGCATCAAGTACTTGGCATAATTTGGAGTGAGATTCCTGAGGATAATCTTGACTTGTTCCTTCTCTTGAGGTCGGTCCCATAATTGAGCGACTTTAACTCTCCACCGAGCAATGAACTCAGTGAAAGTTTTCCTGGGTTTCTGTTTAGTATTTTATAGGTCTTTTCTTGTGAGTTCAATATCCGTGTTGAATGAATATCGACCAATAAATTCTTTCATCAATTCATGCCATTTTCTTACCCGAGATGAGTCCAATGATATTAACCAGCGTAGGGCAGGACCTGTAAGGGTTCTTTGAAAAAGTTGAGCCATCTATTCTTCACTCAGACCCTGAGATTGCATTATGCCGACATATACTTTTAAGTGAATCCTAAGGCATCCAATACCGTCAAATTTCTCCATATCTGGCATTGTGAACTTCTCTGGCAGACGGACCGTGGGAAACAAGGTCATTGCCCCTAATCCAAGAGTAAGATCATTGGGGTCTTTAATATTCTTCAAAGTAGTTTCAACCTGAGTTATTCGATGAGCTAGGACAGGGTCGACGTGTAACTGATCATCTTCTTAGTTTTCAACAAGGTCAAACACATCCTGAGGTTCCATAGATTTATTTTTTCCCTTTTCAATTTTCAAGGATTTGATTTGTGTTTGGACAGAAACAATAATCTGTGCTTGAAAAGATCATTTCTTCTCGTGGTAAAGACTGACTACTTGGCAATGGTACTCTAGAAAGACGACTTTTTTCACGAATCCAAAGTGGTACAGATGGAGGTTTAGAATGTTTGGGACCAATTATCACCTGATTGGAAGTAAACCAAGGTCAACCATTAACTCTAAAGGTTTGACTCTTAACCACATGATTTTAATTTCGATATAGAATAGCCCAAGTCCGGTGGAAAATATCGAATCCAAATGCAATATAAGTCTATAGTGACCAAGAAAATGAGAAAGGTTAGACGCGGGTCTACCCCTGATTTGGATTGAACCTTTGATTAGACAAATTAATTTGATCCTAAGATCGAATCTTTCTATACAAAGTGGTCTAGATCTTTAAAAGTGAAACCAATTAGTCCAATTGATTTGGTATTGATTAGTTTGATCTATTTTTCAATTGGGTCAACTGGTTTAAGTGGTTCAAATTAATCGATACATTTCACCGATTGGGTCGGACCGATATTGTGGGTTTTATTTGATTATTCTGGATCGGTCCGCCTACTTACCTGTTGGTTGGATTGAATAAAACAATCCGGGAACACCCATTGTCAGTTCGGGTCGTGACCTATAGGAAGGCTTCTAGATTCTAGGTTTACTACGTGCAATGCAATTTATCTGGCCACCTTGCCCAAGTGCACCTATATACCTTTCCTCAATCATATTGTACATGATGACTTAGTTTGATATACCGTATAGGTGATAATCTAAAATTTCAACTCACTTCTCTGAAACTAAAAGCAGTCAGTTTAATCCCCAGTTGAGAGGTGGCGCACGATGTTGAGCAAGGGCCCACTTAAATACCTCTCGTCTAGAATAGACATAGTCTATCACCCTCGTACAGTAGGGTACATCGGGACAGGATCTCGCTTAGGCACTGGTTTTGACAAAGAAGTGCAATTGATGTACTTGGATTATCTTTTATATACCTACGGGTACGAGTCAAGAGTTGTAGCTTTCATAAATGGTTTAGCATCCCACGAGGGGACCGACCACGTACTAGTATTACGTTGGCAATCGCGACATGTGACTGTGTGGTTCACAATAGGTTAAAGGCTCAGGTCGCTCCAGTCTGGGTGCATCGATATACCTTTCAGAGTCACCTGATCAGATGGTACTGATGCCCCAGTTTGATATACCCTAAGGTACGTGACTGGAGTTGTGGTTTTCATGAATGACGTCGCATTTCTGAAAAAATCGGACCACGCACTAGTGCCACGTTGGCTATATGGGACATGCAAGCGTGCAAAACAATAAACGTGCATGTGGTGTGTGCAAACAAGGTGGGATGTGCCCGGGGCCTTTTCAAACAAATGGGCCCATGGGCCTGATCATACCATCACACATTGATACCATATAAATATTAGCCAAAACAAATATCAGTCCAATAAAATCATTAAGATCACCAATAAGCACATCAACTATATTTCTGATCAAGATCAATGGCAAATCAATTAATGAGCATGACATATAATAATTGATCAAACAAACATTGCAATAGGCATGATTTTTATAATTTTTAAGGTCCAATCAATGATCACTTTTGGGTGATCTAAAATAAATCGAGATTCCAATAATGTTACATTGATGATAGGATGATAATTGTTGAGATGAGCTCGCTCTCAGGAATATTAACTATGCTAATACTAGATAAATTCGGATTTTCTGTGAATTAGGAAAATATAATCCGAATTTGCATCGATGATATCTAAGGCTCCCGATAATGAAATCGAGTGAATTAAGATCCTAACTTAATCTACTCGATGGGATCTACATTTTATTAATAGGTGCCCATACCTAATTCTAAGTAGAATGTTCTGTAAAAATGTTTTAACATTGTTGTCCCAACCTTCATTCAGCAACAATTTTAGATTTACAGATTGAACTTGTATTAATGATATCTAAGGCTTTCGATAACGAAATTGAGTGAAATCAGATTCTAAATTAATTTACTCGATGAGATCTACATTTTATTAAATGTGGCCAGACTTAATTCTCACTAGAATGTTCTGTAAAAATGTTTTAACATTGCTGTCCCAACCTTTATTCGGCAATAATTCCAGATTTACAGATTGAACTTGCATCGATGATATCTAAGGCTCTCGATAACGAAATTGGGTGAACTCAGGTTCTAAATTAATATAATCAATGATATCTACATTTTATTAACAGGTGCCTAGACTTAATTTTCATTAGAATGTTCTGTAAAAATGTTTTAACATTGTTGTCCCAACCTTCATTCAGCAATAATTCCAAATTTACAGATTGAACTTGCATCGATGATATCCAAGGCTCCTGATAACGAAATTGAGTGAACTCAGGTTCTAAATTAATCTACTCGATGAGATCTACGTTTTATTAATAGATGCTTAGACTTAATTCTCACTAGAATGTTCTGTAAAAATATTTTAACATTGCTGTCCCAACCTTCATTCAGAAACAGTTCCAGATTTACAGATTGAACTTGCATCGATGATATCTAAGGCTTCTGATAACGAAATTGAGTGAACTCAGGTTTTAAATTAATCTACTCGATGAGATCTACGTTTTATTAAAGGTTTCTAGACTTAATTCTAACTAGAATGTTCTGTAAAAATATTTTAACATTGTTGTCCCAACCTTTATCATTCCATCATTTTCATATGTCAGTTTGAATATTTCATTATTTAGGGGTCATCAAAAAGTGATCCTTAATTGGACAAAAATATAATACCCAAAATCATCCACAATCAAGTCACAAAAATAAATAAATAAATAAATAAAATAAATCGAACTAAATAATAAAAAAACTAGGTCATCCTGACAATGTTTCCATATTTGGGGTTTTTCAAGTCTGATCCTCAATAGTTCCCAACGGAGTCGCCACTGAAAGCGCCCTCGATCCGCTTGGTATGCGGATCCGCTTTTGACCCTTGAGGTTTGGGAGTCGCCACCTAGTTATTACGGTATAAGAATCGAATACTGACTCTAAACGGATAAAGAAACTAATCTACTAAAGAAAAATTGAATCCGGGGATCACATTACGGGGTTGGAAAGTGTTAGGCACCAACCCCGCCCGACCAATGCTAGTCTCTACTTATCCCAAATAAGACTACATTGCTAACAAAAACCTAGATAGAAAAAATAAAAGAGATTTTACTTTCGAACGCAACGGTTTTATTCTCTCAGATTTGATAAAACTGCTCCTTGTACCATACTCCTTACTTCGTTCTGTCTCCGGATCTGATTTCGAATCTCCGAGGCAAGGTATCTCTTCCTTAGATCTGGATTCTTTGAATTTTGTTATCGATTTTGGGGTGTTTTTGAAGGGTTTCTAGGTGTTTTTCAGACTATAATCGAAGTATGGGTGTTAGGTAAGGAGTTGAGACTTCAAAATTAAGATTTTGGGAAGGTTGTGGAGGCTTCTTGACCTGTTTTTTCTAGGATTTTTTCTTTGATATGAAAATAGGATGTGGAGGCTCCTATTTATAAAGTTTTTAAGAAGAATTAGGGTTTGATTAGGGTTTCTTTTAGGGTTTTAATTAGGATTTTGACTTTAGTCTTATGAGATTGACTTAGTTTTTAGGATTTTAATTTAGGATTTTGACTTTAATCTTATAAGATTGACTTGATTAGTTTAGATTAGGGTTTTGACTTTAGTCATATGAGATTGACTTGATTAGTTTAAATTAGGGTTTTGACTTTAGTCTTACAAGATTGACTTTAATACTTTGACTTTAGTCTTTCTTGGTTGACTTTTAGTCTTACTTGATTGACTTTAGTCTTACTTGATTAACTTTAATTTTAGGAAAACCCCCTTTTATTATATCTTTAATTCTTTGGGCCCTTAGATGGAGGGGTCTTTAAATAAATATCCTAGCAACCATCAACAATTTTGCCTGAAAGCTTGATTGATTGATTTTTTGATTCAAAATTTTAAATTAATTTTATTAATGTTTCACTTTACATTATTTAATGTTTTATTTATTAATTTCAAAATTTTTAATTATTAAAATTATAAAATTACTGTTTTACCCTCGAAGAGGACTTTTTGCTTTTTAAGTCATTTTTCAGTGTTCTAGGATGTTTTGGAATCAGTTTTTCGTAAGGAATTCTACAGGAATATTGGTTTGTGTCATTCATGAAATTTTTTGTGCGAAATGATCGTGAATTTTATGAGGGGCATTTTTATAATTTTATCGAATTTTGTGAAAATTGGTAAAATGGTTTACTCGGTTTCGATTTGTTATTTTATGTGTTTGAATAGATTTTCCTAAGCGTAGCGTGGGCTCTAGGAATATTTTATGGTTAGGGGTATTTTGATCATTTGGTCATTTTTTAGTGATTTTTATCGTAAAGCTTATTTTTGTCTGCAAAATGATCATTTATATGTTTCTAGGGTCATATTTTCCTAGTGTAACGTGGTTTTTACAATTTTGTCAGTTCGAGATACCTCATCTGGATTTCTGAAACATATCTAGTAACAAATAAAGCATTGGAATAATCATCCATCATTGAGAACTGTTGCAATCGGGTTGACGAGTTGATTAATCAGGCGGATGCAAAAATGGGGTGTCTACATACGCCAGCCACCATAAATATGTTGCCTACGTTTTACGTTAGTGAAAGTGAACAACTTTACACCCACCTTAAAAAATTCTTAATCATTTGTCAAACTTTTAAGAATCAAAATTTAGATGAGGAGAGTGTCAAGTTTAAATTGTTCCCCTTTCATTGGAAGATCATTCAATCACATGGTTAAACTCCTTAACACTCAATTCCATTACTTTCTGGGATGTTTTATCCAAAAAATTCATGGCCAAATTTTACCCGTTGGCCAAAATAAATAAAAAAATGAAGGATGTCATTAAGAATTTTAGAAGGTGTCCTGATGAAGAATTATTTTAAACTTGGAAGAGATTCAATGATTTACTATTCAAATGCACACACCATTGCATTGAGAAAGCATTATTAGTGCAAAGTTTTTATAGAAGACTAACTATGAGTCAATGTATTCTAGTTGAGTCCATGCATAAAAATCAATTCATGAATCAAATGCTCAATCAAGCATACAATTTCTTTTTTGAGTTAGAAGAAAGTTCTCAGAACTAGAAAATTAATCACGAAGAGTTCGATAAAAAGTGTATCTAGTGAAAAAGTTAGACACATATGAGATGAAGATAGACCCTGATATCAAAAATGTGATGACTAGTCTATTGAATGTCATGAATAGTCTCATTCGATTTCACAAATGGCAATTGAGCCAAGTACACTATATGTCATGCGTGACAATAACAAATATTTGGTTGAATATTGTCCCAACTGGCCATTCATTGAGGTCGAACAAGTCAATATAGTCAATGGTTATAATGTATTTAGGAAATCAACGCCTAATTATTTTAGTCAAACATACTACCTAGATAATACGTATCATCTTAATTTCTCATATAAATAGAACAAACCTATTGAACAAAATGGTTTACCTGATTTCAATAAAAAATTTCCTAAACAGGTCGATTTCCAAATGAACCAATTAATAGTTCCTTATGTTCCATACCAATCTCAACAACTTATAAAGTATAGATATTTGGTCCCAGATCCCATGGCCAATTACAATCTTCCCGTCCAACAACATTCATCTTTAAAGTCTATGATGTCAAAGTTGATGAAGCAAAAACAATAGCCCAACAGGCCAATAAAACTCAAATTTAAATCAACCAGGTCATTACACAATCCATAGCGAAGATGGAATTCAGTTGTTAGTTAGTTCTTTCCCTAAAAAGAAAAGAGAATGGTCAATTTCCCAGTCAAACTATTTCTAACCATAGAGATCAACCTACGATTCCAAACGGACTAAAAGGATAATATAAGGTAGGAAGCCATACTAGAGTTTCATAAGATTCCGTTCAAACTATCCACACACAGTACAAGTGATAAATAATTGCTTCAAGGATTGACTAACTAGAGTAAATATGAATGCCTCATGTAGACATGAGATGTTCGTCATGGAACCTCAAGGCTAAGTTATTCGGAGTCGCCACCATTCTTCCTTGGAAATGGGTATGAATGGACAGTCGAAATGATTTTGAAATTGATTTTGGCATTATAGTGACTCTCATACATGGAAAATGTGTGGTCTACCTAAGATATAAGTAAGGGGGTTTGGTTAGAGGATGAAGAAGGTGTTAGGCACCCCATCCTCTCCACCTAAGGTGGTTACCTTGAAATTTGGCCAATTTTTTAGATAAACTTAAGAAAATAGATATAAAGAATATATGAAAATGCATGCTAGAACTGGTGTATACAATATGTGAAAATGTTCCCTTAGAAAAGAGATTTGATGTCAATATGAGACCTTAGGAGCATCATATGGAAAATGATGACCCATATAACCACGAAATATTGGTGGTTTAGGACTTTTTAGAAAGACTTTATGAGGAAGTTTCTTTAATGCCACAATCTGAATGCATGTATGTAAGGCTAGAACCCCAACAAGAGGGTGACACATTTCTTTATCATCACTAAGCATAAGTGAGTGAGTACATTGTGTACAATATGATGCATGGGATATGTGATAGGAAAAAAAGACTTCAACCCCTACCCTTTCGGTCGAACCTAAGTCCAACCTACCGAAGGTGGGAGAGGGTGTGCATTAAATCCTAAAAGATTTTGAAAGCATAAAATAAATAGAAGGTTAGAAGTAGAAGATGCAAACTTCAAAATAAATGTAATCTACACCCACCTTGTCCCTTGAGGTTCTTGAATAAGCTTCAGTCTTGAAATGACCTTGAGAGTTGAGTGTTTTGACTGAGGGTAGATAGTTAGAGATGGTGGGATTTTTTGGTTGAAAGTTAAGAGATAAGTGGGAATACTTGAGTTGAAAGTTAGCTTGAGAAAAAGTTAAAGAGATGAGTAGAGATTTTGGTAGAGTTTGAGGATTTGAAATAGGGGACTTGAGAGCATGAATTACTCATAAAAAATGAGGATATTTATAAAGTTTTTGGAGAACTTTTGAGGATAAAGTGATTTAACCCTAAAAATAAAGAGAATATACATGAGGTTTAAGTTATTTCTTTTTGAATTTTTCATTTTTATGAGGGTAAAGAAGAAATTTGTATGAAAAAAATCCTAAAAGCATTTTTGGTATTTGTTTTTTTGGTAAATAAGGATGAGAGAATAAAAATATTTTTAAGAAGATGAGTAGGGGAGTAACATGTGTAAAGGTGAAGTGGTAGGTAAAAAGTAGATCTTAATTTATTTTTAAATAACTCATAAAATAAAGTTGGATGTGCATTTTTGAAATGGACTAATGGGAGAGCTCCATGTATGTACTTGAAAATTCCCACATTTTGAGGGTAAGATTGGAAGTTCTCCTAACTTTAGAGATTTTTACCAAAAATCAAAGTACATTTTTTATTTGACCATACTTTTTGAAAAAGGGTATTCTTGAGTTTTTATAAAAGGAGTTGACTCTCTAATTAGATTAGAACATTAGACATTTGGGACTTATGAGAAATCAACATGTGTCATCTTTTGAAGGGGTGTAAAATAATGGGCTTAACAATGGGTTTTGTATTGGACTTAGAATAAACTTGGCTTTGGATTTTAGTTATGAATTTAGGATGGCTTGATTTGAGAATAAGTTTAATATGGACTTTGTCTTAGACTTGGGTTATGGACTTAGGATGACTTGGTTTGAGAATGGATTTAGTATGGGATTAAGATATGGACTTGGGTTGTGGGTTTAGGGCAGTTTAAGTTTGGGTATTTGGACTAGGCTTCAGTGTGAATTTGATATGGGATTAGGATATGGGTAATGAGTTGGTTAATGGTGAGTGAATATGGGTTAGAGACAAAATTTGAGAATCCAAAACTATATGACATGATGCATGTATGCATGAAAATGGTGCCAAGTGACAATGCAGGCCCGTTGGAGGGCTTAAGTTCTAAATTGAAATCACCTCTAGAAAGTTTTGGATTTTTCTAATGAGTTCGTGCAAATTGGGGTGTCTACACTTTGCACGTTGCAGTGCACCCACATTAATTAGTGTTGTCCGTCCCAAGCACGATTGATTCACAAATTCTAAGGACCGTCTAACCAATACAAATCGACATACCTCATCGTACGGTACCTCCAATCAATTAGCATTACTCACCCCCAAGCACGATTAATGAATATTTACTCCAAAGACTGGCTAACAAGCATAGGTTCTTAAGTTATCGATTTATGTTTTCTTTTAAAATTCATCATGTTTAAAAAGGAAATAATGTTCAAAAGAGCCAATCAAATTTTGTGATTGTAGTCATTCCTATTGCTACTACAAATTTTGGTGTTACACCGTTGAAGGCAAAAACACGATGTTATTCGATTGTAGAATACCAAAATTTTTCTTGTTGTGATTGCGTGAGTATCAACATCGAGTTCATGCCAAAGAATGTGGATTTGTTTCTTGAGCAAGCCTAGACTCCCTACCATTGCACACGAACATCGCCAATTTTGGCACCATTGCTTTTGGTTAACTACCGTAGCTATTTAATCCTATCAATAGCATTGCATCGATCATGTCTGTTTTAGAATGTAACCCCAATCAATGTCATCACAATTGGTCTTGCTACTCTAAGGGTAGGAAATAAAGCTTCTTGTGAGGAAAAAAAGGAAAAAAGAAATTAAGAGAAAAAAAAAATGAAGACACCTTACAATCAAGCTCTTTGCTTTAGGGAGGAGAAGAGTAAAAAAATGGGTCCATTACTAATATGGTGGTCAATGTTGAAACACGAAGGCAACTATTAAAGAACGGAATACCCAAAAGTATTTGAAAGCTGGCAACTGGTATCAAAGCTATCTTGTGAGGTTATGAACCTGTCCAAGAAATAAAAGTTGGACGGATGTGGGTGTTATCCAATTGTTACTGTTGTTGTTGGCCTTAAAGTTGTAAAAACCTTAAATTGAGAACTTGTATGCAATTATTAAAGGCGGATTTGACTTATGTACTAACACCCCTAACTTTGAATCCTCTGTTGTAAGGAGGTTTAGTTTATTGAGTTCTTCCAAGGATTTCTCACTGTCATTGTTACTAGTAGTGGTAAGAATTTTTTTTCCCTATACATTGTCAACTTCCAAGAGTGGTTTATGGGTATTGGGATCAATGTCCTTCTGCTTGAGCTTCTTCTTAATGCAAGAGTTTCATAGATCCTCAATTTCATTGTTGATTCTCCCCGGTAGTTGTCTGTAATCTGAGATAACCTCATGAAGTTGCAGAAAGGCCTTGTAAATCAAACAGAATCTTTTGCGACAACCTACTAAGTAAAATATAGATTTAAGAAGTATTTTGGGTGTTGAATTAATTATCAGAAGAAATGATACATACATATTACCTAGAACTTCATAGAGTTCAATTATGAGGTTCTCTTCCTATTGTGAGAAAGCACATATCTTAAAACCAAGTTTTAAGTAGTTTATCCATCAATCTCCGCATCTCTTCGATATCAAAATTGAATTATTCTGATAGTTTAGGGGAGAGAAATTTACTCAAATCGAAGGAGAAGGTGAACTTGAAGGATGATGGAATTTGGTGTCTACAATACTAAACTCGTTGGATACATACCTCAAAACTTCAGTCGAGAGATGCAATTTATAGTAAGGGTCAAATTTCTGTTGAAATAACACTTATGTGATTGGGTGGGAGTTGAAGATTTTGGATCTATTTTGTTTCAATTGGAATAGAACTCTAACAAGTACACCCATCCAAATCCCTTTTTGCTTGCTTAGTTTTATTAGAAAAAAAAAAGAAAAAAATCTTGTCTCTTGTTGAATTCAATTTTAAAACAAAATTTCAAGTTTTCATGGTAGTCTTCCAAGACATGAGTCTGCCAATTCCATTGTGACTTATGGCTTCTAAAGCGCAACTCCATTCCATAGACTCAACTCATGTAGGTTGTGCCGATAAACCAATTTTAAGCCTACTTTTCTTGTGGTTTAAGAATCTTAATCAACTCAACTCACTTTATTTTTACCACTAATGAGTGCGATTTTGTTGACGCATAGTTTGGTGACCAACTATGATCGTTCAATCCTATTAGAGGATTTGGTCGGATTCTTTATTGAGCACACCCATTTTTTATTTTTTTTAAAGTACTCAAACTATTAACTTATTGCACAAAACTCCAATAAAACTCAAAACACGGTGATTTTGAATTGAAATAGCAAGATTTCAATAGGAAATGGGAAACACTTTACTCACTAACATAGTAAAATTTAATGCTTAGTAAGGGTCGTTTGGTTAAAATAGGTTACCACATCAGTAGTTCAATACCACAACCCTCTAAGCTTCATCCAAAAACTCATAATAATAATAATAATAATAATAATAATAATAATAATAAATTGTTTTGAGGTTGATCTAAGGTTTTGAAAATCAGCGTGTATATCAAAATTCCTCGTACCTCCCAAACTTAAAATTGAAATTCAAAGGTGAAAAATGATTTTTTTATTTTAAAATTTCTTTTTTTTTTTTAAATTCATAGAATTTTATCCCCTACGACAATAAAGAATTAGATCATGATTTTAAAAGCCACAAAATGAGCCCAAGGACCCTTGGTTTCTCCTATTAAAAGGAACATCATTAGTACTTAAGCATCACCTGACATTTTTCCAGTATACATCCCTTTTGAGGTGTTACCAGTTCCATTTGAATTTCGATCGTGGTACAAAAACACTTGGGACTAGAGTTTAATATAAACACATTCAAATGATCCCCTTGTGGTTAAAGATATCATTGTTAAAACAACAAGACTCAGAATTGGGCAGTGGTTAAGGATATCATTCTAATATGTTAGTTACTATTCACATAAAGGCCAAAATCATGCATCAATTGACCAAACATAACATGAATTAATAATATTTGTTTCCAATGTATATGATGTAACTTCATAATATTTTTTATCCTATTACCTATATTATAGATCAAAATAACGTTTGACGAAATAATGTCATTCACAGAAAGAAAAAAAAAATAAAAATAAAAAAGAACAAAAATGTCTTCTAAGATATAATAAACTAAGCAATCTCCATGGTTTTGAATCCTTGTAAAAATACTTTTATGCCTTGGTAGAAGTCTTCCACATGTTAGTTCTTCATTTTCTTTCAACTGCAAACAAAGATTCATGTTAAAGCCAATGAAGAAAAGACATCAATTTTACAAGTCTAATAATACAATTAATGATCTTGTATACAACATTATTTAATTGGTAAAAATCATACCCACTATGATGATGAATTTGGAAAATCTAATTTTTCAACCGGTCCTGGAAATTCATGAGTTTGTGTCGAAGGTACCTATAAAATGATTAATGCATACAAGTAAATGGTAGTTTTCATTAAGTTTGAAAAAAAAGTGTCAAGACATGTAAATTACATACCTGTTGAGACATGTAAGTACCACTTGAAAAAAAATTGATTATTTTTTTGTTCTGTATACCCTATGTAATTATAATGAGGTAATTGACTTGGGTACTAATTATACAATAATTATTGTGCCAATCCAAATGACTCCTGTATAAGAATGAATAACTTACGTATTATATTTAACTCAATCGTGAAAAGTATTTTATAATATTAATCAAAGTAAATTATAACCTAGATAGCTTGATCCATGTTTAATGATCCACCAATGTTTTGTATTTTGGTAACTGAAAGCGCCCTCGATCCGCGGGGTGCGCGGATCCGTTTTTGACCCTTGAGGTTTGGGAGTCGCCACCTAGTTATTGTGGTCTAGGAACCAAACTGACTCTAACATGGATAAAAAGAACTAATCTACCATAAAAAATCTGAATTCGGGAATCATATTACGGGGTTGGAAGGTGTTAGGCACCAACCCCGCCCGGCCAAAGCCGGTCTCTACTAACTTCCCAAATATATCACATTGCTAAAAACCTAGATAAAAATAAAAAAATTACATACCTTTCCGATAGCAAGGATTTTGTTCCCTCAGATCTGACAAAAAAGAGCTGCTTGTACTGTACTCCCTTGCTTCGTTCTGTCTCCGGATTTGACTTCGGATCTCCTAGATCAAGGTATCTCCTTATTTTTGGATCTGAACTCTTCAAATTTGTTGCGGATTTGAAGGTGTTTTTGGAGGGATTTTAGGTATTTTTTAGGCTAAAATCAAAGCAGGGGTGATAGGTAAGGAGTTGGGGCTCCAAAACTAGGGTTTATGGGGGGTTAGGGGAGCTTCTAGACCTACTTCTCTTAAGGTTTATGATTTTATACGAAAATAGGGTGTGAGCACCTCTATTTATAGAATTTTTTAAGGGTTGATTTGGATAGAGTTAGTATTTAATTAGAGTTCTTTTAATTAGAGTTGTGTTTTAGTTAGACTTGTTTTAGGTAGAATTGTGTTTTAATTAGAATTGTTTTAGGTAGAATTATTTTTAAGTTAGAACTCTATTAGATTGAGTTATTATTTCATTAGAATTCTATTATGACTTTTAATGTTTTGACTTTAGTCTTAATTGATTGACTTTTAATATCTTGACTTCAGTCTTGCTTAATTGACTTTAATTTTGACTTCAGTCTCACTTAATTGACTTTAATACCTTGACTTCAGTCTTGCTTGATTTACTTTTAATTTTTGGAGAACCCCCTTCCATTATTTCTTTAATTCTTTGGACCCCCAAATGGAGGGGTCCTTAAAGAAATATCCCACGAACCCTCAACAATTTTGCCTGAGAGTCCGATTAATCGATTTTTTAGGTTCAAAATTTTAAATTAATTTCATTAATGTTTAAATTTAATTATTTAATATTTTATTTATTAATTTCGAATTTTTTAATTATAAAAATTGTGAAATTACCGTTTTGCCCCCAGAGAGGACTTTCCACGTTTTAAGTCGATTTTTAATGTTCTAGGATGATTTAGAATCGGTTTTTCGTAAGGAATTCAATGAGAATGTTGGTTTGTATCATTTATGAAAATTTTTATGTGAAATGATTGTGAACTTTATGAGGGGTATTTTCATAATTTTGTCGAATTCTGTTAAAATTGGTGAAATGATTTATTTGGTTCTGATTTGTTATTTTATGTGTTCGAGAGAGTTTTCCTAAGCGTAACGTAGGCTCTAGGGTTGTTTTGAGGTTAGGGGTATTTTAGTAATTTGACAGTTTTTTAGTGATTTTTATCGTGAAGCTTCTTTTTTGTCTACAAGATGATGATTTCTATGTTTCTAGGGTCGTATTTGCCTAGCGTAGCGTGGTTTCTAAGGTTTTGTCAATTCGAGATACCTCATCCGGATTTCTGAAACACATCTGGTAACAAAATAAAGCAATAGAAATAACATCCATCATTGGGAATCATTGCGATCGGGTTGACGAGTTGATTAATCAGGCGGATGCAAAAATGGGGTGTCTACAGTAACATTTCCATTATTTTCACATACATAAAATTATTATGTTATTAGTAAGAATACATAAGTAAAAAAATATTGAAATGCATTTTATTTTAATACATATAACAACTAACCTGTTTGTTTAAATGAGGCTATCTTTTTTGGTGCTTTAGTCTCCAAAGAACTTTTAATTCTAATTTATGATGGTCTCGACCTCGTTTGATCTTTGGATCTCACAATTGAACATCCTCAGTAAAACTTGGTATTGAATTACCATGAGCATCATAAGTGTCTTTCTCAGATGTCCTCACCAATTCTTCTTCAAAAATTGAAAATGTCTCTATTTTTGCCTCTACTTTTAACAACAATGATTTAGCAAAAGTAGTTGTTGCATTTGACTTTGCACTCTTTGTCACGATTCTCTTTGAAATATGTGATAATTAACTATAACGAATTGTCGAGATAGGATCAATATGACTTAAAATTGCATCCCCATATGAGTCAAAAATCACTTCATCTTTAGCAATAATGATCCATTTCTTCAAATAGTATTGGAAGGGTAGATTTTAAAATTTAAGTCAAAAAATAATGTTATCGCATGAGAGCATAGGATTCCATGGAATTCAAATTTTCTACAACTGCATAATACAGATTGCTCTGATTGGTTATATCCAAGTGTACGCACCATTTTCCAACCATCCACTCTGTAACACTATATATTTGGATTGTCCCATCATTTTCTTCTAATTTTAAAAGATGATTAATAATTCATTTGTATTCTTCTTGAAAGGGGTAGAACATCTTCTTTGTATATATTTTAGATACTTCACACTCTATAGATCAATTGAAAAATAAAATGGGTGTTGTTTGTTATTACTTATTTTCTATTTCCCTTTCTTTCTCCCTTCGATTAGTCATGACTTTTTAGTATTGATCTACAAACTCTCGAAGAATGACAGTACTAGAAAAATAATCCTTCAAAAATTTGTTGATGATCTCGCTTCTCTGTATTGTGGTCATACCCACACAAAAGTGATTACGAGCATATACTTGAGCCCATGTTTTACGTAACTTATACAACCCTTGCAACTACTCATTATCTCTCAACCCATAATCTTCAAGCAACATGTCCTAATTTTCTTCAAATTCTTCAATTGTTTATGGATCATATATGCATTTCTTGAATTGTTATGTTAGTGATTTGAAATCAGTGAATGCTTTGGATAAGTGTTTTACTGCATTTGGCTAAATGTGTCATAGACATGATCTGTGATGCGTTTCTGGGAATACAACACTAATAGCATTTGTGATCATCATACTGAAAATATAGTCTTTTATTTTTTTTCCTCCCATCGCTTCCAAGAAAGAATTAAACAAAAAAATAATCGCCTCAATTGTTTCACCATCTAACAAACCATATCCAAAAAGCGTTGTTTGTCCATAATTATTAATACCGACAATTGGTACACATACCATATTATAATTGTTTGTTCAAAAAGTTGTATCAAAATAAATCGCATTACCGAACAACCCATAATCACATCTGGACTTTGCATCATAAAAGAAAACTCCACTTATTTTATATTTTTCATTGGTTCGAAATGAGAAAAAGTGTGTGTTCTCTTATTTCTTTTGCTTTAAATAATTAATGAGACATTGTGCGTCACCTCTCTTGAGAAACTCAACACGTGTTCTTTGAATTATATTGTTGCAATAAGACTGAATAAAATTAAGATTTTGAGCCCCTCCAGCTTCTACATACATGTAGGAGAAAATCTCTGATTATCGAAGTCATGATGAATGCATTTTTTTTATAAGTCCAATTTGCGAAAGCTCTATGTATTTGTGAGACCTCAATAAATGTGATCTCTCAGGCGGGACAAGTTTATGACTATGATCCGCTATGAACTTGGTCACTAAATACTTTTCTTTAGGATTAAGGATCATATGAAATACCGCTGGGCATTGAAATTTCTTATTTTTTCTAGTGTTTTGACTTTTTGGTAAGAACCTTTAACAGAACAAAATAATGTTTGGCTATAGATCTTGCTGGGATTAGATCGAACCTTACGTGTCCTTCGCTTCACACACTAAATCCAATTGTTTTAGTATACCCATTATAATAATCATATGCCTCTTCTACAATATCAAATATCATTCTAAGAAATGGATACCCATTATGATCATTTGCCTCTTCTACTCCGTGATCACGAAAATCTTCATTATGAGAATCCAAATATATCTCCTTAGAATCATTGGAAGAATAATCATCACCAATAAAAATATTATCTTGGATTTCAAATCCTTCTTGTTACGTCAAAGACATAATTAAAACTCTTTCCTTTAACAAATTCTTTTGGAATATCCTATTAAACTTTTTTCCTTCTATTTTTTGTAAGATAATAATATATCATCAAGAGCTTATTGGTGACAAATATATATATATATATATATATATATTTAAAATTTATTGAACAAGCCTGAAGTAATTATTTATGATTAAGCTTATGTAAAATCTAAAACCCCAAAAAAAATCCTTAAAAAAAAACATATTAAAGTTTATTGAACAAATTTGAAGCATAAGATTAAAATTAAATTAAAAAACAAAATAAATTGAAATTTTTTTTAAAAAAAATTCAATAAATTGAAATTGCTGAAAATAAATTAAAAAAAAACATATAAATGAAAAAAAAACAAAATCACATACTTACATAGGAAAATGATAGTATTTAGAGTTTAAAAGCAAGAGAAATGCTTAGAAGCATAGAAAAACCTTAATGAGAAAATATTAAAAAAAAAAAATTCATAAATTAAAATTTCTAAAAATAAATTAAAAAAATAAAATCACACACTTATAGTGGGAGATGATGTATCTAGGGTTTGAAAGCAAGAGAAGTGCTTAGAAGCATAAAAAAATCTTGCTTCTTCTTGTGATTAAAAAAATGAGCTATTTGGAGTTCCAATTGAAATATTGTTATTTCAGTTTAAAATACTCTTTATTAGAGTTCTGTGTAATAAGTAAATAGTTGGAGTACTTTAGAAAAAAATAAAAAAAGGGTGTGCTCAATAAAGAATCCTACAAAATCCACCAATAAGATTGAGCGGTCAAATATTGTTATTTCAATTCAAAATACTCTTTATCGGAGTTATGTGCAATAATTTAATAGTTGGAGTACTTAAAAACGAAAAAAATAAAAGGGTGTGCTCAATAAATAATCCCACAAAATCCTCCAATATGATTGAACGGTCATAGTTGGTTACCAAACCATGCATCAACAAAATCGCACTCACCACTAATTAAGCTCAACTGCATTATCCAAACCCCGACTCCAATTCCTCATGACATGTGTATATTATTGAATCCAATGGCAATTGGCTTCATTACAATATCTTAGTGTCTAAAATCATCATCTTCAAAAAACAATTCATGAAAATTATTTTTTTGAAAATATTTTCCAAAGTAAATCAAAGCCACCATTTTCCCATTAAAATTCTTTTTGGAAGAGTTGTGTTGGTGATAAAATCCCACTTTCTCTCTTTTGTGATATAGGGTTTAATCTCAAACATCCAGTTGCATCAAGCTTTAAATCTAACCATTTGGGCCCAATGGACCTTAATATATCTTAAGCAATCGCAACAGTTGGCATGGCACAATCCATGACCCTCACAAGTAACAAAAGGCCAAAAATCCCATTTATTTGAGAAAACAAAATTTCAAGAAAATCCCAATATTTTTAGGTTGAACATAACTTCTTGTCTTATATTTTATAATGGTCACTTCCATGGGCCGATCCTCAAATCATTTATCTTCAAGTCATTTGCAAGTTAGGCTATGGAATCTATACTTCAATGGATTGGGTGGGCCCAAGACCACTTTACAAGGGTAAAGAATGGATGCATGTACATGGTGATCCAAAATTCCAAAAAGAGGCATTTTCTTACTAATTTGAGAGTGGTGGAGCATTATTTGGGAGGATCTCTTCGATATTTGAGTACTGCATTTCTTATAAATAAGCTTGGGGCAAAAAAAAACAAAAAACAACAATCTAAGACATCACATGATGAGGTTGGGAAAAAACATAAACCCAAGAACATGTTGTCAATAAGGCATTACACTTGTAAACAACCCAATTTGATCCATGCAAAAAATGCCAAAAAATTGTGTATTAAAACCAAAAAAGGCCAAGCCCTAAAAAAAGCTTGTTTTTTATTCAAAATAAAAGTCCTAAGGGTCTAATGAACCTTTAGGAGCATCTAAAAATCATTTCTTTTAAAAAATCTACCAAATCCCTAAGCCCACTAAACCCAAGCCCAAATCCTATTTTTAATCCCACCTTCATTCAAATTCAGTCTCTAACCTAAACCCCTCAAAACTTAAACCCACTAAGTCAAAATCCTAACCCTATCTCTAATTTCAACACTATTTTCCATAAAAGCCCGCCAAGTCCCTAAGCCCTACTTCAATCATTAACCCTAATCCCAACCATTCCTAAATTCAATCCAAACCATCACTTAAATCCTCTCAAAGCCCTAAGCCTAACCTCATCAGCATTTTCATAAACCCATCACTTTAGTTAAAAATATCAAAGTTCAATGCCCAAATTCATAAGCTTTTAAGCTTCAAAACTCATTGATCAAAATCAAAAAAACCCCAACCACCTTGACACGTGTCACCACTACAACCAACCTCCCAAAAAAATCAATCTCATTATCACCATCACTATCCCTACACCATGCCACCACCTAAACACATCACTTTCTCTAAAAAAAACACTCCAAAGTTATCTCCATACTCTCCCACACTTGATTCCCCTTAATCAACTCATATAACCCACATAAAACAAACACATGCTCATATATTTGTCACATGTCCTCACCACAACCCACCTCCCAAAATATTATCACCTACCCCTTTACATTAACTAAATTTTTAATCCAATACCCAACCCCCCTAACTTAACCCATACTCCATCTAAGAATGGGTTGCCTAACAAACCCATTTGGATCATATACATGGGTATGGATCAAAGACAATCTACTTAACACATTTTCCACAACCACTCTCATAAACTCCAAAATTCAAAGCCTCTCATGCATAAAATCCATATCATTTTCCCTCAACTTTTATCTTTGCCCCATTCTACATCTAAAAATAACCTCAAAAATTATAAAAGCCTATCCCTTTTTTCACAAAATCCCTATACTTGAACTCTCTCTTTTAGGCCCCATCTCTCTCATCACTCTAAACCTCTAAAAATCCCTCAACTTAAAAGTCCATCAACTTCAAGTCCTCATACTACAAGTATCTCAACCCTCAAGTTCTATACTAGAAGAAAGATCGAGGGACACTTCATGAATACAAAGAAGAGAATCCAAATAAGAAAAATAAAGTCAAGAACAATATAGAATGGAGACGAAATAATAACACGATTTTCCCTTCTTTCCATTCAATTTTTTCGCTTCTATCTCCTCCTATCTCCTTTTTTTTCGATTTAACACAACCTTAGGATGTAGATTGAGCGTCAACTTGGTCGAAAGGATAGAGGTTGAAGCCCATCCTCAAAATAAACTCTTTTGAAAAATCCCTACACATTTTCACTCACTACAAAATGTTTTGAGGCTAAGACAATGGAACCGTTTCTTATGAAAATGGGCTCATAACCACCAAGCCTACATTTTTCAAAACTTGTATCCTCAAGGTATGGACATGGATAGGGTTCCTTCCTCAATAAGGAAGACTTTATGATCTAAGTCATAATTAAAGTCCCTCGCACTCAAGGGCACAAAATCAAAATTTCCTTTTTTTCCTTTTATTTTAAAAAAAATGACCAATTCTAAATTTATAAGGTGGAAATAAAAAATGTGCCTAACACCTTCCCAATTTTTTAAATGGACTCCCTTACCTAGATCTTAGGTAGATTAGTATTTTGTCCATATGAGAGTCGCTACAAAAAGTGATTTTTCAAATCCACGTAATGTTGATTTTCGGACTCGAAAATCGTATAACTGCAACACCAACCAATAAAAGTAAAAATAAAAGATTGCATTTCTCATTATTTGCTTCAATTACAAGCTCTCAAAGAAGCGAAGTGCAATCGATTTCAAATTTGAGGACTTTCATTAGGCTTCAGTCACTTAAAAGACAAAGGCACTAGAAAACAAAATAAGATTCTAAAGTTTGATTCAATGTGAAAATGGTAGCAACTCACAATCAAAAGGATTAAGGATGAGATATGGTCGGCTACGCATCCGATAACACATCCTTGATGGGGTATTTGTGGGCATTGAAATTTTGAATAGGTAATCACAAATTTTATAAATCAAAATAAAGTCCCTAAAAGCCCTAAATAAGCCCTTACATTGAAATCGGGCCATTGTCATGGAACAAGTCTCCTAAAATTTGGATTTGAGCTTTCGTAAATAAAGCCAATGATCCAAGAAAGTCTAAGGGTTTGTTCTTTATAGAAGCCACCTTCTATGATAAGCAGAAGTCCAAAGCTTGAAAAACTACATCCAACAGAAGCACATAAGTCAGAAATTGATGTTCGTTTGACAGTTTTTTATTACTGGATTTTGATAAATGACCCCAGAATATATATATATATATATATTGTCAAATCCTGAGTTTTCAATTCGTATCTCGAGAAAAAAAATAGTGGGATTTAGGGATAAAATTTTAGGAAGTTTCTGATCATTTTTAAGAAAATCTGACTTCACCATTGAATTCAAAATGATTGAAAAACATACTTTAGCCTGTTAACACGCTCAAATGCGAATCCGAACATCAAAGTCGCAACATCCTTGATTATCGATGGACTAGGCTAAAATAGTGACTTTTTGTTAAAGTAAGAATTTTTAAGATTCAATCATACCATTGGGTTCGTAATAAAAAATTATTGAACATGTGCTATTTATTTATCATTTTTGGAGCACAAAAGGTCGAATTATCGTCAAAAACAAAAATAACGTTAATTTTAGGGTCCCATTGGGCCAAAAATGTAAATTTTTGTTAGAGAAAAAATTGTAAAAATTAATCATATCATTAGATTTGGATCGAAAAATTAGATAAAATAGAATATTCATTTGTTAGTTTTGGAGTCCGAATGGTCAAGTTATCTTCGATTGAAACAATATGCAAAATACCGATTTCGTCCCAAGATTTATATAAATAAATTTCTTTTTTTATTTTTTTCACTATTCATCCTTTTAAATGAACCAAAACCAGCCAACCCTTTTTTTTTTAAATCATTTTTTTCTCTGATTTTCAACCTCAGATTCGTCGCGAATTGCTTGCCGTCGACTTTCAACGCAGAAGGGAGAAAAGTTCGTAGCCTCGACATCTACAAAACCCACCCAAGATCTTTCATTTTATTTTCTCTTTCACCTCATATTGACAAAAATTAGTCGTACATATATACAGTGATTTTGAAACTTCGTCCTCGGATTTCATCCGTTTCGAGATCAAACCGTTTTTCGTTGCAGAAGGGAGAAAGGATGACGACGTTTAGATCTTCGAAATCACCGAGTTAGATTCAAAAATCAATCTTCTTGAAGTTCGATCCATCTAAATTTTTGTGCTAATTGTCTCGATTTTCGCGCACATGCTTCGATCATTTTGCACAAAGATTGTAAGGAACTCTCAATTTCTATTAGTAATCATAGATTGTGAAAATTACATTTAAGATTTTATTAAAAATTTGTGGTGAGTTTCCAAAAAATATAGAATTCAATTGGTTATTTCAAATTCACGCCAGAACTTGCATATTTGATACGTTTTATTGTATTTTATAACAAATTATACGTTAGTAGGATATTTCACCGGGTTATTTCTGTCAGTTGGGTCCTGTGCACCGCTCGAACCCTGTTTTGACCTAAGTTTTGTACTTTTTCAATGTTATTGATAAAAATAAATTTCATAGTTGAAAAAATGATTTAATGTTCAATGAACTCATATTAAGTTGATGAATATCAGAAAGTAGATATTTTGTTTGAGAAATTGAAAACTGTAAAAATCGAAAAAAGGGTATGAAACAATAAAATGTTAGAGTCACACCCGAGGGGTGATGTCTGCATTTTACATTGTTGTGTTGTGTGTAGGTTGGTGAACGGATATTCAGGGATAATGTTTCTGATTGTATGTTTATTCCTTTCTGTTAGCGCGAGGCGCTGTTTACGTTTCCATTCAGTTATTTATTTTAGGTTGGGTGGCCACACTTGCGTGGTAGAAAACTTGATATCTATTCTCAACCTTGTATTGTTAATTTTTCTTTTGTTTTCATATATATATATATATATATATATATATTGTAGCGCCCCGCCAAACGTTAACACAAATCCCAAGCCCGCCTCGAGGCACTAGGTAGCGCCTCGAAATTTTGGCATAATCTTCTCTGTTTATGTTAGTGTTTCACGAAACTCAAACCTGATAAACCAAATCCAAACAATCATGTATAAAGCAACATATCCACCATGAATAAGAAACGGAAGAAGGAAACATTAATGAACAGCATAAAGCGAGGTCAGAGTTGCGCAAAAAGGAATAAAAATATACAGGATTATAAAATTTTCCTTACTTTAACATAGACCTAGCACTCGACACCAAAAACATAAACCTCTCTTAGGACGAACAGACTCCTAGTAGAAGTAGTCATGATGCTCACCGGGTAACGGACTCTGGTCGTCGATCTAACCGACCAGATGTTCCTCGACTAATGGCTCGATACCCACTTCACCAACTGTAGGCTCTGCAACTAAAAAAACATGGAAGGAAAGGGTGAGTAACAATGGTTACTCAGTAGGTCCACAAACAATTCTTACTAATAACCTAACCTAACGTGATCAAATAATCATACTTCATCATTCTGAAACATGCAAGTTTTATAATTGAAACTACGATTAACTGGTACATATAGTTAGGGATGAGTAACTAAATAATTTAAAAGTTACACATAGCATCAGTCATCCATACTCATTATACATTTTCCATTTTATGCAAATACAGTTGGCAACATTGAAATAATAAACATGCTTTTCAGTTGATAGTTTGAAATATAACAACAAATACATAATACAAGTGGTGGAGTAATGGAATTCGAGCGTTGGGATTCACGACTGGATCATTCCCAGTCGGGACATGATGTTACAATGTAAATATGATTTTTAGTTCCTGATTTTGTGGCCGGTTGCTGCGCTTACCACACTGGTAACCATTTATCCGGCTCAGGCGGGCCGTTTGACGTGACGGTAAGCAATGGGTCTCTTTTCGATGTGTCAGAACGTTCGATTACTACTAGATTGTTAGTGATTATGACTAATCATCTTCGTCTATGCCTATCAAGCGTGCATGTGATTCCCAAAATAATACTCCACTCGTATACGACCACCTTTACAATACACGTTCACTAGTAAAGATAAGAAAGGAATGAACCTAGATTCCAGTTGTGACTCCACTTTCATATGCGTCCCATACCGCATATGAGCTTGGTGGTCCCTACCGTACATCCCAGGATAGTGCATCCCTCCGGATGATATGACGCACTATCCCTTCAAGCATTCACAGACCCTTTAACAGCTCATAAAACAACTACATATATATATATATATATATCATATTTTTCATTTAAAACCAAAGAGAAATTAATAGAACAGGATTGAGAATGGATATCCAGTTCCTACCATGCAACTGTGGCCACCCGGCTTGAAATAAATAACAGTACTCAGCTCACGCGCTAACATAATCTTAAATAAACATGCAACCCTTTCATTAATAACCTGAATATCTTTTCACTAACCTACATACAACATACAATGTAAAATGCAGACGTCACCCCTCGGGTGTGATTCTGACATTTTACCGATCATCCCCTTTTTCATTCTCTCGACATTCTCACTTTTCGTCTCTTCAAGTCAAAATCATTCATTTTCAATCTTTCAAAGTCATTTTTGGTCTTTCCATAAAAAATATCAGGATTTATTCAAAATGAGGTCCCGACGATGCACGAGACCAAAGCTGTTAAAAATAAGAAAAGCTGGTGAAAATTTGGCTAAGTGTCAAAAACTCAAATTTTCAAAGTTCTTGAAATTGAAAATGGGTTTTTGGAAATGAAAGTCTCGATCACGAGATTCGAGACCATATAGTTTTTGTAATCTAATTCAAAGTAATGCGAAAGTTATTACATTTTGAAAACTTTTCGAAAACGTCGAAATCTACGTTTTGTTCTTGAAACCAAAATTTGGATTTTGATCCTTTGAGATTCGGATCTCGAAACCATTTCCATTGTTCCGAAATGGGGGGTAAAACCTAAATTTCATTAAAGAACTTAAAGTAAATGGACATTTACTTAAATGTTTTTAATGAAATGAAGGGTGAGAAATCAATTATAAGGTGTGAGGAGGGCAACACAAAAGACAGAAGTCAGTTCTGAAGAACTGTTTCTATCGGTAGATGGTCGGTGGCAGAACCATAGTTCTGTGTTGGGATCGATAGAATGGTCACCGGCAGCTGTCGGTGGGACCGATGCCTCCTACCGACAACATAAATATTTCTCGTGTTTCTTGATTTCATCGGTGGCAGAATCCTCATTATGTCGGTGGAACCGACAGAATGCCTTCGGCAGGTGCCGGTGGCACCAACCATTCTCGCGGACAATTCTGAACCTCACTCAAACTTTTGAGTTTTCAATCCCTATTTTGGATTCTTCTTCCATTCTTTGAACCATTCGGCCCACCCACGAGTTTGTTATCAAAATTCGATAAAACACATTAAAACAACTACTTCTACCATGAATTTTAAAACTAAATAAAAGTTTTCTACGATTTATAACTACAACACATTTTCAACAAAATCCCTAAATGCACATTTTTAGAAATCTAAAGTTATCAATAGGAATTGAAAGTCCCTACTTGGTTTGTGGATGCCAAAGGTGATGAACTCATACAAGGATCGAGGGTGGTGGCAAGATAGTCAATATTGGGCTGAGTTTGAGTGCGAAATGATCAAGGATTTTTGCCAAGTATTCGACGAGGATGCTCTCATTCGCTTCCACAATGAAGGGTAGACCTAATTCTTATTCGATGAAACCCTCGGTGAAAATGTGTTAAGATTTACTCGAACCACACGGCTGAGTTCGATGGAGGATGGGGAAAACAAATGAGAATGGGTTAACAAGGAGGGTGAGGTTGTAGCTATCGTCGTAGCCAACAACTTTGTCTTCTTCGTCGGAGTTCAACGGTCCTTCATTCTTAACGAATATTGAGGTGAAAAGAGTGAAATCCTAGATTTGAGAAAAGGGCTGATGTTTGGGTTCTTTAGAGAAGAAAGAGAATGAATTAAAAGAGGATTAGCTCTCTTTTATAACCAAGGTGAGGGCATACTTGTAATTTTCTTATTATTTCTAGTTTCGACCGTAACTTGACTATCCGGACTCGAAAAATGACAAAAGAGTATACCATTTCGAATAATTTTTCGTTACGGTCCTAATGGTGTGGTCGAATCTTCTTGATTCTCCCTCTAACTAAAATTTTCTATTTTTGATCTCGCTCAACACGAGATTCGAGGATTTGTTAACTTTTTCACTCGAACTTGAATTTAAACTTGCTTACAGGCTAAAGTATATATTTCGATCATTTTGAAACTAATGATGAAGTCGATTTTTAACAAAAATGAACGTAACATAATCCGGGTACTTTATTCTAAGTTATCCTTTTAGAATATTCCTCGAATTAACACTATCTGATATCTTTGAGATACAAGTTAAAAACACGGGGTATTACATATATATATATATACATTATTTTGTGAGCTATTAAAGAGTCTGTGAATGTTTGAAGGGATAGTATGGCATATCATCCAAAGTGGTGTACTATTCTGGGATGTACGGTATGGACCACCAAGCTCATATGTAGTATGGGACGCGTATGAGGGTTGAGTCCAACTAAAATCCAGATTTATTCCTCTCTATCTTTACCAGTGAACTTGTAATATAAAGGTGGTTGTATACGAATGGTTTGTATATTTGGGAATCATATATACGCTTGATAGGCATAGACGAAGATGATTAGTCAGTGATTACTAACAATCTATAGTAGTCGAACATTCTGACACATCAAAAAGAGACCCATTACTTACGGTCACGTCAAACGATCAGCCTGAGTTGGATAAATGGTCCCGCAAGTGTAGTAAACAGCGGCCAACCCCAAAATCAGAAACTAATACTTTATTATGAAAAATCATTTCCCGATTGGGAGTGATCCAATCGTGAATCTCAACTCTCTAATTCTACTACTCCACCATTGTGTATTATGTATCTATTGTCTTATTTTGACATATAAAATGAAATGTATGTTTAATGTTCCATTTGATCAATTAGATTTGTATAAAAAAAGATACTGTTATAGTGAGTACTGTTGATCGATGTAATGTGAGTTTTAAAATGTTTAGTTGCTCATCCCTGACTATATGTACTAGTTAATCGTAGTTTCTTTTGTAAAATTTTATAAATTTTAAAATGATTTAGTATGCTTATTCGTTCATGTTATAAGAGGTTATTGGCAGAAATTATTTTCTTTTTTACTGGATAACCATTGTTACTCACATTTTCCTTCTTTATTTTTTTAGTTTGAGATCTGAAGCTTGGCGAGGCAGGTGTAGAAAACGAGTGAGAATCATCTGGTGGGTCAGATAGATAGTCAGAGCTCGTCACTTGGTGAGTATAGGGATTATAGCCCCTAGTGGTGTCGATAGTCCAAAAGTAATAGATTTTGTTCTGAGCGTTAGGACTTTTGTTAGAGTGAGAAATATTTGTATAATCCTATATTCTTGTTATTCTTCCGCATTCTAATCTTTCGTACGTTATTAGATGTATATAGGCTTTCACTAGTATTATATTTTATATGTATATATGCAGGATTGTATGTCGTTTATCAGGTGCAGGTTGAACGCCTTGGAATGCTAACATAAAAAGAGGAGACCATGCCAAAATTTT
This sequence comes from Akebia trifoliata, assembly GCF_017979445.1. NCBI lineage: Eukaryota > Viridiplantae > Streptophyta > Magnoliopsida > Ranunculales > Lardizabalaceae > Akebia > Akebia trifoliata. Next base: position 30,312,887 of record NC_141385.1, on the reverse strand, counting down.
GAGGTGCCTCGAGATCTGACATGGGGCTTTGTGTTAGCGTTTGACGAGGCGCCATATATATATATATGTAATAAATTTATATTAAAAAATTATAAAAATAATTATTTTTAATTTAAATAAATTTATAAATTTTATAATTCTATCGAAATTTCAACAGCATCTCCTCTTAAAAATAGACTTATGAAAAATGACATTAACTCATTGCCATTATTATCATTGTCATCGTTATTATTGTCTCATCATCACCATCTATATTAACTTATCTAAGAGGTTGAAGATGACTAATTTTTGAAAGAAAATTCAAATTTTTTATAAAGAAAATCTAGGATTTCATTTGGTGATTTTTCATTAATCTATGATAGAAGACAAAAACCTAATTCATGTCATAAATTTGAAAAGATAGGGTATCTCAAATATTCATCAAAACTTGGAGGGCCTCATGTCAAAGACATGGACGCACATTCACTTATATTCAACCATTACAAGAAGAATCAAAATCTTTTGACTTCCATTAAGAATGTCAAATTGGGGTCAACGATACTAGATATTATAATAGTATAACATAGACTATTTCGAATGCATTTCAAGTTTAAATTGACCAAAATCAAGTTTAAAACTATTATTATTGAAGTACTGATTTCTTATAGGTAGAGAGAGAAGAAATTAGAACAAATCCTGATTTTCAAATTGAATGTAATTAAAAAGTAATTTCATTTTAGAAATCATAGAATTTGTTTTACTCTTCTTCTCATTCTTTCAGTTATCCTCTTCAATTTTAAGTCTTATCACTAGATCCTCGAGTCCCATTTCTTTTCTTTATATTTCAAATTATTTTTGAAGTCTTTTCAAGATGGTGATAATTTTTCAATTATCGATCCAACTTCGAATCCTTCACTTATACTCATGCCTTCAGTATGAATTTCATAAATAAGGATTTGGAACTCTTCGGATTGTGATACAACTGACTTGGAGTCTACCATCTTAAAATCTAGAAAACGCCCAACAATAAATTTCTTTGTACCGACATCTTCTAAAGTATATTTCTTTTCAAGAATTTACCACAATGACTTGGCAGACTCAATAGAGGAATACACCTTATAAAGAACAGTACTTAATCCATTTAAGATATAATTTCGACACATGAAATTGGAATGTTCCCATTTTCAATATTCGGTTATTTTTATTTAGTCCTTTTTATCATCATCTAAAGAAACGGGTTCTTGAGTGATGATATGAGCCAAATGTAATGTTGTTAAATAAAACAACATTTTCTGTTGCCAGAATTTAAAATTCTTTCCATCGAATTTATCAAAATTTTCACTGTGCACGAAATTAGAAATTGTCTCCATAGAAATCAGTAATTAAGTAATAATAATCTAAAACGAAATTATTTTTTAATTTCTAAAGCGAATATAGTGGAAGAAGAACCTTCCAAATTCACTAGAAAGTTCAAACCCAGATTCCAAAAAAAATATGTACAGAAAAACTTGTAGGGTACAAAAGCCAATGTCCAGAAGATCAAGAAAAATTGTTATTTTTGCAATAAATCTGGACACCGGACCAATGACTGTTGCAAAAGGAAAAATCAGCAACACCATAAAAAATATGAACAAGCCAATGTGACTGAAACTCAGAACCTATCAACGGTTGTTTCAGAAGTGAATCTGGTAGGAAATACCAATACTTGGTGGCTGGATACGGGAGCCACCAAATACATATGCTCTGAGAGAGGCATATTTTTCTCTTACAACAACGTTGGAGATGAAAAATTATTCATAGGAATTTCTTCCACATCTGTTATAGTTGGAAAAGAAAAAGTGAATGTGAATTTTACATCTAGTAAGGTTCTAACTTTGAATGACGTGCTTCACGTTTCAGACATTCGAAGAAACTTGATTTCAGGTTCTCTTTTAAGTAAGAGAGGTTTCAAAATGGTATGAGTCTGATAAATATATAATTACAAATAATGAAATGTTTGTGGGCAAGGGCTATCTGTGTGATGGGTTATTTAAACTCAATGTAATTTTTTATTTAATTAATAATATTATTTCTTCTGCTTATGTTTTTGAGTATTTTAATATTTAGCATGCTAGATTAGGTCATGTTAATAATAAATTAGTTATCAAATTAATGAATAGTGGTATGATTCCTAAAATGCATATTGATATATCTTAAAAATGTGAAATGTGTATTGTATCAGAATTTGCCAAAAGACCTTTTAAAAATATTGAAAGATTTACAAAATTTTTAGAATTAATACACTCTGATTTGTGTGATCTCAAATACATTCAATCTAGAGGCGGTAAAAAATATTTCATAACTTTTATTGACGATTGCACTAGATTTTGTATGATATATCTTTTAAGTAGTAAAGATGAAGCATTAGAAATGTTTAAAATTTATAAATCTGAAGTTGAAAATCAACTTGAAAAGAAAATTAAAATTTTAAGATCTGACCGAGAAGGAGAATATGAATATAGTCCTCTAACTATATTTTGTCAAGAAAATGGAATAATACAACAAACTACTGCTCCTTATTCTCCCTAACAGAATGATGTAATAAAGAGGAAAAATAAAACTTTAAAAAACATGGTAAACTATTTACTTATTAGTTCAGGTGTACCTTTAAATTTATGAGCATAAGCCCTTTTAACATCTTGTTATATTTTAAATAAAATTTTATTAAAAAATTCTGAAAAATCACCTTATGAACTTTGAAAATGTAAAACACCTACTTTTAAATATATGAAAGTGTGGGGGTGTTTAGCCAAAGTAGTTGTACATTTACCTAAAATAACAAAATTAGGTCCTAAAACTATATATTATATTTTTATTGGATATGTTATTAATAGTAGTGCGTATACATTTCTTGTATATAAATCTGATATAAATAATATTAATCCTAATACAATAATTAAATCCAGAGATGCTGAATTTTTTTAGGATGTGTATCCTTATAAGGATAAAATTGAAAAACCTTTAAAGAGATCTCACATTGAATTATCTAATAATGAACCTAGACAATAAGAATCTGATATAGAACCTAGGAGAAGTAAGAAAACTAGAATAACAACATTCTTTAGACCTGATTCTATTAATTTTCTCTTAGAAGGAGATCTTCAAACTTTTAAAGATGCAATGTCAACACTTGAAACTCCATTTTGGAAAGAAGCTATAAATAGTGAAATGGATTCAATTATAAGTAATATTACTTGGGAATTTGTTAATCTACCTTTTGGTAATAAAACAATTGGTTTGTAAATGGATTTTTAAAAGCAAATTAAAATCTGATAAAAATATAGATAAGTATAAAGCCAGATTAGTGGTTAAAGGGTACAAACAAAAAGAATGCATTGACTTTTTTGACACTTATTCCCCTGTTACTAGGATCACTTCTATTAGAATTCTTATTGCTATAGCTTCTATTTATAAAATTAGAAATTTATCAAATGAATGTAAAAACTGCATTTTAAATAAATAACTTGATAAAGAAATATATATGGACCAACTGGAAGGATTTGTAATTAAAGAACATGAAAATAAAGTTTGTAGATTAATTAAATCCTTATATAGTTTAAAACAAACTCCAAAATAGAGGCATGAATAATTTGATAATATAATGATATCAAATGGATTTAGAATCAATGAAGCTGATAAGTGTGTTTATTATAAAATTATCTTTGATTCTTATGTGATTATTTACTTATATGTGGATGATATACTAATTTTTGGATCTAATAAATGTTGTAAATCAAACTAAGAAATTATTGTCTAAAAATTTTGACATGAAAGACTTAGGTTCTGCTGATGTAATTCTTGGAAAAAAAAATTTAGAAATAATAATGGATTTGGTTTATCACAATCTCATTATATTGAAAATTTGAAACATTTTAATCAGTTTGATTGTATTCCTGCAAAAACGCATTTTGATCCAAATTGTAAATTAATGAGAAATATTGATAAAGGTGTTTCTTAATTAGAATATTCTCAAGTTATTGGTCGTTTAATGTATATTATAAACTGTATAATGCCAGATATTGCATATTCAGTAAATAGATTAAGTAGATACACTAGTAACCCAAGACATGATCATTGGAAAGTTTTGGTGAGAATCATTAGATACTTAATGTAGACACCCCAATTTGCACGAACCCGTTAGGAAGATCCAAATTTTCTCGAATTGATTCCGATTTAGAACTCAAGATTTTCGACGGACCCACATTGCTATTTTGCATCATTTTCATGCATACATGCATCATGTCATATAGTTTGCATACTCAACCTTGCCCCTAACCCACTCCAAATTCGTATTCATTATCCATTAACCGATCCATCATCCATACAATCACCATGGTCCACTCCCTAACCAACCTAAGCCTAAAACCCAATGCCATTCTAAACCCAATTACTCAAATCCATTACCTAGCCCAACCTAAGCCCAAAACCCAATGCCATTCTAAACCCATAACCTAAATCTATTTTCTAGCCCAACCTAAGCCCAAGACAAAATCCAAACCCAAGCCCAACACCAAGCCCACTCCAAGTCCATTCTCTCACCCCTTCATAATATGACACATGTTGATACCTCATAAGCCCCCAATGCCCAATGCATCACCTAATTGGAGGGTCAACTTCCTTTTTGTGTAAACTCAAGAATACCCTTCTCAAAAGGGATAGTCAAACCAAAAAGGTTGTTTGGTCTTTGGTAATAATCCATAAAGGTGAGGGGACTTCCCATTATACCCTCAAAAGGTGGGAATCTTCAAGTACATACATGGAGTTCTCCCATTGGTCCATTTCAAAATTATACTTCCACCCTTGCTTTATTTGTTATTTACAAATGAACCAAAGTCTACTTTTCACCTACCACTTCACCTTTACACATGTCATCCTCCTATTCACCCTCCCAAATGTGCTTTTGTTTTCCCATTGGCCCATTTCAAAACTACACTTCCACCCTTGCTTTATGAGTTATTTACAAATAAACCAAGATCTACTTTTTACCTACCACTCCACCTTTACACATGTCACTCCCCCATTCACCCTCCCAAAAGTACTTTTGTTCTCTCACCTCTATTTACCAAAAAACCAAGGATCAAAGCATGCTTTTAGGGTTTCTTCACAAATGTCATCTTTACCCCCATACAAATGAAAAATCCAAAAAGAAATAACCTAAATCTCATGTCCATTTTCTTCATTTTTAGGGTTGGACCACTTTATCCCCAAAAGTCCTCCAAAAACTCTATAAATACCCTCATTTTCTATGAACAACTCATGCTCTCAAGCCCCCATCTCTCAACCTAAAACTCTACAAAAATTCCTACTCATTCTCTCATCTTCTAAACTTCAACTCAACCCTTAACCATCTCATTCATCTCTCAAGCCTACTCTTCAAGGTCCAAGTTCACCATCAAGGGACAAGGTAGGGTTTAAGATGTAGTTTACTTATTTCAAAGTTTGCATTCTCTTCTTCTAACCCTCTCTTTATTTTATTTTTAGAAAGCCTTAGGATGTAATGTATACCCTCTCCCATCCCCGGTAGATTGGACTAAGGTTCGATCGAAAGGATGGGGGTTGAAGCCCTTTTCACCTCAATCTCATGCATCATATTGTACACAATACACACACTCACTTATGCATGGCAATGATGAATAAATGTGTCATCCTCTTGATGGGGTGAAACACTAAGTTTCTAGCCATGCATACATGCATCATGGTTGTGACTTCAAGGGAATTCCATTATGGAGTCTCTCTAAGAGTTCAAACCAACATTCATTTCATAAATTTAATGTGATTATATGGGTCATTCTCTTCTATAGAATGTCCCTAATGTCACATTGAAATCAAAATCCCTTTTTAGGGAACATTCCACTTAATGCACACACCACTCTTACCATACATTCTTATGCATTTTAATATTTGTTTTATTGAATTTTTTACAATATAAAATGGCCAAGCAAGGTAACCACCTTTGGTGGAGAGGATGGGGTGCCTAACACCTTCCCCATCCTCTAACCGGACCTCCTTACCTAGATCTTAGGTAGACCGTGCCCTTTCCAACATATGAGAGTCACTACAATGCCATGGAAAAAATGGTTTTCAAAAAATCAATTCGGGTGCCCATTCACACCCATTTCCAAAAAAGAATGGTGGCGACTCCAAACAATGTAGTATTGAGGTTCATTGTGAACATTTCATGTCTACACTTAAGGTATACCATAAGTTACAGACTGGATTACAATAGGTATCCTACCGTATTAGAAGGATACAGTGATGCCAATTAGATATCAGAATCGAAAGAGTCGAAATCCACTAATGGTTATATTTTTACACTTGGAAGTGCAACAATCTCATGAAAATCCACCAAGCAAATATGCATAGCTCATTCCACCATGAAATCTAAGTTTATTGCTATGGACAAGACTGGTGAAGAAACTGAGTGGCTAAGGAATTTTCTTGTTAACATTCCTATTTAGCCTAAACCAGTATATACTATATCTATTCATTGTGATAACCAAGCTGCCATTGCAAGGATAAAAAATAATGTATATAATGGCAAGTCAAGGCATATTAAATGGAGACATAACTCTGTAAAACAACTACTCTCTAATGAAATTATTTTCATTGACTTTGTAAAGTTTAGGAAAATTTGACGGATCCTCTAACCAAAGGATTATTTAGAGAGTTAATTGCATCGACTTCAAGGGGAATGGGCCTACCTATTGATTAAAAATTACTTCAATGGAAACCCAACCTAATTGATTAGAGATCCCAAAAAATAGGTTCAATAGGGAAACCAGTTGAATGTACTTTAAAAGAAATACTAATAGAACATAATGTTTCAAGTCCATTCTTATGAAGTATTTAGTGTTGCTTGTAAAATAGAAAGGTTGAATTATAATTCTTAATATTGCCTATACTTTTAAAAGTGGAGTATATTAGGGTACTTCTCATAGATACACCTAAATAAGTATAGAATTAGGTTGATTCTATGAGAGTTTAGGCTAAGTTCTCTAAAGCACTCATAATACCAGGTTATGTTCAGGGCCAAAATGAACACCATTGATAGAACTTGATAGTTGATTAAGTAACCTGTATGTATGGTCTATTGTTTTAGTTTACACTAAAGGTTAGTAGTTCAAGGCTTAAAGTCCACTAATCGACTTGTAAATTCGATAGACTTATACTAGGTAAGGTTTAAGTCCAAAAGGCACTTATACTGAAACATGATTGCTTAAAAAGTGCTCTCACAAGTTATATATAATTTTTATACATTTTTATTTTATGTTTTCTGCATTCTTAAGGGGGATTGTTGGAATTTAGAAGGTTAAATTTGAAAATCCTTTAATATTCAATTAATTTTAACCATATAATAAATCAATCTATTAATCATAAGATAATTCAATCTCATGTTTGCTAGCTTTATGCTTTTTTACTTTATTGATTTAAGTTTAGTTAATATTTTATTTTTGCCTTGAGTAATTTTAGTCTCACATCGACTAGGAGAAGAATTGATTTGCAATTCTTAAATAGTTGTGCTTCTAATAGCTTTAAAGTGGATAGAAGTAGTGGACGGGCTCACGCGCGCACACAGGGGCCCAAAAGAAAAATCCAAGGTTCCAATTGGGATTTGGATCCATCGGCCTGAAAACCTTAATGCGTGTGCACGCAGGGGGGTGTAAAATCTCTTATTTAACCTCACGTGGATGTGCACAAAGGCCCATTTTTTACTTTAATTATCAAGGCCCAATTTTTTAATTCTAATCGTTTTTAATTCTGTTTTGAACCAGCACATTATGACTGTTCTAAACAGTCACTTTCTCTTTATTTATATCCAATGTTTAGTCGATTTAAACACACTTGATTTCTCTGCTATTTTATTTTTTGACTACCAGTATATATTTATTCTTTGTTGTGAGAGCACACAACATCATCAAGTTCGAAGTTACGTTCCAATTTAGAGTACCTTTTTGGATACGTAGGTTGTTGAATCTTGCAGAATGAACGCCTACAAACTGTGATACCGTAGCAGGGGCAAATTTCGTTTTAGAACAGTGCTTTGTGCACACCTCAACCATTTTTTAGGTAATATTTTTTTCAATTTTGTTCTAGTTTCTTCTCTCTCTGCCCATAAGAAATCAGTACTTAAGTAATAACAATAGCTACATTCTAATCGAATGCATTTCACTTTTATGAGTGAAATGCATTTCACATGTTAGTTTTTTGTAGTGGGGAAATTATAAAAGCACCTCACAAATTAAAAGCACGCCATGAAATAAAAGCACCCCACAAATTGTAAAAGCAATCCATACCATAGCCAATTTCTTTTTTGTCTTACATGGGTTAAAAGTTTCGGAATAAGCTGATTTTTGGTGAAGATGATCTCTAAATCAGCTCATTTCGAAACTTTTAACCCATATAAGACAAAAAAAAATTACTACAAATCATTAGTGGAATATCGTTTAAAGATGAAGGGTATTTAGGTCATTTTAGGTAAAATCATTTTCGGTATTTGGCTTCGCGCAAAAGCAAATTCGCAGAGCACCTCTAAGGCAGCTTCAATTCCAGGCTTCAATTTGAAGTCCCATAAGCTACAGAAGTCCAAACGAACATCATCCAACAGGATTTTTTAGCTTAAAAGTACTAAAAACTAAAAAAGCCTGTCTTAAAAGTCCAAACGAACAGGGCCTAAGTGATCCACATTAAAGGGCTTTACACCCAAACGGATAAGTGAAGCCCATAAAAATTTCATAGTCTTCAAAATTGGAATTGAAACAAATTAACTTTTAAACTAACTAATCAAAATTCACTAAGTTAAGGCATAGTTGGAAGAGCTACTTTACTTTAAGTCAATAAATACTAAAGTCCTTCTCATTTGAAGGGACCATGATCATTTTTTCTCATAAAATAGAAGTTCTCTTTCTAGAAAAAGAAGAAGCTCTCAAGCCCTCCTACAAATAAGAAGCAAAGTTCTTCAAAAGAGACTGGGATACCAATTCAAGAGAAAATCAAGCCTAAAATCCTTTTTTCAGAAGTTAAGAAATATTTCTCAACCAATCAAATGAGAAGCTCAAAGAGAAAAAATTAGGGCTACAACCTAGGTGAGCTGGTCCAAACTCAACCTAGGCTAAACCCGATTGATGGGCAAGCCTGGGTCGAGTTATCTAGAATATGAGTTATGTCTAGGTTAGAATATCTCAACCCGATTTCAATTTGGGTTGAATTTGGGTTGAGAGTACAAGCAACCCGACTTGACCCGAACCGGATGCTATATACTAATATATAAATTTTTTATTCCATTTTATTATGATCAATGGACAATTAATTAATATTAATGTGAACTTTGGTTTATTATGGTTTGTCTAAATATTCTCTCAATAATGTTTTTGAAGGTTGTGTGCAATTTTATTTACAAGTAGTTTTGTTTTTTATGTATTTTTTAAAAGTTTAAAAATACAAAATTTATTTGTTGATCAAAGTAAAATTGGGGTTATTCAACGAGCCCAACCCGACCAAATCGTCCAAAATTACCTAACTCGATCTAACCCAAACTAAACCCAATTTTAGAAAATCAAGTTCGGGATGAGCTTGGTTTAATAAGCTTAGGCTCGATGACTAGGTTGAGTTGGGCTCAATTTGAGGGTTCTGCTACTTTGGGTTGAGCTTGGGTTTACCCTCCAACCCATCCAGGTTATAGCTATGGATAAATGTCCCCTTAACCTTTCTTCTTTAGTAGACAAATAAAACGAACTAAATGTCCTTATTGAAAACTTTGGAAAAAAATCCTTGATTTGTTCTCAAGGCATGACATCTCCAATACACTACTCTTCAATTAGATTCCATCTACTACGATCTCAAAAATAAAAAGTACGGTCTTCTTTTAAACAATTGCACATGGAGTATTCAAACTATACTTGACTCGGTGGTCCATCAAGTATACAACTTGCAAGTCAACTCAAATCAAATAATAATATGTTAAATTTATAAATATTTAAATAATAATTTTTAATATTATAAAATATTTGTTTTTTGTTTTTACAAAAAATTGTAAGTTAAACTCGATCCATTTTATAGTTGATGAGTTGACTACAAGTTGATTTCATCAAAAATTGGGCCAAATCATCTAAAAATCATATTGAGTCGAGTCTCTATCATTTTAACCTTAAAAAATACCAGTTTATATGGATCCATGTTCTTTGGATAAATAAAAATTAACAGTTTATATGGATCCACTTATTAACTAAATGCTCAAAAAGGCCTTGATGCCTTGGTTAAAAATAAATAAACAAATAAGAGAGAGATTTATCAGGTAAACCTATCTGTAACATTTTATTACAAAAACTCCCCTTCTTTATCAACTTTGTTACTAAACAAACCTTGAGTGGGATCCATGTCATTGTAAATGATTAAGTACCTATAATACTAGTGGATGCTTTTTTGGGCCTTCTAGTCTTTGAGATTTGTGTACTAATTTTGATGATGTATATTATTCATCGAGATACGAGCTAGAGGTGAATGAAATTGCGTATTTCTCTCCTGTGACTTTCATTTTCTTCTCGGATGAGATTGGACTCTAATCTTCTTCTCGGGCAAGATAATTTGACTTTGATCTCCTTCTCTAGTGAAACGATAAGGTGGGCATTATTCATAGTCTTCTTCATTTATACTTTTATATCTAAGTACTAACTTAATTGTTGGAACATACTTGGTAGGCACCATACCGAGGCCCTAACAAATCAAAAAAGAAAGATGAATGAAGAGGGAGAGATTAGAACCCAAGGTATTTCCTAAGTTTCTGGAGTGTATACTAATAGGCAAGCCTTGGATACAGGTGTCACCACATGAATGGATTAGGTATATGATGAACTGGGTAGTTAAGAAGCATTATAATGTTTTGGAAAATGTATCCATCACATTTAAACAGGCACTTGAGTCTGATGTGTAAGTATCTCAAATCATTAAAGCAAAGTAGAGCAATACAAATTTCTGACATGTGATGTCCCATCAATCTTAGATAATCTTATTTGCATCTCATTTAATGTGAAAAGATGTGCTTGAATTTAGATACATGCTAGGGATTATATACGAGCTAAGGATTAGATACGTGTTAGGGATCATGTAACACCCCGGATTTTCAACTCATATCTCGAGGAAAGTAAATGGTGAGATTTGGAGGGGAATATCGAATGAAAGACTTAGAGTAAAATACTCGAATATTGCTATGATTAATTTTAAGGAAAATCGACTTCGCCATTAGATTCAAAAGGATAGAAATATATACATTAGCTTGTAAGCAAGTTCGAATTCGAATTCGGATAGAGAAGTTATAGAATCCTCGAATTTCGTGTTAAGTGGGACCCAAAATAGTGGAATTTTGTTAGAGCGAGAATCGAAAAGATTTGATGACACCATTAGATCCGAATCGAAAAATTATTCGAAATGGTATATTCGTTTGTCGTTTTCCGAGTCCGAATAGTTAAGTTACAATCGAAACTAGAAATAAGGGGGAAATTACAAGTATGCCCCTCAGCTTTATTATAAAAAGGAATCTGATTTCTTTTATTTCATTCTTTCCTTTTCTTCTCTAAGAAAACCCCAAACGACAGCCACTTCTCCACCCTAGGGTTTCGACCCATTTCCGTCAAGTTTGTGCGCGAACGAAGCCGAGTTGAACCTCGACGAAGAAGGCAAAGTTGTCGGCCACGACGAGGGCTACAACTTCACCACCTTTGGTTGTTCATTCTTGTTCGTTTTCTCCATCCTCCATCAAAAACCAGCCGGGTAGCTCGAGTAAACCTCCACATCTTCCGTCCGAGGGCTTCATCGAGTTAGGAGCTAGGTCTATACTTCATTTTAGAGGAGAAGGAAAACGTCATTGTAGGATACCTTGCAAACCCTCGTTCGTTTCGCATCCAAGTCAGCCCAACCTCGACTCTTGAGCCATCCAACCTTGAGTTGTAGTGCTAGCTTGTACCCTTGGCGTTCACAACCAAGTAAGGGACTTCCAATTCTTATTGGTAGCTTTAGATTTTCGAAATGTGCATTTAGGGTTTTGAAACAAAACTTATTGTTTGCATTTAAATCGTAGAAATTGGTGTTTGATTTCAAATTCATGGTAGAAGTAGGTGTTTTGTTTATGCTTTATCGAATTTTGATAACAAAATCGTGGGTGGGTCGAATGGTTCGAAAAATGGAAGAAGAAATCGAAAAAGGGATCGAAAAACCCAAAAATCGCGAATGAGGTTCAGGCTGTAGGTGGGAAGGGTCGGTGCCACCGGCACCTACCGAAGGCATTCTGTCGGTCCCACCGACAGAATGTTGCTTCTGCCATCGACGAAATCAAGAAGCCGCCGAAAACTTTGTTTTGTCGGCAGGACCGTCGGTCCCACCGACACCTGCCGATGTGTATTCTGTTGGTTCCACCGACAGCATATTGATTCTGCCACCGACAGCCACCGACAGACACAGTTTTGACCAGAACAGTGTTCTGACTCTTGGCTTGACCTCCTCACACCTTATACACTATTTCTCACCCTTTATTTCATTAAAAACATTTAAGTTCCATTTACTTTAAGTTCTTTAATGAAATTAAGGTTTTACCCCCCATTTCGGAACAATGGGAATGGTTTTAAGATCCAAATCTCAAAGGATCAAAATCCAAATTTTTGTTTTAAGAACAAAACGTAAATTTTGACGTTTTCGACAAGTTTTCAAAATATAATAATTTTCACATTACTTTGAATTAGATTACAAAAACTATATGGTGTCGAATCTCGTAAGCGAGACTTTCATTTCGAAAAATCCATTTTCAATTTTGAGAACTTTGAAAAATTGAGTTTCTGACACTTAGCCAAATTTTCACCAGCTTTCTCTATTTTTAACAGCTTTGGTCCCGAGCATCGCTGGGACCTTGTTTTTGAATAAACTTCGGTGGTTTTCAATGGAAAGACCAAAAGAATGACTTTGAAAGATTGAAAATGAATGGTTGATTTGAAATGATGAAAAGTGAGAATGTAGAGAGAATGGGAAAAGGGAATGAACGGTAAAATGTCAGAATCACACCCGAGGGGTGATGTCTACATTTTACATTGTATGTTGTGTGTAGGTTGGTGAAAGGATATCCAGGTTATTAATGAAAGGGTTGCATGTTTATTTCTGATTATGTTAGCGCGTGCGCTGAGTACTGTTATTTATTTTAGGCCGGGTGGCCACGGTTGCATGGTAGGAACTGGATATCCATTCTCAACCCTGTTCTGTTAAATTTCTCTTTTGTTTTAAATGAAAAACTATATATATGCGTAACTATTTTGTGAGCTGTTAAAGGGTTTGTGAATGCCTGAAGGGATAGTGTGTCACATCATCCGGAGGGGTACACTATCCTGGGATGTACGGTAGGGACCACCAAACTCATACGTGGTATGGGACGCGTATGAGAGTGGAGTCACAACTGGAATCCGGGTCCATTCCTTTCTTATCTTTACCAGTGAACGTGTTTTGTAAAGGTGGTCGTATACGAGTGGAGTGTCTTTTGGGAATCACATGCACGCCTGATAGGCATAGACGAAGATGATTAGTCAGTGATCACTAACAATCTAGTAGTAGTCGAACGTTCTGACACATCGAAAAGAGACCCATTGCTTACGGTCACGTCAAACGGCCAGCCTGAGCCGGATAAATGGTTCCGCAAGCGTGGTAGACACGACCAGCCACAAAATCAGGAACTACGATGTTATTGGGGAATATCATGTCCTGACTGGGAGCGATCCAGTCGTGAATCCCAACTCTTTAATTCCAATACTCCACCATTTGTATTATGTATCTGTTGTTATATTTCGAATTATAAACTGAGAAGCATGTCTATTATTTTAATGTTGTCAACATTATTTGCATAAAATGGAGAATGTATAATGAGTATGGATAATTGATGTTATGTGTAATTTTTAAACTGTTTAGTTGCTCATCCCTGGCTATATGTACCAGTTGATCGTATTTTATCTTGTAAAACCTTGCATGTATTAAAATGTTCAGTATGATTTATTCGATCACACTTAGGAAAGGTTATTAGTAGGAATTGGCTGTGGACTTACTGAGTAGCCATTGTTACTTACCCTTTCCTTCCTATTTTTTTTAGTTTCAGCACTTGCAGCTATCGAGGCAGGCGTAGAGTCAGTAATTGAAGAGTATCTAGTCGATCAGATCGATGATCAGAGTTTATTGCCTGGTGAGCACTAGGGCCACATCCCTTAGTGTTGTTAGTTTCACCCAGGATGTATGTAGTTTTTGGATTGAGAGTTTAGGTCTATGTTAGAGTGAGAGTGTTTTGGGAAGCCTGTACTTCTGCACTCTGATCTACTTACATGTTAGATGTATTTAGTCTTCCGCTGTTCATTTTCCTGTATCTACATTTTTATATACATGTTTTGTTATAAATTGGTTTATCAGGTTTGAGTTCCGTGAAACGCTAACATAAACAGAGGAGACCATGCCGAAATTTTGAGGTGCCACCTAGTACCTTGGGATTTGTGTTAGCGTTTGACGGGGCGCCACAGATCATATATGTACTTGAGATAAAATGTGTGCTCGGCTTCAGATCAAATACGTGGTCAAGTTTAAACCAGATACGTGTTCAGATTCAAATGATATACATGTTAGGGATTATATATGAACTAGGGATCAAATACATGTTTGGATTCAAACATGTTAGGGATTAGATACGAACTAGGGATCAGATACGTGCTCAGGTTCAAGTGCGTGCTAAGGATCACAGGTCTCTATGTGTATTCGTTCAATGTGAATTGCTTTAACATATTGATTTAAATAAGCTGGGAGATTGTGGTCCGTCTTTTTACGTGAGAATAATTTCATATTTGGTGGTATATGTCACAACGTTTGGTAGGGACAAAAATGGTTACCACAATACGCTCATTTCTTTTACTCAAACACCCTACATGGAAAGATATAATGGTCATTTTGATTAAAAGAACTGATGGTATTATAGGTGTTCCCCTTTTGATTGGTTCGAGGTGTTTCTCTATATTAAATTTGATTCGAGACAATTGAGGCAACATTCTATCTTCGGAACAACCATGGAGGGAGACATTGAACTTGCATTCTTTTATCTTATCCAGACACCACAAGGAGAAAATATTTAAAATCCAATCTCACAAGTAGTGAGGTGGTTCGATTCGATTTAGATTTAATTCTTTTATCTCTTAATTCTGCATTTTTAAAAGAAATTGAAGAACTGAAGTTAAAAAGATTCAATCTTACCTAGAAATTTGATGCAATTTAAAAGTAGACAAAAACCAATTCTTCGAAACTTCTCTGATTAATCTTCTTTCTTAATCTCTCGAGTTACAAATTTGATAGAATTCCCTCGCTTTCTAAAAATGTATCATTTCCTTCTGAGATAGAGTCCCCTAGTTATAGAGTCATAGGGTCTCTCCTTCACAAAAGATTAGAAGTTAGGGGAAACAAAGTAAAATAAAGGAAAAATCTATAACAAATTCAAGTTTCTTTACATCAAATTACTTTACATTTTGGGGTATTTTCTTGGGGTACTTGTATTCTGATTTGTCTTCATGTCGACCATGCACTTCATTCTTTTTCTCATATGGTCTTGAATTTATGTAAGTATGTCTAATTTGCAGACACGAAATCCTATGGGCCCAAAGTAATATATAAGAACAAACATTTAATTAATAAATTTATTTTTAATTTGGATGCACTTCAACTTTTGTTTTGAAAAAAAAAAAAAAAAAAAACACTTTCCTTACAAAATTAGTAAAGAAAGTTTCTTGTCACCTTCAACTTGTTGCATCCCAAAACATAATTTGATAGCACAAGATTTGGGCATGAAGAAATTCTAAGAATTTTGATTTTATTGTTTAAAAAATAATAATAATTTTAACAGTATAATTTTAATTTTAATTTTAAATTTGGAAGTTTGATCAATTTTCAACACTTTGGATCACAGCTCAAAAACGTCTTTTTATTTATTTATAATAAAGTAGGGTCGTTTTGTAATAATATGCATCATAGGTCTGCCCGGTAAATCTCTTAAAATAAAAATAAAAAACACCAGCTGTCCTAAATTTTTTGGAGTGTTCTTATCTCACATGGTCTACAACAACAGAACTCAAACTTGTTCATCGGGGCAACAAAAATGGCTGAAACAACCTCCACTTCTCCTGCAACTGCAACTGCAGCTAAGAGGTACTTATTAGGTTTTTTTTTTAATATGAAAAGTTTAATTCTTTTTTGACTGTGAGACAAGAAAGTCCTGGCTAAAACCATTATTACTGGTTGATTGTATATCAGATGTGCTGTAGTTACAGGTGCCAATAAAGGGATTGGATTGGAGGTATGTCGTCAGTTGTCTTCTAATGGATTCTTTGTAGTACTAACAGCTAGAGATGAAAATAGGGGTATTGCAGCCGTTGATTATCTCAAAGTATCTGGAGGAGTCTCTGACCTCAACCTGATTTTTCATCAACTTGATGTCACGGATTCATCAAGTATCGATTCCTTGGCACATTTCATTAAAACCCAATTTGGGAAACTTGATCTTTTGGTAATATTCCATTTCTTGAAATCATCTCTTATTTCTTGCACAAATATTATTTGTATCTGAATAATGACTTGATGAATTATATGTTGGATTTTTTATATTTTATAGCCATCTAAAGCTAGAGTAGAGCCTACAAAATCATCTAGATCTAACAAATTAAAAATAAACAAAAAAAAAAAATCACATTTCTAATCGGTTACTCATCCAGGTCATCTCATCTTGGACGAGAGAAACCATTTAACTCCACTACAATTATTTATTAATATGTAAATTATTATAATTTATTTTTATAAAATTAGGTGGATTAGAGGATTTTTTTTTTTAACGGTAAGCTTGTTTTTAATGAGTTCAATACCACAGTGCTGGCGGGATTTGAACCCAAGTCTTTGGTATAATCACCCAAAGACTTTACCAACTAAGCTAACTGGCACCTACTGGATTACAAGATTATTAGTAACAAGATCATTCATACATATATTTTAGAAAAAAAATATTTAGATTATAAAAATAATTATTAAAAAAACAGTTGACTCAGCCGAGATTTTTAAAATATAGCAAAAGTCATCTCAGTTGTCCAACAAGACAATGTGTGAGAGGAATCACATAGAATATGTCACTCGTTCTTGAACGAAACTGAGATTAGAAACCATGCTTATCCTAGTATTCTTAGCAAATTGATGAGATTTTTGAGAGGATGGACATACCATATCTATAGAACCCCCTTAGGGTCCAAAAACTAGGGGGGCAACTTGGTTCAGTTTTGAGCCAAATTGGCACCAAACTGACATAGGTCGGTCCCACTAATTAAGAACCATAATCAAACCAATTGCCCATAAAACCAAACTAAGGTCGGTTCAGTTCTATGGGTAGCCAAATATCTTATTAACTCCAAGGAAGCAACATATTTTAATATTTTTAATGAAAAAATAAATAATTAATAAACATGAAATTTCATATATTAAGTCATTAATCTATGTCCTAACACCTAAAAAGTAGTAAGTCATTAATGGTGTTCGATTCTCAGTTTGGTTCGGTTCTTACAAGCCTTGAACTGAGAACCGAATTTATTGGTTCTCCATTTTCTCAACCCAGAACTGAAACACAACTTATTTCAAACCAAATCGGACCAAGTTGCACCCCTACCAAAAACTATCATTGAAACCCTATGAGGTGCAACTGTGCAAGCTACACCATATTTGAGGTAATTTCTTAATCCAATCACACTTCTTTAGCAATCTTCTAAAAGAGGTTTCTTTTGCTAAAATCATGTTGTGTAAGTCCATATTCAAATAAGTTTTTGGACATATAATAAATTTGGTTCAATTATAATAATAAAAAAATCTTACATTATAAAGATACCCATAACTTCTTTGTAGAAACGCTTTGCTAGTTCTAAAATGGGTATCATGAGAAAATTGAAACTCTGTTTTAGGTGAATAATGCGGGGATTGGTGGAGTCAATGTAGACTGTGACGCTTTTCGTGCCCTTAGACTTGAAAGTGAGGTATGTCTCCAATCTATAATTGACTTGTTTTGCTACTAGTTTCGTTTGTCTAGGTTCCATATTCTTATATTTTTAAAAGATTTGAAGATAAACTATATGATGAGTGCTATCAAAACCCAACATGTTGCGATTTGGTTCCTACCAATAGTTTTCACGCAAATTACCTTAGATTACATCATGTAGACCTGGGCTGTAAGAATATAGGTTATTTTGGAATACAAATAATATTTTAGTTATTCGGGCATTGGTCGTTCCAGCACTAATGTTTTTGGTTGATTGTTTTGGAGTTTTGTTGCCACATCCTTGAAAGACATTGAGAAGGGTGATGTTGACAGGCTCCCGATCACATACCATGTCTAGCGCATTAGCACATGAGGATAACATTGCTCAAGTATGATGTTTTGCCTAAGCTCTAATTGGGCTAAAAATGTCTACTAATCTAATTTTCTAAGTGCATGTGTTGTTGAGTGTCAGCATATTCACCAAGTCAAAGTTTGAGAATAAGTCGGGGTATGAGTGTTGACTTTGCTCTAACAATCCACGTAAGTGGTGACCTTTTGTTTTTTCCCATTTTCATCGCTAAGTATGCAATTTTTATATAAAGCAATGATTTGTTGAAATAGTTGTGCTCAATCATGACTACATAAATGAAGGAAATAAGACATTATTTAATCGCGACATTTTCAATTAATGGTCAAATTCATTGACTATGACTGTCAATGGAAAATGAGTAATTGATCATTAAAAGCGTAAAATAGGTCTGTAGTAAAGATAACTAAAATGAGATCTCTCCATGAGATGTCAAAAGTGGGTCAAAAAACCAGTTTCCTTATTTGCTTGTCTAAAATTGAAGACAAAGACCACATCGTTAGCTGAGCTTTTTAACCTTTTCAATCACCGAAAGATGTACAATCATTCGAAGACCATGTAATGTTTTGATTTAAGAAATCATTTGCAACTAGGCCATAAAATTTCATATCATGTTGGAAGGCCTTGGCGAAGATACTTCATTTTCAGTCAATACTGAAATGATACATTAATCTTGAAACATTCAAGGTTTTTAAGATTGTCTTGGTTGAGACAAACTCAGTTTTTCATAACCTGACAATGCCTAGAGACATGATTTGGAACCTTGGTAAGAACAAACCATAACCAAATAATGATTGAGCAGTATTTTTCATTTTCCTCCAACAAAGCAACCTTGCGGAGGACATAACGTCCCATGATCTACGGGGCGATCTTGGGTTTTTGAGATCCTTCATGAAACATATATTGGATAATTCGTGGACGAAGTAGGACAGCTTTTTATTACGTTTTTGGAAATCAGTTTTTTGCATTTTTGTGCTTAAGTATATATTATTTCATATCACAACATCAGAAATAGGATCAAAAAAATAAGATGAGAGCAGTTATTGGCCCCCTAACTTTTACTTATTACACCCTAATTAAAAATAAAAAATATAAGTAAATAGTTGAGAATAAGTAAAATTTGCGGTATCAATAGAAGCTCTCTTGTTGTTTTCTGTTGTTGCTAGGTTTCTATTTGTTGACTGTAGGATTTTATAGGAGCCTAATCATAATTGTAAACAACTACTGAAATTGTTTGAACGAGTTTTATAATTTCGAGATTATAGTTGAGCCAAACCTTTGTAATGTTTGAAGAGTTTTTTTTTTTTTTTAATCTTTAATTGGAGTGTGTAATTAATTTAAAGAAATTGGGGTGTAATAAGATTTTAATTCTAGATTCTGAAATTGGATTCCAGAAACAATGTAGCCAAACGAGATTTTGGATTCTGGAATCAATTATCATGAATCAGATTATGACTTGATTCAGAATCTAACAATCTGAACCGAGCAACCTCTAGGTGAGGAGACTTTGATGAAAGTACATGCTGATGTCAACTTATAGGCAACATTAGAATTTTCTTATTGTGCTTAAAATACTAAAGTTACTTTTTCTTGATACAGCGCAAAGGCGAGCAGCCCGATTTGAAGCAAGTAATGACTCAGAATTATGAGTTGGCTGAAGAATGTCTGAAAACAAACTACTTTGGCATCAAAGAAGTAACTGAAGCACTAATTCCCTTCCTTCAACAATCCAATTCAGCAAGAATAATCAATGTTTCATCTTCCATGGGGCAATTAAAGGTACCAAATTAATCTTTGGAAAGAGAAAATATCCATATCTATATGTGTGTGTGCGTGTGTGCGTTCAGTCATGCATGTGTGTGATGCAGTGAAGCTTTTTTTATCCTCGGTATAAAGCTTTTAAGGACATTTCGTTTAGATGGGATGGAGTATGTTGAGAGGATCCTTAGGGATGTCAAGAGATTGGGAGATTTTGTCTATTATTATGTTATTTTCTTTTTTAGCCTTTTTGTTCTGTTTTTCTCGTCTTCTACGAACCAGAAAAAAGAAAGCAATGAATTATATAGAGCATTCAAATTCAATGACTAGCATTTGAAATTTGCTCAATTGAGGTGAAAAAATGGGTGACTAAAGTGAGCCATTTTTTTTTCTTTTATCATTGGGTGAATTTCATGGTTGTTGCTATATTTGTAATTTTTCATTGATAAAGAACTAAATTCATCGTTTCGATCTTGAAAAAGGGTGTCCTCCTAAAATTAAAATTGTTTTTCTAAACCTCTTATTGTTTCAGAATATCTCCAATGAAAAGGCTAAAGAGGTGTTAACAGATGTTGATGATCTCACAGAAGAGAGAGTGAATGAAGTATTGAATGAGTTTCTAAAGGATTTCAAGGAGGATGTGTTAGAAGCAAAAGGTTGGCCTTGTATTCTTTCAGCTTATACAGTTTCCAAAGCAGCTTTAAATGCATACACAAGGATCTTAGCTAAGCGGTACCCTACTTTGTGCATAAATTGTGTATGTCCTGGTTATGTCAAGACAGACATTAACTGCAATACGGGAATCTTGAGCGTTGAAGAAGGGGCCGAAAGTGTTGTGAGGCTAGCTTTGTTGTCTGATGATGGGCTGCCTTCTGGTTGCTTCTTCATTCGTTCGGAAGTATCATCTTTTTGATTGAAAATCTTGTTCAATCAAAAAATAAAACCAAAACTAGTTTATTGTTACTAAATAAAATCGTAGCTCTTTTGATATTTTTTTGCATAATTTACCTATTCTTTGATTGTTCCACAGCTTTTGCACAAAGTTGTTGCTCGATATCGAGGGGTAGGACCTACTAGAATTTGATTTAAACTTGACTCATTAGTACATTGAGTCAAGACACCTGACCACTTGAGGGTCAACTGACGCCTCATCCTATGGATGAAATCATCTTATTTACCAACATACGTTCCTAACTATTTATTGTAGTAGTAAAAAAGGGGGTCAATCCTTTGTAGCACTCAACCGAGGATTTTCTCGAGGTAAAAAAAAGGTTTTGGTGAATTTAAATTTTTTTTTTTTTTTTTTTTTTTTAGTGTTTTAACATTGTAGGCCCCAAACCCAAATATTATTTACAAGGGTCACGCTGCTGGAGTGACCTCAAGATTGCCTTCATTTTGCACTTTTCTGATGTGGAGATGTGTTCATAACCATTAATGCTTTCATTTGCATCTCGATGAAAAGCATCTATGGTTGGTACAGACCTCCACCTTGGCAAAAGAGTGAAATGGGGTCAATCTTTGAGGTCACTTCAGCATTATTCCATTTACAAATACTCTCCTACAGGTCCACACACACACACACACTCAAAACCTTGTCTTTTCAACTTTATTACAAATTCTTTTTTTTTTTTTTTTTTTACAGCAAAGATTGAGCAGAAATTAGATGAGGATGACATATTCTACGACGTCACTAGCCAACACCCCTAAAAGCCCTTTATTTTCAAAGTGATTATTAAGATTGCATTATTGTCATGCTGGAGTAACATTGAAATTGACATTGTTTGGACATTGGTGTGCACAGAACCATAAATGCTTCTCACCTGTATCTTGTTGAAAAAGCATCTATAATTTTATAGGCACATCCACGTTAACGATGTATGAAACAATGTCAATTTCAATGTTACTTCAGTATTTTCCTATTTATATAGAGTAAATCAAAAAAATTAGTGGAAATTACTCAATGGATTCTTCGGGAAGGTATTTTTTTTTCTAATTAGTTCTTAAGTTTTAGTACTTCTCTTAATAGTTCATTTAGTAAAAAAAAATTATAATCAGGTCTTGAACCTCACTCCCCACATTTCTCACGGTTGGAAACATCAAATGTTTCCTAACTGTTTGAACTCACCGTTTCTATCCAAAAAAAAATTGGATTCTTAGCATCCCAATCGAGCTTTGAAGATTTCATTCCAACGTAAAGGATTTGAGAAGGAAGAAGACACCATTTTTAAGGAGGATTTTTTATAAGCATTTTTAAGACGTGTGTAAAGAAATTAGTGTTTTTTAAAAAATTTGCTTCATTTTTTTTTTATGAAAATCGATAAGGATGGTTCTTTTATCCTTTAGACGAGTTATTATGTCAAGTTTTTAGTTGATCTTGCCATGTATTTTAATAAGAAAAACTTGAAAAATGAACTGGGTGAGTTTTATCAAAAGTCGAGTTCACCAAACTTTATGGTCTGAGTTCAATATCTTTTTAAAATTGTCAAATTCAACAATAAAAAATGTCGGACTCAATAATAAAAAGTGGTGAGCTCGATAATAATGAAAGACCATTAAGAAATAAAAAAAAGTTTACTAAATGGACTATAAAGCTACTGCCCAAAACTTAGGGACCATCTAAAAACATATCCTTCTGTTAGGTCTTTTAAGTAATATTTCCTAAAAATAAAGTTTGGCTCCCTTACTTTTTTCCCCTTATCCCTTATTTTCTTTCACCGTCACGCACGAAAATAACACAAAAGAGATTAATTTACTTATGTTTTACCTAATTTTAAAGTTGTATTACTGCAAATAAATTGTACCACTGAGATGAAGGATATTTTTCATGTGTAAACACCCCAATTTATCCGGATCGAGCTTGAAAGCTCTTGAAATCTAGTTAAGAGAAGTCCAGTGCAATCTTCAAATTGGATCTAGTAAGGCCCATTTCAGTGGAACCCAACTCTCTAAGATAATTTCAAAGCTTATTTAAGCTAAGCCATATTTAACTCACAGCCTAGAGGAATTTTTCTTAGGGTTATGGGTCAACTACAACCCAATGCATTTTGCTAATAAAATCTTAGGCAAGTTATATTTTCAGGCAATTTTTGCATTCCAACATCTTCACCCAAGGCCCATTCAGTCGAGTTTGTTAGAACCTATGTGTTTTCAAATTTTTTTTAGGGGAAATGACTCCTTAAACCCATTTCTTAATAGCTTGTTATTCAAGAAAATCCCCCCCCCCAATTACTTTAATGCCCATGCATTAATTCCTCTTTAAATTTTCCCACCAATGCGTTTTGTAAATTATCTATTTCTTCTATAATTGACTCCAAGTCACTGTTGGGCCCCACTTAGGTGTGTAGACATGAGATTTTCGTCTCCAAATATCTTTCCTACTTGGGTTTAGAGTCGTCCGTATTCTTTTTTTGGAAAAAGGGTGTGAATGGGCACCCGAAAAATAATTTTTTAAAGTCGTTTTTTGTTAATAACTCTCATACGGATAAATTTATTGGTCCACCCTATATCTAGGTAAGGGAGTTCATATTAGAGAATAAGGAAGGTGTTAGGCACCCTACTCCCTCCACCATTGGTGGTAACCTCAGATTCAGTCATTTAGAAATAAAAATAAAACAAGTTGAAAAATTGGTTTGTGCCCTCGAGTGTGAGGGACTTTGATTTCGGTTTAAACAAAAGAAAGCTTCTTAATTGAAAAATGCGGCCCTTCTATGGTCCATACCTTTGATCAAGTTTAGAAAAATGTAAACTTTTTTAATTAAGGGCCCATTTTCATAGGGAAAGGGCCTGCGGCCTTAATCTCAAATTTTTTATGGTGTGTGCATTGATGTAGAGATTTTAAAAACGTTTTGTTTCAAAAAACTTTTCAACCTCTACCTTTCGACTGAGTCGGAGCCTAATATACCTGAAGTAGAGGAGGTTTTTCTTGTAATCTTGAAACTAAAGAAAAAAAAATAAAAGAAAGAGAGGGAAGAGAGAGATGGATATTTTTCTTTCTTTTTGTCCAAAACCTACCTTATTCTTAACTTGACCTTCTTTAACTTTCTCATTCCCTTCAAGAGATGAGTCTTCTTTGATTTGGCTTAGTTTACTTGTATAGTAGATATTATAAGAGGAGGGTTTGAGAGTTGAGAGTAAGATGGGAGAATTAAAAGTGAGTAGAAAGAATTGAGAATAACTTTTTTTAATCAAGTCTTGGGGATCCATATGTTGAGAAGATGGGTTATAGGATTTTGGGAGGTTGTTTTTAGGGGTAAAATGATATGAGAATGTGAAAGAAGGTAGAATAGTGTAAGGTTTGTGAGGGGTGTATGTAAATTCAGGATAGTAAAGGGGCATTTGTGGAAGGGTTATAAGTAGATTATTTGTGACCAAAATGGGTTGGATCTTTCAACTCATTTGGGTTAAGTGTTAGGTGAGCCGAATGAAGTGGATTTTGGTTAGGAGAATGAGGTAAGTAAGAGAGTGATTATTGATTTTTTGGGGAGGGGTGGAGGATGTGGTGACATCTGTCCAAAAGTTGTTGAGGTGGTGCATTAAATGAATTGAAGGGGTGTAGGGATGGCTTGTCATGATGGTTTTGAAGAGAATGATGAGAGTAGATTAGAAAAAGGTGTGGATTGAGATGTGGGTAGATGGTTTTTTTAGAAAAAAGGTGATGGGGGTAGGTAGTTGAATGAGGAAAGTGGATTAAGGTGGTGACATGTGTCCTACTTTGGTGGTTGGTTGTGATCTTCGGGCTTGGTTTTGAGACTTAGGTTTGGGATAATGGTTGGGTAGTGGGTTGAGTAGGTATGGTGTTGAGTTTTAAGTCCAATGTGCTTAGGTGGCGGGTTGAGTAGGCATATTGGCGGGTTGAGTTGAATTGGACTAGGATTGGGTTGGGCTGAGAAGTGATGATGGTATAGAGGAGGGGTGAGGTAGGTTTTTGGCCCATGGGCCATGTAAGGGAGGGCCTTAGGCAATTTATTTGAGAAGTAGATGATTTTTTTTTCTAGAGTTTAGGCCTTAGGGCCATTTCAATTTTTGTGACTTTTTTGGGCATTTTACATGGAGGGCCCATCCAAATTTGGGTGTCTACAGGTAGAATTACTCTCCCAAACATTGATTTATTGAGATTTATTAGGAGTAATTTACTTTAGTTCCCCCAACCTTACTCACCACTCAAAGAGGATTCGATGTAAATTAATCAAATTCAAAAACCTATGATAATTTTGCCCATCCTCAAGAAGTCTCTAGAAATTTGTGTGCAAATACACTCTTATCCCTGGGTTGTTAGAAGCCTAGATAGGTAGAAAATCTAGAATATCCAAAATTCGAGCACTAATTTACATGCCATTTGACTTGATTCTTTTCCAATTAATTCAAAATCTAAGGTTTAGGACCATTTTGACATCCTTTAAGTATTCTATAGGAATTAGTGAGCTTTTACTAACCTATCGTTTGATCATCTTGATTGATTGGACTCATGGGTTAGTGAAAGACCATCAAGGCCAATGTGATGATGAGTAGATGAGGTTATTCTATATGATTTTTTTTGTGAATTATGAGAACTCTAGATTTTAGGACAAAACTATCCTCAAAGGTCTTCCAAAATCCTATAAATAAGAAATCCTTCCAAGACAATAAAGGAGGAGAAGAACTAGAGTTCTAGAACTTTGTCTCAATCCCTTCTCTAAATCTTCCAACCCTCCCAAAATTCTGTCCAAATAATCTATTAAACCTAAGAAGAAAGATGGAGAAAAAGAAGACCAAGGTAGGAGAAGTTCTAACACAACCCCTTTCTAATCCCCTTATTCTCACTTCCCCATTTTTTTTTTTACTTTTAATCCTTTTATTTTCAAGTTTTTTTTTCAATTCTTGTTTAATAATGTAGATATCTAATTTCCTAGTCTTAAGGCTTGAGGATAGAAAGTAATCCCTCCTAGTAAGATAATCTCTCCCAATAAGTCCATAATAAACTCATTGATAGCATTTACATTTTATAAACTTAAGATGTTCTTACATTATTTACTTTCATGCAATTTAAAATTTAAAATTAATTGTATTTATTTTCATTTACTTTCTATATAATTTAAATTCTTAAAATAGAGTTGTTCTTTATTTTGCTTCCTTGATGGCAATAGGGCTAGAAAGTAAACCCTCCTAGAAGGTTATCTTCTCTTACTTAGTCTATCACATGCATACACTCATGAACACACTCACATCTAAAATAGCTATTAAATCAAAGTGTAGGCTCCTATGGACTTACATCTAACTCTAACGTCAATAAAAAAAATTATCCTCAAATGGATAACATCTCATGCATAAGGTCTTGACTCCTTCATGGTCTTATTCAACTCATGAACATTGCCTATGAGTCAAACCAATAGAGAAAAACTCCCAAGGGAGCACATATGTTTGAATTGTAGCTTTGGAACTTGAAATGATGAAATACAAGTGAATTTCCATCAAAGTCCCAAGATCACAAAAAATTTCCAACAAGCACCTACTTGTAGTAGGGGCTTGCTTATTATATCTTTTTCTTCAATTTGCAAACTAGACTATATAGCCAATTTTCCCTTGAACTTCTATCATTTCCTATACTTTCAAAAACCCAAAAAATTAAATTTAAAATTTCATTTAATGATTATTTTAATAACCATATTTAGATGAGAGAGACAAGTTGCCTAACTCCTTCCTTGTCCCTCAACCGAATTCCCTTACTTTAGATTCTCTAAGTATATCAAAAACCCATATATCCTTTGGATGTGAGAGATATTACAAGCCAAGAAAAATGAAATTTAAAATTCATTTATGATGCACATTCACACCTTTATTGAATGGTGACGAATCCAAAACCCAAGTAGATGAGCTCAAACATTCCCAAAGGTTTCGAAGCCCTCGTATCTACATTTCATTTTAGTAACATTTTGTTCGATACTTTTGCTCAACAATATAGGATAACTAGAATTTGACCATATCATGCATCATTTTTATATTAATGGGATTGAATAGGAAAAGTAATAAAGTTAAAGAGTATTAATGAAAGGGGGAGGAAAGACAATAATATTGGACATGTATTATTGAAAAAATAAGAGAAGAGTAAATGCAATTTGTAAAGTTGAAGGGGGTACTTTTGGAAAGGGCAAATATATATATATATATATAGGGAAATGTTCAACACTCTAAGCTTTACCCTACACTTTAACAAACGTGTTTTGTCCTGCATGGGTTAGAAGTTTTGGAATGGGCTGATTTTTGGTGAGGATGATCTCTATGATTAGTAGTATATCATCCTCACCAAAAATCAGCCCATTCCGAAATTTTTAATCCTATGTTTATAAGTTGAAAAATCGTGGACCGTCCATTTTTTGTAAACCATTTTTATGGGGTTAGAAGTTTTGGAATGGGCTGATTTTTGGTGAGGATGATCTTCTAATCATAGAGATCATCCTCACCAAAAATCAGCCCATTCCAAAACTTCTAACCCATGTAGGACAAAACACATTTGTTAAAGTGTAGGGTAAAGCTTAGGGTGTTGAACGGGACCCATATATATATATATATTGAAAGTTATCCTTGAGATGCATGTGAAATTGAATCTGAACCCTTCTTTGTGAGGCCTCGTGGGGGTAAACATTGGGAAGATAACCATTGAGTATTTGTATACTAGTAAAGTTCACATGATTTGCATGTGAAATATAATATAATTATTATTAGAGAAAATTATACAAGGGAATAATTTTTCAATCAATAATAAAAATTAATATTTTTTAAAAAATTATAAAAAACCAATCTAACTCGTTGGAGTGTATCATTTTTTGAAGGGTTCTGTTAATGTGTGCCCTTTTAAGTGCAATAATACAATTTTGGAATAAGCATGTGAGGGCATTTTGGTTAAAAAGTATTTTTTCATGGCATTTTCGACACAATTTCCCAAGTGCCCTTATTGCACTTTAACGTGTGCCCTTATTGCACTTTGAACTAGATTCTCCTATGTCTTGTAACTACCTGGGTGAGTTTGGCTAAGAGGATATGCACATTGTGAGTTTGGCTAAGAGGATATGCACATTGTTAAAAGAAGGACTTTCATTATTTCATAAAATTTCAAATTTTACTGAGAGTCCTTGAACTCAAATGAATTACCAAACTGACAATCCAACACCATAGCCCTCTAGGTTTCTTGGAAAAGCTTAGACCCAACAAAAGAAATTTAAAAAAATAATAATGATTTTTTAGCTTGATCCAAGGTTTAAAAATGGACAGCTAGTGAATTCTCACTGAAATCCAAAATTTAACACTAAAATATAACCTTTTTAATATTTTATTTATAAAGTTCATAGAGTTTTGTCCTCTACATCCCTAAGGTATCAAATCATGTTTTTGGTTCCACAAGGTCAATGTAGCCACCATTAGTAAGATTTGAAATTTAATAAGTTAGTAAGGCTAGCCTTACTCTTTCCATAGCCAAATATAAAAGAATCCTAAACGCCACATTCCACCAAATTGAAAAAAGATTGGTTAGTTCAACGTGTTAAATCATTTTTGATAATTTCTTGAAAATTAATATTTTTTAATAATTAATTAATTTTTAATCATTTTCCCTAACTATCATAGGGTTATGATACTACAAAACCATTATAACATGAATATATACCATGTGAGATCTCATTGAAAAATCATATCAAATAATTTAAATGAGATTTTGTGAATTTAGCATTTATTCACTTCTGGTTTGATTTTATAAAAAATCACTTATGGTGTACATTTTTTTAGAGTCATGCTAGAGTGACCTCAAGTTGGAACCTCATATCGAACTTCTTGACATGAAAGCGAATAGGAATCAAAGATGTTTTTTCACTTGTATCTCGATGAAAGGCATCTATGGTTCCCATACACTTTCACGTCAAAAAGTGCGATATGAGGTTCCTGTCTGAGGTCACTTCAGCATTATTCTTCTTTTTATAAACATGTGATAAGATCATTGTCCCACTATAATAAATATATGATTATTATAAGAGAAGTAGGAAACTTATACACTCAAAAAGGAATGAAACCCTAGTCTCACACTTTAAATCTTATCACGTAGAGGGATTTGTTTCAATATTATCGCATAATAAGTTTTAGAAGGAAGGATTTTTTATTTTGATGTTTTTCAATTAGTGCATTAATTAAGCGATCATGCTTGCAAGACATGAGGTGTGGGAGTGAGATTTTAACCCTCCTACCATGTGTAGTTATGGGATTTTTGAGTCTAAAGATCATCGCTACGTGGATTTGGAATCGTCACTATTCTTTTTTTAAAAATGGTGTGAATGGTCATCCGAAAGTATTTTTGAAAAAAAATGTTTTGAGCATTGTTGTGACTCTTGTACGGATTCAACACATTGGTCTACTTAAGATTTGAGCAATGGTTCAATTAGAAATCAGGGAAGGTATTATGCACCCCTCCCTCTCCACCTTAGGTGGTAACCTTAAAATACATCGTCATTTAAAAAATAAATAATAAGAAAGCAAGTTGGAAAATACAATTTGTACCCCCTAAGTTAATAGGGATATTAATCTCTGTCTAAGTCATGAGAATCACCCCATTAAGAGAGGGAATTTCAACTATGACTTTACCTTAAAGTCAAACAATTTTGAAGACTTTAGGTTTTAATGGTTATGGGCACATTCTTATGAAAGACTTGCCCAAATACCTTAGTCTCAAAACTAGTTTTTGTGGTGCATGCAACTTGTAAGTAGGGATTAAAAATGATAAAATTTTATTTTAAAATGACTTCAACTCCTATAATTTCAACCGAACCAAAGTCTAATTTATCGAAGGTATAAGAGGGTAAACATCACATATGAGGGCTTTCTAAATTTAAATTAAAGATTGGAGATGGAGATATAAAAAAGGGAAATAGAGATCGAAGAAAGGAAAAGAGTTGGATAAAGTTGAATGGAGTTGAGTAGAGTTTTAAGGCTTTTTAAGGGGCATGAGAGCATGATGAATCTTGTAATGGGAAAATGAGGTTTTATAGGTTTTGATGATTACTTTTAAGGTTAGAAGTGCCAAAAGTAGAAGATTAAAGGAAAATGACATGAGGTTTAGGCATGGGTATTTGCCATTTTGATGTTGGGAAGGGGTAATCTGGTAAAAAATGGTGGATGAGTTACTTTTGACCCAAACCCATTGATAAAATCGAATTGGATTGATTAAGCAACCCGTTCCTAGGTTGAGTATTGATTAGTTTTGAGGGGTGTGATTAAGAGAATGATTATGTAAAGGGCTAGATATTTTGATTTTAATAGAGTGAAGAGTATTATGACATGTGTCTTAAAATGGTAGACATGTGTAGCTTTTTGGTGGGTTAGGTGAAAAGATTAAGGAGAAGGGGTGTGGTGTAATATGGGTGTAGCTTATGATAAGTTTTTGGATAAAATGATAAGTTTTTGGATAAAATGATGGGGGTATATTATGACATGTGGTGTGGGTTGGTTGGCTTTTGAGGGTGATAATGAGGTTGGATAGAATGATTTTGGGAAGTGGGTTTTGATAATGACAAGTGTTCACCTTGATGATCATATATTGTATGGATATAGATATGGACATAGGCTTGGGCTTGAATAGGGGTTTGATTTAGAATAAACTTTTGCATGTTGGGCTTAGGGTTTGATTATGGTTTAAGTTAGGTTGGAATTGGCTTAGGTTAGGTTGGAAATTGATTAGATGGGGGAACCTTGAGATTGGATTAGGTTAAGTTGAGGTATCATTGGTGGGTTTGCAATGGGCTTAAGACTTGATGATGGGTTTGGAGTTGAGGTGATGAGGATTTGAGAAGGTGATGGGTTTTAAAGCTTTATTGTGGGTCCTTTGAGATTTTTAGATGTCTTAGGGCCCTTACTTTGAATGAAAGGTTTGAGTTTTGAAGACTTGGGCTTCGAGGTCCGTTTATGAATTTTTTTGGATAAAAAACACATTTTGAACCTCTTTGCAAGTGGGAGCATTTAAATTGGGGTGACTACACCATGTATAAATTCTAGAATTCTTTATGGCGAACAATATAAACCCTGATAAATTATTTTTCCTAGTGAAAGGAGGGATTCCCCTTCTTGTATACAGAAGATTGTCAAGAGCTGATGAACAACTACTTCTTGTGACACTAAAGGGGAATGGGACATAGAAACTTAAGGGAAAAGCATTTTTCATGTTCCAAAAGGATATATATTGTATTTTTTTTTTAGGTATCATGATATTGTCGTATCGTAGTTGAGTCTAACAAAATCAACAAGTTTCCAAAGAAATTCTTTATGCATTAAAATGTTTGTTAGCATCAATATAGACAATTAGAGCTTAAGCACACTCTTGCAATCAATAACACTTCATTTATGATCAAAGCTTAAACTTTATTTTGGGACTCAACTATGGAGGCTTTTTTAGAGTTTTCACTCATCGAGTTGCGAATCGTCTATTGAAATAAAGTTTGGTTTTTATCTAACAGGCTCCTCCTCTTTACGACAATGGTCAGACTCTTTTCTGATGGTTTGTTAGCACTGACTTAGTTGACCTCTTCTAATGGTTGGCTTGATCTTGATCTAATGATCTTCCTCATTTGTTGACGATGGTTGATATCCGTTCTTTTACCACTTCTTAGTCGATAGAAAACAAGAAAAAGAGAATGATGAGACCTCGATGTGGTACTTGCCAAAAATCATCCAAAAATTTAGTTAGTAAATTCGATGGTGATCCAAAAAAAATTAGAAAGACTTAGATGAAGAAGAATACGAATAATGAAACTTCAAAGAGATTCAATATGTAAAGATTTTATATCAAAAAATCTTACACCCTAGGCTATAGATGGGATTTTTATAGTTGAAATCCAAAGACAGGTGTAACCACATAGCTAGTCCAAGTGTTAGGTGAGTTGGGTAGTTGATATGCACTCAAGTGTTTTGGAAGATGTGTCCATTACTTGTAAATAAGCACTTGAGTTGGATTTATAGTGTCTCAGTGCATTAAATACTTAATTGTCATGTTTCACTGTTTGGGGTGGGTGAGTCAGGTCATGTTACATTCATTCATGCCCTAATTATTATTTGTAGATATCGTCATAATGAAGAGATTTGGTATATGTGAGAGCTCGGATTGCATTAAATCATCTCATTATGATTAAGATCTTTGATCGAGTTCACAAGTCAACCAATTTTTGAGATCGTATCGAACTGATGTAGCATATGGTTCTAAGCCCAATTTACATTTTTCATTTGGACCAACCTAATTGGAATTTCCAATTATTGGGTTTTCTAGTCTGATCGGTTAATATCGTACTATTTGACTAATCGGATGAATTAGGGTGGGATCACACTCTCCTTATTGACCGTTCTGAACCTCATTCATGTACTAAATTTAGCTTCGATAAATACTCTTTTTGTTTACAGTGATCTTTTGGTATTGGTAGTTTTAATTCGGTGTTTTGCCTTGGGGCCCCACTTCATCTTTGGTAACACATACCCCCTTCATAAAATGTGGCAAAAATGCTCTCCATAGTTGTCCCCTTTTAGTAGCTCAGTACACCAATGTGGCAAAAACAAATCATTCTTAAGGGTTGTTTAAACCTCATGTCGTTTTAATTGTAACTTGTTGGGACAAGGATTGTCGGACATGAGTCGGTTCATCTTTATCGAGAAGACAATATTGTGGGTGTAGTTGGACATGTTGTGTCTTTTCATTTTTTCAGAAGATAGCTTAGGTTATGCATTTAATGCAATTTTAAATTTTCAATGATTGCAATGATGACAGTTTTGGACAGGAAAAAACCCTTTAAACTTCTCTTATCTTCATCCCATTTCTTACTTTGCCATTTTTACTGTCAAAGTGCTGCCACTCCGAGGTTTGAAGGTTTCAATGATCAAGCAACTACTTTGGCGTATTTTTCGATCAATTTCGTAGCTTTCACAATCAAGTTCTCTAAACTTCTCTCTTAAAAATAATTTTTGTTTAACTTTCTTCTCATTATTTTGAATTAACTTTTATTTTTCCTCTTGTTTACTTTGTTTTGTTTTTGGGCTCTTCGTTCTTATTTTTCTATTAAAAAACCCCTTTCACTTGGTTTTCAATGTCTCTTCACTTTCCTCGTTTTCACCTTTTACTAGGTTTTGATATTGTTAAAAAAAATTTCCTTTCCTTCTGTTTTCCGATAAGGTTAGACTCACTATTCCCAACCTCATTGAGGTTAGGAACCTCTACAACATTCCTAATGATGTCACTCTTAGGTGGTCATCCCGACCTACTGAACCTTAATTTGCTTACCCATTCGACATTAGATATTACCTTGGCCAAGTGTACTCCGAATGTTTATCCCCCAGAAGTGGGCCACCTCATTGTGTTTTATTATATAAAATTTTGTTTTAAAGGTATAAATGCTACAAAGTCAAGATGCATGAGTCCTTGATATGGGCATTAATCAGATGTGGATAGATCGAGCCAAATTCTTTCGGGACTAGTCAAACAATTAGATTGAGAGTGAATAGATCATGAAAAATAGGTGTTCACTTCATGTGTGAAGAAAACCGTATAAAATAGGGAAGTATTCAATAAGGGAAGGATTTTAAGAGTTGGTCATTGTAAACTTAAACAAGTCTCTTCGTTTTGAACATTCAAGCAAATAAAATATCTTTAATGATAAAATTCAATTTTTTCCTATTATTATAATCATGTCCTCTTTCCTCCCCCTTAAACCTTATAGAGTTGTTCTCTTTTTCTATCATTATACTTGTCCAAGCAATTAAATAGGACTTATTACAAAAAAAAATTGGATGGAAAATAAAAGTTATTGTGAGGTGTCACAAACCATTAAAACACTTAGAAGCTCGAGCTTGGAAATAAAGAAAAGCAGCCAACACGTGGTTGAGTTTAAAGTTCTTCAAAAGATTTGAAAGCCTCATAAAGAAGACTTGCTTGTTTGGTATAGTTTGGAGTTCATCTTTTATGCACAAAGAAGAATTTCCAATTATTAAACACCCTGCATTGTATTCATATTCCTTTGAAGATTAGAATTATGATTCAAGCTTATATTGGGACACAATTTTTGTATGATAAAACAAATGATGAAATTGAATATGTTATTGAGGGTGAGTGATCATTGTATATTTTATGACCGCAATCTCTTCTATTATTTATTCTCCAAGACGCCTATCGATTTTAGTCTATATTCATGCACCAAAAACTCATAAACTCGAAAGGGAGTGATTATAAGAGAAAAAGTGTGTGGTAGATGAAAAAAAGGGATTTTTAGTGATTCGGACTCCTAACTTTCACAAGTTAGGAGTTCATGTCTCATTTGTAATATCCTAAAAAATAATTATGCCATAAATATAATATTATATGTGTGTTTGATTAAATATAATTGATAATATATAGAGATAAACTTTACTCTATTATTTTTCTGTACTTATAATATACTTTTTTTCTCTTTAGGGGTAAAAAGATAATTTCACCTCAGGTTAGTTTAGTTTTTTTTAAAATATCATTATCAGAAAAAATATTTATCCTTTGACACGAGTTTGATGAATCCTTGTAGCTAAAAAATTATAACTTAGTCAAAAAATAATAATGTTTTTATATTAGGGATGTAACCATTATTTTCATTTGAGTAATTTATATTTTTGAGCTCCCAAATATCAAATTTTCACATCGACTAAAATATGAAAGATGCTTAGAATATAATTTTACGAAACGTATCATATTTCCTAAATTTTAAGAGACAGAAGATTTTTAAATTATTTTGCCCTTCACATATTTTCTACGACTGTTTGTTTTTTTATATACTTTACTTTATGATAATCTTATATTTTATCATAATATATTATATAATAAAGTTTTAAAAATAATATGATAATATTAATGTCTTTATTAGTTAAAAGTTAAGAAATTTATGAAAAAGGGCATTTTGAAATTTTACGTAAGGTCCAAAGATGAGGAATTTTTATGAAATTCTCAAAAGTCAAATGGTGCTTCAAAATATTTTATTTTGAATTTTAAATTATTGCTAAATTGTGAGAAAGAAAATGAGTTGGTTAATTGATACTTATCCCATAAATTTGGGAATTTTGAATTTGTTAATCTCTTCCATGTCACGTGTCACTTTCCTATTACACAAAACTCTATTTCTTTTGAACTAAAATATGACACATATTTAAATATTATTGGTTTATTACATTAAAGTCTAAGATGTTTCCATGTGGCTTAAAAATCAGTAATCAATGGTCATGATGAAATAAGGATTATTTTAGCCTAAATGGTACAAACTATAAGATTAAGGCCATACTAATTTATTGAGAACCTAAGTTACAATTGGGGGATGATAAAAACAAAATTTTAAAATTTTAAAAATCCTAAAAATCTCCACAAATTCTTGTTCATCTCACCCCATTCTAGAATATTTAGAGAAATACTATTATTTGCTAGAAAAATACCATTAGAGAAGCCTTTAGAACTTCTATTTGCTAAAGTCGTTTGTTTTTGGATGAAACACAAAAATTCTTCATCTAATCAAGGTCTATATAATACTTCATTTTCATACAAAAATATTAGGTAGGTGTACACCTATATTTTTTCTTGATTTTTTTCGTTATAATGACGATCTTTTATTTTTTAAGTTTTTTGTGCATCTCTTTTTATGTAAGGAAAAATTATGTATTTTTTATATATTATTTATGGTAGAAGAGTTCATAAATGATGCATGGATAATGACGATGATGCTTGAAAGTTAAGATTGTTACATCGGCATAATGGATTGGTAAAAATCTTGATTGAGGAAAAAAAAGTCAAAATGCTTTAAGATGGAAGGTCCCGAACTTAATATGGAAGGTCTCGTGTTATGTGGGTGTATGACCTATTATATGCATGTCCCGTGTTATGTGAGTGAGACCAATGCATGAATTAGACCTATGCATGAATTATCATTCCACGACATATTTTATTTATTTATTTATTTTTATATCAGTTACACAATAGAAGATTTGAAGATAATCTTGATTACTTGATATGATTATTATCTTGATTAAATCATGAGTGGGTATAGTAATACCTATGGAGATTTTTCTCACGTTGTTTATTCAAATTTTTTCAGATGCTCATCCCGAAGAGGTGTCTTAGACGAATTACATAAAAAATATATTTTTATATTTATCTTATTTCAAATTTGATTTGTCTCAAAATAAATATTGCGAAACAATAAACCTTATAGGGATTTATTTATTTTATGAATTCTATATGATAGATCGATCATCCCCAGAGGAATGTTTGGATTGTTTTCTTAAATTTTATAAATAATGAATTAAAGTGACAATTGATTGTTTATTTGTTTCAAATATTAAGTAGATTAGATCTTATTTATATTTTACCCAATAAATTATTATTTTTAAAATATGTTATCATAGTGATTAGATAGGAAACAAAAATTTCTTTCCAAAATAGGTAAAATCATCGAAATCAGAGTATTAAATTTTATATGTTTTTTTAAATAAACCATGCAAAATTGGAATTTTACTATCTTTGTAAATGAACTTTGTTTCGGTCAATTATTTTTTTCTCTTAGAAATATTCAATTTTTGGAAATAGTCAAAACATAAAATCTTTAGGTTTGTGTGTTAGCTTTCCAATCCCATTGACCATTCGCAAAAATACTAAATGTGTAATCCACAACAATCATTTTTTTTTTTAATATATCTATTTTGTTCAGAAGGAAACAACACACATCTGTTAATTTTTTCTAAAATTTTCTCTCGTATTTTCTTTTATAACGTATGACTATTATATTTTTCTTATAAAAATACATTGAGTTGAAAATCTAACATTTTATAAAAGACTTCATTTTGTTCAGAAGGAGACTTCATTTTTTAAATATATCTATTTTGTTCAGAAGGAGACTTCATTTGGAGATGTCTCATTAATTGAGTAAAATCATATATTTTAGATTATCGATGATTACTATTAATATTGACTATTATAGAGAATTTTTAAATATTAACTGTAAAATACTTAAAAAAGATATACATATATTTTATATTGTAAAGAATTTAAAAAAAATTACTTTTAATATTTGGATCTACATCTTGACTTGCGGGTTTTGGGTTGGGTCGTGGACTCGGATTTTGGGGCGTCACATCATCTCTTATGAATTGGCATTTTACCCTTACACCTTACCAAAAGGTTGAAATATCCCTCAACCTTGTCAGGTTTGTCTTTGGGAGTTGTTATCTAGACCTGAAATATAGTACATAGCAGATGTTATGGGCAGTTTTACCCAAAATTTCACATTAAGCTTACTTCATCACTTTTACACGCATCTTCCTTCTCCATAAAACTTTGGCTATAGGTGTTTTGATCTATCATTCATTTTTACATCTTTAAGCTACTAGTATATTGGTCGTCCCTCCATGTTTACATGATTAACAATAATAAAGCTCTGTTGTTAAGTAAAGAAGCTCCATTTTATGTAATGAAGCTTCATTTTTACATCCCTCCAACTTCCAAACTTTATATCCATTTTTTTTATCATCTTTCTCACAATAAAAATGTAAAAAAAGAAGAAGATAGAATTAGATAAGGTTACAATACACATGGTCTCCCAATATAGCACGACGATATACACATGGCGCTGATACAAACACCAAATTAGCAACATAGTAAATAAGAGAATTAATAATAAAAAAAACAAGATTTATTGGCTTATATGAGGAACCAATGCCTCCCAAAACAACTCACGGAGTTTGCTAGAAATCATATATTTTCCCCCCTTTTATTCATAGCTCTCAAGCCTATAAAAGGACTTTGAGCCAATGGTTACAAACTAAAAAATAGGAATAATAGAAGACAACTAATAAACTAAAAGAATAGAATTATTAAATATAATAAATGACAGCTAATAAATAAATGATAGCTAATAAATACAAATAGCAATTATTACTTCTTATCAACTCCCTCCCTCTTTGAAACATCCTTGTCCTCAAAGATGAATTCTAGAAATCGCTCTTTGAACACTTCTTCTATTTCCCAGGTTGACTCAGCAGGTGATAACCCTCACCAATAGATAAGAACCTCACGCCGTCCTTTTCTTCCTTCTCTGATTCAAAACAGCTTGTGGAAATGGGAGAAGCAAATCATCTTGGGAAAGTGAATGAGGAGTATCTAACACCATTTGACCATCACCAAGCTTCTTCTTGAAAACTGAAACATGAAAAACTGGATGCAACCGAGAAGTAGCAGGCAATTTCAAATGATATGCAACCTTTCCTATTCTCTCTAAAATTTCAAATGGTCCATAAAACCGAGCAGACAATTTGGCATTCTTTCTTACTGCAACTGATAATTGACGATAAGGTTGTAGCTTCAAGAAGACCATTTCCCCCACCTTAAACTCCCTTTCTGTATGCTTAGAATCATAAATCTTCTTCATCCCTGACTGCGTATGAGAGATGGATTCTTGAACCTCTTTTAAGACCTTATCTCGAGCTAACAATTCATGCTCTACAGCTTCTACTCTAGCCGTACCAGGTATATAATTGAGTAATCTTGGAGGATTCCTTCCATACACAACTTCAAAAAGAGTTTTTTGGATTGTTAAATGCCAACTGGTATTGTAACAGTACTCTGCCCATGATGGCTATCGGAGCCACTCCCTTGGTCTCGAACTCGTAAAACATCATAAATACATTTCAAGTGTTCGATTTACCACTTCTGTTTGGCCATTAGTTTGAGGATGGTAGCTGGAACTAAAATTAAAAGAAGTGCCATTCAATCTAAATAATTCTTTCCAAAAAGAGCTGGTGAAAGTAGGATCCCTATCACAAACAATAGATTTTGGAACACCATGAAGCTTACAAATATTATCAAAAAATAGCCTTGCTACACTCACAGACGAATATGGATGGGATAGAGGGATGAAATGGCCTATCGACAACAACAAAAATTGTAGTCTTACCATTGGAAGTGGGCAACCCTTCGATGAAATCCATAGAAATGTTTTCCCAAATTTGATTCGGAATTGGCAGGGGTTGTAACAACCCTGCTGGTGCTACTAACTCTGCTTTATGTTGCTGACATACATCATAAAGACGTATAAACTCTTTAATGTGTTTCCTCGTTCCCTTCCAATAAAAGTTGGCTTTAATTTGTTGAAAGGTCTTTACAAATCCTTCATGAGT
This sequence comes from Akebia trifoliata, assembly GCF_017979445.1. Classification (NCBI taxonomy): domain Eukaryota; kingdom Viridiplantae; phylum Streptophyta; class Magnoliopsida; order Ranunculales; family Lardizabalaceae; genus Akebia; species Akebia trifoliata. The sequence continues at coordinate 30,273,516 of NC_141385.1, read as the reverse complement.
ACTTCCGTGAAACTCCCTCATGATGTCCTGCACTAACTTCGAATTATGCTCAAGATAAATTCTATCTTTGAACATAATGATTCCTTCATTTAACTTCCAGGGTCCAACTTTCTCTTCTTGTAGAATTTTGTTTCTCAGTTCCAACAATGTTGGTGAGTCTTCAACTTCCTCTTTAATAGCATCTAACCAATGTGGGATCAACTGGGACAAAGCAAAAAGGGATCCATCATCAGACTTGACTTCGTGGCATCTAGACAGGGCATTAACAACAACATTCTCTCTTCTCTTCTTGTATTCAACATGAAAATCAAACCCCATTGGTTTATACAACCACCTTTGCTGGGATGTGGTGGTAATCTTCTGCGACCAAAGGTGTTTGAGACTTTGATGGTCACTGCGAACTATAAATCTTCTTCCCAAGAGGTATGGTCTCCATTTCTGAATTGAACACTAAAGTAAGGATTTCCTTTTCATATGTAAATAAGAGAAAATGCTTCCCTTGGAGAGCATGACTATAATAAGCAATGGGCCTCTCTTGTAACAAAATTGCTCCAACACCAAGACCAGAAGCATCACATTCAACTATAAAAGATTTGGAAAAATTAAGGAGGGCTAGTACCGGTGCTTGAGTCACTGCCACCTTGAATCGTTGAAAAACTTCTTCTACTGCCAAAGACCATTCAAAAGAATTTTTTTACAGCATTTTAGTGAGAGGGGAGGCTATCTTTCCATAATGCTGTATGAATTTTCAGTAATAATCTATAAGACCAAGGAAACCCCTCATTGCTTTCGGATTTTTTGGTTTAGGTCAGGTTAACATGGTTTCTATCTTGGCTGGATTAGCTGCCACTCTGTGCTGTGAAATCACATGGCCAAGGTATTGAACTTCTTGTCTCCCAAATTGGCATTTGTGACGTCCCGCCAAACGCTAACACAAATCCCAAGGCCACTTCAAAATTCAGACATGGCTTCCCCCTATTTATGTTAGCGTTCCACGGAACTTGAAAACATCGTAATCTAATATACCACAAATTGTGACTATATATAAAGGCAACACGGGAATAACAGCGGAATACTGAAAATATCTAACACATGAGTATATCAGAGAGCGAAAGTTTATAATATACAGGATTACAAAATACTCTCACTCTAACATAGCCCTAAACTCTCAATCCAACTACTACATACAACCTGGATGAAACTGATAACACTAGAAGATGTAGTCCTAGTGCTCACCAAGCAATAGACTCTGATCGTCGATCTGACTGACCAGATACTCCTCACTTAACGACTATGCGCCTGTCTTGATAACTGCAAGTGCTGAAACTAAAAAAAAAATAGGAAGGAAAGGGTAAGTAACGATGGTTATCCAATAAGTCCACAATCAATTCCTACTAATAACCTCTCCTAAACATGGTCGAGTAAGTATGTTGAACAATTTAACATATGCAAAGTTTTACAAGAGAAAATACGATTAACTGGTACATATAGCCAGAGATGAGCAGCTAAATAGTTTAAAAGTTTACATCACATCAATCATCAGTACTCATTATACTTTTTCATTTTTATACAATTCTAAATAACAACATTGGAACAGTAGACATGCTTTTCAGTTTATAACTCAAAATAAAGCAACAGGTACATAATACAAGTAATGGAGTATTGGAATTAAAGAGTTGGGATTCACGACTGGATCGCTTCCAGTCGTGACATGATATTCCTCAATAACATCGTAGTTCTTGATTTTGTGGTTGATCGCTGTTTATCATGCTTACGGGACCATTTATCTAGCTCAAGCTGGCTGTTTGACGTGACCGTAAGCAATGGATCTCTTTTCGATGTGTCAGAACGCTCAACTACTACTAGATAGTTAGTGATCACTGACTAATCATCTTCATCTATGCCTATCAGGCGTGCATGTGATTCCCAAAATAACACTCCACTCGTATACGACCACCTTTACAATACTCGTTCACTGGTAAAGATAAGAAAGGAATGGACCCAAATTTCAGTTATGACTCTACTCTAATACGCGTCTCATACCACGTATGAGCTTGGTGGTCCCTACCGTACATCCTAGGAAAGTACATCACTCTGGATGATGTGACGCACTATCCCTTCAGGCATTCACATACCTTTTAACGGCTCACAAAATAGTTAAATATATATTGATTTCCATTTAAAACAAAAGAGAAATTAACAGAATAGGGTTGAGAATAGATATCCAGTTCCTACCATGAAACTGTGGTCACTTGGCCTAAAATAAACAACAGTACTCGGAGCCTCTGCGCCAATATAAATTTAAATAAACATGCAATCCTTTCATTAATAACCTGGATATCCTTTTACGAACCTACATACAACATACAATGTAAAATACAGGCATCACCCCTCGGGTATGACTCTGACATTTTACCGATGCATCCTTTTTTTCATTCTCTCGACATTCTCACTTTTCATCTTTTCAAATCAAATCATTCATTTTCAATCTTTCAAAGTCATTTTGGTCTTTTCATCGAAAATCATCAAGGTTTATTCAAAACGAGGTCCCAACAAGTATGCGAAGGCAAACTGCCAAAACTAGAAAAATCGGTGAAAATTTGGCTAAGTGTCGGAAACTTGATTTTTCAAAGTTTTCGAAATTGAAAATAGATTTTCATAAATGAAGGCCCTCGACAACATAAGAAGAGCCATGTAATTTTGTAATCTAATTCAAAGTAATGCAAAAGATATCATACGAACACTTAAAACATTCCCGTCATGACAAAAAAAAAAATTTCCCACTTCGTTTGAAGGAGTTACGGGGTCATAAGTAGTCGTTTTAGCATGTTAAAAACATGAGGAATCCAAAAAAAATATCAGAAAAAAAATCAGGCACTTTTTGATTTTCACAGTTGCACCATGAATAGTGCAGGTGGCTCACGGTGGCACCGTGAATAGAGCACCGTGGCACCGACAGAATGTTGGATTTTTGTGAATTTTTCCTTTTTTTCTTCATTTCTTCGAGTTTTTCACTCGTTTTCGATTCTAATAACCCACCTACGGATCAAATAATTAAATCACGATAAAATACATCAAATACCTTAGGTCTAGCATGAATTTGAAGCAATTACAACAACATTCTACGATTTTTAAAACACAACATAAGCTTCGAAACATCCCTAAATGTAATTTTTCGAAATCTATGATTATTAATAAGAATCAAGAGTCTCTTACCCTTGTGGTTGTTGGACACGATACGTTAGCTTGGAAATAAAAGAGTAACGGTCCGGAACATCGAATTTGGTGGAACTTGAGTGTCAAACGAATCGGTTTGGTTGTGAAACCCTCGATGGAGGTGTCCCTCCTCCCTCAATAACGATGGACCACTCTTCTTCAAACTAGGTGGAACTCCAAGTGATTAAAATCAAAACCCCTATTGTTGGTTTTTAGTAGGAGCCTAAGAGAAAAAAAAAATAAATGGAGGTTGGATGGGGTGAGAACGTGGAGCTCGACAACGCCGACAATTTTTCCTTCTTCGTCGAGGTTCAACTCGGACTCATTTGCGATAGATCTTGATGGGAAGGGTTGAAATCCTAGGTTTGGAGAATGGGCTGACCTTTTGTGAGTTGGAGAGTAGAAAGTGAATAAAAGAAATGAGTTTTTTATATTTATAACAAAAGTTGGAGGGCATTTTTGTATTTTTTTTACTTATTTCTGTTTTCGACAAAATCCTGACCATTCGAACTCGGAAAATAACATGTGAGTATTCCAGTTTGAATAATTTTTCATTGTGGACCTAACAGTGAAGTTGATTTTTCCTGATTCTCTCTCCAACAAAATTTCACTATTTTGGGTCCCACTTAACGCAAAATTCGAGGATTTTATAACTTTTTCATTCGAACTCGAATTCGAACTTGCTTACAGGCTAAAATATATATTTCGACCTCTTTAAATCCAATGGTGGAGTTGGTTTTCGTTAAAAATAATCAAAACAATATCCGAGTGTTTTACTCTAATTTCCTTTTTTGGCATTTTCCTCGAAATATCACACTTCTTGGAGATACGAGTTGAAAATCCGGGGTATTACAGCATTTATCTAACTTGATTCGCAACTGATTAGCTTTCAAGACATTGAAGACTAGATGCAAATCCTCCATATGTTTATGCAGACTTTGACTATATATGAGAATATCGTCAATAAATAAAAAATTAAATTTACGCAAGAAATCTTTAAATACCTCATTCATGAGTGCCTGAAAAGTTGAAGAAGCATTTCTAAGACCAAAGGGCATCACCAGAAATTCATAGTGCCCTTGATGCGTTCGGAAGGCTATTTTCTCGATGTCATTAGGATACATCCTCACTTGGTGATACCCAGAGCGTAAGTCCAATTTGGTGAAGTATTGAGCTCCCGATAACTCATCTAAAAGCTCATCAAAACTGGAATTGGAAACTTATCTTTCATCGTGATTTTATTCAAAGCTTGATAGTCGACACACATTCGCCAAGAGCTGTCTTGTTTTTTTACTAGTAGAACATGGGAACAATAGGGACTAGTACTTGATCAAATAACCACAACAGCCAGTAATTCTGTAACAATCTTCTCAATTTCATCCTTTTGAAAATGAGGGTAACGATAAGAATGTACCACAACTAGTCCTTCACCTGAAATAAGAGGTATACGGTGATCTTGAGCATGTTGAGGAGGTAGTTCCATCGGCTCCTTTAAAATCTTTTGAAAATCCTTTAACAGATATTGTAATGGTGTAGAAAGGGACTCTCGCAACTTCAATGGCTCTTCACTGTTTAGAAGGTATAAAATAACTCCTGGTTGCAGCTTGGTAATTTTAGTTAAAGGAGGGTCACTTACTTCATCCCTGACATTAGTTAATCCTTGCAAAATCACCTCATTTTCTCCCATCTTAAACATGATTTGAAGCTTTTCAAAATCCCACTGGATAGGGCCTAAAGTTCTCAGCCATTGTGTTCCTAAAACGACATCATATCCCTCCAATGGTAGTATAAAAAAATCAACCATAAGGGGTACCTTTTGAAGTTTAAATGGTATTGAAGAACACTTTCCCGAGCATGCCAATTTCTCACCTAAAGCTACCATCACCTCCAGTTTGCCGGAAGAATTTGGAAGAAGGTTGATCCGTTGTGCGACCAGCGAGTTGATGAAGTTGTGTCTACGACCTGAATCGATCAACGTAATCATTGATTGCCCCTTAATTCCACCCAATATCCTCATCGTTTTAGGCACTTGTACCCCCGCTATGACATGCAAAGAAATTTTAGGTTCGGTTTTGTCGTCGCCCCTCTACCTCTATGACCACATCATCATCTTCACATTCCCAACTTGCTTCAATCATAAATAATTTCTTGCAGATGTGTCCTGGGGTGTACCTGTCATGGCAGTGAAATCAAAGACCCTTCTTTCGTCTCTTGGATAATTCTTTTGTTGTCATCTTCTTGATTGTTGGTGCAATTTCCAGATTTCATTCCTGAATTCTCATTGATGGCCATGGAGAGTTATTCATTCGTGAAGGAGGAGCAATTGGTCACCGGTGGGAAGATTCTCTGGCTTCGTACAGTTTTGCTAAATCGATAGCCATGGTTAGTGTAGATGGTCGATTTGCTTGAATATCAGTGTGGATATTGTCCTTCAAACCTACCACAAAACAGCTCACTTTCTCATCAGGTGCAAATACTCCAATTCTGGCCAATAACCTTTCAAACTTCCCTTGGTAATCTATCATAGTTCTAGTTTGCCATAATTTGATCAACTCGTCAAAATGGTCATCAAAATGATTAGGACCAAATCGGGTCATGATCCCTGTTTTGTAATCCTCCCATGTAACGTAAAGTAATTCCTGCTCAATCATTTGAAACCATAGCTCTGCACCACTGTGCAAGTAAAGGAAGCCAAGGTTACGTTATCAGTTTCCATAATCTCATGGAGCATGAAATACTTCTTTGCCTTACATAACCATTGAGTTGGATCATCCTGCCCATCATACTTGGGAAAATCCAGCTTTAATGTTTTTGGAATGAAGCTATTGAAAGAATGGTTGTCATCATTTTCGGATCTTGCATTTCTTCGCTCCCGAAAACGATTGTTTGAGTTCTCTTTAACTTCAAATTGAATCTTCCCAGTAACCAACTGAGTTAATTTTTCCATCTGTTCCATGAGATGAGACATCATTTCATTTTGGCTAGTTGAGAGTTTCTTTTGCACGTTTGAAAGTGAAACAACACTCTCTTCCATTTTTTTCAGTCGATCTTCCATTGCTTGGCTCTGATACCAAAGATGATACAAACACCAAATTAGCAACATAGTAAATAAGAGAATTAATATATAAAAAAAAGGATTTATTGGCTTATATGAGGAACCAATGCCTCCCAAAACAACTCATAGAGTTTGCTAGAAATCATATATTTTTCCCCCCTTTTATTCATAGCTCTCAAGCCTATAAAAAGACTTTGAGCCAACGGTTACAAACTAAAAAATAGAATAATAGAAGACAGCTAATAAACCAAAAGAATAGCACTTCCTAACCTATTTGACTAGTCCAAACATGAGAATAGGAAATATTAAATACAATAAATGACATCTACTAAATAAATGACAGCTAATAAATACAAATAGCAATTATTACATTTTATCAGACGCCTTTATAAAATCTGATAACATTAGATAATGCGATGTGTTATAAATAAATTACGTTACAATATAAAAGTAATACTGAAATCGTCACGACCCGTTTTCACTAAATAGTGGATAAAGGTCCGATTTATTAGATGGGGGACTTTTGAAAAATGAGAGTCGCCACCTAGTTTAGGTCTAGGAGCCAAAAATAACTTTGGATCGGTCCACGGATCAGAGACATGGGTAAGGGGTCAGATTACGGGTTTTGAAAGGTGTTAGGCACCGAACCCATCTGATCAAGGTAATCGGTCTCTATTACGATCCAAAATCATCCTATGGTCAACATACAAAGACTACTGTTAAGGTTACAGTCCAATCATCATCATCAATTTACGTTGGATTTGCCAAAAAAATCCTATGACTAAAATTGTCCCAATTGTTACATGATTACTCTTTGAATTCCGCAAAATATAAAAGAGTTTGAAAAAGCCCCAATTAGCTCCATGATCTAAAATCAATTAGGAAATTCTACATGCAAGTATTTCCCAAGATATCCAAAGTAGAAATTGCCAAATTGGAACTCAAAGAATTTCCAAATTGGGAATCCGAAGTTCCCCAAATTAATATTCAAAAATATATGCTGAATTCCCAAATTAGAAATTTTAAAATTGAAACTTTCCCAAAATAGAAGTTTTCCAAAGATATCACAGTTTTGAGTTAGAAACTTCTAAATCCATGAACTTTCTAAATATGAAATTGCAAAATCATCTAAATTAGAAATTGCTAAAATGTGAAATTCCTAAAATAGAAATTTGTAAATATATTCCTTCCTCAAATAGAAAATTATACAATTTCCCTATCAAAAAATTCTAAATACTAATTTTCAAAACGAAATTATGAATGGGAATTTTCGAATTAAAAATGTGGATTTACCAAGGATCACCAATTTGAAAATTTATGAAATAACAAGAAAAAGAGTTCACAATACCATGCTTACCAAATTGTAGATCAACAAGTACCAATGCATACAAAATATTGGAGATCAACAAACACCAATGCATACAAAATTTTCAAACTCAAATAATTCTCAAATCGACTCAAACGGGCAAGCATCTAAGACCATCAATTTTTTCAAAACAACTATCATGCAATGACATATCTCAATTTTTCAACAACATTTATCATTCAACGACATGCTAAAAAAAATATATCATCACAAGTTCATAAAAAATGCATAAAAAATAAAAATAAAATAAAGACAAAAGCAAAACAACTTCTTCCCTAATCCTATCAATATGCAAAAAAACACAAAAAATATATATAAACAAAATATCCTCATAATCCTACTAACATGCAAAGAATAAAAATAAAAACAAAACCTAAAAAAAATAAAAATGAACAAAAAAGAAGCATAAAACCTAAACATTCTCCTCTTCCTATCAATATGAAAATAAATAAATAAATAAACATAAAAAAACCCCTAACCCTATCAACATACAAAAATGAATAAAGCCTAAAAAATCATAAAAAAATATATATATGAATTGTCCTCATCAATATGTCAAGACAAAATAAAAAAAAGCATAGACAAGTATAAAAAAAAATATTTTTCCAACCCTATTGAGACACAAAACAAATAAAAACATAGAGAAATATTAAAAAAAGAAAACTCTTCTAATCCTACTAATATGCAAAAATAATGAATAAAAAAAGCGTAAACTAAATATTCTCCTAACCCTATCAACCTACAAAAAAAAATAATAATAATAACAAAATGCATAAAAAAAATCTACTAATCCTATTGATATAAAAAAATAAAAATACAAATTAAAAAATAAAACAAAAGAAAAATTACCTATAGAGAGGTGATAGGATCCGATTCCTTCAGATACGACCTCCAAAGCTTGTGAGTATCCGCTAAGGAGGATGAAGGCAGTGAGATAGGCATTATGGTATACGATGTAACGAGGCTGTAGCAGCAATGGACATGATGGCTGCAAAGGTGTTCCTTGCAGTGAAGGTACTGCTGCTGTTGGAGCATTTTGAGGAGGAGAGGAAAAAAACAGAGGGCTACGGTGATGTTGTGTGGTTTGAAAGTAAAAAACATGTGTTGGAGAAAGGGCTGATATAGAAGTGAGTGTGTTGGGACGTTGTTGAAGATGAGGGCTGAGAAAGAGGTCTGTTGAGTAGAGGACGTGAAAGAGAGAGAGAGAGAGAGATCTTGTTGAAGACGTGGAGAAGAGATGAGGGCAACAATGGGGCGCTCAGGTTCAGCCAAAATGTGACTATATTGGGGTGTTGTGCTGTGCAGAGAGAGAAATGAAGATGAATGCAGGGACGTGGTTATGCTGTTGGGGAAGTTGTTGAAGATGAACTGAAGACAGAGAGAAGGCTGGAGAGGTGTAGAGGGTGTGATAAAGAGGGCTGGGAGTGCTGTTGCAGCAGTGGAGATGATGAAGGTGAGTGGAAGGGATGAAGTGCAGTGAAAGGGATGTAGTTGTAGTGGAACCGTTGGAGAAGAGAATAAGGGAAGATGAACAAGGAGAGAGAGAGGTCTGTGAGCCAGTCCAAAGAGGAGAGACGAAGGAGACAAGAGAGAGGAAGAAGAAGATGTCTAGCCGAGTTCAGCCCCTTGAGCAGCCACCTTGGAGAAGAAGACGTCTCTCCTCTGCAAGAGAGAAGACACTCTCTCTTTATAAAAATCAGGTTTCTATTTTTATTTTTCGCTTTTTAATTCTTTTATTTTTCTTTCTTTTTTTTGAATCAACACGTCCTTACTTTCTTTTATTTTTATTTTTATTATTCCCTTTTGGAAAATGATGGTGGGTATTCCCCGCTACTCGTACCATGTTAGTGGTCTCTTGTTGTTGAGTTTTGGTTGGTCGATCTTCGTTTTGGGTTGATTTTTAACGGAATTTCCTCGACATTTTGATTTTGATTTGGTACTTAAAGTTTCTCTTTTAATTTAAATTTGAGTTTGTGTTTTATTTTGAATTTTAATTTTAATTATTCAATTTAAGATTTAATTTGATTTTATCGATCGAGATTGATTTTGGATTGGATTAATTTTGGATTTTAAATTTGTTGATTAGATTTTGAGTTTAATTTTAATGGTTGGTTAATTGGAATTTTGGTTGATTGATTTTAGAATTTTTTATTTAATTTGAAATTTTTTTTATTGGATTTAATTTCTTGATTGCGTTTTGATTTTAATTTTATCGGTTGTTTGATTTTAATTTTAAATGTTTAATTGTTTAATTTTAATTGTTGCTTTGATTGTGTTTTTATTTTAATTTGATCGGTTGTTTGATTTTAATTTTAAATGTTTAATTATTTAATTTTAATTGTTGCTTGATTTTAATTTTAATTGTTTAATTGTTGCTTGATTTTAATTTTAATTGTTTAATTGTTGCTTAATTTTAATTTTAATTATTTAATTGTTTGAATTTGAATTGTTGAATTTTTATTTTTAGTTAGATTAGATTTTTAACTGGATTTCGATTTTTATTACATTTTCCTAACGATCGGGATCTCTATGTTGAATTTGAAGGTTGAGGGGCATTTCGGTCATTTTTATGATTTTTCCTAAATTTCTCTGTATTTCTTCGATTTGGGTCTTGTTAGACTCGAAATCATATTCTGAGTGCAATGGAGGTACTTTCGAAGTCTCTCGGAGGTCCGAAATTCATGAAGGGTATTTTCGTCATTTTATCGATTTTTATAGATTTTTACGAATTTTAACGTGAGGTTTCTTTCAGTTTCGACGTGATTATTTCTAAGTTTCAAAGTCATATTTTCCTAGCGTAGCGAGGTCTCTAAGTTATCGAACCTAAAGCGTACATGCTTGCTAAATCGAATGTAAGATGTAACGATCCTAAGTGTGCGTAAATTTCTATGTCGAGTCGTAATGAGTAGGGGAGATGAAAAGATTGGAAATGGGAAGAAACAGGGATAGTACTCACAAGCCTTTAAGTTCTTTACGTTTATCATTAGGAATTTATGGTAACCGAGCGACAAATTGTAGAATTAGGTATATGCAAAAATGAGGTGTCTACAAATACACTTCGTTACCATGGAGCTTTCGTTTTTTTTTCAATTACATCTTCTTATCCATTTGGAATCTTCTTTTTCTTCGCTTCTATGTTTTCAATATTCTTTTGAAACCTTTTCTCTGCCTTAAATCTTATTTTTTTTCGTTTGAAATTTCTATCTTCATCTTCTTAAACTATTCCGATGCAAGCTTCATTGAAAATGACGGTGAGGTAAGAGAAATATATTATATTATGAAAATTTTTAATAATTATACCTACAAAGGAAACTATTTCACATCTGAAAAGATATGTGACGACTCAACATGACACGATGATATACACATGACATCTTTATAAAGTTTGATATCATTAATAATGAGTTGCGCTACAAATAAATTACTTTACCGTACAAAAATAATATATTTCGCTACAAAGGCGCTTTCTCATTTTTCAATTACATTTTTTTCTCCATTTGAAATCTTATTCTTCTTCGTATCTATGTTTTCATTCTTCTTTTGAAATTTTTTTTCCTGTCTGAAATATCCGTCTTCTCCGTCTAAAATCTTTTTCTTCATCTTCTTCAACTGTTCTAATCAACGCTTCAATGAAATGCCAGAGAGCTGAGAGAAATATATTATATTTTGAAAAGTATAATAATTACACTTGCAAAGGATAGTAATAACATATTTAACATCAGATCAGGGTAAAGAGCATTTTGGGCATGAACATATACTTTGTGCTGATGTGGCAACTTTTGAGGGTAAACACTCAAATACATAAGAAATGAGGCCTGAACTCTTAACTTTGAAAGTTAGGAGCCCGAATCACCAAAAACCTTATGAAAAAATCAAAGGTTGGTTGCTATTGAATTGCCATCATAGCTTGTTGATTTTTTTTTACTTCAACTCTTATTTTATCCATGTAGATTTTCTTAATTGGTCTGTTACAAAAAAGTTGGTGTATTTTTTTTATTTTAGTTAAATTGAAGCTCATAAACATTTAGAAAAATTTGATTAAAGGGCTTGAATGATTTGGTAAGAAAATTGATGATATATATATATATATATGATGGTCGGGTTCAATATACAAACATATCGACTTAGATCTCTACAACTCATGTAGGCCGTTGGATTAAACACATATCTGCGGTTCAGATATGTTGCAAAGGTAAAATCATTTGTTAAGAAATGAATTTTGCTAAATTAGACTCACCTCCCCGTATCTCCAATGAAATAAACTCTCTCAATTTCGTCTTCTTCCTTCATCGTTTCTCTGCAATATTTGGGCGAAGACTCCTCGTTGGTGTCGAATCAGCTTCTCTAGTTGCTCTTGGTGTGAATTTTGCAGGAATCACAAGCTTCCTACTTGGATTCTCAACACAATTCGGCCGAAATCTGAAACTAGATGTTCTCTATCCGATTGGATGTTTCAATCGTTGCTTAGAAACAAACGAAGGATTTGGTGAGTCTTGAATTACATTTTTTTATATATCAAAATCTTTGAATAGATGATTTAGGTTTCGAAATTCGGACGAGTCATTGATGATGTTGTTGTTGTTGATGAAAAATCGAATTGATTTATCCAGCAAATTGGGTGAGAGATCAAATAGTGTTTTATAGATTAGTTGGAAAAGCGGAGGCAAAGAGATCTTTGGATCCACCTCTATTGAAGAAGAACAAAGATAGCCACCTTCATCGCAATTTTAGCCAAATGAAGAAGACGAAGCTGATTTCTTTTATGGGGAGGCAGAAATAAATTTTATATGATGTGCAGCCTGACATCACATTGGAGTCGCCCAAATCTATAGAGAAACGAATTTGATTTCTTCTTACCAGCAAAGGAAAAACACTTACAGTGAAAAACGACAATAAAGATGATGAAATGGGTACGGGGAGGTAGTTGCAAATAATTAAAATTATAATTGTTTTTATTAGAACACATGATTTAATTTCTTTACCTTATAACATGAGCCGTTGGATCATCTTTTAATCCGACGGCTGTATTGATTTGTTGCTTTATGAGTTGCCTTATGTGTACACAGAACGCGACACACACACACACAACCTGACAATCTTATAATCCAAACAAAACCAAGACACGCCCCCCCCCCCCCCCCCCCCCCCAAAAAAAAAAAAAAAAAAAAAAATCTCTTCTTTACTATCTTCTTTGACCTTAACTTGCAATTGACAACTCACCTCACTGCTGTCTCCATCCCATCTAGCGACAAAAATTTAGGTCAGAGATTTTCAAGCGACCTAAAACCCCACATCTATCTTTACTCTCCTAAGCCTAACCCTCTCCATCACAACCACTCCCTCTCGATAGAATCTTGGATTATTAACAAAGTTTCTAACGGCTTAATAGAGTAATTTTAGTTGCTTGGAACTTTGCCATAGTGAATTAGAAGTAAACTTGCTCTTGCCTTTTATCATTTTAATATGCAAATCTTAACCATTAGTACAAGATATCGAAATTTGAAAGGTGAAGAACAATAAATGATGGTAAGGTGGCGTCATTGTTAAAGTCTAAATGCATTTCTCTTTCTTGGTAAAATTCAGAATGGTTCAAGAGTTGGTCCAAGTTTTAGGATTTTCAAGAAGATGAAAAAAATACAAAGATTGTAAATGTAGGTGTGTCTTAAACGAAATTGCACAGATAAGGATTGTAAAAAGAATCAATCTGAGATATGGGATAACTCAAATTTTTAATAGGGGGTCGAGATTTCATCATGACAAAATTCCAATCTATTTAAAAAATTAAATTGAAGTTGAAGAGGTTAAGGTGGAGAGTAAAGAAGACGAGCTGGTTTGGTTTCTTTTCTTTTGTTTGAGGGCTTTTAAAATGTGAGGAGGGTATCTAGAAATGGAAGGATATAGTTGCAAACATCAAATTTGGTTTAAGTAAAATAATTAATCATGTGTTATTTTCAGATCTCCGTCATTGGATATTCAAAGACTTGACGTACACGATCATTTGTTTGGATGCTTGTCGGAGAATTTGTCACTCAAACCCGACCATATATATATATATATATACTAGAGTTCATCCATGCCTACGACATGGGCATCCTCTATCGAGTTAAGGGGTAAAAATGAAAAAAATAAAGTTAGAGGGGTATTATTATAAAAAAATGAAGATTAAAGAGGTAAAAGATGAAAAATCATGAAGTGGATTAAATTGGTAAAAGAGAAAATATAATAAAGTTAGGGGATGTAAAGAATAAATGAAATAAAGTGGGTCTCAAGAAACTATAGTTTGATGGAAGGTGTATTATTAAAAAAACGAGATGAAATAAGTAAAAAATAGAAAACAATAAAGCATATTGAAGGAGTAAAAGAGAAAATATAGTAAATTTAGATGATGGGGCATCCTCTTTCAGGTTAAGGGAGTAAATGTGGAAAAAAATAGGGCTGAAGGGATATTATTAAAAAAAATTGAGATTAAAAGGATAAAATATGAAAAATATTATAGTAGATTAAAGAATTAGAAAAGAAAATATGCTAAAATTAAATGAGGTTAAAAATAAATGAAGTAAAGTGGGTCCCATAAAACTATAACTTGATGAGAGGTTTAACCCATAGAATTGTTATAAAAAATTTAAGATTAAAAGTGTAAAAGATGCAAAACAATAAAATGGATTAAAAAGGTAAAAGAAAAAATATAGAAAAGTTAGGAGAGGTGAAGAATAAATGAAATAAAGTGAGTCCCAAGAAATTACAATTTAAAATTGAGATTAAAGAGGTAAGAGATGAAAAAAAAATAATAAAGCGGATTAAATGGGTAAAAAAGAAAATACAGTAAAGTTAGAGAGACTATCATCTTTCGAGTTAAAGGGGTAAAAGTGAAAAAAATATAGTTTGAGGGGTATTATTAAAAAAATTGAGATTAAAGGGATAAAAGATGAAAAATAATAAAATGGATTAAAGGATAGAAGAGAAAATATAGTAAAACTAGAGGATGTGAAGAATAAAGAAAATAAAGTGGGTTCCATGACATTATAACCTGATGGGAGGTTTAATCTACAACACTTGATTGAACGTTTGTGTCACGTACAACTGTTCTAACTCAGTTGTATCTTATATATATATATATGGGGGCGGTTCAGCAGCCTTAAAGTTTGTTTAACATCTTGCCAAACATTTTTCAAAACATGGGTTAGAAGCTTTAGAATAAGCTGATTTTTTGTGAGGATGATCTCTATGATGAGGAGATCATCATCACCAAAAATCAGCCTATTCCAAAACTTCTAACCCCATCAAAAGTGATTTACAAAAATTGGACGGTCCATGATTCTTCAACTTGTAAACTAGGGTTAGAAGTTTCAAAATGAGCTGATTTTTGGTGAGGATGATCTCTTTACCATAGAGATCATCCTCACAAAAAATCAGCCTATTCCAAAACTTCTAACCCCATCAAAAGTGATTTACAAAAAACGTTTGGCAAACTTTAGGATTGTCGAACTGCTCCCTATATATATATATATGTTCATATGTATATTAGCTTTGTGGGTGTAAGACTACATTTTCTTGGAAAAATTATTATCATGACAAGATAATACTTGTTGACTTGATCAATAATTTGATTAAAGGGTATGAATGATTTGGTTGAAAAATTGATGGTAAAATTAGAGAGTTTTTCTTACTACACCTTTTGCTAATGCCACCCCAATTCATGAATAAAGCAATGAAGAATCACATATGAGTTGAGGTGGCGTTAGCAAAAGTTGGTGTGGTAATGGTATTTCTTTAAAATTATTATTATTATTTTTTATAGTTTTATGGGGTAGGACTGAAAATATTATTATCATGTCAAAATAATATTTTTTGACTTGATTCCCCAGTGAAAATAATTTCTCTTTAGAATACAATTTTTATGATATATCATAGACACTGAAAATAAAAAAAATATAATTTTTGGATAAATATTATATGCATCATAATTGGGTATTTACAGAGATTTCATCAACCAAGATATGATAACTAGTATAATATATAAATATTTCACTTTGTTAATATTCTTAATGTAGAATATCCTAATTGATATTACTAGATATGTTATTTTCCATCACTACCTTCCTTTTGTGATGAGATACATTGATAATGCTACAATGTACATGCATTATAGTATGGTGCATAATATTCTCTTACATCCTCCTATAATTGCATAGTCTTTTGAAGAAAGAGTACACAATTGGTTTAATTAAATAACCCCTTTTGATCTCATGAAATACTTGATAACGAATATCTACAAACATCCAATCAAGCTTGATGATGGTCACCGCTTGTTTGTGAAATCCATTACTGTTGCATCTCGCTCATTTTTGAGTCTATCGGAGTCAGTGGGGTGACCCCTAGATCAAGTCTATCATGATTTCTCCCATCAGCATACATCAAGAATTCTCATTAAAGAGATTATAGATAAAATGAAAATTGAGATCATGAATGATTAACTTGTGAAGTAGGAAAGTTTGTAAAAACATAGAGAAATGCGGTATTTTTATTGAAAAAAAAAAATACTAATAACATAAACAAAATGATTTAGGTTTGGCGATGGCGGTGGCGCTATCGCTAAAGCACGATGCACCAATATCGATTTGCTGAGTGGAACTTGAACTCTGATACCATGAAAAAATCTGAATTTTATTAATAATTCTTAGATAAACATTACATGAACCTTAATAGGGTATTTATAGAGATTACTTCAACCAAGATATGAAAATTAGCATAATATATAAATATTCTATTTTATTAATATTTTTAATGTAGAATATTCTAATTGATATTGCTACATATATTATTTTTCATCACTACCTTCTTTTTGTGAAGAGATACATTGATAATGTATCATGCATCATAATATGATGCATCATATTCTCTTAAAGGTTCAAACTTCGAACCCAAGAACATGTCATGACTTTTTTTAATAAAAAAATAAAAATGTATATAAGAATACCCTACCAGCTTTATTAACTTTCTTTTATTAATTTTGTCACCTCTTCTCTTTATCTTTGATAAAAAAATTAGTATAATTTATAAATAGTAAAGTAATGTTATCCATCGAGTAAAAGTAAGATGGTCCATTAGAAAAAGAAAAGGGTGTTATCGTAATTAAAGTAAAAACGAAATACAAGAACGTGTTTCCGATGTCACCACAAAGGTGGGTTCCTTTTCCCCAAACCATGATTTTGAATCCATAATTGAATATTCGATCGATTTTAGGTATCGTCTCGGTCATGGGGAGACCGAGTTGACTCTCGATTCCTTGTGCAGCGTTATGTAAAATCAATAGAAGGGGGTGTGTTTGAAACTGAAAAGAGAAAGTTGACGGTGTGAAAGAAATACGTGTTTGGAAGACCGTACAACGCACAAGAGCGTTACCAACTCTCCAACACTCCTAGACCTCTCTCTCTCTCACTCACTACCCTAAGAGTGTGAGACTGAGAGAAAACCAAAGAGATTATCCTTCTATTCTTTTGTAAAGTCTTTCTCTGCATCAACTCAACAGAGAGGAAGATTATTGAGTCCAGGTATCAATCTCTCTCTCCCTCTCCCTCTCTCTGTGGTTTAGTGGAATGAGGGTTTGATTTAGGGTCTGAGACACCCAATATTCTGTGGGGACGTTAAATCGATGAAATATCAAGTAAAAAATCAAAAGAACAAAATTTTTTACTAATAAATATTTGTAAAAGAGATCAAAAAATCACTATGTTTAATGCTGGTTTGTGTTGATTGTTTCAGACCTGTTACGGTTCTTGCATGTTACTGCAATTATCTGATTTTATTGCTTAGGTTTTGTCTGATTGTTTTGTTTATGTACCTATTTCTATTTCGTTTGATTCTATCTCTGTTTATGCTGATTATCTCTTTGGACAATGTGCATGGAGATTTTTTACGGTTTGTTTGTTATTTCTTGGAGAAGAGATAGGAATTGCAAGTGCCATGGTTTTCCCTGGTTTCGGTTATTATATAATATTATCATCCATGCTTTATCTGGAATATTGGGATTCACAATCTCAAGTATGGAATTGAGTGATGTTTTCCATTATTGGGTAATTGAGTAATTAATCATGTGCAATGCTTGCTATTTTTCACTTGATTCTTGTACGTCCGACTTTGGATGTAATTAGTGTTTAAATTTAGTATCACGATACACGACAAGTTATTCGGTCATCAATCCGCATCAATGTTTGATAGATATCGACAAATTTGATCAGCTCTAAGTCAAGTTCAACATATTGTCTCAAGGTAATGTCTTGGTTTGGATAAAAACTGAGACTGAGTGATACAAGAAGGTATTTTTCTTTTTTGATCTCTTTTGCAAACTTGAAACCATGCTCTTGATTTTTATTACACATCTTATTTATTTTCGAAAAGTTTTTTTTAAAAGAATATTGTAGTCTGATAGACTGGCTTTTGTTTTCTTGCATTCGTAGTATTTCCTAGGTCGTTATCCTGATAATTTTTTTATCTTTGAGGGTCAAATTGTCATTGCATGATCATCATCGTACAGATACATAAGTTGACTGTCATTTAATGAGAGATGGTGATATTGCTATCATGTATATATTTGCTCGATAATTCTTTAGAATAATAGTTTTTTTGAATGTCTGATTTTATAATAGGTCCATGTGTACCGCATTTGACCTTGAATAATCAAGATATCTAGATTGACGTTTGTTTGATGTGAACAATTTGATCCACTCTTGATTTCTCTCTCTCGTCCTTCTTGATTATTTTTTGGTAGGAGTTCCAACTTGAAATTTTGGGGCTGATTAGGTGGAATTCTTTATTCTTAATTTTATTGGTGTTTCCTAGACTCAATATTTGGTTCCCTGACAATTTTATCTTTGAGGGTCAAAATTGTCTTTATGATCATCTTAGAGATACCCTAATTAGAAATCATCAGTGGGGATGTTGGTTTTGCTATCATGGGCACTTTCCCTTAACAAAAATCATTAGATTATTCATTGATTGAAATTTGAAGTTAAGATCATATTTTTCAATTGAGTAGTTTCCCAATAAATAGAGATTCCATA
The DNA here is from genome assembly GCF_017979445.1 of Akebia trifoliata. NCBI lineage: Eukaryota > Viridiplantae > Streptophyta > Magnoliopsida > Ranunculales > Lardizabalaceae > Akebia > Akebia trifoliata. The sequence goes on along the minus strand of NC_141385.1, from coordinate 30,254,819 downwards.
CCTTTACCATACATGCATTTCGATGTTCCCTCAATTTAAAAACAAAAGAACTCAGTTTTCCTCATTTTGATAACTTCTGTTAACTGAATGATTAGATTATTTAATATTTTAATGAATTTAATAAATGCTTAATAATGATTTACTTGGTAAACATCACTGAAAAAAGTAGTTCCAATTAGAGAAGGTCATCAAACTTGATTGGTCCTTAATGGTGATCAAATTAAAAGAATACCAATTTTGATCGCGGCCTCTAAACAGATTGATTGACATAATTGAACATATAAAAATTATATGTAAATGTAAACAAGTAAGTTATGCACTTCAGGCTCAAGCCAAACCTATCATACATCCAAGTGCTTGTGGTATTCACAATCTAAGTCCTTCACTATCTAAAATTAAACTATCCTTGTAAACATTCTTTTTTTGATGGTGTGCGAATATTTTTTTTTTACACGAATATTAAGGAACACATATTGACTGAACTTAAAGACTACATACCCAACGTGCATGGACCTTGATTCTTGATAGACTTCTATTATTTTTTGATTTTTCTTAAAATAAATACTGGACCTTTTTCTTTCATAGGCAAGTTTGTTAGTTGGTGAAGATGGTGGGTTTTGAACCCATGTGTGTGGTATCTTCAAAACTGGCAAATATATTTAATGTAAGTCAATTTAGGCTACACAAAACATAAAGATACTGCATTTTGTTTGCAAAGTTAGCCTTTTGTGCGTGCGTGTGTGTGGGGGGGGGGGGGGGGTTGAGATAAATGGGTAGAGATGGAGATGTAGGGGTAGGAAAGGGTTGTATTAACTACTAATTAGAGCTCGGCTTGACCTTAACCAATTCTCACACACAAAAGGATAGGTGGGCAGGGACCGCAAGCATGCTTTTATGAATTGGAAATTGTCCTCAAGGGGCACACAAAATGGAAATCTATTTGGCACGGATACTATGCTTGTCTACAAAGATCCCATGTCAACCATGCAACCTTTGGAGATGCAAGCATTTAGCATACTATGGTATGCTATAATGCGACGATGGCTCCATACATGCAAACTTTTAGTACGGGCCAAGTTAGCAACGATCCTTGCAAGTTGTAACTTTTGGATGCTAATAACGGGAACATTTTGTCTTTTGTCATAGTTGCAACAATGATGCTTTCTCACGAGGATAGTTGTTTGTTCATGTGCACTTGCATGTCATTGTAGATTCATTCAAATAGACATTATGTCCAACAACATTGCATTGACTATGTTCATACTATATATTTGAAATAAGATAATCTCCTTTCTTCCCTCATGTATAATCTCCTCGTCCGAGCACCACTTTTTCCTTGGTCAATAGAGAAAATGTTGGCAAGATCTTTGTTGCAAGTTCAGGATGGTGATGTTATGCTAGGGAAAAGAATAGAACTAGTGTTTTACTTTTTCATGCATACTCCAATGTAGAAAAAAATGTAGGACTAGTGCCAACAATTCATCATGAAGAAAGTACTTAGTGAGCCAGGATTACTAACTAATTATAATAGTATAATATAATAAAATTGCTTTTTCGGAGGTGGTTTTCTCTGTGTCTTGTAGTTTTTTTGCTTGTCTTCTAGTGAATGGGAGTGAAAAAAAAGATGAACCCACTTCTTTCATAAATCCATCTTATCAGATGACTTGGGAAAAATATCCTCTAGGGACTAATCTTAACCAAGCAATGATTAGTGCTTTTAGACTATAAAAAACTTGCCATTTCTTAAAGCTAAAAACACAAATTTTCCTTATTTAGTTTATAAATAAATTAAGGGCTTGTTAGATTGTGCAAGGAAAAAGAATTTCCTTTGAAAAAAAGGCAATTTTTAACTCTTTTTTTAAATGCAATAGGGTGTCCCCACCCCTTTTGAAAGTGGGACTAATTCTTGTGGATATGCCTTGCCACCACAAACAAGCATATTAGGCAAGTCTTGACTGGGAAAACCCTATCTCACAATTTTGAGGAACATATTCAGGTTGCTAAACCACTGCTCCACCACTTGGGTGGTACAAATTTTAGTCATTTAATCACACGTTTTCCTTAGAATTCAAATTCTTGTCCAGAGTGATTTTCCGCAATGAGAGGGAAAATGGATTCCAAACCATCCCATCCCTTGAGAAAATGATTTTCCTGTCTCTTAATGTTATTCTCTCACTATTACCCGCAACCCCAAAACTAAAAAACCATAGTTTTACAAACTCACAAACTTGACTCAGACTTAGATGTATATTGAGTCAAGTTGACTCGAACGATCAAATAAAAATATATTATATTTATAAATAATGAAAAATAGTTTTTAATAATTTAAAATAAACAAAATATTTAATTTTTGTTCTCCTCAAAATTATATATAGTTGAATAACTCAGTCGATTTTTTGACCTGACTAGGTCTAGTTTTCAGCTAACTTGACCAAGTTGACTTGATGATTTATCAAGTTGACTTGAGGAGATGATTCCATCGAATTTTAAGGCCGAGTTTCCTCAAAATCCAATCGAGTTGAGTTGACCTTGTCAAATTTGAAGTTGACTCTTTGACTTTTTTAAATTGTGCCAAAAACCAACTCTCTTTTTGATATTCTCCTAGGAGCAATCAAATGGTGGTATCTCTCTTCCCACGTTATTTGTTTTCCCATGATTTAGGGAGTTCATATTCCCTTGAAATCGAATTTGCTTCCATTTGTTCTTGCACTGCTCGTTGGCTTGGATGCTTGGATGTAATTTCTTCAACTGTTCAGTGTAGTGACTTGCCCCACCTCGCAGTCAAAGGCCTTTTCGAATCATGAATGGGGTCTTCCTTCTTGATGGTTAAGAGTATTTTGTGGAGTCTCATTCCTTATGTGGTGTGTTGGGGTATTTGGAAAGGAAGGAATCGTTGCATCTTTGAAGGGGTCAAGGCTTCTCCGGATGGTATCATTGTGTGTATTAAAGGTTTCTTGTTCTATTTATGTAAGGTCTTTGAGGAGTTCAAAGGCATCTTTTGAGGATTTCATGGGGTGATTGGAGTGGGTTTGTAATTTGTCTTGAATAAAGTCGGTGTCCTTGTCTTGGTCGCTTGTACTTCTTTGTTGGTCACCTCAACCACATTTATTGATAAAAAGTGGCTAGGAAGTAATGTCTTCATTTAACAAGGTGGCATAATGTTGCAAATATATTCAAATACTTGGACTCTGAATGTTATTGACTACCTCTCATGAGCCATCTTGCTTGCATGGCTTAATGCTGAATCATCTTGAAGAGGTTGTTTTTTGCGATATCAATTATTGCTATAGGGAAGCAAAAATGTTTGTTGATCTCACGACTTCTTATATTCAAATCCATTTATCAAATTGTACTTTTTCTCCTTTATTGTTCTCTAGCTTCTTAAATGATTTTATTATTGAGGATGATAGTGGATATAAATAAGTATATTTATGATTGGTAAAAAAAGAAATTCGGTGTAAAGAGGCTAATGATGCCTAAACAACAAGGGGGGAAGTGAGAAGATCTCACATATCTATATAATAAAACACAACGGTTGTCTCCCGCCAATGTTTATCCCCCATAAAGAGCGGTTCAGATTCAATCTCACATGCCTTTTCTCTTTATTCCCTTTCCAAGATTACCCCTCCAACGTTATTGCCTTTTCTCTTCTATTGCCTTTCCAATAATACCCCTCCAACGTTATTCTCTTTCCTCTTCTCCCTCATTTGCAATAATACCCCTCCAATCTTTTTGCCTTTACCCTTATACTCTTTTCCAATGATACTCATATATGATTAAAGTTTGACTATTATTAGGATATGATACAAATTCGATTATTTATGTATATAAAAAAAGTCACAAAGTAATGTAGTAGTATAATAAAATAGTGTTATTTACTGACCTCATTAAAAACAGGTTTACTAATCCAAAAAAAAAAAGGACTATATAATAAAATAGTACCATTCATTTCTTTATTGAATCTTATCGATATGAGTGTTTCGATTTTTTCGTGTACCCTTTATTGGATTATATGTAGAATTATCCATGTCATAGATTTTAGGAAATATCCCAATGTTTGCATCTGTCTTGGGTTTTCCAAAATGTCGAGTTGAATCCCCTCCTTTTATTGGTGCCTGTTTTCTTGTCTGTATCTGCATGTCATAGTTTTTGCTGCTTTTTGTCCAAATGTTCTAAATTTATGTATCTCTTGTGTTTTAGTGTCGTTCAAATGTTGTTTATTTTTCATTCTTATTAGTTCAGTTTAAATTCTACTATATGCCTTGCAGAGTTTATTGGGATAGAAGAAAAAAAAGTGAGAGGATTAGCATGGATGGTGGAACTTTACTGGAGCAACAAGTGCCACCAGGGACCTTAACCGGCATTCAATTCAGTGTTTTGACTGAAGCGGACATTGTTAGTATTGATAGCTTTTGTATATTATTGGACCTGTCTAATGCTTCTGTTTAAAGTTGAGAAATATATTGCAAGAATGTTTATCTAACGCTATTTATTTATCATTTTTGATAATCTATTGCAATAGTTAAGTATAGGCTAGTTGTTTAATACTATTAGCTGTTGCAGTAGTCCTGCACATCATTAGGTTTGGCTATACCGTGCTTTATAACAATATTTTAGTCTTCCAAGAATCATCGAGGGTTTATTCAATTAAGTATATTCATATTTTTTTTGTGACAATTTTACTTCAAGATGGCAATTCTACTATTACTATCGTGGTCTATAAAATTGTTTTGCACACTTATTTTAAATAATGTTGTTGATTGTTAATGGCTCCCTTCAATAAATTTTGGGCTTTCAAAGAGTTCGAGGAGATCATAAAAAAGTCTTTGGGATGAAAGGGACCTGATGAATTATGATATTTATTCATTTTGAAACTAAAAAAAGAAATTGGCATGTCAATTATTAGTATATTTCTATGCTTTACAACCTCAACTAAAAACTAAAGTGGCAATAATAGACCACAAGTTGACTCTTGGACCGTGGTCATTCTTATCCTTCTCCCAAGCATTTCCAATTGGTCACTAGCAATGCTATCTCAAGAGGCTAGTGCTTTGAAAATGAAGGGATTCAAACTATTAGAAAAATGTTACTCTGTGGCTAGATCTCTTTGAAAGACCATTAAGTTGTTATTCTTCTCCTAGGTATCAAGTGTGCTGATAAGTAGTACTTTTAAAGATTTATAGAGTATTATGCTAGGAAACTCTGTTCAAAATCCTATTGAATTATTTTATGCATGATCCTAAAACTTTTGTTTTTTATGTGTTAATTTTCAAGCCGATGATTTGGATTGAATGTACAATTTAGAAATAAACACCTAGCAGTGAAATTAAATAATATTGCTAGAGTGCTTGTAGTACTAAACATACCTTTTCATTCTTTCTTTGTTGCTAATTTTGTATAAGTTTTTCAGGAGAAGCATGCAGTAATAACAATAGATGCCCTCAATGATGTTACTAATCCTAAGATGGGTATTCCAAATCCATCTTCTCAATGCTCCACTTGTGGAGCACATGACATAAGTAGCTGTGATGGTACGAATTCGATACACAAAGAATGTTTGTTTGGGAATTCTGTGCTTATTTTCTTTTAGTTAATTGTGTGTTCATAATTTTGTTTATGTTTTGGCAGGTCACTTTGGAATAATTAAATTCCCAATAGACATTTTACATCCATATTTTATATTAGAAACTGTACAGTTCTTGAATAAAATTTGTCCAGGATGCAAGTCAATGCGGGATGATTTTCGGATCAAGGTCAGCTACTTGACTACTTGTGCTTAATCTATTGAGACTGGACATAACCGTAGTTGTCAAAAGTGGGGCCTACACGGGGCTTAGGAGCCTAAGTGGCCGCCTAGGCGCTTAATGCTTAAAGCAGGATTTAAAAAAAATAATTTTTTTTTTTTTTTTAACTTTAGTCTTTTAAAGAAGACCATGGTCTAGGATGTCTTATTATATTTTTTTAAAACATAAAGACGTCTAAAATGTTCCCCAAAACTTTGAGGGCTTTATAAAAAAATATTTTTAGCATTTATACTTTCAAGTGGAGGGAGACGTTGTCGATGATGGTAGTGGTGATAATGCCCTGGTCAATTGGAGGGATGAGGACATTATTGACTTTAGATTAGAGGATTTTTGTTAACTTAGTTGATATCTATGAAAACTAAATTGAAGATACTCTATGTACATATTTTTCTTAATTGTTGCTTTGATGGATTTTAAATTGCAAATGTTGGGTTGACTTGTTGGGTTATGGGTTTTAATTGATTATTGACTTGCAAGTTTGCCAATTAGTTGATATTACCTTGACAAGTGCATATTTGTCATTATTTTTTTTTTCCAATTTCTTATTTTTTGTATTATTTTTAATAAATATTAAAAAAAGAGACCATTTTTTTGTTGCCTAGGCCCCGCCTTAGCCCTACCTAGGCCCTGCTTAGCGCTTTTAATAACATTGGACATAACTATGAAATCCATAGTTTTTCATTTTGTAATGTATGTGATTGCGACATTCATGTCTCTTTTAAAACATTGAAGCATTGACTGGTAAGGTAATTTATTGATGTTTTTTCCTGTTATACAAGCTGCATGTAAATAGAGGAAAAAAGTTGTAATGGTAAAGATGCCAATATTTGAGCTAAGGTTAAACAATTTGTTAACGAGGCATTGAACCGCGAACCAGTTCGATCCAAACCAGTTCGTGGTACAATTCACTCTGGGTATGTGAAAATCAGCAAACCAGACTAATTACGTTATTTTGCCTTAATTTCTTTGCACCGCCTCCACATGTTGATATATTGAGATATCCCCCTAAAATTTTAAATTGATAGAATGCCTCATTGTCCTTGGTCTTTATTAATAAACTAATGAAAAATGACCAAATACCTTCATCTTTTTTACCCTATTCATCACTCGAACCTTCAAATGCCCTCATCTCTGTCTACCCCTATGAACCAGGTTCGTTCTGAAGTGGCGAACCATGAACCTGAATTTGAATTGAGCGAACCCATGAATCAGGTAACATAGGTTTTAGCTTAACTTCTGTTCGGACAGCCTTACAACTTTGTTGGGTCAGTCATCTGTGTGTGTGTGTGTGTTATTTTCAAATTTCTGGAATTGGTTGAAGTTTGGGGAGGAACCCTTGTTTGGTACTAGTATTGCTAGACCATATTTAGTTTAGAAGAATTTCTGAAGTAAGGTGTAGTAAGATGATTATTTTATTTTTATTTTTCAAGTGAGAAAGATGGAGTTGAGCAATCCTTACCAGAACCTAAAATCAAGAAGAAAGTTACAGCATGGTATATTTTCGTCTTCTAAGCTTGGACACTAGGGAAGATGGGATATAGAATAAAATTATTGGTAATAATTATACAAAAAGAGGATAGGAAACCAGCTGGCTTGTTTGCTTCTCTCCTCATTTGAAATACATGTCCACATTCAAGATCATTTGTGATTCTTCGATGTGTCTCTCACCAATTTTCTAGTCCTCCAAAATCCCTTATCAGTGTCTTTGAAGATGACTTTATTTGTTCTCACAAAAGTATTGTTTGGATATTGTTTTTTATTGTATTGCTTGGCGTATTCATCAACAAACATTAAGTATTAGGTATAGATTCTGGTCCTCAACTATGACTTTGTGATTCTATCCAAGTAAAAAAAGTTATACTCCACACTAAGGATTTTATTTGTTTTACTTTGGCAATTGTATAGATAATATCGCTTGACATGGTAATTGACATGTATAGCTCATTTTGTTGATGTTCTACTCACAAACATGAAGCTTCCCTTATGTTCATTAGGTTATCATCATCAAAACCTTATCTCAAATATTTGGAGTCAGCTGAACAAATCCCGTCCTTCCATTCAATATATGTAAACCTCTATTCTGATCACTAGGTAAAGAGTGCAAGTTAGTAATTATCCACACTTAAAAGTACATCAGAGTAATTTGATGATCAAAGAATTGTGTATATTTGCGAATCATCATGATGTTGCATGTTAGCCATTAGGTCAGTGATGAAGGACATCACGAACATACCCTTCAGAGTGTTCCAGAAGAAGAAAAGACATTCAGAGTAGTTATGGATGGATGAAGTATGGAAGAGCATCATTTCATGGACCCTTCTCATTGGGTCATTATATTTCATGTTTTTATTTAGTTTATGTTTAGGACAGTCTATTTTAGTGTTTAAGATGAGTATTTAGGGTTATTTTCATGTTTTATCAGCTTATGATGTTAGTATAGATGTTTAAGGGCAATTTGATAATTTTATAATGATTTTTTAATGAGTTTTCATAGGTTGAAACAGACCGGATGAATATGATGAAGTCTCTGATACCAAACTGCTATAAACTCATTCTTTATAATGATAGGTAACTTTACCTCGTCAAGTGGAGAAATAGACTGGATTTGGATAACACATGGATTACAGGGACAAAGTTACAATGGATTGATCCAGACATTGGAGAGGTACCACAGTTTTATCTCACAAGAGGTGAGCTTTTCTCAGTCGAGGGGAGTCGATGAGGACATCGCGAGCATCCATAAACCCCAGCCAATTCATTTTATAACCCAAAACCCCATCGAAAATCTAACCTTAATACCCATAGAACCCAGCCTAACCCTTCCCTACTCTAATTGCATTGTTCCAAACCACCCAAAACTTAATCACCTTCCGTTTTCGTAGCCTACAACTTCTTTAAACCTTTTTTTTTTTAACTTGCTGTCCAACAAATCAGCATTACTTATTGGACTATTTTTGCATTGAAATTGAACTTAGAAATCTAATTTGAACATCTAATTGAAACATTAGGCTAGAGGAAGACTTGTCTTACATTAGAACCTATTACTATTACTGTGGAAGACTTGAATTACTATTACTATGGGATTGTGACAAACCTTAGGACTGTTTTTGATTATCGCTTGAATTCTCTTGCATATATATGCATGTATGAACTCATGATTTATGTTTACATTGCTTATATTAATTAAGTCTGATCTCAAATTCATCATTGTAGGGTAACATTCACGGTCCTGCATTAACTTTGGTATCAGAGCTCATAAAACTCATTAAAGTAACGATAAAAAATGAGTTTATAATGCTAACACGTCATTTTTCTTTAGGTCTTATTTTGAGGGGTCAAAACTTTTCGTATTGGGACAATTTTGGTGTCATTTGATAGGTTATTTAGTTACCTATCGAACGAGCCCAAGATTTCACAATTTCGATGAGTTTTGATAAAGTTATGGTCAAAATACTGATGGGGTGTCAATTTTACACGGGATTGACTTCTCGAGGTCAAAAAAATCAATTTTTATATAAATTTTAGAATTAGGGTTTTGAGTTTAGCCTATATATATGGCTATTGTAATTGTTTTTATAAGTTATGTGTTGAATAACTCTATGTTATTAGTTTTTTTAGGTATTTTGTCTTTTTTAATCTTTTCTACTTATTAGACTATGTAATCCCTTTAAAGTCTAATTAGGGTTGAGTAATTATCACTTTTTGAGTTCTCTCAATTCAATTTGGTATTAGATCCTATCTCTATCCCCCCTCCTCTCTTAAATCCATCTTCAACACCTCTCGTCTTAGATTAAAACATCACCCTTGAGGGGTTTTTTTTTTTGCTCCATACCTAATCGCACCATGTGATAGGGTCGTTAGAACATCTTGAAGTCCTACGGCAACAATAGAGGTGCTATTTTTTGTTTTTTGGTGGTTTTTAGGCCAAACGATGGCCCTTAGACTGTCCATACAGACTTGCGGCAACAACTCTTTGGTTGTTTGCTAAAAAAAATAGAGGCAGGTGCTATTTGGGGATCTCGATCACAGCAGTGGCGCTGTTTGGGGGTTTTGATCACAATAGTGGTGTTGTTTGGGGGCTGCGATCACAGCAGGGTGCTGTTTTGGGGCCGTGCTCACAGCAATGTTGCTGTTTGAAGGTTGCAACAACAAGTTGCAGTTTGAGGCTTACGACAGTGACAAAAATTCTCTTAGGTGCCCTACAATTGCATTAATGACTTCTCTAATTACCTACAGTCGTGTTTGATCACCTTCCACACCTCTTACGACTGTGTATTGCCAACTTTAGGGTGTTATGATCAGTTTCTCCTTGTGAGTCATCCTTTCTTCTTATTTGAACTCTCTTCAAACCAAAACACATGGACTCTTTGATGGTTTCTAAGACGTCTTCTTCCTCGATCACAGGTGATAGTGATGGATCGGGCGGTTTTCCTTCTCATTCGACCGACTTTCCAAGCATTCAAATTACCACCTTGAAATTAGATGGTCTTAATTATTATCTTCTTTGGGCACGATCGATCGAAATGTTTATTGGTGGAAACAGAAAGATTGGTTATCTTACAGGGACGGACAAACAATCTGCACCAACTGACACTACTTACCCCCAATGGTTTGCTAATGACTCTATGGTCCGTTTTTGGCTTGTTACATCTATGCAACCACGCATTACGGCTGGTTTTATGTTCTCTAAGACTGCAAAACAGATATGGGATTCCACAAAGAGTATCTACTCGCAACGTTAAAACAATGTTTGGATCTTTAACTTAGAGCATGATATTTCCCGCCTTTCGCAAGGTGACTCTTCAGTCACCACCTATATATCATAACTACGTGCTTGATGGGAAGAGTTGACCTTCTATTCCTCGTCCTATGCTTGGAAAGACCTTCTTGATAAGGCATTATATGCGTCGATTCTGGATAAGAATCGAGTTTTTTAGTTTTTAGCCGGGCTTCGAGATGAGTTCGAGTATGCAAGAGTTCATTTATTGGGTATGGATCATTTTCCGTCCCTACATACTTCATATTCTTATGTCTTAGTTGATGAGAGTCATCACACAGCTGTCTTACCTTACTCTTCAGGAGATTACTCTACTATGTTTGCTAGTATACCTTCTCTATAGCCTCCCAATGGATCTTTGCCTACACGTCAGCGACATAAGTGTGATCATTGTGGACAGTTAGGTCACGTGAAGGCTCGTTGCTATGCTTTTCATAGTCTTAATCAATAACGTCAATTGTCTCAATAATCTTCAGCTGATGTAGTCTCTCAATCGACTACTGATTCGGTATTCACTTCGGCTACTACCTCCTCCTCGGATTCGGTATCTATGTCCTAGGCTGAGCTTGACAAGTTCAGGAAATTCTTCAATCAGATGGAGACTTTATCTTAACCAGTATCTACTTTCGCTCTTTTAGGAACCTTTGCATCTGCACATAGTGTTTCCACCACTTCTTCACCATGGATCATTGATTTTGGTGTTTCAGATAACATGATCGATACGTCCTCCCTGTTTAAAACCTATAGTATTTGTTCTGGTCATCGCAAGGTTTGCCTTGCTGTTGGTTCTTTGTCTTCTATAGCTGGTCAATGCTATTTTTCTGTTATACCTTCTTTATCCTTAACTAATACACTGCATGTTCCTCAACTTATTACTAATCTTATCTCTTTTAGTAGCATTACCAAGCATTTGAATTGCAGTGTAACTTTTTATCCCTCTCATTGTGTCTTTCAGGATCTGGGGTCGAAGAAGATGATTGACACTGGATGTGAAGTGAATGGTTTGTATCTCTTGGATGCACCTATTTCACCTAACATTCATTCTGTTTCTCAGCTTAGTAGTAGTAGTCAGTCTAATAAGAATGCGTTGACACTTACGCTTAGGCCATTTTTCCTTTGGATATTTGAAACAGATGAATCCTGCTTTATTTAATAATAACAATTTGCTTGTTTTTTTTGTGAAACTTGTCAATTAGCTAAACATGTTCGTTCTCATTATCCTATTAGTATGAATACTACTGCACCTACTCTGTTTGACCTAATTCACTCTGATGTGTAGGGTCCTTTGCTCGTCACATTCACTCTTGATTTTCGCTATTTTGTCTTGTTCATTGATGACCATAGTTGTATCACTTGGGTCTATCTTATAAAACACAAGAGTGAAGTATATGGGATTTTTAAGCAATTTCTTGCTATGGTTCATACCCAGTTTGGTCATACTGTCAAAGACTTTGCATTCTGATCATAGTACAGAGTACACCTATAATGAGATATTGAAGATTTGTTTAGAGTTTGGCATTGAGCATCAAATGTCCAATGTTAAGACTCCTCAGCAGAATGGTCGATCAGAAAGGAAAAAATCACCATATTCTGAAGTTAATCCGTGCCTTTTCTATTGGCATGAATGTACCACAATCTTATTGGGTCAATGCAGTTCTTACTGTTGTTTACCTTATTAATTCGACTCCCTCCTAGGTTCTTCAGTTTGTTATTCCCTTCTCTTAGCTCCATCTGAATCGCCCCTTGTTTCCACTTCCTCCGTGTGTGTTTGGCTACGTTTGCTTTGTTTAAATTCTCGACTAAACTTGTACTAAATTTGACTCTAAGGTCGTAAAATGTATTCTTTTTTGGGTTATTCCTCTACCCAAAAAGGATACCGCTGTTATCATCGTCCTTCTTGAAAGTGTTTCATTTTTCGAGATGTCTCTTTCTTTGAGCATACCGTATACTACATTGAGTTAGCTGACATTCAATCTAAGTGGTTTCCTCTAGAATTCCTTAATGATGACCCCTCTCCCTTATTATTTTCTCTTCCCGTGCTTGTTCTTCCTTCTCCATCTTTTGTCAGTTTGTTACCTCTTCAATTGTAGGTTTACTCTCGGCAGTCACGTAATACTACCATCACTTCTAAACTAGACCAGCTCGCTTCCTCGCCTCCAGCTCTGCCTCCTACTATCCTTGTGATGATCGTTCTATCGTCACTCGCAAGGGTAAACGCACTTGTACTTATCCCATTTCTAATTATGTATCTAATTTCGCTTTCTCACTCTCCTATCAGAGTTTTCTTGCTTCTATTTCTACTGTTTCTCTTCCTAATACTATTGCAGATGCTATTGCACATCCTGAGTGGTGAGAAACTATGATTGATGAATTGAATGTTCTTGAAAAAACTCAGACTTTGGAACTTATTCCTCTTCCGCCCGGAAGGAAGGCTGTGGGATGCCGTTGGGTGTTTACCATTAAACATAATCTTGATGGTTTTATTGCTTGGTATAAGGCCCGTCTAGTGGCCAAAGGATATGCTCAGACTTATGGGATTGATTACTAGGAGATATTTGCTCATGTTGCAAAGATGACCACCATTTGTGTTCTCTTTTCTATTGCTGTTATCCAAGGGTGGCTCTTTTTTCAGTTAGATGTGAAGAACGCATTTCTTAATGATGATCTTCAGGAAGAAGTCTATATAGTCCAACCTCTTGGTTTTCTTGCATCTACTTCTTTTGGACATGTCTGTCGTTTTCGCTGTTCTCTTTATGGATTGAAGCAGTCTCCTCGCGTATAGTCTGAGCGCTTTACTAAGGCAATGCATCAGTTTGATTTCCATTAGAGTTCTACTGATCATACTCTTTTCTTGCGTCACTTCCAGGGCAAAATTATCGCTTTGATTGTTTATGTGGATGATATTGTCCTTACTGGAGATGATTGTGACGGCATCATCGATGTAAAATCTTAGGACGTCGATTGAGATTAAGGACCTTGGGCATCTTTGCCATTTTTTGGGCATTGAGGTTGTGTAGTCCCATTTTGGTATTTTTATCTATTAGCGTAAATATGTCCTTGATTTACTCAGTGACTCCGGTCAGCTTGGTTCTCGTCCTATTGATATTCCTATTGAGCAAAATCACAGGTTGGCTGATTTTGAGGGGGAGTGTTTGTCGGATATTAGCCAATATCAACATCTTGTGGGAAAATTGATCTACTTGTCTATGATTCGTCTTAACATTGCTTATGCTGTTAGTGTTGTAAGTCAGTTCATGCACTCTCCTCACACATCTCATCTTAGCCGTCTATCGTATTCTTAATTATCTTAAGGGATATCCTGGTCAATGTATTTTTTTCAGTAATCATGGTCATCTTTGTGTTGAGGTATGGACTGATACATATTATGCTGGTTCAGTGACTGATAGACGGTCCACTTTTGGATATTGTACTAAAGTTGGTGGTAACTTGGCGTAGTAAGAAATAGGATGTGGTTTCTCGGTCCAGTGCTGAGTTAGAGTACAGAGCTATGGCACTTGAAGAGTGTGAGTTGTTGTGGCTCAAGACCTTACTAGCTGATTTGTATCTTCTCGTGACAGCCTCCTTTTCACTATATTGTGATAATAAATCAGCTATTAACATAACAGCAAATCCGATTCAACATGATAGAACGAAGCATATCGAAGTTGATCGACATTTCATTAGAGAGAAGATTGTTTCTGAGCAGATTTGTACTCCATCTGTTCCTACATCTTAGCAACTTGCTGATATTCTTACTAAAGGTGTTAGCAAAACTGCCTTTGAAGGTGTCTTGTCCAAGTTGGGCGTTACCGATATCCACGCACCAACTTGAGGGGGAGTGTTGAATAACTCTATTTCATTAGTTTTTTTTTAAGTCTTTTGTCCGTTTTAGTTTTTTCTACTTATTAGACTATGTAATCCCTTTAAAGTCTAATTAGGGCTGAGTAATTAATCACTTTTTGAGTTCTCTCAATTCAATTTTATGAAATAAAAAGAAAAATTTCTGCTTTTTAAGTTATTGGAGGCCGTTCTTTTGGGTGTGATTCCAAGAAATCCTTGGTGTGATTCTAAGGTTCTATCTTTCTACCCATTCTCTTTTTCTGTTAATCTTATATCTATTTTTTTGATTTTCTTTTAATCCTCGTTGCCCTTGATACTAATTCTTAAAGTCTTGAATCTTGAATTTTTGAAACCCTTCTTCCTCAATCCTTAATCATTAATCATTTCCTTGACCCTATTGAAAATATCGAAATTTGCAAAACTTTGCATTTTATATCTTGATAGTCAATTGGGATTTTGGAAACCCTTTTTTCACAGAAAAAAAATTCCTTGTAATAATTCTTTGACCTTCATCACCACTTATTTAGCCCTTTCCACCACCCTTCCCATAGTAGAACATCCCTAGAATTGAACAAATCTAGGTTGTCCTACATCAGTCAGCCTTATGTTCATTGTTATGGGTATTGGTGTTGGATACTACAAAGATATGAAGTGTTTTTTTTTTTTTTTGAAATGTAAAATTTCATTTAAAAAAGTGAAGTGGTTGAGATGACCAACAGTACAAAGGAACAGCCCCTCTTACAACTGTTGATTTTCCAAGTTGCAGACCCAACCCCATCTTCCCATAAAGTCATCGAAAAGAACTCCTCTAAACACTTTGAAAGACAGAACCCCCCAATTATTAAAAGACAGAACCTTCCCATAAAGGTTCTGTCTTTTCTTTTATATTTCAAAGAAAAGTCAGAACCCCAAATGATTAATTTACTTTTTCTTCTTAGAAAGCAAGCTGATTCAGAATGGATTCTTTTATTTGAATGTAATTTAAGAAGTATATGATAACTGGGTACCCTAAAATATACAGTATGGAGCTTCCATTATAAACTTAATAGGAATTCTAAAATCTCAATACCATATTACCATCATGTATTAGATGTGGGTATAAAATACCTTACTTCGATTCTTTTTTTTTAATACTTTTTATCAAGTAAAATTATTTATGATTGATTATAAACTTAAAGCAAGGTATATAAGATACCTTACTTTAATTCTTTTTTACTTTTTATCAACTAAAATTATTTATGATTGATTGTCATCTAATGCCCAGGTTCAACTGGGTCGACCCTATGGTTGAACCTGGCTAGCCTCTTTTAGGATTTGATGGATGGTCTATATTTCAGAACATTAATTCGAAGTAGTCCAAATTAAGCTAATTAAGCCTCCAGTCACGACTTAGGTTGTCCTACATCACCTAGTGCCTTGTTATTGAAAAGTGTTTCTTTGATGTAATGAATGAAGATTTGCTAGTAATAGCTATTGTCTTAGTTCTTTCTTTGTATAGTTGAAGTTCTACTTCAAGCTTAAGGATTTTTGGGAATTTTGTTATTGTAACTGTTACTTTTCTTTTTTTGGTTGTTGCAGATGTTACCATCACTTGAACTTTTGACCTTTCTGTTAAAGTATTACTTTTTAGTTTCTACATGCAGTTTTTGTAATGTTTTCCAGTTTGTAAAGATGAAATTACATTGTGGTGTTTATTGATGTAATAGTTGTGCAAATTATCTATTAGATTATAGAAGTTATCAAAAAAAAAGGGATTGATATTTAATTTACAAAAAATGGACTTTTTACCTCTCTGATTTCTATTTCTTGTTGCTCTTATCACCTGTTAAAAATAATGATCAAGTATACCATCACAATGGATTTTACTCTTGGATGAGTTTTATCAACTAAATACGTGCAATGACAGATAACTGATGATGGTAATCTTGATCTTCTTGTGTGTACTAGGGCTCGAGTTCACTATCAAGAAAATCGACATCGCCGAATCATCAACCTAAGGGTTGCAAATACTGTGTTGTAAGCTTCTTTTGCCATCTTCATGCCCTCTTCTTTCTTGCTATGCAATTCTTAGAAATATAACTTGTTCAAGAAACAGGCAAAATCAATTGGATGGTACCCCAAAATGAAATTTAAAATTGCCTCAAAAGATTCGTCTGGGAAGATTGCTTCTGTGATTGTTGTGGAAGTGAATGACAAGTTGCCAAAGAAGTTTAAAAATAAAACCCTCGGTGAAGTATTGCCAACGGATTATTGGGATTTTATTCAAAAAGATCCCCAACAAGAAGACAGCTGCTTGAAATTGAACTCAAGAACTCTATCACCAGCCCAGGTAACATCATGTTTTCCTAGTTTGATGTTTATTTCCCTAGAGATCCTTTTTTTATTTTTTAATTTTTAATTTTTAATTTTAAATTCTTCTTTATTTAATGTGAATTTGCATCTCTGTTGTATCAACATATAGCGTGAACTGTAATTCTTTGTTGATGATTTAAAAGTATACGAACAAGACACTTAGGACGACTTTTGTCGAGAAAACAATCTTGGATTGACCTTACTGGAACACTATAGCCATTGATTTTGTTGCATGAACTCTTTCTAAAAGGATGAAGTGCCTTGTTCGATGCTTCAGATTCTAATCACTCTGTGGACTTGTGAAACACTGCCATTTTTGTTTTCTTTCCTTACTGCAAGATAGTGCATATGATATATTTCACAGCATATCCTATCAAAATATTTCCTTGAAATATACTGGAATATGGTCAACACAAAATTTAATTGACTGTTTCCTTTTGTGTATGTTTTGGCAGAAATCACTACTCATGTAAAAAAATTCAGTGAAAAGAAAATTTCAACAGAAATAATCAAATTTTCTTGTATAAAAATGCAGGATTATGGTGGAAACGTGTTTATCAACAGTGAAATTCAATTTAATAAATGATATTCTAAAATTATTGATAAAATTAACAAAAATGTACAAATGTTTGGTTGAAAGACTTGTAAATGCACATAATATTCATTCATTAAAAGAACGAATTATGATTAGTTAGATATCTCTATATCTTTTTGTTTTTATTACAAGCATATTAGCACACTCATAAAAGCTCACTTGCCATGTTTTAATTATTTGGATGTATTGGCAACCTGTTCATAAATATTTTAAAATAAAAATATAATAATGAGTTAATATAGTCCTTAATAGTTGTTCATTTACACTAGTATTTTAACATGAAAGCCTATTAGCTAATGTGGCATTATTATTCTCATTTCTATGTATAGTAGTGTTATTTTTGGTTGTCAGATTCTCAGAAAAAAACTAGTGCATAGCGGAATACTATTGATCTCTACTCCAACATCCATGTCTGTCTATCATAGTGACTTAAGATCTGTTTTCATATCTGTTTTATTATTTCCTACCATTTTTAAAATGAAAAATTCCTCAATATTTCCATCGTTTTCACGAAAATTGTATTTGTCTCCACATTGATCAGAATCTTTCTACGTGTATTTTACATTTACAGGCCGACCAAAATTGAAATGTGTAGTGCTTGTTCTTAAATAAAATTTTTCAAGTTTTGTTGACTCTGGCTCTCTATACGACTATACCCGTGTTTGACTTTGAACACGTACCCACACCCATGCCCTATATTGAACTGTGCTGCATGTATATGTAATACATAACAACCTTTGTACAAATCTAGATGAGAACAAATATAAGAATGTCAAGGAAACATTTTAATTTATAAACAAAAAGGAAGGAAACATCGACAAATAAAGTTGTGAGAGCTATTTATTAATTTGTAAAAAGAACAATTCTTGATTTGATGGGGTTACCCGCTTGGGACCTAGCCACATCCCCCCACATCCCCCGTTTTTCTCTAGTTGGGCCACATGGTGCAAGAAATTGATTTAGCATTTGTCTTAGCTTGTCTTAATTGCTTTACTTTCTTTTGATTTTTCTTAAAAATATGCAATGACACCCCAACAATATTTGCAACTTTCCCACTTTTCTCATTCTTTTTCCCATGGGGTGTATGCTTCACCATGGCCACTTGGCCATGCTTGTTTTACTTCATCCTAAAGCTGCCGACACATTTGGAATCCTTCAAGACTTGCCAAAAATCCATCTTTTTTAATATTTATGATATTTATTTCAAAGAAGGACATGATACAGTATGGGAAGTTAATATGATCTTCCTTGATACATACACAAAGGAAAAGGAAAGAAATAAAATTAATATTTTCGGTCATGACAATGGCCCACCTAAAAATAAAATGTTCAAAGAAATTTCCCGTCAACTTTGGATGCAATTTAAATGAAGAAAAGATCATTATCAAAATCTTATCCCAAAGATTTGGGGTTGGATGAGTGGATCTTGTTCCTCTATTCCATTTTATCCAAAGCCATGTTTTCAATTATTGGGAGTTTGTTCATTTCACGCCTCAAAAACTCAACCTGAATCCCCATGATTCCCAAGTTGAATCCAGAGGCATGATATATAACTCATATCATGATAATCAATAGATAGACGTAAACCACAAATAAATAACTAAATGTCATACCTGATCATTGTCCAACAAAACAGATATGTATCCTCAAACATCAGTACACTTGACATATGCATAAAACAGTAATGACATAATATCGTGTTTGTAGCTATATAAGAAAATGACAGCAAAATACTCAAACCCATCAGTAGTACCCATGCTCCACTCCTGGAAGCTTGGACTGATCATTTATAAAGCCATGACAGTGAGTCTCTTCGGAAGGATCACCTAAACCAGGTACATCTGAAATTTGTGATGTCGTAAGGGTGAGTAACAAGGCAGTTACCCAGTAGAGGAATCTTACAATTCTAAATAATAACACCTTATATGCAGTTTAAACATTCTAGGAATTTGTAAATCATGCATGTTTGATATTCAACACATAATTGAAAATAATTGAACACCGATGTCATAAAACCTAGTAGGAAGTTGAAATACAATTAAAGATCTGAAAACAATTATTCATAATATAACATCAAATAATAGAGTACTATAATAGAGAGTTGAGGGTCACGACTGATGTGAACATCTCAGTCAAAAAATGATTATTCCAATACTTCACTAGCGTGGAACCCCACCTTTAGTTCCTGATTTTATGATCAGCTTCTACCACAATTTGGGTAACTATTTTCCGACTCAGGTTGGCCGTTGATTAATGCCTTAAGAAACGGGTCAAATTAAGTAGGTCACTCTTTCTTGATTACTCTAGACTATTAACGATCATTAACTAGCCATCTTCATTTATTCCAATCTGGCATGCATGTGATCCTCGATAATCTCTATCAATCATACAACTATCTACATCTTGTTCTCTATTAAAGATAGAAAAGAAATTCCCGGATTTCTGTTGTGATGTTGTGTTCTTATGCATCCTATAATATATAATAACTCAAACAATGCAACTGTTATCTTAGAATAACATATTGTTCCGGAAATGTTACAACACGTTATTCTTTATAGATTTTCACAATTTCTTTAATAAATCATTAAAATACTACATATAAGTATTTGTTTTCTTTTCAAAATGTATTGAAAGTAAAACATACACGTGTTTTAAATATCCAGTCCATTTTTAAATGTACATTTTCATTTTTTTTTTTTTTTTCGTGTCTTATACGACCATTAGTCGAAGCATTTCTCTCCTTCGTGACTTATACAGTCTATGACTGAAACATCTCATATATTCTTTCTTATCGTGTCTTATACGGCATATGCCAAAGCATCTCACCAACTGGGTATTTGAAAAACACGACAATCAATTGAGAACTCGTTTTCATATTTTATTTTTAGTAAAATACTTTTCTTACCCAACTTTTTAATTTGAAACATTTCTTGGAAATCTATAAAATATGAATTTATGAATTGTATGTCTATAAAATATGAACAAAATATATAAATTGTATGTAAAAAAACTTATATACTTGGCTGTATTTTTCTTTTTGATAAGTACAAAATACGTATAAACATGTATAAAGTACGTATAAAGCAATCAATGTTTTGATAATTCAATGTAGCATATAGTGTAAATATTATACAAAAAACAACAACTTTCATAGTTGCTGTATTTTTTTTTTCATGTATAAAATACGTATAATATACATATAAAGTACGTATAAAGCAACAAATATTTTGATCATTCAATCTAATATACATAGTGTAAATATTATACAAAAAAAACTTTTATAGTTGCTGTATTTTATTTTTAGCATGTATAGATACGTATAAAACACGTATAAAGTAACTACAAGCATGTAATAAATTCTTTTAAAACAAAACAATAACTATTAATATGCTTTAAACTCATAAAAACAGTAGTATAAATATATATAAAATGTGTGCATGCTGTTGAGAATAATTACAAAACAATTTTTGTTTTAAAACTACTAAATTAGAAATATTTGAAAAATATAAAACAAATTATATTTTAAACTACAAATTTTTAGAAATTGTTTTCTTAAAATATTCCTAAGGCTATTAAAAAATTGAAAGGATCTACCTCTTTATTTTTCTTTATTTTCCTTTCCTTCTTTCTTTTATCTTCCTTCTTTCTTTTCTTTTCCTTTTTCTTTCTTTATTTTCTCTTCCTTTTTCTTCTTACTTTTCTCTTTCTTTTTTTGTGTGTAAAATATGAAACAATAAAAAAAAAAATCAGCTAATACAATATTAGATATTATCAAATAATATCTAGATATAACTAAAAAAAAATTCTAATTCTTTTAGAATTTCTTAGAAAGTTGGACTTTGGTCAATTTGACTTAGTCAAAATTGTTTGACCATGCTGACTTGACTTGAGTCAACAATGGTTGACTTGATTAATATATATATATATATATATATATATATATATATATATATATATATTTATATATATCTATATATATATATATATTTGGGATTTTACTTTTCATACTCGCTTTCATTGTCTCAAATCCACTTTCTTTTGGGTATTCCTCTCATCGTTTAGAACTTTAAACTTGCATATTTCTCAACTGGGTTGTAATCCATGTTCCTTGAACATATACAAACCATTTCAATTGACTTTCTCTTAATCACTTATTAGAGCCATAGTCATCAAAGTTGGTGATTTTTTTTTTTAAATCGCCAGTCTACCAATTACATACACCAAGGTATGTGTTCTTGATAATGGGCAGTTACTTCATCAAAGATAAGGGATAAAACTTTTATGATAATCTTTGGAAGAAGACTTTCCTCCCATCAAAGATCCTTTCATTTCTCTTGTTCCAAATGCCCTAGCAAATCACAAATTGAAGCAATCTCCATGGAAATCTTCCTCCAAAATTAAAATTGACGAACTACCGACTTTGGATTAGAGAAATATCATTTTGGGAGAGGATTCAATGAATACTAATGAGGTTAAAAGTGTAGGATGATATTTCTTGAGCTATTTCGTTGCGCTTAAGGGAATGCTTTTTCACCACCTTTTGGTGAGGGTAACATAAATCTACTACAATGATTTTTTGGCTATTAGATGATCAACAAGAAGATGGTCAATAATAAGGATCTTAATAACTACAATGTTTATTGTGTTTTTGGATATTGATGCTGACAATTTTCAGGTATTTTTGTTGATGAATTACTGCTTATTTATCAGCTACATATGATGAATTTCCTTTCAATTGTTGTATATTGCTGATATTTACATTCTTGGGCTTTCCTTTTTCAATCCCATCACTTTACAGTTGATTTGTGTCTTGTCTTATTTTTTATTATTATTTATTGGATGAGTGAAATATCATCTTTTATTTATTTATTTATTATTATTCGTTTTTGTTATTGCAAATGCATAGTGAAAATTACTTGCTAATTCTTTTTTTTCTAGGTTTATTACTTGTTGAAAGATGTCGATCCGAAGTTTATCGAAGAGTTTGTATTAAAGCCAGATTCTCTTTTTCTTACTTGTTTCCCTGTTACGCCCAATTGCAACCGTGTGGTGGAAACAATGCACGTGTTCTCGAATGGGCAGAAATTGATTTTCGTGAGTATTTTTTCTTATTTCAGCCAATGGTCTATTCTCATCTTGGAGTTGATGTGGATCATGCATTTCTCTGATGTGATTTTTGTTGTTGTTCTTATCTCATGAGGTGCTTTAACATGGCTGATGGTTTTAGGATGAACGCACCAGAGCTTACAAACGGCTGGTTGATTTCAAACAACAGGCTGATGAGCTTGGTTTACGTGTTCGTGACTGCCTAAACGTTTCCAAGGCAAGCAATCATGTTTTTTTCCTAGAGAGATTATAATGCCACACCAACTTTTGCTAACGCTACGCAATTCATATGTAAATCACCAATGCATTAGCGCACATCTTCCGGTGGCGTTAGTAAAAGTTGGTGTGGCAATAGAAACTCTCTTTTTTCTACCTTTTTTTTTAAGATTCAGCACAGAATTAGTTAAATTAAATTTTGTTGGTATGCTTTTGTTACTGCAGCTGAACACTGAAAAATCAGTTGATAGTGATAGTAAGTCAGGTTTGAAATGGATTAAAGAAGTAGTTCTTGGGAAGCGAACAGATCATGGATTCCGAATGACAGTTATTGGGGATCCTAATCTTAAATTTTGTGAAATTGGTGTACCGCTCGATATTTGTGAGAGATTATTAATTTCCGAGACTCTTAATACACGAAACTGGGAGAAGCTGAATTCTTGCTGTAATATGCGTCTCCTTGAAAAGGGAGAGTTTTATGTGAGGCGGAAAGGTGATCTTGTTTGTGTACGTCAGATTAACCAACTTCAAATAGGAGATACTGTATATAGACCTTTGAATGAGGGAGACCTTTTGTTGGTAAATAGACCTCCGTCAATACACCAACATTCCCTCATTGCTTTATTTGTTAAGGTTCTTCCAATAAACTCAGTTGTTTCTTTAAACCCTGTTTGTTGTTCCCCTTTACGTGGAGATTTTGATGGTGATTGCCTTCATGGATATATTCCACAATCCATCGAGTCCAGAGTTGAGCTTAGGGAGCTTGTTGGTTTGAATCATCAGTTAGTTAATGGGCAGAACGGTCGAAACCTCCTTTCACTTTGTCACGATAGCTTAACGGCTTTTTATTTGTTAAGGGAAAAGGGGGTTTTCTTGAACAGATTCCAAATGCAGCAATTAGAAATGTTATGTCCCCGTCAGTTGTTATGTCCGGCTATTCTAAAAGCACCTCCACAGCAGAGTCCTATGTGGACTGGAAAGCAATTATTAAGCATGCTATTGCCTCCTTGTTTTGATTTTTCTTTTCCATCGAATGGTGTTTACATTACTGATGGGGAGATCTTATCTTCTTCTCTTGAATCTACTTGGTTACAAGATACAGAGGGTAACATTTTCTCTAATCTTGTCAGACGTTATGGCAGTAAAGCTCTAGACATCCTTTTTTCTGCCCAAGAAGTACTTTTGGAATGGATATCGATGAGGGGTTTTAGTGTTTCCTTGCATGATTTTTACCTTTCTTCTGATTCATACTCTCGGAAAAAGATGATGGAGGTGGTGAGTTACGGTCTTCAGGAAGTGGAGCGGACAGGTCTTATCAAACAGTTGATTGTGGATCCTCGGATGGATGACCTTCTCAGATACGGTGACGAGAATGAAAATGCCGAGGTTCTAGAAGTGAGTTTAGAGAAGAAAGCTGTTCTAAATAAAGTCTCTATTGGTGCGTTTAGAGAAGTCTTTCGTGATCTTCAAAACTTAGTTTATCAATATGCAAGTGAAGATAATTCATTACTAGCTATGGTGAAGGCTGGAAGTAAGGGTAGTTTGCCGAAACTAGTTCAACAAGGCCTATGTCTTGGTTTACAATATTCAAGTGTTCCATTATCTTTCAGAATCCCTTGTAAGCTTTCCTGTGCTATGTGGAATCATCAAAAGGTGTCAGGTTTAGTCCAGAATGTTCACAATACTCCTGAATCTAACATTCCTTATGCTATAGTGGAGAATTCTTTTATAAATGGCTTAAACCCTATCGAATGCTTTGTTCATTCGTTGTCATGTCGGGATAGTTCTTTTGGTCACAATGCTGATCTTCCTGGCACTTTGACGAGAAAGCTTATGTTTTACATGCGTGATTTGGTCGTAGCTTATGATGGAACGGTGAGGAATGCATACGGAAGTCAAATCATACAATTCTCTTATGGTAATGACACTAGTGGATTTTGCGAAGAAAATGTATATAGATGTGATGAATTTGGCAGTCCTGTTGGTTCATTGGCTGCGTGTTCCATTTCTGAAGCTGCATATAGTGCCTTGGATCAACCAATCAGCAAACTGGAAACTTCTCCACTATTAAACCTAAAGGTCCTCTCCTCCATACCAATTTATTTGTTTTTTTTATTTGGAATTTTCTATTGTAACTATAACTATTTTGTAGTTAGGTTACTTTTTTGAAATGTCTCAACTCTCAATAATTGATTTCTATGCCGTTCTTGTAAAATTGTTTAATTATATTTTACATGGTTTCTCATTCTGATGATAAGTTGTGTGATTATTGTTTTAGTATCCAGACTCTGGTAAATGTGATACAAAATTTGAAGTTGTAGATAAGAACCTCCTGTACCCTTTGCAGCCATGTTGTTGGAATGGCATGTACATAAAATGTTATGGTTTTCTTTTTAGTCAAATTTTCTTAGTGGCCATCTTTATTTTTTAGAGCTGCTATTGGCACCCCAACTTTTACTTATCACACCCCAATTTCTTAAATTATTCATCACATCTTATTTAAAGTTTAAAACACACTCTTCAAACATTATCAAGGTTTGGTTCAAATTATAATCTCAACATTACAAACATTATAACACTCCTTCAAACAATTTCAATAGTTGTTTACAATTATGATTTGGCTTATATAAAATTCTAAACCCAAAAAATAGAAATCTAGCAAAAAAATAAAATAGAGAGCTTCTACCCCAAATTTTACTTTTTTTCAACCATCCACTTATTTTCTTTGTTTTTAATTGAGCTGTAATAAGTAAAAGTTGGGGTGCCAATAGAAGCTCTTCTTATTTTTTTACTGCATCTATATGTTTATACATTCAGAAAGTTATAAATTAAGAAATATATATTTTTTGTTACTTTGGTAGGAAAATAATTTCGTGTTTTTTTTAATGCATGTTAAATCGTCCAGACTTCCCTTGTGCCTTTTAGGTTTGTCAGAAAATAAAATAAAATATCTAAATTAAGAAATTATTTCCTTTAGCTTTTCCCCAATGTATCCAAGTCTATTACGAAAACAACCATTTATACGAAAGGTTTAATGACCTTTTTTTTTTTTTTTTTTTTTCAAAACCTTAATTTTCATAGATATTTTTCAAGAAAAATAGTTCTATTGAGTTGGATGTATTACAAAGAAACCAAAGGTTCTTTAGATAGAGAACCTTTTGTATAAATGGTTGTAGTCAATGTGGGAGTAGACCCACAATATACCAAAAATACCAAAACAACCCTCCTTTACATAAACTAGTGATTAAACAGGAATGTGACATTATCGTCAACACTTCCCCTCAGGTTGGAACATAAATGTCGATGATGCCCCAATTCACCCGTACCTTCTTGTATTTTATTTTATTATTATTATTTTTTTTTATAGGTGTACCTTCTTGTGTTCACATTTCATCCATCAGTCTTGTTGTCTTGTATGCTTCAACACTTTTGATTTAGCTTTATGCGTACAAGAAGGTGTGGACGAATCACTCTTTAGCAAAGAGGAAGTTATTTTAGCAAATTATCATGCTAAGTGTTGGCATAATGGGAACGGTCATAAAATGGGCAAGTAAATAATACTAGCTTGTTGGAGGTTCGCCATTGTATTTTATTGCTCTTTATTTATTTATTTTATATTTTGTTGATAATTATACTTTTATTACACCAAAAAAACCAAGAACCTAATGTTACTAATGATCAATTCCTGAAACGATTGCTCATTTCCTTTGAGTATTTTTCTATTCCTTAACTTCTACAAGGTGCTAGTACCCACAAATTTCTCTTTTTATGTGAAATGCCTTAATTGGCCGACTTTGAAATAATGCTGGAGTAGACATAGGAGCGATACACATTATATGTATTGTATGTAATAATAAAAGAAAATGAGACCAATTCTCCATAATGAAGTTAAAATAAATAATCAGATGAGCAAGCAATTTGCAACTAGATTTTGGTGGAAGCAGAAGTTCAGCATTGAGAATCCCCGATTTATTAGATGATTAGTAGTTAAATTCTATCCTAGGCTTTTAACCAAATAAAAAAAGAGCCACATTCGACAGTACATTAGGACCCCAAATGGAGAGTTAAGAAAATTCATAGGAGAGGCTGGCACTAAGGAGGAATAAAAATATTTAACAGATAAAATCCTTCTCCAGCTACATGTCCACTTCCTTTGGTAATCTTTCAACCACACAATAGGAATGCAGGAGACGTGACTGATATGGTTAGCTATATCATGTACCTTCCAATCAGTGACATCTTTCTTGAAGAGAAAGTCTCATGCCACCTCACTCCCATCACGAATCATGAAAGCTTCAATAGGTAGTCTTTTTTAAGACGTGATAGAAACAAAGAAGGGAATTGCAGAGAAGTGTGAAGCACCATGCCACCGATCCTCCCATAACCTCATCCTATCCCTTCTATCCTAGATTAAATTTCCCTATGAAATTGGAGCAATACCTTTCCAAACACTGCAACTATATGAAGATTTAGCCTTTCCACTTTCCCACCAAAATTCCTTCACCATACTTTGCCTTGAAGACTTCTCCACAAGCTCTCCGAATCAACCACAAACCTTCAGAGCCATTATCTTAGTAAGGTATTTGTTAGCTTAAAGCTCCTGGTTCCTAATCCCCTATTATTCTTTGCAAATAAGATCAATTTTCGCTTCATTAGATGGAACTTTTGATTTTTCTCCTTATAGGGATTAAGATAGAGAAAAAGTAAATTGAAATGCTTGCTTTTTTGCTTTTGATCGAAGTCAATTTACCCTCTTTAGAAGAGATACTTAGCTGTCTTTTTCCCACCCTTTTGATGACTAGATCCTAAATGTTTTGACTTTTATATGCTGCACCAAAAGGGAGACTTAAAAAAGAGGATGGGAAAGAACCCACTTAGCCAGCCAAAAGACCATCCACGCACGTGAAGATTGGAAATTAAGTACCCCCCAAAACTTTATTCTTCTAGAAATTAATGATCAATCCTGAGATCGCCTCGAAACAGTAAAGCAAATCTCTACGGAATGTCAACTGCTTATTTGATGCATCCTCAAAAACTAGAGTGTTGTCGGTGAACTGAAGAACAGATACTGTGACTAGGGCTGTCAACGGATAGGTATCCAATCGAAAAAAAAAATACTATCCGAATTCGAATTCGATCGGATATCCCTAATAAACATTCGAATTCGAATTCGAAAACTATATCGGATATCCGATAATATCTGATCCGATTGGAGTTCGCACAGTCGAAACCCACAGATTTTATCTGAAAACTCCGGCGGGTTCAGATCGTAGAGAGAGAGAGAGAGAGAGAGAGAGAGAGAGAGAGAGAGAGAGAGAGAGAGAGAATATATACCTGGCCGGAGTAGACATGTCATAGTTCGCATAGTTGAAACCCACATATTTCCTTTAAAAAATCACTCCGATTGATTAGATCGGGGAGAGAGAGAGAGAGAGAGAGAGAGAGAGAGAGAGAGAGAGAGAGAGAGAGAGAGAGAGAGAGAATATACCTGATGCTCGCCGGCCGGAGAAAACCGTGGTCACGGAGTTCGATCGAAACGAAAACCCACCATTAACGTCGTCTGTTGTTTTAGTGTTGAAGGTGGGTTTGAGAAGATAAAGATTTGAAAATAAGTTTTGCTGTATGACACGAATATATAACACTATATATTTGCATATATAAAGTTTTGTTGTAAAACATAAATGCATAATATATGTATTATTATCGGAGCGGATATTATCGAATCGGATATCGCAATATCCGAAACTCATTCGAATGTTAAAATGACATCCGAATCCGATATCCGAAAATTTCGGATAATATCGGATTTTTCGAATTCGAATTCAGATTTCGGCTATCCATTGACACCCCTAACTGTGACCTCCTTCTCTTACCACATAGCTTGAGAGAGCACCAATGGACACAACTTTAATCCACTAGATTTCTTGAGGCAGCCTGCCAAACTCCATTGACTAGAATGTAAAAAGAGGCTGACATTATGCATTTCACAACTCATCCTATCCATATATTTCCAAAACCCATATGAACCATTAAATATCTCAATGATCATCATCTCACATGATCCTACTCTTTTTCTAGATCTATCTTGCAAATGATCCCCGATTCATTGAGTGTAATCTCGAATCTATGCATTTATTCATGCTTAGACTCTCATCAAGGATCTGCCAACCTATTAGGCACTCCTTTCACTGAGACAATTATAGAATGATTGACCTCCTTTTACCTCGTTATTAGGATCTTTGCAATGTTTTTGTATGTTTTTGGAGTAGTTGGTTGGTTAACATGGTATCGGAGCGCTAGGTTCGAATAGGTCACGGGTTTGATTCTTTCCACCCTTATGGGTGAGGAGGGGGTCTGAGTGTATATTTTCCTCCACTCTTGGGTGTGAGTGTATATTTTCATAGTTCTCCCCCTCTCCAACAGATCAGTCTTTTGGAGTAGTTGGTTAACAATTAGTAATTATTTCAGCTGTTGAATATCTTCTTAAAAAGTTACTATAGCAATTATTCCTTGGATTTGCTGTACCGTTACTATCCAAATAGCTGATAATATTTTTTGTGGAGCAGAAGGTATTGGAGTCTGGTAAGAAAAAGACAACTTCAGATCGTACCATATCACTATTTCTGTCCAAGAAACTTGAAAGATGGCTTTATGGTTACGAGTATGCTGCACTAAGAGTTAAGAGCCATCTTGAAAACGTTCTCTTTTCAAATGTTGTTTCTACTGTAATGATTATGTGAGTTTCACTTTTTCACTACTTTACTCTTACTATTTAATTTTAGACAATTATTTGATGTGATGTCATAATGTTTCTTTGTTTTTTGTGATATTAGCTATTCTCAGCAGAATTGTCATGGGAAGCTTTGCAGTCCATGGATTTGCCATTTTCATGTATGCAAGGTAGTACTGTCTGAGAAACATGTTTATACCTTTGTGTACTTAGATTCGAATGTCTTGTTGAAGTTATGCCTTATTCAGGAAAGGATGAAAAGAAGAGGACTGAACGTGCAGTCTATCATAAATGCCCTAAATAGGGAATGTAAGTCCAATGGAAAAAACCCAAAAGCTGATCTTCCTAAGTTGCAGATTTTAAGTAGGTAAGTCACTACTCTCGCAGGATTAAATAACGTGATTGGTGGTCTGTAAATGGAAATTTTTTTTTGGACCATATATGTAGGACTTTGTGTTACAAATGTTCTTATTGTGGGTGTTAGTCTATTTATTTACTGTCTATAAGTTTTTTTAGGGCTTATATTGAATGTTGGGAGTTTGAAACACCGTTTCTCATAATTGTTTTTTTCTTCTTAAGAAAATAATATTGCATGCTGGTCTCACAATATAAATGACAACTTTAAATATCCTTAAGAAACTCAGTTACATGATGGTTTTGTTTTGAGCATGAACCTAAAATTTTCCAAGAGGAGAAACAGGAAGAATTATGGAAAAGTGATTGTCAAGTCTTATACTGAAAGCTTGGCATTAATATATATATATATATTAATAAAAGAGTAAATGGATGTAAATGCCCTTACATAAAAATAATAGAAGAGAGAAACATAATAAATAGTAAACATTATTTCCAATACTCCCCCTCAAGCTGGGGCAAATATATCAACTAAGCGCAGCTTGACAAGATGAAAGTTAATGACAGAAGTACCAGTAGATTTTGTAAGCATATTGGCAAGCTGATTTGAAGAAGATATAAAAACTGTTTAAAAATCACCAGATCGAACTTTCTTCCTGAGAAAGTGAACATCAATCTCTATATGCTTGGTCCTTTAATGAAGAACTGAGTTAGAGATAAATATGATGGTAGACTTGTTATCACAAAAATAAAGTGGAAGAACCAGAGACGGAAAATCTCAGATCCGTCAGTAAAGATCTAAGCCAAATAAGCTCACAAGTGCCAAGGGCCATAGCCTGAAACTCAGCTTCAGTAGAAGAACGGAAAATTACATTATATTTCTTACTTTTCCATTAGATCATGTTATGACCATGAAAGTACAGAAATCAGAGGTAGATCTCCTATATCTGTAAGAGAACCAACATAATTAGCATTTGAGAAATATGAAAAATGTGGTTGAGTAGTATACGAGTTGAAAAGCTCAGGACCAGGATAAGACTTTAAGTAGCGAAGAATACAATAAACGACATCAAGATGAAAGGTACGCGGAACATGCATGAACTGACTGATTATACTAACCGCAAAGGTCAAATCCGGTTTAGTATTAGTCAAACAAATCTGATGGTTTACGAGTGTCTAATACGAAGAAGGATTAGATAAAAGATCACTAGATTCAACATGAAGACGATGATTTTAATCCATAGGGGAGGAAGCAGGACAACAACCAAGCATCCCAGTGTCCTAAAGAAGATCCAATGTGTATTTGCGCTGAGATAGCGAAATACTACGGCGAGAGCGGACAACTTATATCTCCAAGAAGTACTTGAGGGGACCCAAGTTCTTAACCTCAAAAGTACGACCCAATAACATCTTAACTTTGTCAATCCACTGTGCATCATCTTCAGTCACGATAATATCATCCACATAAACCAAAAACAATGGTGCAATGATCATTCACTCTTTCATGAACAAAGCAAGTATGATCTGAATGCATTTAGAAAACTCTACAGATAAAATAACCTCAAAAAACGTTGAAATTAGACTCGCGGGGATTGCTTTTGGCCATACAGAGATTTAAAAAAACGACATACCTTCTCCTGAAGGTGAAACCCAGAAGGGGGGTCATGTAAATAATCTCAGTCAGATCATCATTCAGAAATACATTATTCACATCGAGTTGGTGAAGGGCTATGAGTGACATGCAACTAAAGAGATAAGGAGGCGAACAGTGAGAGTTTGGCTACAGGAGCAAATGTGGCATCAAAATCTTTTCCTGGAATTAGTGTAGAGCCCTTAGCAACAAGGCGTGCGTTGTACCAATCAAGAGTGCCATCCACAAGATATTTAATAGTGAAAACCCATTTACATCCAATAGGCCGCTCCATAGAGGGAAGGGGAATAAGCTCCCAAGTGTGATTTTTCTGTAAAGCATTCATCTCAGCAGTCATGGCTCTAGTCCATTGAGAATCTCGCAGTGCCTCTGATACAGATTGAGGAACTCGAATTGAACCAATGATGGCAAGATAAGCTTTAATAAAGAGAGAATCCTTGATAGGAAACAAACTGAGCAATAAGATGATGAGTAAGGCACCCTCGCTGACATTTGCGAAGCGCAATAGGCAAGTGAGTCAGAAATAGAAGGAATAGGAGTAAGAGTAGAAGAGGGTATACCTGAGTCCAAGGAAGAGGTTGTTAAGGTTGGAGAGGGACGAGGGCAACAAGAGTAAACAATAAGTGTCCTGTAAAGATACATTTTCAAAGATGTAGATTAGGATGGAGAGAAAATTAGAGATGGTAGCACCATAGGAGTAGATCTTGCAAAGGAAAAGAGTCCTGCAAAGATACATTTTCAAAAATACGAAACATTTTCAAAAAAGGTGGCATGCAAATAATGAATTACATGATGAGGAAGGGGATCATAACAATGATACCCCTTTGACATAGACGAGTAACTCAAGAAAACACTCCGTATGGCTTTGTCATCTCATTTTGTATGATGAGGGGTCCAGTCCTGAACAAAACAAGTGTACCAAAATACTTGGGTAATGGGGAAGAGAATGTTATTAGGTCGAAGAACATGAAGAGACACTTATCCCCTTAAGGTGCGACTCATAACGTGGTTAAAAAGAAAAGTTGTAGTGAGGACTGCTATATTCCAGTATAACTTGGGAACATGCATCTCTCGAAGAAGACAACAGACAATGTTCATGAGGTGGCAATTCTCGCGTTCCGCCACCTCGTTCTATTTAGGAGTGTAGAGATAACTCAACTGGCAAAACATACCATGCTCATGAAGATGGGATCGAGTCCCATCAGAAATATATTCCCCCTTATTATCAGACTTAAGAGATTTAACAGTGATGTTGTATCGAGTCTGAATCATTTTAAGAAAATTAACAAAAAAAAAAAAAAGCACTTCAGAAGAAGATCGTATCAAATAAACCCAAGTACACCGAGAATAGTCATCATTAAATGTAACATAATAGCTATGACCATTAAAAATAGAAACAAGGGAATGCCCCCACACATCAGAGTGAACTATATCAAATATTGCATTAAATTGATGCATACGAGAAATATATGAAGTACGTGTGTGTTTAGAAGGCTTACGCATAGAGCATTGAAACTTGTGTACATTACAAGAAGTTTTTAAAGTAGGAAATAAAGAACATAAGTGCTGAAAATTAGCATGTTCTAAGCGAGTATGCCATAAATCTAAAGTTTGAAAAGAGAAAGAATGGCTCCCAGAGAGTGGAAGCATAGAAGTTAGAACAACAGTAGGTTGAGATTCAAACAGGTACAACCCATCCCTCTCATATCCCTTGCCAAAAATCCTCTTCGAAGTCAGGTCTTGAAAAAAAAAATTGAGAAGGAAAAAAAGTTATGAAACAATTTAGAGACTTGGTAATACTACTCACAGACAAAAATGTTAAGATTTAAGTTAGGAACATGAAGCACAAAGTTAAGAGAAAAGCTAGAGGATAAGGGGATGGTACCCTTGCCGTGGTTAGGAGTAAGAGACCCATAAACAAGGTGAACCTCCTTATGAGTAGTAAGAAAAATAGAAGAAGTGAAATGACTAGACTCACCGGTCATGTGATTAGAGGCACCATAATTAATTACTCAAGTCAGTCTGAGTGACATGAAATGCAGAAGATGTACCTGGGGGCATGGTAACTGAGGCCATTGTCAAAGATGAGTGAGTATGAGCATGAATTTGATTCCGTACAATGACGGCAATCTGAGTTTGAAGTTGTTGCAAATCAATAGTGTCAAGGGAAACATGAGTATAAGTAGGAGGAACTGATGAAGATTCCATAATATTAACATGGGGGGCAGACTACCCTAAAGAAGGGGTCGTAGAAGATCGCAACAGATGAGGATAAAATTGAAAGTAGTGGACCTTCTCATGACCAATCTTCCCACAATGGCTGCAAGTAAGTCAACTCCTTTTACCACGACCATGACCTCCACGATCTCGACTGTCAGATCCTTGAGTACAAGTGTCAGAAAACCCCAAATTGACTGCTAGAGCATCTGATTTGTAGCTGGAGCAGAGATAATGCTAGGGAGTCAGTTAGAATTTAGGAATTTAAGTTCTCTCTTAATTAGCCCTAATCAGGCTTTTAAATATTACAAAATCTGTGATGAGTAAAAGACTAAGAAGGACATACTAAAATAAGAAACCTAATAATGACAGAATTATTTAACACTCCCCCTCAAGTTGGTGCGTGGATATCAACCACACCCAACTTGGACAAGACATCTTCAAAGGCAGTTTTGCTAACACCCTTAGTAAGAATATCAGCGAGTTGTTGAGATGTAAGTACAAAGGGAGTACAAATCTGTCCAGAAATAATTTTTTCTCTAATAAAATGGCGATCAACTTCGATATGTTTCGTTCTGTCATGCTGAACCGGATTTGCTGCTATGTTAATAGCTGATTTATTATCGTAATAAAGTAAGAACGAGACAGGCGCAGGAAAACATAAAACTGCTAATAAAATCTTGAGCCACACAACTCACATACTCCAAGTGCCATAGCTCTATATTCAGACTCAGCACTCGACCGAGAGATCACATCCTGTATTTTACTTCGCTAAGTTACCAAGTTGCCACCAACTTTAGTACAGTACCCAGAAGTCGTTTATCAGTCATTGAACTAGCATAATCTGCATCTGTCGATGCCTCAACACGAAGATGACCATGATTACTAAACAAAATACCTTGACCAGGACATCCCTTAAGGTATCGAAGAATGCAATAGACAGCAGTAAGATGAGATGTTCGAGGCGAGTGCATAAACTAACTTACAACACTAACAACATAGGTAATGTCAGGGCGAGTCATAGACAAGTAAATCAATTTTCCCACAAAATGCTGATACTGGCCAATAACTAACACACTCCCCCTCAAAATCAGCCAACCTGTGATTCTCCTCAATAGGAGTATCAGCTGGACGAGAATCAAGCTGACCAGAGTCACTGAGTAAATCGAGGACATACTTACGCTGAGAAATAAATATACCAAAATGGGATCGCGCAACCTCAATTCCCAGAAAATAGCGAAGATGCCCAAGGTCCTTAATCTCAAATTGACGTCCTAAGTAAGTTTTAACCTCGACAATCTCATCATCGTCATCTCCAGTAAGAATAATATCATCTACATAAACAATCAGAGCAATAGTTTTGCCTTGGGAGTGATGCAAGAAGAGGGTGTGATCAGCAGAACTCTGATGGAACCCAAAATGATGCATGGCCTTAGTAAAGTGCTCAGACCATGCACGAGGAGACTGCTTTAGGCCATAAAGAGAACGACGATGACGACAGACATATGCAGGAGAAGCAGATGTAAGAAAACTAGTAGGTTGGACCATATAGACTTCTTCCTGTAAATCACCATTGAGAAATGCATTCTTGACATCCAACTGAAAAAGATACCATCCTCTGATAGCGGCAACTGAAAGGAGAACGCGAATGGTGGTTATCTTGGAAACCAGAGCAAATGTTTCCTAATAATCAATCCCATAAGTCTGAGCATAACCCTTGCCCACCAGACGGGCCTTATAACGAGCAATAGAACCATCCGGATTATGCGTAAGGGTGAAAATCCAACGACAACCCACAACTTTCCTACCAGGGGGAAGAGGAACTAGTTTCCAAGTCTTAGACTTTTCAAGAGCATTCAATTCATAAATCATAGCTGCCCGCCACTCAGTATGGGTAAGAGCATCTGCAATAGTGGAAGGAAGAGAAACAACGGAAACAGAAGCAAGAAAACTCCGATAGGAGGGTGAGAGAGCAGAATAAGATATATAATTAGAAATGGGGTAGGTACAAGTGCGCTTACCCTTACGAGTGGCAATAGGACGATCATCACAGGGGACAGACAGAGGCGGATCTGGAGGCGAGGAGGCAAGCTGGTTTGGCATGGGAGTGATGGTAGTATTACGTGGACGTCGAGAGAAAACCTGCAGTGGAGGAGGTGACGAACTGACAAGGGTTGGAGAAGGAGGAATAAACATGGGAAGAGGAAATAAAGAAGGGAAAGGATTATCAAGGGAATCTAAGGGAAACCACTCAGATCGAATGTTAACAGACCCATTGTAGTACGGGGTATGCTCAAAAAAGGAAACATCATGAGAAATGAAACGCCGCCGAGAAGGAGGATGGTAACAACGATATCCTTTCTGGGTAGAGGAATACCCTCAAAATATATATTTTATGGCCTTACGGTCAAGTTTAATACAAGTTTGGTCAAGAATTTGAACAAAGCAGATGCACCCAAACACATGCGGAGGAAGTGGATACACAAGACTACCCGAATAGAGTAAAGAAATGGGTGTGGCAAATTTAAGATACCGGGAAGGGGTCCGATTAATAAGATAGATAGCAGTAAGCACTGCATCGGCCCAATAGGATTGGGGCACATTCATGCCAATAGAGAGGGCACATGCTAACTCTAGAATATGACGATTTTTTCTTTCTGATCGACCATTCTTCCGAGGGGTCTTAACATTGGACATTTGATGCTCAATGCCAGACTCTAAACAAAGTTTCAAGACCTGATTGTAGGTGTACTCTGTACCATGATCAGAATGGAAGGTTTTGACGGTACGACCAAACTGGGTATGATCCATATCAAGAAATTGCTTAAAAATCCTAAGAACTTCACTCTTGTTTTTCATAAGATAGACCCAAGTGGTACGACTGTGGTTATCGATGAACAAGACAAAATATCGAAAACCAAGAGTTGATGTGACAGGGGAAGGACCCCACATATCAGAATGGATTAGGTTAAACATAGTAGGTGTAGTAGCATTCATATTAATAAGATAAGAGGAACGCACATGTTTAGCTAATTGACAAGTTTCACAAGAAAAATCTAGCAAATTGTTATTATTAAATAAAGTAGGGAACAAGTGTTTCAAATATCCAAAAGAAATATGGCCTAAGCGTAAGTGCCAACGCATTACAGGAGCCTTATTAGATTGACTACTACTATTAATTTGGGAAACAGAATGGGTGCTAGGTAAACTGGGTATGTCCAAGAGATACAATCTATTCACTTCACGTCCAGTGCCAATCGTCCTCTTCGACTCCAGATCCTGAAAGATACAATGAGAGGGATAAAAAATTACACTGCAATTCAAATTTTTGTAATGCTATTAACAGATATAAGATTAGAAGTTGAGGAACATGCAGTGTGTTGGTTAAAGATAAAGAAGATTTAATAGGAAAATGACCTTGACCAGGTATAGAAGACAAAGAACCATCAGCCAAGTGAACCTTGTGATGACCAGAACAAACACTATAGGTTTTGAATAGGGAGGACGTACCGGTCATGTTATTGGAGGCACCAGAATCAATGATCCATGGTAAGAAAGTTATGGAAACACTGTGTGCAGATGCTCAACTACCTGAGTGAGCGAAAGTAGAGACCAGTTGAGATGAAGTCTCCATCTGACTGAAGAATTTCCTGAACTTGTCAAGCGTAGCCTGGGATAGAGATACCGAGTCCGATGAAGATGTAGCTGAAGGAGGTGCTGAATCAGTAGACGGCTGAGAGACTACATGAGTTGAAGATTGTTGAGACTGTTGACGTTGCTGATTAGGACGACCATGAAGTGCATAACAACGAGCTTTCACGTGACCCAACTTCCCACAATGATCACACTTATGTCGTTGACGAGTAGGCATAGACCCACTAGGAGGCTGTGGATTAGGTAGACGAGCAAGCATAGTAGAGTGGTCTCTTGAAGAATGAGGTAGAATAGCCGCGTTACGATTTTCATCAGTCAAGACATAAGAATACGTAGTTTGTAGGGATGGAAATTGATCCATACCCAATAAATGAACTCTCGTATACTCAAACTCCTCTCGTAGACCGGCTAGAAACTGAAAAACTCGATTCTTATCCCGAATCGACACATATAATGTCTCATCAAGAGGATCCTTCCAGGCGTAGGACGAGGAATAGAAGGTTAACTCTTCCCACCGAGCACGTAGCTGTAATATATAGGTGGTAACTGAAGAATCACCTTGCGAAAGACGGGAAATCTCACTCTAAGTTAAAGATTCGGACATTATTTTGACGTTGCGATTAAATGCTTTTTGCGGAGTCCCATATCTGTTTTGTTGTCGAGAACATAAACACATCCGCAATGTGTAGTTGCATAGATGTAACCAGCCAAGAACGGACCATAGATTCATTAGTAAACCAGTTGAAGTAAGAAGTATCGGTCTGTGGAGGTTGTTTGTCAGCTCCTGTGAGGTAACCGATCTTTCCTTTTCCACCAATGAACATTTCAACTGATCGTGCCCAAAGAAGATAATTAGGACTATTTAATTTCACGGTGGTAATCTGAATTCCTGAAAAATCGGTTGAGTAAGAAGGAAGACCACTCGAGCCATTACTATTACCGGTGATCGAGGAAGAGAACATCTCAGAGGCCATTTAAAAAAAAAATTGTCTATGTACTTTGGTTTGAAGGGAGTTCAAAGAGGACAATGGGAAAGCTCTCAACAACACCCTTGCTGTGAGTATAGGCTTCAAACAACCTTTGTACTAATCGCAACCCTCTAATTAGATCCAAATAACACCCTGTACTGATCGTAAGTTTCAGACGATGAACATAGACCTCTATCTGCACCTCTGCAGTAGTCGTAGGCCTCAAATCAGCCTTCTGGTATGATTGCAAGTCTTGTAACGTCAAACCATCCTTCTGTTATGATCGCAAGTCTCTAACTGCACCTCTGCAGTGATCGTAAGCCTCAAAACAGGGTTCTACTATGATCGTAAGATGTCAAACTACATCTCTGCAGTGATCACAGATCCAAAACACCTTCCTGCTATGATCGCAAGGTGTCGCAGACGGCAGAACAACAATCTGCTGTAGTCGTAAGTCACTGTGAAGATGTCTGCTATGTCGCAGAGGTCAAAACAACAAACTGTTGTAATTGTGAACTTCAAAAACAACCTAACGACAACAACTGCTGAGTCGCAAGGCACTGTGGAAGTGTGTGGAGGTGTCGCAAGCTGAATCTTCAGCAAACCATCATGTTGCTATTATCGCTAACCCCAAAAACAACAGTATTGCTGATAGCACAGCCTGATCGTAGGCTCCACAAGTCTCAAGTTCCTATCGCATGATGCGATTAGGGGTACAGTAAAAAAAGAACCCCCGTAGGGGTGATAGATATCGAAGTCGAGAAGTGTGGAGGGGATTTAAAGAAGATGAAGGTAATAAAAAATTTTAGCAGATGAAGAAGTGGGTGGTGATGGAGGTCGAGAGAGCTTGGCTCTGATACCAAGTTAGAATTTAGAAATTTAAGTTCTCTCTTAATTAGCCCTAATCAAGCTTTTGAATATTACAAAATCTGTGATGAGTAAAAGACTAAAAAGGGCATACTAAAATAAGAAACCTAATAATAACAAAATTATTTAATAGAGTCTGAGAGGAAATCATTCAGCGACGACGCTCATCACTATCAATGGTCGCAAATGCCTCAAATAAAGAAGGTAAATAAGTGGTGCTTAGAATTTGAGTTCGAAGTGCGTCAAACTCGGGATGCAAACTCATGAGAAACTGGTATATCTGATGTTGAGTAATCCTCTTAAACACATACCGAGTTGCCTCTGCAAATAACTCAGCCATAGACTCATAATGATAGAGCTTCTCCCAATGGGATTGAAGAAATCCAAAGTAATCAGTTACACTCTGAGTCCCTTGGGTAGTTTGGGCAATATCTCGATAAAGCTTATAGATCAGTGAGTTATTCCGAGCATGCGCATTTGTCTAAGTGAGGGCTGACCACAATGACACAATGAGGAGACAATGTCATGATACATGAACATGGTATAAATGCTTTGCTCCATGGAGTTAAAGTGCCATCCAAGAATGGTGCTTTTGTCGATCTCCCATTGTTTAATTTTGGGATCAGTGAGAGGTGGCTTATTAATGGTGCCCAAAAACCCAATCAGATTTTCCTCTACAACCCAAATAAAGTCTAACAGATTGAGACCAGGATTGAAAATTCCGACCATCTAATAGGGCATTGTTAATACGTTGGTTTGAGGAATTTGCCCCAAGAAGAGTGTTAGAATCCTTTGTCTCGTGATGCAAGGCCATTGTGTACTCTGAACAACAAAGTCGTAACTTTGGCTTGAAGGGAGATCACTTGTAGTCTCAACCCAAGATGGGAGAAACCTCAAGATAAAAAGAAAAAAAAATGGCAACTTCAAAAGAGAACAACACCACCTTTGCTGCCGTAGATTCCAAAAAAACACCACCTTTCTGTCGTGGGTCACAAAGTAACCCTTTAGTTGTCGTGGGCTCCCAGAATAGTCCCTATTGTCGTCACAGGCACTCAATTGTACCCTAGTTGCTGTCGCAGACCACCAAACAACCTCTGTTGGTATTGCAGGCCACCAATAACACCTCTATTGCTATTATAGGCTCTCAACTGTACCCTAGTTGCTGTCGCAGACCACCAAAACAACCTCTATTACTGTCTTAGGCACAAAAAATCCTTCCTACTGTTGTAGGCACAAAACTCCACCCCTTGTTGCTGTTGTAGATCATCAAGCAGTCCAGCAAGGGTAGAAAACCCTTAAAAACCTTATCATAGGCTAGGGGTAACTCTAACTAGCCTATCACAAGGCAAAAAATCCTATTGAGTGGCCGAAACACAATGCAAAAACTCTATTGCAGCATGTGATCACTAGCACAATCCTTATCGCAATATGCTATTAAGAGATCATGAATCGAAACAAACAAAAGGGCCCTTGAAGGGGTTACCTCCTAAAGAAGCTCTCGCTGGGTTATTAGGTCTTCAAGATCTAGAAGGTTGATGAGAGAGAGAAAAATGGGAGAAGAGAAGAGAGTCAAGGTCCCAAAAGTCGAAGGGAAAAATCCAAGGAGGAGGAGTCGATGGGTCCTCTAGGGCTCTGGTACCAAGAAGAATTATGGAAAAATGATTATCAAGTGTCATAATGGGAGCTTGGTAGATATATAAATTAATAAAAGATTAAATGGACGCAAACACCCTTACATAGAAATAATAAACAATAAACATTATTTCCAGTAAAACACTCTTCCTAGTCTACTATTTCATGGATGAAATCATTTATCATTAGTTGGTGAATAATTGGTCTTGAATACCTATTTCTTCTCATACAACAAGGATACATTCATGAATATGAGTGTCTAAACAATACTTTTGAGAAGACTGAAACATAAATCTTCTGTAAAGAAAACATTTCTATACACCATAATTTAATAAACGTAGGAAATTATTATTATCAAACAAAAAGAAATTAATAAATGTGGAATTCAAATTTCAAACCATGGTTGTGTTTAACAACTTAATAATTAGTGTATGGAGGATTGATCACACCAACCTTCTTTCAAATGTCATTTTTAATATAAAACAAGGTGGGTCTCAACTAGCTTATGCGTTAGCATGTGTATTAGGCTTTGCCAAGATGTGTCCTTGTGTCAATATTCGTCCAATATTGCAAAATCCTACCAGTGTCGTGTCTTGTTACATGGAGTTTTACACTTGTCTTGACTCCTCAATTGGACTCATTATTTATTTGTCTGCATCTATCTTGTGTGCATATGGGTATGAGTGTTAGACTTTGGTATAAATATCAGGTGTCGGGTTTTACATATCCCGAAAAGTATATTTGTGGATTGACTAGATAATTTAATTTTTTTAATAAGAATTATTACATGATGGTGATGTAGGGCAACCTAAGTTTTATCAATTCTAGATTGTGAAGAAGAAGAAGAAGAAGAAAAAGAAAGATTATAGGAAGTGTATTATAGAGAAATAGAAGAATATGAGAAGAGAAGTGTCAAGTGCAAAGGCAGGTTTTAATTGAGGATTGGGAAGACTCAGATGGATTGGATTTGAAAGCAATTTATTTTGCTTAGTTTAGAAGTTTCGATCTGGGCTTTGGAACGGTTTTGGTTGAGTTCTAAGGTTCTGGGTTGTTTAACTAGATTGGAAAGTTGTTAATTTAAGATTTCGGCGAAGTATAAAATAGATTTGAGGAATATAGAAGAGATGAAAAATGGGTGTGTCATAATAGATTCACAAAATCTTGGGATCATTAGAAAGGTAATTGAATAACCTTTCAAATGAAATGAAAATCAAACTAATAGGAAAAGTTTTTACCTTGAAAAGAATGTGTAAAGAATAGTGGCGTAAATAGTACTCAAACTTGAATTGGACTCTTAAAATAACAAAAAGCAACTCAAAACTAGAATGTAATAAATTTAATTAATATAAAAACTAACACCAACAAAAATTAAAGTGACCAAAAAAATTAGATTTGGTCCTAGACAAGTGGAGACCCAAATAATTACAAAATTGCTATTGGAGCGTATGATTATTGGCTTGATTTGCATCTCACATTAGATTGGATATCTAATGATATTTATCATTTACCCATTTTTTATTATTATTGGGAGTTCCTAAAAAAAAACCCCTAAATTCTTTAAACCTTTTGCACCAAAAAAAATAACAAAGTTAAGATTTCCACTATCACATCTTGCAATTCCTTTTCTTTATCATCAAACACATGTCGATTCCTCTCCCTCCAATTCTCCAACACACTATGCTAGTTAATGAGTCCCAAAGAGTGCGTTTCACCTTTAAGAAATACCTCCCCCAATCCAGCCAACTTTCCAATAAATTTTTCAATGAGTATGGAAGACATCCCCACCAAACCAAACAAAACTAGAAAATGGCTTCAAATCTTGCTTATGAAACTACAATGTAGAAACAAATGATTCACTAATTCCTCATCTTTCTTGCATAAACAACAAAAATTAGTGAGATAAAATCCTTTCTTTCTCAGAAGATCAATGGTTGACAGCTTTGCAAGTATAGTGGGCCACATAAACACCTAAACCTTGGTAGGGACAACCGCACTCCAAATTATGGGTTGAGGAAAACCGTAAGCACTACTCTGAACTCCAGCCAAAGATCGCACGGTAAAGTTACCATCTCTTGTACCCACCCAAACACGGCTATCCTCCACATTATAGTCTATCAGCTCGGAATTCACACAATCTATAAATCTTGCTAATCTGACAAGAGAATATGTATAACTAATGTTATATTTGCTGCAAAGAAATTTTAGTTGGAAGGAGTATAAATCATTATCTATTATACATATTAATCAATAAGTTGCAATAAGGGAAGAAAACAAAAGACAAAAGTTGACTAGAGTCCATCGAGTTGTAATCCAACACATTTTTTCAGTTTTTTAAAATAGTTTATAAACATAGGTGTTGGTTAGTAAATTTTATCAGGCTCATCTCCCTCGTTCTAAGCTCTCCTATTTTAGAGAATTGAAGGATGTGGGTTTGTAGTTGGGATGGAAATTTCTCAATCGATTATTATTATTATTTTTAATTTTATTGTGTTTCCAATCTTGATTCTTGCTTTTATGGTCTGGGGCCAAATATTTCTTCCAAAGTTGCATTATTTTTTTGTTTGATAGTGGCCTTATACAAAATCTTAACCTCAGATCATGTCAAAGCTAGGGGAAATATGTATGTGGATTTAATTTCTTGTGCAAATCATGTGATTTATTAATCCCGTCTTGATTCATTATGGTTTTTTTTTTTTTTTCGAGTGGTGGACCCATTACCCCTCTTTCATACCTTGTGATGAAAATTTCTATCATACTCGGTGATTACATAATTCACTTAATTAATTAATTAATTTAACCTAACTTATCATATGAATCTCAATCTTAGAAATATGCTAAAAAATCATGCAACCACGACACACCAAATTTTCATATGGAAAACCTATTTGGGAAAAAACCACAGGACCTCATCTAGAATGATTGACTAAAGAATTAATGAGTTTACAAAAGTTACCCACGCATAAGACGATTGACAGACTTGAATCCATGATCTACCACTTTATTGTTCGAACATGACATTTGCAATTCCATGATTTGAATCCATGAGCTGCTATTATAACCTCGATCACCACACAATCGGATTCCACGGATCAACTACAATACTCAATTCCACGAGCAACTCACGAACAATTCGATTCCATCGATTAACAGCAACACTCGATTTCACGAGCAAACCATGAACAATCTAATTCCACCATCAATTGCAACACTCAATTCCACAAGCA
Source organism: Akebia trifoliata (assembly GCF_017979445.1). Classification (NCBI taxonomy): domain Eukaryota; kingdom Viridiplantae; phylum Streptophyta; class Magnoliopsida; order Ranunculales; family Lardizabalaceae; genus Akebia; species Akebia trifoliata. The sequence goes on along the minus strand of NC_141385.1, from coordinate 30,210,832 downwards.
AACCTTCAGTGTATGGTTGTCTGATTTGATTTGTCAAACTGTCATGTATAAAGAATGGATTTTTAGGGTTTGAGAGAGGTTTCTAGGGTTTTTAGAAACTCAATACTCAATGAATTTTGTTGCTTTCTGATCTATTGAATTCTCTATGTTGAGTGTTGTGTTATCCGTCTCCACTCTCGGGTGTCACGTGCTCATGTATCGTGCCCCAGTTCCACCCGTGACCATCTTCTATTCGTAATTGTGCTTTCCCCTTCAGATCGGTCTTTTAGGGTAAATGGATGTCAACGTGGTATTAGATGCTAGGTTCATTTAGGTCACTGGTTTGAGTCTCCACCAAGGAATTTTCCACCCTTATGAGTGAGGGGGAGTGTTGAGTGTTGTGTTATTTGCTTCCTCTCCCGAGTGTCACGTGCTCACATATCGTGCCCTAGTTCGACTTGTGACCCTCTTATATTCATAGTTGTGCCTTCCCCATCAGATCGATCTTTTGGGGTAAATGGTTGGCAACACTCTAAATCCTAAGTTTGAAAAGTCCAATTTTTTGGCTAAAATCTGGAGTTTTAAAAAAGCTACAACACTATTCACCGATCGATTAGTTTTTATATCATGTTGATCAATTGAAAAAGTTCATTGATTGATCGATGTATTTAAAATCCGAATAAAAATTAAAATCATTTTTGAACTTTTATTATTTAAATACATTTTCTAATTACCTATGGATATTGGTCTCTAGGTCATTTACCTTCCTAATTCAAGGAATTAAATGATTTGAAAATCTTTGTTTAACGTGCTTGAACTTTCGACCTTGATCTTCAACGTTTTAGGTGACTGAACAATGACTCACTATTTTTGAAACTGAACAATGGCAACAAATAATTTCCTAATACATGGTGCTTTCCTAGTTCAATGCTTCTTCTATTCCAAAGTTGGTGATCAAGTTCTTTGTAGACAGAGAAAGGATTCTATGAAATCTCACTCCCTTTTTTCATGTGTATGGACATCTGGAAGGAGAGGAATTGCAGGATTTTTGAAGGGAACGAACAATCCCTTTAGAGGTTATTCCTAGTATTCCTGGCTTTCTGTTTTTCTGGTGTAAGTTATTTACGGATCAAGGGTAATTTTTTTGGGGGGATCATTTTTAGATGTGAGTTGCTAATTCTGTTTTGTCTTTTCTATTGGGAGGTTTTGCCAACCTCCCTTGTCTATTAATATAATGTTATCTATCCAAACAATGAAAAGTATTTTGTGGCATCCATTTACAACTTAATTTCATGATACAACTTATTCAGAATTTGAGATTTAAAAATCATTAAATTATAGTTATTTGGGTTGATATTTGCATCGATACAATTTTAGACACTCTTTTCAGTTAGATTTATCACATCATTATTTGTGAGCTGTCTATTATTATATGGCAGGGATTGTTCCATAACAGATGCAGAGAAAGAAAATGATGGGACATTTTGTATCTCAGTGGCTGTAGAAATCTCGAAGGGATCTCTCATACCATTGGACACTGTTCGAGACTTTGTGGTGCCATTCCTTCTTGGATCAGTTATCAAAGGTTGTTATTGTTGTGGCAGAAGACTTTTCCTATTTCTTTGAAATGTCTAGGATGACAATATCTTGTGATAGTTTTCCATTCCAATAGCTATATTTCCTTCATTGCTTTATTGATTTAGATTATGTTGTATCCAATTATTTAAGTGTCATTCAGCTTTTCCAATCATTTGTTTGGGAGACTATGTAAATGCCTAGAACCCCTATTCTTTATATTGACAATAGAAAGGTATTACACTACTACTATAATATTAGGGCAATAGCATGTATGGGATGGACATGAACAGAAATAATTTTTATCCATTAATCTAAGAGAAGCTTTGAGCTGTTTTGGCGCCTGTGTTTAAATGTGACTTTGGATAGGGGTCCTTATTTCAGTCCAAGTTAGAATAGTTTTTTCTACTGTTATCATATTCTATCTAAATATGGAAAACTATTATCTTAAATAATGGTTTTGAATTATACGTGACATGGAAGTCCTCAATAGCATTTTTTTTATAAATCTAGGCTTTGAATCTTCCTTTAAAATTATAGACTTCATTTGACAACTTGTTTAGGGCTCTACAATAACATGGACAACATCCATACACATGTGTCCCATTTTCTTCAAAAGTTCCTTATAGGGCGTACTTGTTATGGCCATCGATAGCAGCTAATACAAAATAAAAGTATTTCATCACTTTATGTTTCTTTGTTTGGTGCTTTGGACGTGTACCATTTCTTTGCCACCCATCTGCAACCTCTAGCAGAAAACCCTTGGTTTTTTCTCCCCAAAACCAGTCATCTTCAACCTTACAGGTTTAAATAATCAGTTTTCCACCTTCAAAGCTCACTAATAAGATAGGATTTTTGTAGTAGTAGAAGGATGGATTCCCAAACCAGCTATCTTCAACCTCTTGAGTAAAATCTTTTACCCTCATCTCCCAAACCTGAAATTTCTGCCTACTTCAACCTACAAACCTCAAGGATAAGACAGGATTTTCAGCGAAGTAGAAGACGATGACTGGTTTTGGGTAGAAAAATCAGGGGTTTTCTACAAGAGAGTGAAGGCAAGGTTGAAACCGATGGATTGAAGACAAGGATGTATAGTTAAAAATAATTTCTCACAAAAGTTGAAGAACTTGAAGGTGATGGATTTGTGTGACCAATCCAAGGGTTTTGGTTAATAGCTTCAAAGAGGACATTTTTCAGAGAAAAAGATCAGGGGGGCTATTTGCTAGAGTTTGAAGACAAAGGCATTTTGGTCATTTTGTGCAGGTAGACGGGGACATTTCATCACTTTGAAAAATATAGGAGGGTTACCTCTAATATTGACCAAAACGTGGAGGAGTATGTCTGAATCACTCTAAATAGTTCATTCATTCTATTGTTATTTTTTGACATATACTATTTTTGTTATGTGGATATCAGATTATTAATTGTTTCTACATGCTTTTTACCACGGAAGTTGTTCAATTCAAAAATTTAATAATCTATTTTGTTTGTGGATTATTCTTTGATTGAAAAGAGTAACTATTTTGGTACATGACGGTAATACTTCATCACACTGTATTCCTGTGTCTTTTTCTATATCTTGGTTATTTTGCAATGAAACTTTCAACCTTTGGTTGCTATCAAGCAAGCATAAGTTTGTTATTTCCTTATTTGATTTCAGTACCGAATTTGTCTTATTTTCGTTTTTCAGACCCTCTGAACAGTTTATAGTTTTGATATTCTTTTAATCAAAGACCTTTATTATTTCCCAATAAATACTCTAAAATATTGATATAGGTCCAATTTTCAAAGATACACTCATTCTGTCAATCATTTTGTAGATTTTTGTTTCAGGTTTCATTTACTATGTTTAGTATGTTATTCAGGAGTATCCGCATTCGAGAAAGTGGATATTTTGTGGAATTATCTGCCAAATGCATCGAAGTCCCAAAAGAGTCGTTCTGGTGAACTCTGTTTGAAGGTTTTTGTTTCTGAAAATTGTAAAAGTGCAAAAGTCTGGAATCTTCTCCTGAATGCAAGTCTCGAAATAATGGATCTGATTGACTGGGAGCGGAGTCATCCAGACAACATTCACGATATATTTAATTTCTATGGGATTGATGCTGCACGGAAATATTTTCTAAGAGTGAGTTCTATCCATCACTCTTTTTTGTGTAGCAATTGTTGCTTGGTTTTTAAATTTGTGCCATTTGAATGCAGAGTTTGAAGTCCACTGTTTCTGATATTGGGAAGACCATACTTCCAGAGCATTTGCTTCTTGTCGCAGATTGTCTTTCTGTTACAGGAGAGTTTCTTGGATTAAATGCAAGAGGGATATCAAAACAGATGGATCTGGCATCCATCTCATCTCCCTTCATGCAAGCATGCTTTTCAGTTAGTCGTCTTGTTCCTTTTGACTTTTCGTTCAATTCCTGACTCTACTGAAACAATTGGTATGATATAGCCTATTTAGTTCTTCATTGCATTGTGATTGTTGCAGAATCCTGGTAGTTGCTTCATCAAAGCTGCCAAGAAAGGAGCGACGGATGATCTTTTGGGTACTCTAGATGCAGTTGCATGGGGAAAGGAGGTTCCAGTGGGAACAGGGGGACAATTCGATATTTTATATTCTGGGAAGGTAAATATTATATTGCTCTTGATAAAGAAAGACTTATTGATGCCGGAGCACTAATATTACAATGAGGAGCTCCGGAGTAGCATATGGAACTTTGAAGCCAAGAAATGTTGTTGTTTGTTTTTTTTTTTTTCTTTATGTTTTTCTATTAGCCCAAATCTTAATCCCGTCGTAGTTGTTTTAAAAAGAGTTATGTGATCACTGAGGGCATTTCTGTCCACTGTGGTTACATGTTATTTGGATGGTTCATATTAGAAGTATATGAGTGGTCTAGAACTATCTGAAGTAGAGTTCAGTATAAAAGCTTTTCTCATTTTGAATGGGGGAATTTTTATTTTTTATCTGGACAAGTTTTAATAGACGAGAAACCGTTCTTTTGTTGGTTTCCTCTTTACCCATCAAGCAGACTTTAGGGCTTGTGATTCTCATAGTTTCTTTCGTCTTTTCCTTCATTCATTTTCATGGTCTGCTGCTGGCCTCTTGTTTGGATGGTTTAGTTTTTGTTGCGTCAAATTGGTATGAGAGCCGAATCTTGTGCATCCATGGAAGCATGAGAAGTCTGGAATAAGGACGAACCAAGTCCAAGAAGAAGAAAAGTTGGAGATGGGAAGGATGATTGAGCAACATACACGCGAGTTCATAACCTTTAATGTAGGGAATGCGCAGAGGCCTGAGTGGAGGCACCATAACTAACCATTCATATAAATTGTATATTGTTCTCTGCCAATCATCATTTTCTTTTTGGTGCGCCAAGCACACCTAACTACTAGGACTCTAGATTCCTCACCATGAATGGGTTTTGCCTAACACAACCTAAATGACTCTTTGTATTCTCCTAATCCTCATCATTCACACCAATCTTTGACTTGTGGACCTCCACTTCAAACTCACCATGATGATAATCATCATCAAAGCCTTGTTTGGGTCTCTCTTGGGACATTGAAATGCACAATGTCCCTGGCCATGACACCTATATGGCACCAATCTTGTACATTCCTTCATGGACGCTCACCAACTGTTGTCTTTCCTTTGTTATTTTGAAATGGGAAGTAGTGTCAGTATGATTCTTAGCTGGCGGATTTCTTGGTTTAGATCTGCCTCCAAGAATAATGAGTGAAGATTCTCAGCCATGGGAATCAAATTGATTGATTGCTTGCGGTTTTAAACACTGTTCTAACTCCTGCACTACTTGATAGGCCTGGTCTAGGCCAGTGGGCCCTCTCTAATATCATGCCTCATCATGCACTCAAATGGTGCAATATAATCAATGATGTGCAATGATCCTTGCTGAAGGGATTGCCACCAATCAAATAACCTTTTACGATAGGTAAGAGATGTATTTCTTTAAATTTTTCTTTCATCTCAGTCCATTCTGCAATGGGGTACTCACCTGCTCGTTTTGGCCTATGGCTCTATGTTGGTCTAGTAGAACTTCACTTTCCCCACCAATTTCATTTTGGCAAATGAACCTTACTGTTCTCAGACATTTCATACCAGTCAGAGAGATGGTCCATGTTTGATAGCCTATTAGTTTTTAGGATCTGCTCATTAGGATCCTGGTAATCGTCATGAAGTTGTTGATTATGTCCCCTATCTTGACCTCTGTCTCAGCTTTGACCTCAACCTCTGCCTAAGTTGTTGGTACTTTCATTATTAGGGGTGTCTAGGTCTTGTTGGAAGGAAGCCTCTAGGTCATTTAGACGGACCTGAGTAGCAGTTTGTTGCTCATTTGTCATTTGTCTGTTGCTCTATACTTGCTAGTTGAGTAGTGAGATCTCATATTGCCTAGGCAATTTGATTGACATCCATGGAAAACATATAGGGTCTTCCACTACTTGACGTAGCGGAAGTGTGTGAATCAATAGATTTGAAACGAATTGAGAGATTGTGTTTAATGGTACACACAAAACCAATTTGAATCAATGGATGAACAAGGGAACTTTGGGTGTCCCAATCCACTTTGCAATGCAATGAGTAACGTAGCAGCTCAGAAGGGTTTAAATCAATGTAAACATTTTTCTCCTACACGGCTTTTGGTTTCCAACCTCTCGAGTAGATGATTCCTATCCTTTTGAATTCCAACCCCTCACTAAACGTAGGGCTATTATTCGTATTTTCTATTAAAGAAAACAGGCCAATTTCAGACTTCCTGGTTTGGTTAGACGCTCAAACTTCATGGAATTTTGGTTTAAAGAGAGGCCTCAATGATTGGGAGATCCAGGGTATGACAAGCCTCATTAATTATATCTCCCGAATTGTCATCGAGCCTTTTACAGAGGATCGAGGATAGTGAGCATGTAGTTGTGATAGGATGTTCTCGATTAGCAATTTCTATAGTTCACTAATGCCAACCTTTAGGTCCTTTTTTTTTTTCTAGACATTGCTATCTAGGGTCCTGAGGTACTGTCTAAGCTCTCTTTCTTTATCTGAACAACAACTGTGTAATATTTTGATATTAGACAAACTAATCACTAAGGGCACCGTCATAGTTGACGTTTGTTTCCTGTGCAAAGCTAATGGGGAATCTGTTAACCACTTGCTTATTCATGGCCCTTTTGTTAGGAAAATTTGGTCACATTTTCCATCCTCTTTCATGTATATTGGTGATTTCCATTTTCTGTTATTGTTTCAAAGTTGACAGCTTCAAGCTTTTTCACACAGAGAAAAGATATTTGGTCTTTGACTTCGCTTGAGATATATTGAGACATTTGAAAGGAGAGGAAAAACAAAGCTTTTGTGGGGGAACGAACACAAACTACAAGAAGTGATGATTTCAGTGTTGGGATTCTTGTAATTTTTGGGGTAAAATCTTTGAAGATGAGTTTGAAAGAGATTTCTTACATTTTAGTTATTTAATTTTATTTCGATGGGATTTGTTGTGTGGGCTTTCATAGTTTATAAGGCTATTGTGGCATGTCTTAATATTAGGCAGGCTATATCAGCCTCCTCCTTCGACTTTCCTTATAAAATTCGCTTTACCTATTAAAAAATTTTTGATACAATTTATAAAATTAAAAAAAATATAAATTACTTATAAAATGGACATTTAGATTACATACGGTTCATTAAGTAGTAGAAATGACTTATGAGTAGTAGGATATCTATATATCATCTTTTATGTTTTCTAAGTATTTTACTGTTTTAGCACGTACTTATAAGCACTCAAGTACATTCATCGTATTAGTAATTTATTCATAATACATATTTTTAATATTTACAATTTATATATAACAATGTGAGTACGTAAGACTTGATATTTTGTTCATTTAAGCAAATACATGTAAATGTCAAATTTAATACCATAAGCTGATTCTCAAAATGGAAAATGCTCTTTACTTTCTCCAGCATGTCTCTTTTCTTCTCATATCAATGAGACATGGGCCTTTATCTCCGTTTTTTCTCTTCTCCCTAACTCTCTCAACAATCAAATAAAACTTTAGACAACAAGAGTTATAACTTGGGATACACTTGAGGTGAGTAGCTTAAGCTTTGATTGGTTGGGCCTGTTTTGGAATCCCAACAACTTGACACCCTGCCCAAGTTGAAGTTGTAGGTGACTCTTAACATGCTAAGATGTGTTTTGAGACATATGTCAGTAGGGAAAAATAATCTAGAAGTATTGTGTCATTGTTACTTAGATAACAAGCAAAGATGCATCTGTATTATTCTTTTTTTTTTGCTTGGCATGAGCATGTTGCCTAATATGTATGTTCACTTAAATTGTCCTCTTTGACTCGTAAATTTTAGTATTTTCACATAAGATGGACTAGTATACTAGTAACTAAGGAATATCGAAGAATCACCTTTTCAATGCCTCCCTAATTATAATTTGTTATGATTGAGCCCAACCGTGTACAGAGTTGATCATGCTTATTCAATCAACTTTACCATATGGTGATAGCTATGTTTTGGTTTTTAATTGCTTTTGTTTTCTTTGGTTGCCATATTTCGCTTCCTTATTATTTTTTGGAGAAAAATGCCCATTTCTTCATGGTCTAATTCCTTCTAACACATCATCAGGGCCATAAACTTGATAAACCTGTTGATGTCTTTCACATGTTGCGTGGTGAATCAAGTTTGCAAGGGAATAACATAGAGATGAGGATACCTGCTTATCAAAAGAATATGTGTGACAAGTGGGGTGCAGAGTCTCTATCTGCATGTGATGATCCTATAACAAAAGGATGTACAAATTCGGAACGTTTATTAAACCCGGTTTTTAGAAGGGACCATTCATTAGATGATGTCGTGAAGTTGAGTATTACATTGCGGGACATATTACACAAGTAAGTAATGTTCCACCGACTCTATCCTCTTTTGTAGCTTGTGCATTATAAAGGTATTATGGTTAGTTAGTTGTATTTCATTCATCGTTCCAAGGTCAAAAATTATTTATTCTGAGTTATTTATATTTTGATTAGATGGTTTTCATTTTTAAGCAGTATCTTTTGAACGAATCACAGAATAGTTTAGAAATTTTTTTTCTAAACTGAGGAAAGAATTGTGTGGAAACTAATGTGTACCACAGACCTGGGATCAAAACCCGCCTTCACTATACACCAATCATATTTTTATTTTTTATTTTTGCTAGGCAAGTGAAATTACGGTCAGCAATTAATGGGACCCATTGAACATAAATGTGTTTCTTCTTTAGACGTAAAAGAAAAAAAGTTGGCCCCAAATCTAGATCTACATATCCTTGTGCATTAGTTGTTTATATCACTAAAGCAACCTGTTTCTGGTGTTGAACATATAATGAACAGCAACATACCCAAAGGAAAAAACACCACCACCACCGGAATCTGATTCAAGCTGCTAAAACAAACCAAAACACTCCAAACAAGCTATATGGGCAAATACATGGTTCCCATTAATCTCCAACCGCAGTATATGGATAAAAAACCCTAAGCTATTGAGCTTCAACAACAGAACTAGAAGGAAGTACTCCAATTACAATATCTTTGACCATAAAACAACAATCTAGTGAAATGAGTCAGAAAGGCTAGGTTGTATTATTTAAAGTTATTCTTTTGATTACAAGTCTCATGCACAATGCATTTGAGAAAGGGGTGAACCAAAAGCTTACTTAAATTGATGAATGCCAGTGGAAGGAGATGGATTCATGGACGGAAACACAAAAATGGATAAGAAGTTACATTGGAATCCTGACGCACCGTGTGAACGACTGCAGTGTGGTAAGGTACCACCCTGTTGTGCCAGCAGCCAACTCCGGCATGTCAGCTTAGTTATCCTCATCAACTAGCTTCCCAACTGGTAGACAACGGCCTTCCCATGAACAAATCACGGTGGAAGGCAGTTGAACTGTGGATGGAGCACTGGCTCCAAAGGAAATTAACACCTGGTGGAGATGAGATCCTAAAATGAGAGCATGGAGGCTATTCGTCAAGTTCTTCAATGGGCCACAGTTCCCCAAACAGATCCCATATTTTTCTGTTTATTGCAAACCTAACTTGAGGAAAGTTTGGTGAAAATACCTGAAGTGCCCATGTTTAAAAACTTGCTTATTAAAGAATTCAGTTAACCGCATGCTGTTGGGTTGGCTGATCTTGAATATGGTCCCTCGAGTTGCGTAGACTGATCTAAAATTTGGTCCCTTAAGTTGGGCTGATGCAAGGAGGGGGAAGAAGATGAAATAAGTAGGAAATCTGGTGTGGGAGTGGGTTAAGGATTTGGGCTGTGATAGGGTTACCATAAAAGTTTAGGGTAAACCCAAAACGATTTGGTTTGTGGGGTATAATTAAGACGTTTTGCTATCGTGGTTAGGGATTTAAGTTTATAGGGTAAAAGAAAGGATTAAATGTTGAGGTTTGTAGGTTAAGGATCATGGGTTAAGGGAAATAGGTTTCAAAAAAATGTTTCAAGCCCAAAAGATTTTATTGGCCATTGTGAAAGATTTCAACAAAGGACAAATAGCTATGTCGTTTTGCAATTATGACATTTTGCAATAGTGCATTGTAATAATGTTTAGAGGTATGAAGTAGGGTTAGATAATAAAGTATAAGGTAGATTTGGAGAAGAGATTCATAATATTAATGTTTATAGTTTAGGAGGATTTGATGGGTTTCTTGATGAGGTTAGAGCATCTCAAATTTTGGTGGCAATTCCAAATTTTAGAATTGTCCCCCATAAAAATGCTCTCCAATGCAAGGATCATATGAACTCTTAAAAATGGAATATGCAATAAAAGAATGTTATATTTGACATTGCTTTTAGAATATCTAAAAAATATGGGTATGTTTTGATTGAATAGAAAGTGTCTTTCCATGGAATTTGAAATCCATGAAAAATGATTGGAAAACCAAATTCCATTTAGAAAAAATCATAAAAAAAAAAATATTTGGGGAAGAAGCAGAAGAAGAAGAAGAGGAGAGAGAGGGGTTGGGGCAGAGGGAGGAGGAGGAGAAAGAAGAAGAGAGGAGAGGGAAAAGGGTTGGGGTGGAGGGAGGAGATGAAGAAGAGTGAGAGAGAGAGAGAGAGAGAGAGAGAGAGTAGGGCGGTGGCCAGCGATGACGACGAAGATGGTGGCGATGACGACAACAACAGAGATGGTGAATGTGATGGTGGCTATGGTGGTGGTGGTGAGGAAGAAGAAAAGATGAAGTTAGAATTTTGATTTGGGGATGGAAAGTAAGGGTGAATTTCATTTTCCCATGGATATGGTTGGGAAAATGAAATCCAGGTTTTGTGGGACTTTTGGTGGGTGGAGAATGATTTTCCATGTAAAAATGTAATCAAACACATGGAAAATGCCATTTTTCACCCTATTTTCCATGTACAATCAAACATACCCAAAGTGTGTTTTGCCTTGGAAAAAATTTATTTTGAATTTTTTTTTATATCAAATTTTCATCCAAAGTATAAAAAGTATTATTTATTTTACCAAATTGCCATTGAAAGTATGCCAATGGAATTTTTTTAACATGAAGCATTGGAGAGGCCGGTGTCAAATATGACATTTTTCTACCATATTGTTTCAAAAATGGAATTGAAAGAGGCAAATATAGCAGTGCTATTGGAGATGCTCTTAGAGGATTATTGATAGGTTCTTAGCAGAAAAGAAATCTTCTTTTTAAAGAAAAGATGATAGATTTAACTTGGAATCACCCCAATGATTTCTATGGCTTCATCAAGTTGGATGCATCAACATTCAAACAAGAAAAACAGAAACTTTTGTAATTTATTTTTATTTCATAAACAGATAAAAATCAATTACAATAGCCATACATACTCAAAATCTTAATCCTAACATGACTTTCATAAATTGTTCAAATTCAATTACAATAGCCATATATATAGGTTCTCACATTTCAGACTCAAAACCCTAATCTTAACATGACTTAACATTGACGTTTTTGACCTTATTAAATCATTCCTGTGTAAACTTGATACCTTGTCAATATTTTAACTATAACTTTCTCAAAACTCATTGGAATCGCAAAATCTTGAATTCGTTCAAAAGGTAAGTGAATAACTCTCCAAACTATACAATAAAAACCCTAATATGACAAGTTTTGACCCCTCAAAATAAAGTCTAAAAGAAATTTTTTTGATAAATAAACATTTAAGAAAGAGAAAAAAATTGACGTGAATGAATAATCTAAAACAAATAAAAAGAAGACTCTTGTATCCCTAAAATCCGTTCAATCCATTTATGAGCTACATAATCTACTAAATAACGGTTCATGATCTTTAATCTCCCCATCATGGGCTCTCAAACTGACTGGGTATGATCCTCAGATTGGATCTTTGTTATGATCCTCGGACTAAAGCTGCAAAGTGGTGTATCTTGGACTCCCATTCATATCAAGTTAACTAGTAGACATTAGCTACATCGGAAATGATCGAGTGGTACAGATTCACTCATTATGTTAGCACGTCGTTTCACAAATATCTCCAATATCTTCAACATTTTGTTATATTTCTTGGTATTCGGTGATGAAATGAAAGTACAAGAGTTTATTAATGTTTTCGTCTGCGTGTTTCATATTTTTGTCCCTCGTGTTATCCTTTATCTAGCTAAAATTATTTATGTAATGAAGCTGAGTTATACCTTATGAGCTATGTTATCTGGGTATGAATATGATACAGCTTGCCTACAGCATGTTATCTTAAATGGACACAGTATGACTCGAGTTCATGGCCAGTGAGGGAGTAGGATCCACACCAAGAAGAGTTGAACAACTCCAGCAGATAATTACTAAAACTGATTGACATTAACAACATAATAAACCCCTTATCTAGGAGAGAGAAGAAATATATATATTCTTTATTCCCCCCATCAAGAACATATCTTGAGGACAAATTCAACTTTATTGTCGCCCCTTTCCAAGAATACCCCTCAACTTTATTGTCTTTCATCTTCTACCACCTTTCCAGGAATGCTCCTTGAACATTACTGTCTTTCCTCTTCTCCCCCTTTTCCAATAAACTGTCTTTTCTCTTTTACCCACTTAACCCCAAAGAGGTTGCCTATGCCATAAGCGCGCACACACACACACACACATAGGATTTTTGTTTTGTTAACAAAATGTTTCCTTGCTTATTGGTTCTGTTGGTGTTATTTCAGGAATCCCTTGGTCAAGAAACGGGGCAAGCTTAGTGTTCATGAAACATAGGATTAGCTTGTTACATCAAACTAGTAAAAATCCATAATAGATGAAATTGGTATATATTCATATACATACAAGATTAGGAACAAACATGGTATTAAAATATGAACTCCAATAATTGTTTATTGCTTTCCTCGAACGGTGTTTTGTTCGATATGTGGCTCACTAAAATAATTCAAGGCTACAATACCTGATGCTTCAATATACCTAGTGTGCCCTCATTCACATGATACAATATCATTACTGTTACTATTCATGCAACGAGTTCTTCTACATAAATTTTCTCATTTTCATTTGTACTCTTAGTTATTTTCTTAGCTACTAACAATTTACTTCCTTGTCATGTTAAAGAAAATGTGTAAATAATACATTATATTAAGTCACAACAAACATAAGACTTCGCAATAATACAGGTTTTCATTGCATTTGTCACAATTTAAATAAAAATTGAAATTTACCTGTTTTTTCCTTTGCCCAATTCTTGTTTTTCCCAGTGTTTTAACAAACCTATGCCTCAACTTCATGCCTTGAGGCTTAAGCCTCATCAAACATTAGTGAGGCTTACGCCTTAGAGGAATGAGGCATACGCCTCACGTCTCAATATGCTCTGAGGCTTATGCCTCAATAGGTTAGGCAGAACCCAATATAGTGGGTCAAAAAAATTATTATTATTATTTTTAATTTCTTGCTTTATTTTACACAAATACCCCCCCAATGTCTCTTATTTACATAACCCTACTAAATAGAAGTGTTTTTTGTCTTCTAAACTTAGATTATCATACTCTCAAAATCTCTCTTTGAAACCCTAAAATCTCCCTACACCAAGATTTCTTCCTAAAGGCTCTAATTCATTTGAATTCGAATCCGTCGATTCCTACAACTTTCTTAGAAAGATTGTGATCACATAGAACCAATAAATCAAGGATTTTCTAAGGTTTTGAGGTATGTGATTTTTCTATGTACATTCTTAAACTTCGTAACCATTGCATTTGATAAATGAAGAGGATTATGAAGACATAGAGATAGATCCAAAAGATGATAGAGTACTCCGATATCATGATGATTCTTTGGAAGACCCTACTAGTGAAGATGATGGAGATGATTTTTGGTTGTTTTAATTCTTCTCTTGTTTATAGTAGGGTCTAAAACTTCATTCCTAGGCCTAGAGTAGTTATTTATCAAATATTTGATTCTCGATGAGTGATGATACATTGCTATTTTGCTACTATATTACATTGTTACTTCCCTACATTTTTAATATTTAATTTTTATTTGATGCTTGAAGGTTGTTTACTTGTTTTTATATATTTTTTAGGATTTTTTTTTATAAATTAATTGAGGCTTACGCCTCACCTCAAGAACCCAAAACGCCTCATGTACGCCTTAGGTACTTTAAAACACTAGTTTTTACGCTTTTGTAGTCTCTAATTATCAAGATTATATCCCATCAACCCTAGCTTATCAATCAAAAAATAAATTATCGAGATTATATGTAAAGTTCATTATAAAACTGTTGTGTATGTAGGTCCTCAATTAACGAGTTCCTAAGTGAAGCAGATAAGTCTGTCGTAATGGAAGCTTTACATTATCACCCTCATAGTACCGAGAAGATGGGAACTGGACCTCAAGACATCCAGGTAATTTACATATCTTGTTTACTTGACTTTGGGTCCTTTTTCATGCAATTGAGATTTTCACTCACTTGATTTTGTATTTAGTGCCTAAAACTATTGGAACGTTCATTTGGTGTGCTGACAAATCGTGTACTTCCATTCCTAACAAGCTTACTTGTCAAGGGGTTTAGTGAAATATCATAGCTTTCCACATCACTTTGGCCTTTTAACAGCTAGCATGTTTTACGGTTTTCTTTTGTTTCAAACCGAGGTTTGCGGCCCTCTTAGAGCCCCCAACTAATCCTCGGGGCATGTGCAGTTCCCACCCTCCAAAGCATGTTTTACCTTTTTCTTTCCGATTGGTCTTCATACTTACCAAACAAAAACTATTCAAAACATTGTTTTAATGTAAGTTTTGCCAATTGGATCTCATCAAGATGAGATTTACTTTCGCGTAGGACTGTCAATGGATTGGATCAAACCTGAAATCCGATCCATTCCAATCCGACAACTTTGGGTCTGGATCGACATTTTGGATTCTGATAAGGATCCGATTTGGTAAGGTGTGGATCTTATATCTTATTAGGTCGGATATCGATCAACTATGTCCCGATCCGATAATATGCTAAAAAGGATATAAATTATATTTGAGATCTGATAATTGTCTGATCCAATACTTATTGGATTGGTGCCAAATCGACATCGATCCAATCCATTGACAACAATGCTTTCACGGATAAGGAGCACTTGTCTCATCTGTATTTTTCTACTCCACGAGAACTGAATCCCTTCGGTTGTTTTCTTGTTTCACCATAGTTACAAATTCAGCTTATTCCGGTCCTTGGTTTTCCAAGTATATTTATAAAATTCAGAAAATCTTAACATTCATCATCAACCATCCTATTATTCCATGTTGATCTTTTTCTTTGTTATTGACAGGTTGGGAAACACCCAAAGCATGGGAACTCTCGTTGTTTTATGTTGGTGAGAACAGATGGAACAGTAGTAGATTTCTCTTACCGCAAATGTGTGATGGGTGCTGCTGTTGCAACAAACAATATATCACCACAATTGTACCGAAGACTTGGGATGGCATTGTTTCAAACTGATAAATATTAACTTCGACCCCAATGTAAGTGCCCAATCCGTTCATGGGATTAGAGCATCATATAGGTTTTTTTTTTATTTTTATTTTTATGGGTAAGCTGGACTTGAACCCAAGACCTCAAAGTAGAGCATCATATAGTTGGCCATCACATCAGATCAGAAGGGTGGTTTCAGATGGCTTTGCACTGTCAGAGTGACTAAGTGTGGCTATCTATCTGAGTATACATGCTTTCACAGGAGACCTGGCTTTTGACACAATTGAATGAAGAAACATGATTTGTTTTGTCGTTAAATTGTTGGGTTATGACATTGATGATCATGGTCGGGGACTATGAATGAGGGAGCATTGTGTACATTTTGGTTGGTCATGTAATCTCAAGGCCTGTATTTCGAAGGAAAGATTTTAGAGGATATCTGTTAAATTCATATGGCAATTGAAAACAAAACAGTTTTTCTTTAGTTTAAATGGTAAATTTGGAGGTTAATAGATAAAAATTTGCATACCAAATTACTCAGTTCAGCGGGAGACTTCATTTACGAGGACGGCCTAGTGCCCTTCTAACAAGATTTGAATCCACCAGATATGCCGGTCCAATATGATTTGCAAACCTAATTATTTGATAAACCATCTCAAATGATTTTCTTTTATTTAATTATTCTATTATTTATGATGTTCTTGATTCTTAAAAGCGATCAACCATCTCTACTTCATCATTGTCACATTTAATCCATATTTGTTTTTCTTACAGATCAACGTAATACATAAAGCATTGCATTTAGTTGTTTTTATGAAGTTGTGGACGTCAGGTCATATTTTCTGCATTACCAGAGGAAACAGGTTTATACATCACATGTTTAAAAATACATAATTGTTTAGAACATCTTAACATAACGGTATTTGTTCTTTTCTAATTACAGCAAATGATATATATACATAAATCTATGTATATTGAATGTTTACACAATAAAGAATATTAATATTCTGTTAAATATCAAAATTGTAATCTTTCTTTTTTGCTCGTAGCTGTACTTATGGATGAATACTTTAGGATCTACTCCACTCCAAATCTAAATCATTGGTTTTTCTTAAATCGTCTACAATATGTTTTACGGTTCTTTTGCAAAACTTTTTTTTTGGAACAGGGTGTCTTTGAGTCTAGTAGGCTGACCATGGTCTCTTGGGCTTTGCCCAACCCATGGGGCAATCTTATTCATTAGAACTAATTCTTGAGTGTTACGCCCAATCCAACACCTTATTACGTGATATTAGTTAAGTAGTCACATTACTATGGAGGGGCATAAAGACTCGAAGTCAGGAATTGGGGAGCGTACCCAATCCCTCACTACCATCTCAACTAGCCCCCGGTTGGTTCTTTTGCAAATCTTGATTAATATAGTATCTATCTATATAATAAAATTCAATGATGCACTCCGGTCCCTTTATCCCCAGAAAGACTAAAGAGGGGTTGGGAGTTGGCACTAAATCTCACTATGAATCTCGATAACAATTTTTAATTCTGTTGTCTTTTATCTTCTTTTACTTTCTAAGAGTACCCTTTCAATTTTATTGTTTTTCCTCTTCTACCCTATTTCAATAATAATTCTTCAATTTTATTGTATTTCCTTCATTAATCTTTTTCCAGTAATGCCCTCCAAGTTTATTGACTTTCCTCTCCTCTCCTAATCATCGATTCATTTTACAATTATTTATTAATATGTGTATTTATATGAAAATAAATAATAAGTATAAATTTCTTCAGGAAATAAGGTGGATTAGATGTTTAGTTATAAATCATATTTTATTTTGATAATAAATAGAGAATTACAAAAATGGCACAATGAAATTGAAAAATTATTAAAATGGCACCGTTTTAATTGTGAAAATGATAAATTATCATTTTTGAAATTAAATTTTTTTTACCAAAAGTGTAAATTTGTCTAATGATTAATGGTGCGGTACTATCACCACCCTAATAATAATATAGAGCTGTTATTGTCGCACCAGCTCAAGATTTATGCAATTCTTGGTGATTTACATATGAATTGAGGTGGCATTAGCAAAAGTTGGTGTGGAAGTAAAATCTCTGAAACAATAACAGTGACAATAATATAACCACCATATATAATATCGATGACTCGAATAGTGGGTGGCTTGACCTAATACCTATAGGAGCCAAAAGCTTAAAAACTAAAATATGGTCCAATCGCATTTTATGATTGTAACAAAAAAAAAAAAAAATCTCTCTTAGAGTTTATTTTGGAAAATTACCAACACTTATTGCCTATCTGGCTTTGGGAAAGTAGTTCCAAAATCAAGAATTACAGAATATTGCTGCAAGTATTAGAACTCATTGTTATTGTGAATGGTAAACCGTAAGATTATGGTTCAAAGTTTCCTGTTGCTTAGGAATATTTTGGTAGAATATGCTGGTTTCAATATAAGATTTTTTATTATTATAAAATATTAAATATGTATAATATAACCACATACTTTAAATATCAGGTAAAGTTTTTGGTTTGATGATTCTATTTGACATAAATCCTTGTAAAAAACTCATAAGAAGTGAGAGAATCGAATTCAGATAAATATTGAAAGCACAATAAAAATTTCTTTGTATAAGAAGAAAATAGAGTTTAAGAGAAAAAATTTGAGATTTTTCTCAAAATCTTTTGTTTCTTGACCTTAAAACACTCTAAAAGGAAGGGTAAATAAAAGCACAAAAATAAAAATAAAATAGAGAATTAAAAACTTGGAGGTTTGATTCGAATTTTTTGAGGCATGATTTAGGTTTAAGCCTTTTTGGATTGAGGTTTAGAACGCACATAATTTTGAAAAGGCTTAAGCCTTGAGGCATGGTGGCTAAGACACACCTTCAGGTGTAAGTCTCACTCCTCGAGACGTAAGTCTTAAAACACTAGCCATCTATGATGGTGAGAAAAATTCTATTCTTGATTTTCTGTACAACACATGTTTTGGTATCTTCTCCATCACATCATTCCCATTATAAATTTTCCAAGTCTTTTATGAATGATTCCTTTTCGTATACTTAAGTATTTGTCCACAGGAGTGTCATAATTCATATCATGCAAGGAAGAACAAGGAGGTAGAAAGCTAAGAATGAGCCAGTCTCTTCCCCCCCCCTCCCCTATCTAAGTGGTTATCAACTTGGCATACCCCTCTACTTAATCCCATGAGGTGGTTCAGCCTCCATGGCCAACCCTCCTATTGATCGCTTTATGAGGTTCGACCTCATTGTCTGACCACCCCAAAAGTTTGCCACTATGAGGCTCGACCTCATTGCCTGAACCATCTAATGGTTTGTCATGATGAGGTTCAACCTAATTGGTCAACCCCCCAATTAGTTTCTCTAAGAGGTTCGACCTCATTGTCCGAACCCCCTATTGGTTTCTCTATAAGGTTTGGCCTTATTGGCCAACCCTTTTATTGACTTCTCTAAGAGGTTCGGCCTCATTGGCCGACCCACCTATCGGTTTTTCGATGAGTTCAGCCTCATTAGTTGATCCCTCACTCAAACACTTAAAGTTGTTCAACCAAGTTCTGTCACCAACAACTACTACTTATTCTCCTTCTCCTCTTCCTGCTTAGTAGTTGATGCTATTACTTCTTCTCATTCTCCCTCTTGCTTAGTACCGATGCTACTGCTGCTTCTCCTTCTCCTACTCTTGCTCATTAGTTGATACTACTATTACTTTTGGGAATTACTCTAAGGAGATTGATACACTAAGAGAATTGTGTAAAGCTACTTGAGTAACAACATAACAAAATATTATAACTAGTCACCATAAAGTTACCCAAGTAGCAAAGGTCATTAAAACATGTTTTACCACAAAGGTAAAAGACACATGGTGTGTGAAAGAGTTGCAGACACATAACTCAACTAAGTTAACTCGAAGAACTGAATAGTCATTGAGTTGAAATAATTACATATTTAAGGCCACTCCTTATGTAGGTTACAAGAACCATGAGGAGTGGGTCTTAATTATCATCAAAACATTATGGATTTTTATTACTATAAACACTAGACAATATGGGTGAGTGGTTACAATTGAGTTTATTACCCCCATTAAATAGTCTATTTTATAAATAAGGAGGTCTTTCCAACTCAAACACAAGATACAAGCCATTCACAACTCTAGTGATTTTATTTTTTTCTTAGTTTGCAATCTTCATCAAGTACTAACTTGATTGTCAAATGTTCCTTGGCCGACACCACACGGTGTTTTTTCATGTAAAGGTGAATGAAGAAAATGATCTAGAAATGAAGGTTTATAGGAGAAGATGACCGAAAATTCAAAGGATCATCAAAAAACATGACCAGAGAGTCGTATTAATTATAGTGAGGATCTCAAGGAGTGGGAGTCTAAAAAATCACTTAAACTTTTTGACGCTGTCCAAATGAAATCAACAACAAATTTAGAGATCCCACCAAGAAAAGGCTTTCATCACCCAATATCATAAGCCTTCATCATCACCCTTCACAAAAAGTCTTCATCATTCCTTTCCTCCATAAAAAACCTTCATCAATTATAACACTTTATTTTTCCTTCAGGAAAACTCATAATACACACACTGTGCACGATCAACCTAGAAGCTGGCCTACTTTGCAAAGCAACACTCTCAATTAAGAAGACTCTTAGTCATTGACGAGGTAACTATCTTTTTGAATGAAGTCAAACTAGTACGACATCCTTTTTAGGTGATCTCACTTGAGTAAATCACTACTGAAGAAATCATTTATCTTCTTCTTCAACATCTTCTCTTATGGCCAATACCTTTATACAACCTCAAAATCATGCAGAGATCCTTTAGACTTGATAGGATAAGCTCCAAAGGGTACAAAAATAGATGTAAAAACAACAAGAAACAATGACGGCCTTGTGCTAAGAGAATGCTAGACTACAAACTCGGCTCAATATTCCGAGGACAAAATTGTCTCAAGGCACGAATGATGTACCCAATCCCAAAATGGAACATCCGAGAGTGGGGAATAACCATTTCTAAGAGACTTTGCATCAACAGGAAGGAATGATACCATATGAGCGACAAAAAAATAGAATGAGCTAGATAAGCATAATAAAAAATTACAAATCGACCAATTGTAGAGCAGTTAGAAGCAAGGGAAAACAATGACAAATTCATCAAT
This sequence comes from Akebia trifoliata, assembly GCF_017979445.1. Taxonomy (NCBI): domain Eukaryota; kingdom Viridiplantae; phylum Streptophyta; class Magnoliopsida; order Ranunculales; family Lardizabalaceae; genus Akebia; species Akebia trifoliata. The sequence goes on along the minus strand of NC_141385.1, from coordinate 30,190,149 downwards.
CGTGATGAACTCGACTTGGTACTAAAGAAGCAGAAGGAAGATATCAATGTATTGATGGCTTTGGGAAAAGGAAAACCAGGAGAGCAACTTGCTTGCTTGGCAATAAAAAATCCAAAAGATTTACAATTCTTTCTAGAAATCATGGCAGAAGAAGATCATCAGCTCATAAGTGAGAGGATTTCAAGGAGCAAACTATGCCAGTATAGGAGAAGATTCATATCTTCTTTATTCTCGACAATTCCCTGTAACGTATTTTACAATAGATGAGACAAACTCAAGTAAATCGGTAGCAGTAACTGCTCTGACCCCCATCACCAATGGGGCAAAGACAACAAATCTCAAGAAAAATGTAATCCATAGATATCTCAAGCACACATAGAATGGGCGATATAAACTACAATCAAAGTAATCTCAAATCAAGTAAAAAATTAAAATAACAATTATAGCCCAAGAAAAATTATGGAAATAAGACTTCCAAAAATGTTGAAGAGTTACTCAGAGGCAACCTAGCTCAAATAGTTGGCACGATGAACAATCTACAATCCCAAACCCGAGTTACTAGAAATTATCCCAACTCGGTGAGTCGACATGATAGCCAGACCTATGACTTCAAACCTGAGTTGCTAAGAATTATCCCAACTCAATGAGTCGGCATGGTAGTCAGACCTACGGCTTCAAACCCTAGTTTTTTAAAAAATATCCCAACTTGGCAAATTAATAAGATAGTAAGATCTACAACTTCAAACCTGAGTTGCTAGAATTATCGCAACTCAGTGAGTCAATAAGGCGTTCAGACCTACGACTTCAAATCTTTGAATTTCTCAGAATTATCCCAACTCAAAGAGTCGTGGTGCCAAGTTGCTGCGACTCAAAGAGATATAGCTCTAAACTCCCAAATTTTGAGTTACGAAGAACTATCCCAATTCAAAGAATCGGCATGGCACCAAGTCACTGTGACTATAAACACAAAGATCTATAACTCTAAAATCTTCAATTGAGTTGAATGGGGTTGTCCAAATTCAAAAAGGTGATGTGGCTTTGAGTTATACCAACCATGAAAATAAATAACCTTCATTCGCAAAAGAAGTTATCGCTTTACAAATAAAGACATTTTGCTTTAGAGGCAAAAAAATCCCATACTGAAGAAATCTATAAAAAAAAAAAAACTTGCAGAGTTTCATGGAACTGATTCTTAAATACTTAAAATTGTTCAACCAAGTTTTATCAACAGTAGCTGTTGCTCATTTTCATGTTCCTGCTCCGAAGTTGATGTCATTGCTTCTTTTCCTTCTCCTATTCCTGTTCAATAGTTGATCCTACTACTAGCTAGACATGTTGTTTTCAATGAAAACTTGTTTCCATATCCCCAGCTATCTACCACTACTACAACTCTACCCATTCCTTCCAATCCTAATTCATTTCCCTTACCTCTTAATTCTTTGTTTTCAACTAACAATTCTGTGTAGGTTAACACACCACCACTCCAATCTGAATTCTCTAATCCTCATGAACATCATCACTCTGAGATCAATGACTGCCTAGATCACAGTGCAGAAAATCTCGGCCACTCTGGAATTAACAGATCAACAACCTCAAACTCATCCGTTCAGACATCATCAATGAGTATCCATCCCATGGTTACACGGTCTCAGAACAACATTTTCAAGCCTAAGCAAGCTACTGATGGAACTATCAGATATCCTCTTCCTCGTGCATTAGTGGCTGCGGTTAATGAAGTCTTCACTGAACCAACCTGCTTTACCGAGGCAATAAAGCATCCAAAATGGCATGAAGCCATGAACCTTGAGTTCCATGCTCTCCTTCGGAATGGCACATGGTCCCTAACTCCTCCACCACCCAATAAAAATATTGTGGGTTGCCGATGGGTCTTTCGCATCAAGCGTCATGCCGACGGGTCCATCGATCGTTACAAAGCGAGACTAGTCGCCAAAGGCTATCACCAACAACATGGACTTGACTACTCCGAAACATTTTCACCGGTTGTCAAACCAACCACTATTAGAATTGTGCTCTCTATTGCTATTTCCTCAGGTTGGTGCATTCGACAAATAGACATCCAAAATGCATTCTTGCATGGCATCTTATCCGAAGAAGTGTATATGACACAACCACCTGGCTTTTCACATCCTCAATTGCCTCACCATGTTTGTCGGCTTCACAAAGCTTTATATGGCCTCAAGCAAGCCCCCCGGGCTTGGTTCTCGTGACTGAGCAGTAGACTCCAAGACTTTGGATTTGTTAGCTCCAAAGTCGACTCTTCCTTATTCATCCTCAAGAATACATCCCTGGTAATCTATGTTCTCATTTACGTGGATGATATTCTCTTCACCGGATCCAACACCACCGCGGTTAACTCCGTCATCAAGTTCCTTCATGCTGATTTTGTAGTCAAAGACCTCGGTTCACTCAGATTCTTCCTTGGCTTAGAAGCATTACCATGCCAAAATGGTTTATTTCTCACACAATGAAAATACATTGCAGACTTGTTGCTTCGTAGCAAAATGGATCATGGCAAACCATCTCCAACACCAATGGCCTCAACTTGTTCTCTATCTGGTCATGGTGACAAACCTTTTTCTGAGCCTAGTTTATATCGGAGTATCGTCGGTGGACTTCAATATCTCTCATTCACAAGGCCTGACATTTCTTTTTCAGTGAACCGTGTATGCCAGTATATGCATAATCCCTTACTTCAACATTAGCAAGCGGTTAAGCGAATACTCAGATATCTAAAGCACACTATCTCCACTGGTCTTTTCTTTTCTAGATCCTCCAAACTCACTCTCTAAGCCTTTTTCGATGTAGATTGGGCTGGGAGTACAGATGATAGACGATCCACAGGTGCTTATTGTATTTATCTTGGAAACAACTTAATCTCTTGGAGCTCTAAAAGCAACACACCGTAGCTCGTAGCAGCACCAAAGCTGAGTATAAATCTTTAGCTAACACTGCCGCCGAGCTATTATGGATCCAAACCTTGCTTCATGAACTTCACATTCAAGTTCCTAACACTCCGGTTCTATGGTGTGATAATATTGGAGCAACCTACCTATCTTCAAACCCGGTGTTCCATGCTCGCACAAAACACATCGAAATAGACTTTCACTTTGTTCGAGACTTGGTCACTCAAAACAAACTCTCAGTCCATTTTCTGTCCAGCAAAGATCAGATTGCAGATATCTCGACCAAGCCACTATCAAATGCACGATTCCAGCTTCTATGTAACAATCTCAACGTTCGTTTTCTCCCGCTAAGATTGAGGGGGCGTATTGAAGATAAACATAATCAAACAATTACAACAACTGCTCCTAAAGTCTTGACAACTACCATATCAGATCATGATCAAACAGTTACAACAACTGCTCCTAAAGTCTTGACAACTACCATATCAGTTCATGATAAAAACTGATTTCTTATCCATCTATAAATACACCTGTTGTAACATGGTTTAAATAAGAAAAATAATTCTTTCAACTCTTTTAAAGATATAAAGGTAAGTAGTTCTTCTCTTTTTTATTCTTTTCCTTCCTCTTCCCTCTTTTGATACTTTTATTCTTTGATTTCCCTTTTATTCAGATTTTTTTTGTTTTTGATTTCTCTGCCATTTTTGTGAAGGAGAGATCAAAGGGAGAGAGGGGATGAAGTGATTAAAAACAATAAGGGCTGAAAAAAATTTCTCCTCATTTTCTGTTTGACTGGGTGGAGTATAGGGAATGTATATTGAAGAAAAAGTATAAACAAAGAAAAAAGGATGAGGGGTATGGGATCGTGAGTGAACTGAGAGAGAATAGTTTTAGGTGCATATGTCAAGAGAGAGGCTCTGGAAAATTTTCTCTTCCCCTCCTGGAAATTTTTATAAGTTTGTTTCCATGAAAATGTATTTAGAAATTTGGAGAGCTTCCAAATATCTCAATTTCCCTTAGAAATTTTCCATGACCGACTGTGGGATCCTTTGTTTCTCTTGTGGTGGGATTTGTTGGGCCAACAACCAACTCATATAATATTTTAAAATATTCTTTACTTCTATTGGGGTGGAATCGTTGGTTTGCTAGAATTCAATTTTATCATCTTTTCCTTTCATTTGATTTTTAGAGAATGGCACAACACATGTGAATAACGGGTAGCTTCCCTAGATAGTTTGAGTAATATTTTTTAGTTTTGTTTCTTGACTTTTAATTTTTTATATTTTTGTTTCCATTTTAGTTCTTCAGTGATAATTTGGTGGGCCCCCTAGGTACAATACAAATAGAGAGTTTCCTCATTCTCGGATTAAGATTTTCTTTTTGTTAAATGTGGACCTCATAATTTTTTACATTTTAGTTTTCTTTATCTTTCTTTTATCATTCTTTATTGAAGATTTTTATTCTGTTTAAGAAATTTTTTTTATGATTTATTTTATTTTTATTTAGCTTTTTCAAATTTTCAATCGGCCGAAATATGACCTGCAAATATGGGTTATGATCCTATGGTTCTCACTTGCTTGAAATAATATCTCCTCTAATACTTTCAGCCAACCACATGGGTGTTTTAGTTGAATTTAATTTGTGAATTGGTTAACAATTTTCAAGATTTATTAAAAATTGAATTTTATTTGTTGAACTCCAATCGAAGAAAATGCATCGATTTATTTATTTGTTATTTTTTTTTATAACAAAACTCGATGAAGGATTTATTAGTTGGATCGGAAGTTGATAACTTAATTGAATTTATTTATTGGTTCATTTGATTGGTGGTTAAGATTTTTAAGATTTAATCAAGGTAATGATATAAATATTTTCATTAAAGTTTCGATGTTCAAATTTTGGATTGAGGTGTCAATTTTTTATTTAAATTTCCACATTTTATTTGGACTAAGGGTATTCATTTCATGTGGTAATAGGTGTCATTTCACGTAGTGAAACTTGCCTTTTTATGTGAAATTTCATTATTTCATGTGAAAATTTTCAATTTTCCTAAGCATGAAGAGTTTTTCAATTTTCTTGATGTACGTGAATAGTATTGAAAGTTTATTTTCAGTCACATTTTCTTAAGAATAGAGGTTTTTAAGTAAAAGTCAAACGTCAAGGAACATTTTGGTTATTTTTGTAATTATTTGAAAACTTCGTTGTTTTCACCAATTTAACTCACGTTAGACTTAGAATCACATTCAAAGAGTGATGAAAGTACTTTCAAGACATTTCAAAGGTATGAGACCCATGAGGGGTATTTTTCACCATTTTATTAATTTCTATAAATCTTAACGAGTGATTTCTATATCCCAATGTGATTATTTCTTAAGTCTTGAGGTCTCATTTTCTTAGCGTGAGGAGGTCTCTAGGTTATCAAAATACTTGGCGAACTTAAGCATATGTACTTGCTAAATTGAGTTTAGAGTGTCGCGATTCTAAGTGTGTAATTTCTACATTGAACGTGCTGAGATTGGAAAAAAATTAAATCACGAGGATTGAAAAAGGATTAAACAAAATTGGGAAAATGCCTCTTACAAGCTTTTGATTTTTCACATATTCTACACTCATCATTAGGAATCCATAGCAATCAACCACATGTGATGAATTGTCGAATCTGACAGATGCAAAAATGGGGTGTCTACTGAAATTTTGACCTTTGCACAGTGTCCAAACTTAGAAAGGGGGTGAATAGGTAAAATAAAAAATCTTTTTAAAATTCTTAACTTATCTAGTTAAGTCAATATATAAGATCAAGAAATCTAGATAAATTCACCAACCAAGAAACTCACCTAGGTCTTAAGATTATGCTAAAACAAGTTAATACTTAGAGATACACAAGTTTCAATTAAGTCATTCATGACAAATCATAGAACTCTAAGATATGATGTAGACATTTTAGTAAACATTTAATATGCAACTCATGCCATTCATTCAAAATAAGGCATAAAACATAATTGTAAAAGAGAAGCAAGACTTATCGTTGTTTGGCAATGCTTATATCCACTACCAAGTACCCAACTCTAGGATCTTGGGTAATACTAACAAATGACGTTTATGGTTCACTCAATAGCTTACAACTCAGATTTTTCTCTAAGTTAAATCTAAACTTATGGTTGAAAAAGAAAGCGTCTTCCTCAAACTTTTGGATTTTGACCATGTAGACATGAGAATGTTCATTATGGAACCTTAACGTTACGATATTTGGAGTCGCCACCATTCTTTTTTGAAAATTAGTTTGAATGGGCACCTGAAATGATTTTAAAATTAAAATTTTCATTGTAGTGACTCTCATACGTAGAAAAGACATGGTCTACTTAAGATCTACGTAAGGAGGCCTGATTAGAGGATGGAGAAGATGTTAGGCACCCCAATCTTGAAATTTGACTAATTTTTTTGAAGAACTTAAGAAAATAGATATAAAAAATACATGAAAATGCATGTTAAAGGTGGTGTGTGCAATATGTGAAAATATTCCCTTAGAAAAAGGATTTGATGTCAATGTGAGACATTAGGGGCATACTATGGAAAAAGGATGACCCATATAATCACATTATTTTTTATGAATTAAAATGTTGGTTTAGGAATTTTTAGAGAGACTCCATGAGGGAGTTCTCTTATTGCCACAATCTTAATGCATGTATGCAAGGTTAGAAACTTAGTATTTCACCCCAACAAGAGGATAACACATTTCTTCATCATTGTCAAGTAGATGTGAGTATGTAAATTGTGTATAATATGATGCATGAGATATGTTATAAGGAAAAAAAAAGCTTCAACCCCCACCCTTTCGGTAGAAACTTAGTACAACCTACCGAAGGTGGGAGAGGGTATGTATCACATTCTAAAAGATTTCTAAAAATATAAAATAAATGAAAGATTAGAAGTAGAAGATGCAAATACTTGAAAATAAAAAAACCTACTTTAACCCACCTTGTCCCTTGAGGTTCTTAAATGTACTTGAATCTTGATAGATGAACTTGAAGGTTGAGTGTTTTTGTTCAGGATAGATGGTTCGAGAAGATGAGAGATTTTTGTTGAAAGTTGAAAGATGGGTGATAGCTTTTGAGTAGAAGCTTGGGTTGAGAGAAGGTTAGAGAGGTGAGTAGGAATTTTGGTAAAGTTTGAGATTAAAAGATGGGAACTTGAGAGCATCAGTTGCTCATAGGAAATGAGATTATTTATAGAGTTTTTAGAGAACATTTAGGGATAAAGTGGTCTAATCTTAAAATAGAAAGAATGAACATAAGGTTTATATTATTTCTATTGGATTTTTCATTTTTATGAAGGTAAAGGTGGAATTTGTCAGAAGAAACCCTAAAAGTATTTTTGGTATTTGATTTTTTGGTAAATAGATGTGATAGGACAAAAGTACTTTTGGAAGGGTAAGTAGGAGAGTGACATGTGTAAAGGTGAAGTGGTAGGTAAAAAGTAGACCTTGGTTCATTTGTAAATAACTCATAAAATAAGGATGGATGTATATTTTAGAAATTAGCTAATAGGAGAACAAAAATACTTTTGGGAGGGTGGGTAGGAGAGTGACATGTGTAAAGGTGAAAAGGTAAATAAAAAAATAGACCTTGGTACATTTGCAAATAATTCATAAAACAAGGGTGGATGTATATTTTTGAAATGGACTAATAAGATAACTCTATGTATGTACTTGAAGATTCTCACCTTTCAAGGGTAAGATTGAAAATTCTCTCAACTTTAGAGCTTTTTACCAAAGATTAAAGTGCCTTTTTAGTTTGACCACACTTTTTGATAAGGGTATTCTTGGGTTTTCACAATGGAGAGTAGACTCACAAATTATATTAGAGCATTAGGCATTGGGGGTTTAGGAGATATCAACATGTGTCATCTTTTGGGGGGGTATAAATGAATGGGGTTGGCAATGGGTTTTGGTACTAGGCTTATGGATTTGGTTTGGCATTGGGTATTGGGGCTAGGTTTGAAGATGGGTTTATAATAGACTTGGCTTATGGACTCAAGTTATAGACTTAGGATAGCTTGGTTTGAGAATGGGTTTAGTATGAAGTTAGGGTATGGATAATGGGTTGGTTAAGGAATAGTGGATATAAAATTGGGTCAATTTGTGATTAGGAAGGTGGGTTAAGGTAATGGGTATTGGATTGGATTAGGGACAAGGTATAGGCATGAAAAATAATATTAAGTGATGCATATATGCATGAAAATTGTGTCAAGTGGCAATACGGGCCCGTTGGAAGGCTTAATCTCTAAATTGAAATCAACTTATGAAAGTTTTAGATTTTTCTAAATGGATTCGAGCAAATTGCAGTGTCTACAACGCCCCTCTTTACAGGAGTTGCTTGCAAAGAACTGCAAAGAATATATCCCTTATTTGTGCGAACCCAAAATGATTCATCTCGAGATGGTTGAAAATATCCAATAAGTTGATGGTTTTTTGTGAAGTGTGGCTACCTGAAAGCGCCCTCGATCCGCGGGTTGTGCGGATCCGCTTTTGACCTTTGAGGTTTGGGAGTCGCCACCTAGTTATTACGGTCTAGGAACCAAACTTTGACTCTAAAAGACAAATAAACTAATCTACGAAAGAAAATATGGGTCCGGGGATTACGTTACGGGGTTGAAAGGTGTTAGGCACCAACCCCGCTCGGCAAATGCCGATCTTTACTTCTTCCCAAAAATCGGTTACATTGCAAAATAGACCAAAAATAACAAATAATTATAATAAAAAAAATATAAAAGAAAGTTACCTTGCTGATTACAACGATTCCCTCAGCACTAGCGAAGAGTATTTACGTATGTATTTCCTTGCTATTCGCCTGTTACCGGATTTGATTTCTAATCTCCAAGTTGAGGTATCTTCTTCTTAGATCTGTGAGTTTTCTGATTTTTCTTATGGATTTGAAGGTGTTTTGGAAGGGTTTTTGGGTGGTTTTTGAGCTAAAGTTGAGGTATGGATGTTAGGTAAGGAGTTAGGGCTTCAAAATTAGGATTTTGGGAAGGTTGGGACAGCTTTTTGACCTACTTTTTCTAGGGTTTATTATTTGATACGAAAATAGGGTGTGAGCACCCCTATTTATAGATTTTTTTAAGAGTTGATTTAGATAGAGTTAGTGTTTAATTAGAGTTCTTTTAGTTAGAGTTGTATTTTAGTTAGAATTGTTTTAGGTAGAATTGTATTTTAATTAAAATTATTTTAGGTAGAGTTGTATTTTAGTTAGAACTCTATTAAATAGAGTTATTATTTAATTAGAACTCTATTAGGGTTTTTGACTTTTGGTCTTTTAATATTTTGACTTTAGTCTTAATTGATTGACTTTTAATATCTTGACTTTAGTCTTGCTTAATTGACTTTAATTTTGACTTTAGTCTTACTTGATTGACTTGACTTTAGTCTTGGTTGATTGACTTTAAATTTTTGGAGAACCCCCCTCTATTATATCTTTAATTCTTTGGACCCCCAAAGGGAGGGGTCCTTAAAGAAATATCTCACGAACCCTCAACAATTTTTCATGAGAGCCCGATTGATCGATTTTTTTAGTTCAAAATTTTAAATTAATTTCATTAATGTTTCACTTTAATTATTTAATGTTTTATTTATTAATTTCGAAAATTTTAATTATGAAAATTGTGAAATTACCGTTTTACCCCCGGAGAGGACTTTTCATGTTTTAAGTTGGTTTTTAATGTTCTAGGATGTTTTAGAATCGATTTTTCGTAAGGAATTCAATGGAAATATTAGTTTGTATCATTTATGAAATTTTTTGTGTGAAATGGTCATGAACTTTATGAGGGGCATTTTCGTAATTTTGTCAAATTCTGTTAAAATTGGTGAAATGATTTATTTGGTTTCGATTTGTTGTTTTATGTGTTCGAAAGGATTTTCCTAATCGTAACGTAGGCTCTAGGGATATTTTAAGGTTAGGGGTATTTTGGTAATTTGGTCATTTTTTAGTGATTTTTATCGTGAAGCTTCTTTTTGTCTCAAAAATGATGATTTCTATGTTTCAAGGGTCATATTTTCCTAGCGTAACGTGATTTCTACAATTCTGTCATTTCGAGATACCTCATCCGGATTTTTGAAACATATCTGGTAACAAAATAAAGCATTGGAATAAACATCCATCATTGGGAATCATTGCGATCAGGTTGACGAGTTGATTAATCAGGCGAGTGCAAAAATGGGGTGTCTACACTACCCAAGCACGGGGTTTGATAGGGTTAGCCTTTTTTGAAACCTTGACTTTGTAGTACAGAGCTTGTTTGAAGTCTTGGATAACAATTTTGATGATTTTTGAAAGTGGTTGATGGTTCAAACATTGCAATGCAATTTTTGAAAATATTTTTCCTTCTTCCTTTGTTGATTCTGAATTTCGAACTTCTTTTTTTCCTTTCATGACAGTTATTGGATCGTTTGTAAAGGGCTTAGCGTAGTATGGTTCTTCTCGACCATCCTATTTTCCCTGTCCACTCCATTCATAGTTATGTATTTTGGCTGAGGAGGCAGATTGCTTAACATTCGAGCATTTGTACCTCTTGTTGAGGTGATGTCATTCTCCACTCATTTTTTTTACCATTGAGATAGGTTGAAAGAGTTGCGCGTATCAAACAAGAGGACTGAAGTGATTTGGCTTATCTCCAAGAAAGAACTACAAGCCAGGTAACTCAGTTGAAGTTAGAGGTCACTGATTTGCGAGAGAGACTTGCTTCTTGGAGACATGCTGATATGATTGTTGAGTACTGGTCAGTCGTCAAGCTTCGGATGTGGAGAGAATGATTATTGACTAGGCTGCTCAAATCAAAGCCTTAGAGGATAGACTTGATGCCTATTATACTTCTCATGGAAATGTTTGAATAGTTCTTCCTCCATTATCCCTTTTTGTGTCTTGTTTTCAAGAAAAGCCATGTAGTACTGTTTGAAATGAATTAAATGAAAAAAATAAGTTTTTTACGTAGTGGCCTCAAGCCAAAAATAATAATTTGATGATGTATTTTTGTTTTAGATTTTGAAAGATTACCTTTGTTAAATAGCTTATGACAAACCAGTGTTTCATAACTCTGAATTTTTACGATTATGGTGTTTTTGCCAAATGTCGATGATGCAAGTATCAGCTAATCATTAGCATCTTTAAAGTCATCCCTGAGGCTAAGAATCTTGACTGAATTATCTTCCCTGTATTTGTTGGAACATTGAGAACTTCTAAATTTTTACCATTCACAATTTATACTCTTGTGAGCCAGGAGTTATTTTTTTTTGTTCCCATTTTGCCCCTGGTGCCAGTTATGATTTTTACTAGACCCGGTTTCCACATTTTTCCCATCGACACCCTTTTTGGGTTTTCATCGTGCCGATGGTTTTGATCTTGTCATATACTGATTCTTTTACTCATCACGCCCTTACAGGTTTTCACTATGCCCTTTTAGTATATACTCACTTTATAGATTTTCATTTTGAATACCTTCTTGATTTCTCTATGCCCTTTATGGCTTGGTGACTCAAGTTGAGCTGCGAAATCTAATACTCTACTATTCTAATGGCTTTTTTTTGAGTAACGGATCTGGACTCCCCTCTCGACTTCTTCCGACGATTTTTATGGTGCAGTGACTCAAGTTGAGCTTCGAGATCAATGACTCTACATTTCAAGTCATTTTTTTTTTCAAATATCCGACCTGACCTTCCCTATCGGGTCCTTCAACGATTTCAATAGCTTGAAATCTAGATTGGGCAATAAGATCAAATACACCTTGACAATATTTCTCATGACATGTTTCCACCGTTACTAAATTACCTTAAACCATTCCCTGATCTAAGAGGACTTTAACTAGGATGAAACATAGCTTAGGCTAGGGTTACAAAAAGATAAGAAAGGCTAAATCAAGATTTTATTGAGGGGTGTAATGAAAACAGGGTTTGTCTATTTTTGTTTTGAAAATAAGATCTATGTCTCCTCCCAACGTCTCACAAACTTATTTAGGCGGAAGATTTGGGTCAAGCTTAAGATCAAACATTCGAGATTTTTTGACTTTTTTTATTTTTTTGTATTTTTAGTCTTTCAATGTTTATCCTCGTGCGGGCCAAGTATATACTTTGGTATTTTCTTTTGACTTTAGATTTTTTTTGTTTTTTTGTATTTTGTATTTTTGTTACTTTTCTTGGTAACGGTGACTTGCCACAGTCCTAGGTTAAGAAATGACTGTGATGGCTCAAAAAGGGGTAACTAAAGGTGAATAATTGTTTAGATAGCGGAAAGATGGTATCTCTTCATTTCAAGGCATGACTTTAGGCGTAGTATTTCTTGACGGTGTTAGTGTTGATCAATTGTAGAAAGTCTTCCCCATCTATCTCTGTGAGGATTAGAACTCCTCCGGATAGTACCTTTTGGATGACGAATGGCCCCTCATAATTTGGACGAAACTTTCCTCTTACGTCTTCTTGTATCGACGAAATCTTCTTCAAAATTAGGTTTCCTAGTACAAATTCTCGAGGTCAGACCTTCTTGCAATAAGTTTGTGTTATTCTCTGTTGATAAGTTTGACCATGACAGATTGCTGAAAGACGTTTCTTTTCTATTAAATTTAACTGATCGAATCGGGCTTGGACCCATTCTGCTTCATCTAATTCAACATTTTTTAAGATCCAAGGGAAAGAAATCTCAACTTCAACATCCAAGACTACTTTCATTCTGTAAACCAATGAATAAAGCATTGACTCAGTTGAAGTTTGGATTGACATTTGATAAGTGTGTAGAACGAAGTGTAATATCTCGTGCCAATCCTTGTAAGTGATAGCCATTTTCTCGATGATTTTCTTAATATTTTTGTTGGCAGCTTCGACTACTCTGTTCATCTTTGGTTTATAAATAACTGAGTTGTGATAGGTGATCTAAAAATCTTTGCACATTTTGGACATGTCTTTGTTCTTGAGATTCTTGGCATTATTAGTTACTATCCCGTTTGGGAGGCTGTATCGACATATGATGTTCTTCTTCATGAACTTCAAGACATTGCCTCTTGTGACATTGGAATAAGATGCGGCTTCTACCCATTTCCTAAAGTAGTCGATGGCGACTAAGATGAAGCAATGCCCATTAGAAGCTTAACGATTGATTTGCCTAATGACGTCCATGCCCCAAAGTGAGATGGGCTAGGAAGAAGTCTTGTTGTGCAATTCTAAGGGTGGTGCATTGATATTTTTGGCGTAAATTTGACACAAATGACATTTTTGAACATGTTGGTACCCGTTGCTCTCCATAGTCATCTAGTAGTAACCTATTCTCATTATCTTCTTTGTGAGCATATATCCATTCATGTAAGGTCCACAAACTCCACCATATATAATTTTGATCAAACGTTGAGTTTATGCTTCTATTACACACCTAAGGAGGACCTCGTGGTGTGACTTCTTGTACAAGACACTACAACTAAAAAAAACTATCCTGCCAATCATTGAATAGTTTTTCAGTCATTCACTGTGGCATTTGGAGGGAAAGTTCGATATTCAAAAAATGCCTTGATGTCTATATACCATGGTTTTTCCTCGGGTTCTTTGACTTCTACAGGCAAACAATATGCTAGTTCATCTTGAATACTGATCTCAAGAGGGTCAACAATGGTGTCTTTGAAGATGCTAACCATTGAAGCAAAAGTGGCCAATGCGTCTGCAAACTGGCTCTTTGCCCTTTGCATATAAGTGAATGAGATTCGACTAAAATTTGAGCATAGATCCTCGAAATACTCACGATAAAGAACTAGTCTCTACTAGCAAATCTTATATTCTCCCGTTGTTTGGTAGACTACCAAGCTTGAGTTTCCAAATACATATATTTCATCCACTTCGAGGTCAATTGCTGCTTTCAACCCTACAATGCATGTCTCATACTCGACTTTATTGTTGGAACATTGAAACCTTATCCTAATTGCAATAGGGATGTTAGTTCCATCTGGCTTGACCAAGATTGCCCCAATTCCATTTCCCTTTTGATTTACTACTCCATCAAAGTACATTTTCCAGCTTGAGTTTTTGTCTTCATTGCTATCTTCGACTTCAACAAATAACATGGCTTCATCAAGAAAATTTGTTTTTAGTAGCTCATAGTCGGACAAAGGGTATTCCGATAAGTTGTCAGTAATGGCTTGTCCTTTAATATTTTTTGGGTGACATAGATGATGTCGAACTCAAATAATAGTAGTTGCCATTTTGCAGTGCATCCTGTTAATGTTGGTTTCTCGAAGAGATATTTTAAAGGGTCCATCCGAGTAATGAGCATGGTCAAATAGTTGAGCAAGTAATGGCATAAACGTTGTGATGCCTAGACAAGGACACAACATGTCTTTTTGTGAGTCGAATAATTCACTTTATAACTTGTGAACTTCTTACTAAGGTAGTAGATGGCTCACTTTTTTCGACCAATTTCATTATGTTGCCCCATTACACAGCCCATGGAATTTTCTTGTACGGAGACATACATAAAAAATGGTCGACCTAGTATAGAGGTACTAAAACTGGTGGGTTAATACCTATTTATTGATCTTGTCGAAAGCTTCCTGACAGTCTTCATTCCATTCTTTTGGCTCATTCTTCTTCTACAGTTTGAATACTAGCTCACAGATCGGTGTAAGTTGTGCAATGAACCGACTAATGTACTGAATTCTTCGTAGGAATCTCCTAATCTCTTTATCTGATTTAGGCGGTTCCATGCTTATAATGTACTTTATTTTAGCTGGATTAATTTTGATGCCTCTTTTACTAACAATGAACCATAAAAATTTTCCTGAAGTTGCCCCAAATACATACTTTGCAAGATTAAGTCTTAAATTGTACTTTCTTAATCTATCAAATAATTTCTTCAGATTTACCAGATGATCCTCTTCGAGATTTAATTTAGCTATCATGTTGTCCACGTAAATTTTTATCTCGCTGTTAATCAAGTCATGGAATAAAACGGTCATGGCTCGTTGATAAGTTGCCCTATCATTTTTGAGACCCAATGACATGACTTTATAGTGAAAGGTGCCCTAAGTTGTGATAAATGCAGACTTCTTCTGCTATTTTTATTTGATTGTAACCCAAGAAGTCGTCCATAAATGAGAACATACCATACCCAACTGTATTATCGACCAGAGTGTCGATGTGTGATAATGGAAAGTCATCCTCAGGGCTGGCCATGTTAAAATCTCGATATCTACACGCATGCATATCTTTCCATCATTTTTTGATACTGGAACGACGTTAGGGAGCTACCCAAGGTAAGTGGAGACCGTGAGAAATCCTACTTGGAACTGCTTCATTATTTCGTCCTTGATCTTAAGTATTCATTTTGATTTCAATCTTCGTAATTTCTACTTGACTGACTTGCTTCCTGGTGTGATAAGTAACTTGTGGACGATCAAATCTGTGTCTAAATAGGGTATGTCTTGATAGGCCATGCAAAGACATCTTGGTACTATTGTAAGAGCACTAACATCTCTTATTTCTATTTAGTTGTCAATAGGGCTCTGATCTTGATGATCCATGGGTTATCTTCAGTGCCTAGGTTCATTAAGTTTATATCCTTTATATTTGGTTGAACACCCTTCTCGTGACACTCCATGAGTTTTTAATTTCGTCTTCTTCGCGTATTGCGACTTTCGTATCGGTGGACTCTCTTTATTTTTCTTCTTAATACCATTCGGAATCCCTTTTGAACATGATGTCTATACCATCCATGAAGGGATGTGGGAAATCAACAAATTAGTCTTTTTGTGCTTGAATAGACTAAATACTTACAATTCTTGGATTTTTCATGTCGTTTGCTGACTGTTGCTCTAATCAATCATCTAGTCTTTTCAATGTTTGTAAGAAATTGATGCTGATATGGGGTACTTTACCAAAATTTCATACATTAGGCTTTCGATTATATCTTCATGTGAGTTGAAGCTCCCTCTTTTTATCATTCATGTCGAAGATATCCATTTTCATAGGCCTGAATCCCAAACCAAAGTAGGGAGTGTATTTTTTAGCATTGATCAATGTGGCCCTGTTTTTTTCCTTTAGGCCCTAGTTCTTACTTTGGATAATACCCCGCCTTCTTCATTACTCGCCGATCATCAAATTTATTTTTGACAACTTTGCCCTTATCTTTTTTTTTTTCTCTTAAGATATGATTGACGGATGTGAACTGAAAGGAATGATACCCCTTTTTATCATCAGTCATTTCCATATTGATATAAGACATATCCGACGATCGGTCAATTGGTATAGATTCTCGACAAGAGCAAAAATCATCATTTGTCCCATGATGAATTTGACCCATTCGTGCAACGAAGAAGGGACTGTCCCCACGATATGGATCCAGGGTCTCTTAAAAGGAGATTGAATGTTGAGGGTATGTCCAAGATTTCAAACGTTACTTCAAATATGCATGATCTGATAGTGACAGAAAGATCCAATTCTCCTAGCGACTCAATTTTCCTACTATCAAAAGTTTTGACGGTCCTTCCAGTTGGCCTAATGTGAGATAGATCTACATTTAGCTTGTGTAAAGTTTGTAGAAGACAGATATTTAAAGCTGAGTCGTTGTCGATCAACACCCTTACTACCATAATGCCCTTGCACATCACTTAGATGTGCAATGGCTCAATGTGACCACGCCCTCCATTAACAAATTCATCTTCTACGAAGGTGATTATATTAGGGGTCACGATCTATCCCACTATTTTCTCTAACTTTTTCGATGAGGTAGTCTCAGGTAAATGTGCACCACTAAGAACTTTAAGTAGCGCTTCCCGGTATTGTTCTGAATTCAATAAAATGCCGAAGATACTAATCTGAGATGGCATTTTGTTCAATTGCTCCACTATGTTATACTCACTTTTTTGAATTAGTTTGAGGAGGTTAGCTGCTTTTTTGTCGGTTACTCGACTCTTCTTCTTTTCTAGTTCTTTTTGCGATATTCGTTCCTTTTCCACAAATTTTTTTTCTTTTTTCTTTTCTTTTTTCCTTCCCTGTCTATTTTCTCATCTCATCCTTCTTCTGTTTGTTTTATGGCATTTTCTAACACCTCCTTGACTTGGTCATATGAACAATGTCTGTGACCATAACCTCTTTCGACTTCTCAATTCTTGTTGATGTGACAATCATTGTCTTATAACTCTATGGGACGATTTGATTTGGATGGTATGAAAATGATTTAGGAGATATGATGGTCATGGGTTGAGGTTCTGACTTTAGATGAAGGATAAGAGGTGGTGAACTAGGCTTGGCGACTGGTGTAGTGAGGTCATGGATTTGTTGGAAAGAAAAATTGATATTTGAGAGGTTGGTGTAGTGTAGGATATGACGAGAAATGGTCGAGAGAAAGAGCCTGAAGTTGGTGAGGTGTAAGGTATAATGAGTGGTAATCGTGGAGAAAAATTTACAGTTGATAAGGTATGAGGTGTGATGAGTGGTAGCCGTGACATATTCAAGATTTGGGGGTTGGTGTAAATAATGAGACCCACCATTCTAATTGGGAGTTGGGATGATGATTAATTCATTATGTCTTGAGATAAAACATTGATGTTTGAGGATGTTAGTTCCTTCCTCAAGTTGACTTTAACCTTTGAGCCAACAAGTGCTATCAAAGCTGAAGGGTCAAAGCTTGGTTCATCTCTCTCTATAAAATTGATTGTATGCCCATTGTCTTCCCTATTGTGCATTGGTAATGGGTTTTGGTTGATGTTCTACTGATGTGCTTTGGTTCCTAAACCATCCAGGATGATTGTTTTCTTGTCGACTAGATTTTGAACTTGGTGCTTAAGTTGCCAACATTGGTCGATGGCATGCCCCGACGCACCCATATGAAATTCACATAATTGATTAGAATTGTACCCAGGTGCCTTTATCGCCTCTAGGTTTGGCTGCCTCTTAGTGAGATATTCTCCCCTGAGAAGTGCTAGGATTAGTTCTAATAGAGTCATAGACAAGCAAGTGAAGACTCGAGGAATCTTGTTGGGTTTGCGTTGCTCGACTTGATGATTCTGGGCGAATTGTGGGTTTTTGACCAAATATTGGATCCTGGACAAACTGAAATGTTTTTGGAATAGATGCCACTTGAGGTGGGCTAACCTTGAAGGGGACTTGAGGTACTAGCAACTTCTGATTTGGTGTTGAGATGAAGAAAGGTCAAACAGGTTGCACATTGTTAACATATATTTCATTTTTTTTTATCTTCAAGACTATTGACTTTCATTGGGCCCATGTTGGTACCCTTAGATTGGATAAGTCGTAGATCAAATCCGATCGGATACCGTCCTCAACTCTATCAGCCATTTTGACCAATGATGAGAAGTTTGTAGTTGTATGACCCACCAGATACGTGTAGAAGGAGTGGCCCAGAGTTGAGATGAATATGGTATTCATATCTTGTTCTATCATTGGTAGCTTTATTTTTTAGGCAAATTCCTACCACCTTTGGGCATACTCTTTCACACTTTCTTTTGATTTTTGAATCATCTTTGCCATATCATTCCTATCCAATCCCATGTCAATATTGAATCTATACTCTTTTAAAAAAATTATAGTCAGATCTTGCCAGTTCTTAATTCGAGAGTGATCCAATTGAGAGAACCATGAGAAGGCCACCCCCGTTAAATTTCTTTGGAAGAGTTGGACCAACAACCTATCGTCATCCCCAAACTGGCACATAGATCTGTAACATAGCTTTGGCGGTAATGGTGCATTTGGGTATAGGTAGAGATCTATGAACCTCATTTTGTTTGCGGAATCCTTTCCTTTCATTCTTCTGATCTCCTCGACTGTCTAAAGCTTGTTGGCTAGTTTCTCCTCTGTGGTATTTCTCACTTCGACTACTCTAAAGTCACATTCTTCTTCTTAAATGATATCATGTCATCGTGGGTTGTAATGAATGTGAATTGGTAGTCCTTGATTGATGGATGCTACGCATGGTAAGGTATTCTGCGTTGGTAGTGGTTGTTGCAGTTGTTTCAGTATAGCCTGATTTGAGTTGAAAGCTTGATGTTGGACAGTCTAAATGATGCTTGGATTTGTCATTAATAAATCCAGAATCTTGTCGTGTTTTTCCAGTGCCTTCACCTCCATCTCTAGCTTCAAGGTGAGATCTGTTACTACTTCTATCACTAATTGTTGAGGTTGCTCCAAAGTACTCATAGTTGGTTGCGAGCATAGAAAGTACGGAGGATTATCATGTGACAAGTTCTTCTTTATAGGTCGTTTGGCCACCTACGGACAAGAGATTAAACGTTATTATATTATTTACATGATAATGATACATGATTATTCATTAGGTCAAATTAGATTAATTGGTAAGTTGAATTAAAAATGTCTTGGATTGGGGTTGATATTGAATTTGGGAAGGTTCGTCGGCATGGAACTAGATTTTTGTCAGCACGGAGCCAGAGGTCTATCAGCACGGAGCTGGGGGTTTATCGACACAGAGTTAGAGGTTTGTCATCATGGAACTGGGCATTCATCGACACGGAGTCGGATATGGTCAGCACGGAGCTAGGGTTTCTTAACACGGAGCTGGGAGTTCATCGGCATGGAGCCGTATATAGTCAACATGGAGCTAGAGGTTTATCGACACAGAGCCAGATGTTTGTTAACATGGAGCGGGGCTTGTCAATACGGAGCTGGGAGTTCATCGACAAGAAGCCAAGGGTTTGTTAGCACGGAGCTGGGTATTGTTAGCACGGAGCTATAAGTTCGTCAGCACGGAGTCGGATATGGTCATTAGTAGGAAGCCAAAGGTTTATAAGCACATAAAGAGGTTTATCAGCACATAGCTAGAATTTTATGGACATGAAGTCGGGGGTTTGCCAGCACGGAGCTAGAGGTTCATCGGCATGGAACTGGATATGGTCAACATGAAGCTAGGGTTTGTTAACACGGAGCTAGAGGTTCATCGACACAGAGCCAGATGTTTGTCAGCATGAAGATGAGGATTATCAGCACGGAGTTGTAGGTTCGTCGGCACGAAGCTGGAGGTTTGCCAGCATAGAGCTGGAATTGTAGATAGTAGACCTAGTTTTTGGGTTGATTGTGGGTAATAATTGCTTTTAGGGTTGATGAAGATGATAAACCCAATTAGGGTCAAAGAAAGATGGTGGATTTGGTTGAAAAAGGGTGAATAACCCGATTAGGATCCATTTGATAGATATGGACCCAATTAGGGTCAAGCAAAAGTGTGGACCCAATTTTGGTAGGGCAAAGGTGAATAACCCAATTAGGGTGAACTAGGTGGATATGGACCTAATTAGGGTTTACTTGATGGATGTAGATCCAATTAGGGTCAATTTTGTGGATATGGACCCAATTAGAGTCAACTTGGTGGATATGGACCCAATTAGAGTTGGGCAAAAGTGAATAATCTAACTAGGGTCAACTTGGAAGATATGGACCCAATTATGATTGACTTGATGGATGTGGACCCAGTTCGGAATAGATACGGGTCGTGGACCCAGTTTGGATTAGATACGGGTCATTGACCCAATTTGAGTTGGATATGAGTCGCGAACCCGATTTGACTTGATCCTCACTAATGGATCATAGTGGGTTTGATCATGATCGAGGTCGATAGTGTGTTATGTTGGGTTGGGATCAACTTTGATCGGTAGAGAATAGGTGGACTCAAATTGGATCAAACAAAAGATGACGAGCGGTAGACCCAAAACTTAATGATAAAAACGATCCATTTAAGGATTTTTAAGCCTTAAAATCCAAAAAAAACCAAGAGAAAAGTTGTCTAGACCGATGTAAGGGATGAAATGAGCAAAAAAAAACTTTTTTTTAAGTTCGTATTTAGAGTACGGACCAAGGTATTTTCATACTAGTCCGTGCTTTGAATACAGACCAAAACGTTCATTTTTGGCAAAAAAACATTGGTTGCCATCATACTGGTCCGTGCTGTATGTACGGACCTAAAAAACCTTCTTAAGTTCATACATTAAGCACAGACTGAGTCATGTTTCTTATATATGTGCATGAAGCATGGACCAAAACGCTTTCTAGGCATCCAAAATTTCTCCTACTCTCTGTTTTGAGCAGTACCCTATTTTTGTCCCTAATTTTCTTGATTTTTGAGGACATTGCCTCTGGTTTTTGGCTTGGACTAAAAAATATATATTTTTTTATGATGTGCAAAACATAAAGAAAGAGAAAATTTCCCCATTTACCAAGGGGAACATGTTGAGAAAAAAGAAAAAAAGAAAAAAAGAAAAAAAGAAAGAGGGGCTAAATCTATACAACTTTGCTTCTTTGGACATTACAACTTTGCCTTCAAAGGCTAAAAAAATTAAACGATACCCAAAGGTTGATACATCTTAAACCATTTGTGTCTTATACCTCTAATCGTCTTAATGCATGCGGGTATAGGTGGTTTAAAGTTACTCAATCTTCAAACCTTCATGCACATTGAAATGTACACTTTTTAAGTTGGTGATTGAAGGTGGATGTTCTTTTTTTCGCCTCCCCAAATGAACGATCTAGGGGGGTGAGAGTACCGGCATCCGAGGCTAGATTTTAAAATAGTAGGGGGTGGTTTATACATTGAAATGAAAATAATAAAGACAACAAAGTCAACCAACCAACAAATATGTTAGAAACAAAAA
Source organism: Akebia trifoliata (assembly GCF_017979445.1). Lineage (NCBI taxonomy): Eukaryota > Viridiplantae > Streptophyta > Magnoliopsida > Ranunculales > Lardizabalaceae > Akebia > Akebia trifoliata. The sequence continues at coordinate 30,168,592 of NC_141385.1, read as the reverse complement.
TAAAAACTAAAAAAGAAACTTGAATTTTTTTAAAGAAAAAAAGAAAATGGCCAAGTAAAATCGGTTTGGACCTACTAGTGTCCCCAGTGGAGTCGCCAATTTGTAGATATGAAAATATTTATCATAAAACCTCAATGCTACGGTATTTGGAGTCGCCACCATTCTTTTTTGGAAATGGGTGTGAATCGACACTTCAAATGATTTTGAAATTAATTTTATCATTATAATGACTCTCATGCGTAAAAAAGACATGGTATACCTAAGATATAAGTAAGGAGGCATGATTAGAGGATAGGGAAGGTGTTAGGCACCCCATCCTCTCCATCAAAGGTGGTTACCTTGAAATTTGACTAATATTTTTGAAAAACTTAAGAAAATAGATATAAAGAATGCATGCTAAATGTAGTGTATACAATATGCAAAAATGTTCCCTTAGAAAAAAGATTTGATGTTAATGTGAGACATTAGGGGCATCCTATAGAAAATGATAACCCATATAGCCACATTATTTTTTATGAATTGAAATGTTGGTTTAAAGTTTTTTAAAGAGACTTTATAAGGGAGTTTTCTTAGTGCCACAATCTTAATCCATGTATGTAAGGCTAGAAATTTAGTGTTTCACCCCAACAAGAGGGTGACACATTTCTTCATCATTGTCAAATATAGGTGAGTGAGTGCATTGTGTACAATATGACGTATGAGATATGTGATAGGGAAAAGAAGGCTTCAACCTACTCTGACCCACCTTGTCCCTTGAGGTTCTAGAATGTGCTTGAATCTTGGGAGATGAACTTGAAGGTTGAGTGCTTTTGTTCAGGGTAGATGGTTAAAGAGGATGAGAGTTGTTAGTTGAAAATTGAGAGATGGGTGAGATTTCTTGAGTAAAAGCTTGGGTTAAGAGAAGGTTAAAAAGGTGAGTAGGGATTTTGGTAGAGTTTGAGGTTGAGATTTGAGGGCTTGAGAGCATCAGTTGCTCATACGAAATGGGATTATTTATAGAATTTTTAGAGAATTTTTGGGGATAAAGTGGTCTAATCCTAAAAATAAATAGAATGAACATAAGGTTTGGGTTATTTATTTTTTGATCTTTCATTTTTATGAGGGTAAAGGTGAAATTTTATAGAAGAAACCCTAAAAACATTTTTTGTCTTTGATTTTTTGCTAAATAGATGTGAGAGGATAAAAGTACTTTTGGGAGGATGAGTAGGAGAGTGACATGTGTAAATGTGAAGTGGTAAGTAAAAAATAGACTTTGATTCATTTGTAAATAACTCGTAAAGCAAGGGTGGATGTATATTTTTTTAATGGACTAATAGGAGATCAAAAGTACTTTTAGAATAGTGAGTAAGAGAGTGATAAGTGTAAAGGTAAAGTGGTAGGTAAAAAGTAGACCTTGGTTCATTTGTAAATAACTCATAAAATAATTGGTGGATGTATATTTTTGAAAGGGATTAATGAGAGAACTCCATGTATGCACTTAAAGATTTCTTCCTTTTGAGGGTAAGATTGGAAGTTTTTCCAATTTTAGAGATTTTCACCAAAGACTAAAGTGCATTTTTTATTTGACGACATTTTTTGAGAAGGGTATTCTTGGGTTTTCACATAGGGGAGTTGACTCTCCAATTAGATTAGAGCATTAGACATTGGGGGCTTATAAGAGATCAACATGTGTCATCTTTTGTGGGGTATAAGAAAATGGGTTGGCAATGGGTTTTGGTATTGGACTTAGAATGGACTTGACTTATGGACTTAGGATAGTTTGGTTTGAAAATAGGTTTAGTATGGAGTTAGGGTATGGATAATGAGTTGGTTAAGGGCAAGTGGATATGAAATTGGGTCAATTTGTGATTAGGAAGGTGGGTTAGGGTAGTGGGTATTTGATTGGATTAGGGACAAGGTATGGGCATACAAAATAATATGAGGTGATCCATGTATGCATGAAAATGGTGCCAAGCGGCAATACGAGCCCGTTGGAGGGCTTAAGCACTAAATTGAAACCAACTTGAGAAAGTTTTGGATTTTTCTGAAGGGGTTCGTGCAAATTGGGGTTTCTACAAATCCTAGAGAATCCACAACCTAGTTTTCTTGAGTAAAATCCTCAACTCTATAAAGAGCTTGGTTTTGACTATGAACCAAAAACCTTTAGATAATGAAAAGTAAAAAACTAAAAAAAATACTTATAAGGACTTGACTCAACTTGATTGAAATTCTAATTAGATGCTTGAGTTCTTGAAGTCCTTTTCTTCATCACTTTGAACTCCTTGCTTTAAGAGGATACTTCATGCTTCATTGATGTATTCCAATATGTGTGCAACATAATAGTGAAGGGATAAAAATGATCAAACAAGGAAGAGCTTAGGTTGAAGGTGAGTTCAACTTAGGTTTGGACCTTTCATGACTAGAGGAGACTCTCTAGATGTTATGAGATGAGAGCAAATCTTATCTAGAGTTTTAGCTACCCACAAAATGAACTTAAGAGATGAGTTTTGAAGACATTTGAAGAACAAATTATACCTATCATGGATGCTGGTATCTCCAAGGATAATATTTTTGAATTTTTGGACTATTGGATTGACTTTATTGACAGTCCTAGTAGACGCACTGGCGCCCCTGGTGTAACATGGGTGCTTGCTTTCGGGGGCCTTCAAAATTGCCAAGGGCCCCTAGTTTAATTACTAAAATTCTTTTTTGGGCCATTTTGAATTCCTAGGAGGTCTGATGATCAAACGGTTTGAGGATTTTTTAGATCTTGCCAATATAAGATCCCCAAACACTCCTCAAGGGATGGTAGTTGGCCTAAGGGTGGTAAAATTACCAAAATGCCTTATAGCCATTTTGACTCCCTATAAACCCTTTTTAGCTCTTAGAAGTTTTGATGAAAGAATGGGTTGGGAAAAAAGATGATCCTACTAATATGAGCTAACCTAACTATCATCTAGGTGTTAGGGAATGGTCTAGGAGGTCTCATTAATTTTTTGTCTTTGTGCATACACATTTTTTGCATTTTGACGAGGTATTTGAAGTTGAGTGGCTTTCCCGGAGTTTTCACATGTCTTCAAATATAAATCAGTCCGACACACAACTTAAGTCTCAGGGTTGAAAAAATATAAAACTAACGTCTACACCATAGAGTGTAGGCGATTACTAAATATTCTCTCAATGTAGTGTTGAGCAGAATTGAGGGATTTGGTAAGATAGCGAAATGGGCAATCTAGCCAGTTGAGTTTGAAATCAAGTACGTACCAAGAATTTTGATAAAAGGCCAAGTCGTGGCTGATTTCCTAGTAAACTTTCCAAGGAAAGAGAATGCAGAGATAATGAAAGATTAGCTACCAAAGGAGGATGAATCTGAAATCGTAGAACTAGAGCAAGGGTTGGAAATTATTTGCAGATGGATCATCGAACTTGTAAGGATCAAGAGTGCGAGTAGTGTTGATTACCCCAAAGAATACCATAATAAAAAAGATGATTAGATTAGGGTATCAAGCATCAAACAATGAAGCAAAATACGAGGCATTGTCGGTCAATATCGCAATGTTGAATGAGCTACGGTATAACCAACCATAATCTACAATGATTCCCAACTCATGTCAATCACATCAATGGAAAGTTTGAGGCTAGAGATGAGAGGATGCAATTGTATTTGAATAAAGAATGAGAAAAGCAGAGCAAAATTAAAAAAGTAAGAGTAATGCATGTTCCTTGAGCAGATAATAGACATGAAGATGCCTTAACAATTGCAACCTTAATGTTCTTCGCTATTAAGAAGAGAGAACTCCTACTCAATGAAAGCACCCTCAGAGATTCACGTGTGGAATACGGATCCCGATTCTTATTTTGGAGTCGCCACCTAATTTAGGTCTAGGAACCATAAGATGATTCTGAATGAAATTTGTATCGTTCTACAAAAGAGACAATGGGTAAAAAGTCAGATTACGAACATCAGAAGGTGTTAGGTACCAAGCCTGCCCGATCGAAATAATTGGTCTCTAATACTATCAAAGATTATCCTATGGTCAATAAGAAAATACTAAAATCAGACTATGGTCAAAGTTAAACATAAGGTCAAATTGAGGAGACTAAAGTCAAAGCAAAACTTCGGGTAAAACCTAAGGTCAATTAGAAGACTATGGTCAAAGTCAAAGTCAAAGTCAAGAAAATTAAAAAAAAAATCCAATTAAATTAAAACTACCGAATCAAGTTGCAGATTTGGAAAATAGAATAAAAAAAGTTTTATTTTTGTTGTGGTCCTACCTGAGATGATTTCTCAGGTTGCCTACGTACCCTATATTCTTAGAAGCAGACCAAACATAGTTTAAAAATGCTCGATTTGAAGAATTTTAGAAAATATTTTATGAGTCAATGAGTTAACTCGACACTTTTAATTAATTTGATAAAAATTGGGTTAATCTATTTAAAAACATTGATTTTGAAATTTTGATTAAAACAATTTGAAAAAGAATTAGAAAATCAGAAATATTTGCGAATTGTCTTACCAAGTTTTATTTTTTAAAGAGACATTTTTTTATTCCTTTTTTCTTTTTTATTTCGTTTTATTTTTTGCACTGAGTTATCTTAATAACAAAATTAAGAAACTTACTTCAAAAAATTGATTGTCGAAATATCCCTTCAGAACATTTACTGAATTAGTCAAGCTTGAATGAACACAAAAAATCGAGGTCGTAAATCTTAGGTTTTGCCCTAACTTCACAGAAAAATTTGTATTGATTGGAAGGGAATTAAAAGGTGTGTGATATACCATTGGAAAGCTCTGCGTGTGTACTTTCTAACACAAGAAATTTTATGAACCATAATTTTAAAAAAGAAAATATAAGCATTTGACTGAAAAGTGTCAGACTGCCTCAGATTTTATCTCAAATTTCGCCTCAACATCACTGATAGATTTGTAACAATTGGAGTAGATTTTAGAACCTTGCGATATACCATTGGAAAGATCTTCGTGTTTAGTTTTGAATGCAACTAATGGCTCATGAATTCGATTTTTTTATAAAATTTATTCGCATTTGACTAAAATGTGTTGGATTGTCTACAAAAATGTGAATAGAAGTGGGGGTGTTTTGGCTCAATTATGGGGCTGTTATGGGGTTTATGACTCGATTTTGGGACTATTATGGGACCTATGATGGGTTGATGATGGGGTCTATGGCTGCTAAAAAGGTGGAAGGAATGGCTACTTCAATGGAGTTTCATTTGGACGTGAAGAAAAAAAAAGATTAAGTTGGAGTTGAAGAAGGGTGATATTGGGGAGTTAATGCTGGTTAATGGCTTGAAGAAGATGAATGGGGAGCTACTATGAACGTAAAGAAGATGAGAAGTAAATAGTGATGGAATTGATGAAGAAGAGAATATGAGGAAGAAGGATAATGAAAATGGTCAAATTTGGCAGAAGAAAAGAAGAATGGCTGAACCGTGAGGCTTAATGGTAAAGGGGTCTGTAGGTACAAGTTCGTGAGGTTTGGTAAATGAAGAAGACGTCTGTGGGGAATGCAAAACGAAGTGATGGATGGGCTACAATGGAGGACGTTGTGCTGTGTTTTGAAGGTTTAAAATGTGTTACTAGAATAAACGATAGAAATAGGTGTTGGTTTAGTTTAGAGGACGTTAATGGAAGGTGTGCGTGGACTGAACCAATGAAAGTATGGGTGTAGGGGTTTAATAGCTGAATATGATGGAAGTGAGTTTGGTTGTTGTAATGGCAACAAATATGGTGGTTTGATTGATATAGCAGAGGTAAGGATGAGGTCTAGTTTCGCTTAAGGTAGGAGCAAGGGTGAAGGTTAGGTTTGGTTCGATTTGGAAAGAAACCTTGAAGAAGAGATTTTCTTCTTCTTTTCTAATTTTTTTTTTTTTTTTGCATTGTTCTTGATGGATTAGCAACGTGGGGGAGATAGGTTTTATAGAGGAAGGGAAGAGAGGTAGAGTCCCATTGTGACTCCCTCTTTTGGCCAAATCGTGTGAGAAAGGTTGAGTTCCAATGGAACTCCCTTTCTCTTTTGGTTTCCCTACTTGGCCGAACATGTAATGAAACACATAAGAAAACATTTCTTCTACAACTCAAACAAAGGGGAAAAATCCCATACATCACATGTGTACAACTCCTCTAACTTGATTGGTCTATGATTTTTTATTCTTAGAATTAATGATTGATGTTTTGATTTTTAATTTAGAGAAGTACTAATGGAACCCTACGCTCATCTAACTTAACATTCCATTTAGATCAGGGTATGCTAATGTAATACCTCGAATTTTTTATTCGTATCTCGAGAAAAATCAAATATTAGAATTTTGAGAAAATTTTGAAAGTGGGACTTAGGGTAAAATTTTTGAATTTTGTTCTGTTCACTTTTAATGAAATTTGACTTCACCATTGGATTCAAAATGGCCAAAAAACATACTTTAGCCTATAAGCAAGCTCAAATTTGAGTTTGAATGGAAAAGTCACAAAATCCTCAATTTTTAAGTCAAATGGGACTAAAAAAGTGAATTTTTGTTCGAGTGAGAATTAGAAGATTTGTATCACACCATTAGGTCTATAACGAAAAATTATAAATAATAGAGTATTCACTCATCAATATTTAAGCCCAAAAAATCGAACTAACGACTAACATATAAACAAGTTAGAAAATTTTGATTTCGTCACGACTAGCTGACTTAAATGATTTAGAACTCGAGGGTTTCAATCATCTTCGCATCGAGATTCTTCACGAACGGTACCTCCTTGGTCATCGACGAAGAAGAGAAAGTTATCGACGTCGATGAGCTCTACATTTTCATCATATTTGATTCTCATTTTCTTTTCTCTTTCTAAATTTTCTATCGATAACCAGTCACACCCATGTGTGGTTTCGATGTGTTCCACTCGAGGTTTCATCAATTTAAAGTCACATTCGTTTTCCGTCAAAAAAAGAAAAGAGAACGTCGACATCGAAATCTTCACAACCCACCAGATTGTTTCACAAACTAGCCGCACCCAAGTTCCTTTCTCCTTAATTCCCATATTGTTCATTCAAGTTGTTTATTCATTTTCAACAATCACAAATTTGGTAGGGAACTTACAATTCTTATTGGTAATCGTAGATTTCGAAAATTGCATTTAGGAGTTTTATCCAACTTGTGGTGTTTTTAAAATGTAGAATTTTCCTCTTTTATTTCAAATTCCTGCAAAACATACGTGTTTTATGTGTTTTAAATTGTGTTTCTAACGTGGGATAATATATCAAAGAACCAAAAAAAAAACTTGAAAAACTTGATGAAAATCCAATTTTCGTGCAGTTTGTAGACACCCCATTTTTGCATCTGTCTAATTCGACAATTCGTCACCCGATTGTTGTGGATTATTAATGATGAGTATAAAAGAACTTGAAGGCTTGTAAATACTATTCTTGATTCCTTTCGTTTTTAATTTTTTTCATCCCCCTACTCGTCACGACTCGACATAAAAATTTGCGCACGCTTAGGATCGCTACATCTTATACATGACTTAGCAAGCACGTACGCTTAGGTTCGATACACAGTTCGATAACTTAGAGACTTTGCTAGGTTAAGAAAATATGACTTTGAGACTTAGAGGTAATCACACAGAGACTGAAAGAAACCTCAAGCTAAAATTCGTAAAAATCTGCAAAAAATTAAACAAAATGACGAAAATATTCTTCATAAATTTCGAACCTCCGAAAAATCTCGAAAGTACCTCCATTGCACTTAGAATGTGATTTCGAGACTAACAGGACCCAAATCAACGAAAACAGAGAAATTTAGAAAAAATCATGAAAATGACCAAAATGCCCCTCAATATCCAACTCTAACATAGAAACCGTGATCCCTAGGAAATCAAATTCAAATAGAAAATCAAAATAAAATTCAAATAAAAAATTAAACTAAAATTAAACTAAGAAACTAATTTAAAATTCAAATCAAATTCAAATTGAAAATCAAAATAAAATTCAAATCGAAAATTAAACTAAAATTTAATCAAGAAACCAATTTTAAATTCAAATCAAATTCAAATAAAAAATCAAATTAAAATCTAACGCAAAATCAAATTAAAATGCAAAATCAAGTCGAAAATCAAAATTAAAATTATTCAACCAATTAAATTAAAAATAAAAATATCCAACCAATAAATTCAAATCAGAATCAATGTAAAACCAAGAGTTTTCTATTCGATTCTCGAGGAAAATAAATAGTGGAATTTTGAGAAAATCCAGAAAGTGGGACTTAGGATAAAACTGTAGGATTTTGTTCTGGTCACTTTTATTAAAATCTGACTGCACCTTAGATTTAAAATGGTCGGAAAACATAGTTTATCCAATAAGCACGCTCAAATGCTAGTTCGAACATAAAAGTTGCAAAATCCTTGATTTTTGAGTCGAACCAGGCCAAAATAATGACCTTTTACTAGAGTAAGAATTTTTAAAATTTAATCACACCATTGGATTCGTAATAAAAATTATAAAAAATGGACTATTTACTTGTCATTTTTGGAGTTAAAAAGTCGTATTATCATCAAAAACGAAAATGACTTTAATTTTAGGGTCCCATTGGGCCAAAACAGTAAATTTTTGTTAGAGACATAATTTATAGAATTTGACCACACCATTAGATTTTAAACAAAATAATTAGATAAAATAGAGTATTCATTTGTCATTTTTGATGTCCGGATGGTCAACTTATCGTCAAACAAAACAATAGGTAAAATACTGATTTCGTCCTGCACTTATATAAATAAATTTTTTTTAATCCAAAATACTATTCATCATCATCATTTTAATTCTTCCAAAACCAGTCTCGATTTTTTTTTAAATTTCAAACTCTGATTCGTCGTGAACGGTCCATCTTCGACCTCCGACATAGAAGGGAAAAATGTCTACAGCTTCGTTATCTACAAAACCCACCTAATTTCCTTTTATTCTCTATTTTTTTTGCCCCGTATCATCAAAAATCAACCGTATATATATACGGCGATTTTGAAACTTCAACCCTAGATTTCATCAGTTTCGAGGCCAAATCGTCCTTCACTGCAAAAGAGAGAAATGACGACGACATCGAGATCTTCGAAACTATTAAGTCAAATTCAAAAATCAGTCGCTTTGAAGTTTAATCCATCTCGATTTCTATGCATGCGCTTCAATTCTTTCATGCAGAGATTGTAAGGACTTTCAATTTCCATCGGTAACTGTAAACACCCCATTTTTGCACTCACCTGATTAATCAACTCCTCAACCCGATCGCAATGATTCCCAATGATGGATGTGTATTCCATTATTTTATTTTGTTACCAGATGTGTTTCAGAAATCCGGATGAGGTATCTCGAACTAATAAAACCTTAGAAACCACGCTACGCTAGGAAAATACGACTACAGAAACATAGAAATCATCATCTTGCAGATCCAAAAAAAAGCTTCACGATAAAAATCACTAAAAATTGACCAAATTACCAAAATACCCCTAACATCAAAACAACCCTAGAGCCTACATTACGATTAGGAAAACCCTTTCGAACACATAAAACAACAAATCGAAATCAAATAAATCATTTCGTCGATTTTAACAGAATTTGACAAAATTATGAAAATGCCCCTCATAAAGTTCACGACCATTTCACACAAAAAAATTTCATAAATAACACAAAATAATATTTCCATTGAATTCCTTACGAAAAATTGATTCTAAAACATCCTAGAACATTAAAAATCGACTTAAAACATGAAAAGTCCTCTCCGGGGGTAAAACGGTAATTTCATAATTTTTATAATTAAAAATTTCGAAATTAATAAATAAAACATTAAATAATTAAAGTGAAACATTAATGAAATTAATTTAAAAATTTGAACTAAAAAAATCGATCAATCGGGCTCTCATGGAAAATTGTTGAGGGTTCGTGAGATATTTCTTTAAGGACCCCTCCATTTGGGGGTCCAAAGAAGTAAAGATATAATAGAGGAGGGTTCTCCAAAAAATTAAAGTCAATCAAGCAAGACTAAGGTCAAGGTATTAAAGTCAATCAAGTGAGACAAAAGTCAAAATTAAAGTCAATTAAGCAAGACTGAAGTCAAGATATTAAAAGTCAATCAATTATGACTAAAGTCAAAATGTTAAAAGTCAATCAAATAAGACCAAAAGTCAAAATCATAATAGAATTCTAATTAAATAATAACTCTATCTAATAGAGTTCTAACTAAAAAACAATTCTATCTAAAATAATTCTAATTAAAACACAACTCTACCTAAAACAAGTCTAATTAAAATACAACTCTAATTAAAAGAACTCTAATTAAACACTAACTTCATCAAAATCAACCCCTAAAAAAATCTATAAATAGGGGTGCTCACACCCTATTTTCATATCAAGTCATAAACCCTAAGAGAAATAGGTTTAGATGCCCCCCTAGCCTCCCATAAACCCTAGTTTTGGAGCCCCAACTCCTTATCTAACATCCCTCCTTCGATTTTAGCCTAAAGAACACCCAAAAGCCCTCCAAAAACACTTCAAAATCTATAATAAACTCGAAGAGTCAAGATAAAAAAAAAGGAGATACCTTGCCTCGGGGATCCGAAATCAAATCTGGAGACAGAACGAAGTAAGGGAGTACGGTACAAGGAGTAATTTTTGTCGAATCTAAGGGAACAAAGTCTTTGCTATCAGAAAGGTATAATTTTTTTTTATCATTATCTAGGTTTTTTTTTAGCAATGTAATTTATTTGGGAAGTTAGTAGAGACCGGCTTTGGCCGGGCGGGGTTGGTGCCTAACACCTTCCAACCCCGTAACGTGATCCCCGGACCCTTTTTTTTTTTTTTTTTTTCTTTCGTAGATTAGTTTGCCTTTTTTAGAGTCAGTTTGGTTCCTAGACCTTAATAACTAGGTGGCAACTCCCAAACCTCAAGGGTCAAAAGCGGATCCGCGCACCCCGCGGATCGAGGGCGCTTTCAGTAAACATAGAATATGAAAATTACATTTAGGGTTTTAATGAAAACTTGCAATGTGTTTCCAAAAATATAAAATTCTTTTTGTTATTTCAAATTCACGCCAGAACTTGCATATTTGATATGTTTAATTGTATTTTATAACAAATAATACGTGTAGACACCCCAATTTGAACAGGCCCATACTCAAAAGGGCCAAAAATATTGATTTTTCAACAAAATTCATCAATGGGCCTCAAGGGTCCTAATCGGTGAAAAATAGTATTTTAATCGAACCGAGGCCCCTAAGACCTCCTAATAGTCTAGTGGGCCCACCAAAAGGACTTGGCCTATCCTATACCCTCCAACCTTCACCGCTCCGCTCTCGAAATCAAAAGTACCCAATTTTCAATAAAATTCACTAATGGACCTAAAAAGCCCGATTTGCTAACACGTGGCATTTTGATCAGTCTAATGATTTCAAAAACCTCAAAAAAATGAATAAAATTTTAAAAAAAAAGGAGACTTGGGACACCCACTACTTTTTCTACCTTTCACCGTCTCAATTTCAAATCCGAAAATACCCTAAGCCCACCTAAGACCTATAAACCCTCAACTCTCCAAAATCAATCTCTCACCTCCCCTCCCCCTAACCTAAACTTAATCACACATCACTTAAAACCTAAAACCAACCTACACTTTCAAAAACCCAATCCAAAAACTCCTAACCTTTCCTAAAATCCAAGCCCAATGCCCCTAAGCCCAAACCCATATCCAACCCACAACCCTAACCCACTAACCACTACCCACATCAACCAATCACCCTCTTATCATCAAAAGATGACACATGTCATCATCCCCTCTCACCTCCCTCATCTAACCACCTACCCCCATCACTTTTCTTTAAACAATTCATCTACCATCTCACCTCTCTCCAAAAAATCACCTCAACCCATACCCTACCCTAACCTAACCTATCATTCTTCTCTAACTCAATCAACCACCCATATCACAATTCATATCCTCTACACCCTAACCCATCACCTTTCCCTAAAATACTCCACCAACTCACATCACAACCCACACCTCCCTCATCATTCTTTACAAAACAATTTTCACAAAACCAATCCACACTCCTTCTCTCTAATCAAACAACCACCATCACCAATCAACCAATCTCATCACCTCGCTCCCCCATCTCCATTTTTCACATGTCATCATCCCTTCAATTCTCTCAAAATCCAACCAACCAACCTCTTACACAACCTATTACCCTAATCTAAATCCCCTGCCTCCTCAACCAACCTAACACTCAATCAAACACTTAACCCCATACACCACCATTCTTCATCACTCATCTCATCTTACCAAACACTCTACCCAAATGGTTTGGGTAAGATCCAAACCATTTGGATCCAAACAGCACCCATTTCTTCTATTACATAATTACCCTCTTATTCACTCAAAATTACATACCCCTCACACTCAATCCCTAATCATTTTACTCTTTTTCAACCCTTCACCCGATTATACCCCCCATCTCCTTCCAAAAAAGGTTATCAACTCTCACTACAAAAAATCTTACTAAGTCTCACACAAAAAAATACTTCACTCAATCTATTCTCTATTCATCTCTTATCTATTTTCACACTAATCTTCTAAAAAGAAAAATATACTCTCACATTCTACTAAGGACCTTAGAAGACATTGAAGAAGAAGAAGAAGAAAAGAAAGAAAAGCAAGGTTGAAGCTTCAAGGTGGGTCAAAGTAAATCCTTCATCTTCTTCTCTACCCTCTTCTACTATCCCCCTCATCTATTTATTTGTATTTTAGAATGCCTCTAAGATGTAATACTCCCCTCTCTTATCTCCGGTAGATTGGACTTCGGTCCGGTTGAAAGTCTAAGGGTTGTAACCCCTTTCAAAAATAAAATCGATTTTAATCCTAAAAGAACTATTTTGAGACAAGTTGGAATTCGGATTCTTCTCAACCCATGAGAGTGGATCCGTAACCTTAGCCAACATTTTTTTATATCAACTATGTCTAAGGCTAATGTCCTTTAGGATCATCTCTTTCAATGAGATGATCCTTACAAGCTAAAGCCAAAAACAAATCCCTACTTAGGGTACAAATGCACAACACGTGGCACTTTATTTTTTAGACTTTTTAATCATAATGAACGAGTTGAGTTGAGGTTACCATTGCTTGGTGGAGAGAAAAGGGTGCCTAACACCTTCCCTTTTCTCCAATCGAGCCGCTTACCTCAATCTCGAGATTGATCAATACCTTATCCATCGAGAGTCACTACGTGCCAAAAATGACATACTTTTTAAAATATGTGCATCGGGTGACCATTCACACCCACTTACAATCTTAATGGTGGCAACTCCAAACCTAAGTAGATGTGGTCCTCATAATTGAGGATCACTCATCTACAATACGTGGGTAGGATATTTCATCGGGTTATTTCTGCCAGTTGAGTTTTGTGCACTGCTCGGACCCTGTTTTGGTATAAGTTTTATAATTTTTCAATGTTATTGATAAAAAATGAATTTCATAATTAGAAAAAAATAATTTAATATTCAATAAAATCATATTGAGTTGATGAATATCAGAAAGTGAATATTTTATTTAACAAATTAAGAACTATAAAAATTAAAAAAAGGGGATGAAATGGTAAAATATTAGAATCACACCCGAGGGATAATGTCTGCATTTTATATCTGAAAAGATGGGATGTCACACCCCGTACACATGTAAAACTGGGCCCGTGATCAGCTGGGATAGCAATGCTACACATGACAGGCTCCATGAGCTCACATGTGGCTGCGGGTAGGAAATACGACCAATGAGTGATGTTTGCATTTTACATTATTGTGTTATGTGTAGGTTGGTGAACGAATATCAAGGATAATGATTGATTGCAATAAGATATCTATTGCATAGAGGCTCCAAGTTTTGTTATCTATTTTAGACCGGGTGGCCACAATTGTATGGTAGAAAATTAGATATCTATTCTCAACCTTGTATTGTTAATTTCTCTTTTATTTTCAAATGAAAATAATATATATATATATATATATGTAGTTATTTTATGAGTTGTTAAAGAGTCTATGAATGCCTAAAGGGATAGTCCGCCATATCATCCGAAGTGGTGTACTATCCTAGGATGTACGGTAGGGACCACCAACCTCATACGTGGTATGGGACGCGTATGAAAGTGGAGTCACAACTAAAATTCGGATTATTCCTCTCTATCTTTACCTGTGAACTTGTAATATAAATGTGGTATTATATGAATGAATTGTATATTTGAGAATCACATGCACACCTAATAGACATCGACGAAGATAATTAGTCAGTGACCACTAACAAACTATAGTAGTCGAACGTTCTGACACATCGAATAGAAACCCATTTCTTACGATCACGTCAAACAGCCAGCCTGAGTCGAATCAATGGTCAATCAAGCGTGGTAAATGCAGCGACCAACCACAAAATTAAGAACTAAAAGCCAGTAAGGAACTATAACATCATGTCCTGACTATGAGCGATCCAGTCGTGAATCCCAACTCTCTAATTTCACTACTCCACCATTATGTATTATGTATTTGCTGCTTTATTTTTATATATAAAATGAAATGCATGTTTAATGTTTTCATTTAATCAATTAGATTTGTATAAAAAGAAAATATTATAGTGAGTACTGCTAATGAATGTAATGTGAGTTTTAAAATGTTTAATTGCTCATCCCTGACTATATGTAGTAGTTAATCGTAGTTTCTTCTGTAAAATTTTGTATATGTTAAAATGATTTAGTATGGTTATTCGTTCATGTTAGGAGAGGTTATTAGCAGAAATTATTTGTTTTCCTAAGGTAACCATTATTACTCACCCTTTTCTTCTCTATTTTTTTTAGTTTCAGATCCAGAGCTTGGCGAGGTAGGTGTAGAACACGAGTAAGGACTATCTGGTAGGTCAGATAGATAACCAAAGTTCGTTACTTGGTGAATATTGGGGCTATATCCCTTAGTGGTGTTAATTCGTCCAGAAGTATTATGGATTCTGTATTGAGTGTTAGGACTTTTGTTAAAATGAAATTTGTTTGTATAATCTTGTATTTTATTTATCCTTCCATACTCTAATCTATTGTACGTTATTAGATTTATATATACTTCCGCTAATATTATATTTTGTATGTATATATGCAGGATAATGTATGTCGTCTATCAGGTGCAAGTTGAACGCCTTGGAATGCTAACATAAACAGAGGAGACCATAACGAAATTTCAAGACGCCACCTTGTGCCTCGAGATCTGACATGGGATTTTGTGTTAGCGTTTTGGTGTGGCGTCACAATTAAACAAATTCGAAATCCAAAATTGAACTCAATCGATCAAACCAAACTAAAATTAAATCTTAATTAAACCATCAAAATTTAAAATTAAGTACAAATTTAAATTTAAAATATCAAATTAAAAGTTAAATCAAAATGTCGATTCAAATAAAAATTTTTAATCAAAATCAACCAATCAGAATCAAAATCAAATTATCAACCAATGGCAACTTATCGACAAGGAACCATTAGTGAGGCAAGTAGCGTGGATCTCCATCTCCCCCATCTTTTTCTCTTCAATGTCTCCAACTCCCCCATCAACATCTCCACGTTCTCTCCCCTCTTTCTGATTTTTCCCATCTCTCCCTCTTTCACCTTTTATTAGAAAATCACAATAAAAGAGGAGATCAAATAACCATTTGGGGAAGAAGAAGACGTTTTTGTGGCTGTCTTCTTTTAAAAAAAAAAATAAAAAATTTCTTCCACCATTAAACCTGCAACAGTAGTCCTCCTCTTGAGATTCATCACATTTCTATATCCCACCACTCTCATTCTCTCTTTCCCATTAAAAAAAACCTGCAACCATCATCTTCTCCACTAAAAAAAAAATCAACTATCCATTATCACAGCAACCATTAATGCACCTCCCACACTAACCTTGCTACCCATGTCAACCATTAACGCACCTCCCACCTCAACCTTGCTGCCCATAGTAGCCATTAACATTTCCCACACCAACCTTGTTGCCCACAATAGCCCATACTTGAGCCATTTAAAAAACCAGCAACCTCACACCATTTTCTATCATCCACAAGTCTCCCTACAACTCTCATTTATCTTCACCATTAATAACTAGCCACACCCTGTCCTCCATAAACAAATCTACACTCATCTTCTTCTTCCATAAAAAAAAAATCTGCATTCATCTTCTTCTTCCATTGATAAAAAAATAACACTCATGTTTCCCCTCTCTCCCATATCCCTATCAATCTCATTCTTCTCCTCTTGCTCATTTACCTGAGAGTTCAACCTTTGTTTTTGACAGCAAACAAAAAAAAAAAAATGAAAAGAAAGAAAGAGAAGAGAGAAGAATAGAATCACAAGAAGGAGGAGACAACAGCTCCCATTGCTATCTTCATCTTCTCTCTCAGCCCTCTCTTTACTTTATGTACCTACTACATTCGTCTATCTTCCACCTTTCTATAATACCACGTCCCAGCATACCCATTTTTCTATCCTAACTCTTCAACTCGCTACGAAGGTACATACAAAAGCATCTCTCTTAGCCCTCACCTTCAACAACATCCTACATTGATTATCATCTCGGATTTTTCCTGCAATTTGGCGTCTCACGTTATTTTGAAGTTCTTTCTTAAAGGAATCCAAACATCCGAAATTATTCGGCAAAGGTAATTTTATTTATTTTTATTTTTTTATTATTTCTTAATTTTGTATGCATTTGAATTAATTCGTCGATTTTTGGGGTATATATGGCACCAATGGCAACCTCTAAACTTCTGAAATATTAGTGGATCGATTCACTCATTTTTGTTGATAGATTGATTGAACCAACTCGCTAATATCAAATTGGTGGACTGACTCATTGTATGTTAACATTATCGGGTTGATTCATCGATTTATGATGTTATTGGCCCAACTCGCTAATATTGATATTAATCAACTCATTGATTTTTGTATACATGAAAATTTTAAAATCGATTTTCTCAATAAAAATCAACAGGTCGACTCACTGATTTTGTATATTGTAAATTTAAAATAAAAATTTTCTATGAAATGGGTACGTGAGTCAACTCACTGATTTTGTATACATTGGAAGTTTGAAATAGAAATTTTCTATGAAATGGGTATGTGAGTCAACTCACTGATTTTGTATAAAATAGAAATTTTCTATGAAATGGGCACGTGAGTCAACTCACTGAATTTTTATACATTGAAAATTTAAAATTAAAATTTTCTATGAAATGGGTACGTGAGTCAACTTACTGATTTTGTGTACATTAAAAATTTGAAATAGAAATTTTCTATGAAATGGGCACGTAAGTCAACTCACTAGATTTTTGTGTGCATTGGAAGTTCCAAATCGAAACTTTCTATGAAATTGGGCATGCTAGTCAACTCACTAATTTTTATGTGCATTGAAAGTTCCAAATCGAAATTTCTATGAAATTGGACATGCGGGGTCGACTCACTGATTTTTGTATGCATTGGAAGTTCTAAATTGAAATTTTCTATGAAACTGGGCATACGGGGTTAACTCTATGATTTTTGTGTGCATTGGAAATTACAAATCGAAATTTTCTATGAAATTAGGCATGTGAGTCGACTCATTGATTTTAGTACACGCGACAATTCAAAAAATCAAATGTTTTTTATTAATAAATATGTGGGTTAACTCACTGATTTTAATACACGTGACAATCGAATTTCTTTGGTTAAAAATATGTGAGTCAACTCACTGATTTTAATACATATGGCAATTCATAGAATCAAAATTTCTTGGGTTAAAAACATGTGAGTCGACTCATTGATTTTAATGCACGTGACGATTCAAAAATCGAATTTCTTTGATAAAATGTCGTCAATGAGTCAATTCATTAATTTTGTGTACATAGTATTAAAAATTGATTTCACATTCTTCCAAATGTGACTGAATCGATTCACTAAATTTTGGTGCCATATAAGCCTTATTAAATCATGGGATTCCATTATGCGAAATTCGAGAAATAATGTAATTATTTTAGCCGTAAGATTTATTTAATAAATTCAGTACAATTTGATGATGATTGAGCCCTAGTTTAACCTTTAGTCTTTGAATGTCGACCATAGGAAAATTTTGGATCGTAGTAGAGATTGGTCATCTTGATCAGGCAGGTTTAGTGCCTAATACCTTCCGAAATTCGTAATCTAACCCCTTACCCATTACTCGTGGACCAACTCGATCTATTTTGGAGTTATCTATGGTTCCTAGGCCTAAAGTAGGTGGCAACTCCCTATTCTTTTAAAAATCTCTGATTTGCGTAATCGGACCCTTAGTCGCTTTTTAGCGGACAGCCGGGTCGAGGCGATTTCAGGTTTTAGTTGATTTTGTTTAGATTACAAGTTTGTAATGGTAGATATTCTTACAAGTTCAAGAAATTGGTTTGTTTAGGGTTTGGATTTGAAGTTAAAGCCCTTTTTTTCCTTATATTTTTATTGGCTATTATTATCTATTAGATTTGATTTTATGAATTTGTAGTTTAAATTTTTATTTTAATAAGTTCCATTAGATGAATGATACTCTCCTGGATTGATTTCAAGGAACATAGCCTAATTTTAGAAGGAATTAAATTTTAATATAGGTGTTTTTTAATAGATTTTCTGTTACTTATAATAAAACAAAGAAGAAGAATGAAGCTTATTCTGCATCAAGGCTTTATTTTTCCAGGACCCAATCAGAATTCAATTGTGAAGCGACAAAGCTTAGAGTATTACTTTATTAAAACCTATATAACTCCACCAAGACTATCTCTAAACCTAACAAAAATATATACAATACAATTGAAGTAGTCTCATCCTGCTAACGAAGAAGGCAATGGTTTCACAAATCAGATGGAAGCATTCCAGCTATATGAACCACGGTGAAACCACATGACTAGCACTTCTAGTCTCATGTTTGTTGGAGCCATGACTCACTAGTCACATTTGAAGTTTAAATCCTCAACCAAGAGAGAGAGAGAGAGAAAGTGTGTGTGTGTGTGTGTGCGCGCAGGCACGTGCATAAACCTCTTTGAACCTTGTATTGAAGGAATCCATAATTACTTGATGTGGGTCGGAACAAAAAGAAAGCTAGGGTACATACACCAAGTACCATAGTTTTTAAAATATCAATGCGTCCTTTTTTCTTGTTTAACACACATGCTAGTTTTCATGCCTGTTGTGACTATGCACATTAGTCTTGGTCTTGTGGATCTCCACTTATGGTCTTTTACATGATATATAGGAAGTCCACCAACAAAACAGCACCAAACCCAATATTTCATTACTCTTACCAATCTCATCTATTCAAGCATTTCCCCAAAACATGGCTGCAATGATTTAACTTAATGAGTACTGAGCAAGGAGATTACAGTGATTTTTCTCATCCTAAACAAGAAAATGAGTTGACCAACTCATCGGCCAAAAATAGGTGATTGGAGACATATCATACATTAAAAAATTTAATGTAATGCTGATTGAGTCAATGCATAAATTTTCAACCTAATGAGGAATACATAACAATGGAAATTAGAATATGTGAATACATAATTTTTCAGCAAATTCTATTTTTTTTAGGTCAATGTTCAAACAATTACACAGACCTGTAAAGGACCATATAATTTTTCAACAAATTCTGTTAAGTGCCTTGTTCCCATACACTTTCATGTCAAGGCGTGCAATGTGAGATCTAATCTTTATAGTGGTAATGCGCAAGTTGGATTTCCACCATGAATTGACCTCAATTATTATTTTGTTTAAGAATTTTTTAAGAAGTTGATTTTAAGAATTTCAGTGTTTGTCTATCTATAAAATATATGATTTTGTGTCTATAACTTCTATTCATTGAATTTCTAACCAAGACGAAAAAAGAAAATTATTGTTTAAACATGTATACATAGAGGTACAGAATAAGCTAACACCCAAATAATCTGAATTCAAGAGTTGATCTTGAGGAAACACTGTCATCAATAGAGGAATCATGTCACGTGCAAGTGTTTGTTATAGAACGCTTGAGAATGTGTTTCAACTTGGCCATTAGGGTAGCAAAAGCATGGTAGATTTATAAAAAATCTCAAGGTTTTTTATATGGTGGATGAGGCTTAGAGTAAGCCCTTTTTCCTCACTGAATTCTTTTTTGGGTGACAAAGCAAATTTGAATTTCAATTGAGACTTTAGGAGTTCATAGAACTTGTTAGAGCAGATAACAACTTGCAAACGATCACATATGCTCGGAAGTACCTTGCACCATGGAGAGCTACCCATATGAAAGAATTACAACGTGTCATGGCAACATTGGCCTTCAAGAGTAATACTGAATGTGCAACATACAAGGTAAACCTAAATTGTATAGTGTTGTTTATTGTTTATTTTTGTATATATTACTTCAATTGGCTATGAAAATATCTTCTATTGATTTCACACTTCCTCTTAATTGGTAAAAGAATATGATTGGTAGTCATCTAGTTTAGAGTAATGCTAGCGACACTCCTGCAAATTGGGAGAAAAAGAGAGGAAGCAACCGCTCACCCTCTTTGTTGAAAATGCATACATGTATAAGTATTAGTAAGTCCAACAATGGAGAAGTGGATTCATTTTTATACTTGCTAGCCAACATTCTTCTATAGTTTTTTGTTTCCCTTTCTCTTTTTTTCCGCAGCATTCATGAAAGAGTTGATGTGTTATTTTGCATTCTGCATTGTTTTTAATCCATAAATCTTATTGTTTAAGAACTTTGTGGTTGGAATTGGAATTGGACTGAATTTGTTCTCATTTGGCTAGGATGGGGGCATTAAAAAAAAATGAAAAAAAAATTGTTGTTTACGATATCACAGTTAACACACATACATATAAATAGCCAAGCCTGTTAACAAATCTTGAGTTCAAGTTTTTTAAATTGGTTTTAAGAAGATATTTTGGTTTTGACTTCCATGGATGCTCTCACTACTTCAATCCTCGACCATCAATACCTTAACCAAAAAATTGATTGTTGGTTGAACTAATCAAGTTTCTATTATTTAATTCTGCACGTTTACTGTTAATTCTAGTATGTTTGTATCCTCTCATACTACTTTGATCCACATCATTTTTTTATGTGCCTTTTGTTTTACATGGCACTCTAGAAACACTACTTCACTTTAGCCATCCAAGTCTTTACATTTTTGCTAAATGGTTGGCATATTCGTGCTCATTCAATTTTTTTATAGATTTTAAGTTGGTTAAAGTTAATTTCCTTCCATCAAGGGTTATAAATCAATATCATATTTTACTAATTCCTTAATCAACAGCAAGAGCTTATTTTATTTTTATATTATTGGTTTGGTTGGATTCCGTCATACTGACTACCATTTATCTTTGTCTTCTTTAGGGTTGTGTTTACATTTTTGAAGCATACAAGATTTACTGGACTTGCTGTGTCAAAGGGGTTCACACAGGACAAATGGTTCTTCAATTAGTTGAACTTATTGGTAAGATTCTTTAATCTTCTCAGTTACTAGAGTTTGATGTTTGTTCGGTTAGTGTTTTGTCATTATCTTTCAGGTTGTTTTTATTTGCACACATTTTCACTTGCTGCATGTTTGATTGTAATTGTATTTGACTTTTCAAATTTATGAGGCTATGACAAAGTTCATCCCCTTTTCTTTAAAAAGTATGAGATCAATAATTGATTTTGTTTCGTTTATTTTGGATCTTTCTCTTCCATAGTTCTTTGAGTCGGAGTGACTCTTACTAAGCAAATTGAGGTAGAGTTCTTAATGGTTTTTCACCTAACTTGAACTAACCCAACTCTAGAGATGGAGGGGAAGAAGTTTTTGTTGTTCGGCTCCATACTCTTCTCCCGTAGTTGTAGAAGCCTAGAGAATAGGAATCTAAGAAGACCAAAACCATGAACAAGAAGCCCAATTTGATCATATAACAGTTTCTTGAGGTCAAATAGTAGAGAAAACCCTCGAGGATTGGTTTGTCTAATTGTCTTACTAAATAATCTATACTTATCTGTTGTTGCTGAAACATGCCCATTTTTTCACATTTCTTTGTCTTACAGGTAGAATTAGAGAACTTATTCACCCATGCAAGCCCCCCATTAAAATAAGAAGTCTTCATACTTTTAATGGTTTTACATAAAAAATTCATAAGCTGTCCCTCAACTTCCCACCCCCCATGCATTTTGTTTGTTTAGTCCATTTGTGGACTCTCTTGTGGGACTTTTGGTAAGAAAATGTTTGTGAGGCATAGACTATCTTGAAGAAATATGTCAATTTTAAAAAATAATGACTTATGATAGCATCCTCAATAATTTAATGCAACCTTCTTAGCTTGATTTAATAATACTAAGTTTACGGTATTTTTAAGAGCTAGGAAATTCACTAGTTTCCAACAAAATTGTAGACACCCCAATTTGAACATGCCCTAACTCGAAAGAGCCCAAAAATACCAATTTTTCAATAAAATTTACCAACGGGCCTCAAAGGCCCAAATCATTAAAAAACTACACTTTGATCAAACTGAGGTCCCCAAGACCCCCTGAGGGTCTAGTGGGCCTACCCAAAAAGATTTGGTATACCCCCCATCTTCACCACTCCGCTTTCGAAACCAAAAATACCGGATTTCAATAAAAATCGCCAACAGGCGTAAAAAGCCCAATTTGCCAACACGCAACATTCTGATTAATCCAACTATTCCAAAAATTCCTAAAAGGATAAAAAAAAATGTAAAATGAGACTTGGGATACCCACTACCTTCCACCGCTCCACCCCCGAATCCGAAAAAATCCTAAGCCCACCTAAGGCCCACAAACCTTCAACTCTCCAAAATAATTTCTCACCTTATCCCCTAACCTAAATCCAATCCCACACCACCTAAAACTTAAAACATACCCACCCTCAAAAACACATTCCTAAAACAACCCTACCCAATCCTCAAATCTTTCATAACCCAAGCCCAATACACTAAAAGGCCCACAAACCCTTATCCATATCCAATTTATATCTAACCCATAACCCTAACCCAAAAACCACTATCCACATCAACCAATCACCATTTTGATCACCAAATATGACACATGTCATCACGCCCGCGCACCGCCCTCATCTAACCACCGACCTCCATCACTTTTCTCTAACATTCATCTACCCACATCATCTTTCGCCAAAAATCATCTCAACCCATACCCTTCCCTAACCTACTCACCTCACCTTCTCTAACACCATCAACCACCCACATCACAACCCATATCCCCTACACCCTAACCCATCACATTTCTCTAATCACTCCACCAACTCACATCACAACCCATACCTCCCCTCATCATTTCTTACAAAACCATTCTTACAAACCTAACCAACACTCCTCTTCTCTAATCAAACACCTACTCTCACCAATCAATTCATATAATCACCCCATCTCCCCATCATTTTAACACATGTCATCATCTCATTAACCCTCTCAAAAATCCAAACACCTAACCCTTACACTACCCATTCTTCTTCTAAATATAAATACCTTACCTCTTCAATCAACATAACACTCAATCAAACACCTAATACCTTATACCCCCATTCTCTCTATCACATATAACTCATCTCACCTCACCAAACACTACACCCAAATAAATTGGGTAAGATCCAAACCATTTGGATCCAAATACTACCTATTTTTCACTCATTACACAATTACCCTCCCCTCCACTCTAAATTTCATACCCCTCACCTTTAAAACCTATGTCATTCTCTACTCTCCCAATAATTCACCCCATTATATCCCTAAAGTACCCTCAAAACACCTATAAATACCCCCCTCCCCTTCCAAAAATGGTTACCAATTCTCCTCCCAAATCTTACATAAAATATTATACTTAACTCAATTTTCTCATCATCTCTTTCCTACTCCTTCAATCACACAAAAGAGGTGACATTCTTATAAACCATTATGGACATAAAGAAGAAGAATCTAAGAATAAGAAGATTGAAGCTTCAAGGTGGGTTCAAAGATACCCTCCTCCCCTCTCTCTCTCTTTACCCTCTCCACCTCCATCTTCTATTATCCTTTCCTCTCTTTATTTTATTTTTAGATGGACTTAGGATGAATGTTCCCCCTCCCTTATCTCCGATAGATTAGGCTTCGATTTAGTCAAAAGTATAAGGGTTGTAACCTATTTCCAAACAAAATCGATTTTGAACCCTTTAAACTGTTTTGAGGCAACGATATTTGAATCCTTCTCAACTCATAAAAATGGGTGTATAACCATGGCCAACACTTTTCAAATATTGATTATGTCCAAGGCTAATGCCCTTTTGGATCATCCTTTTCGATGAGATGACCCTTACAAACTAAAGCCAAAAGCAAGTCCCTACTTAGGGAACAAGTCCCCCAACATGTGGCAATTCATTTTATTTTTGTTTTCAATTAAAATGATCGAGTTGAGTTGAGGTGACCACCACTTAATGGGGAGAAAAAGGTGCCTAACACCTTTCCTTTTTTCCAATCGAGCCGTTTACCCCGATCTCAAGGTTTGATTAGTACTTATTCAAACGAGAGTCATTAAACGTCAAAAATTACATTATTTTAAAAAATGTACATTCTGGGTGATCATTCATACCTACTTACAATATGAATGGTGGCGACTCCAATCCTTAGTAGATGTGATACTCGTAATCGAAAATCACATATCTACAGTTGATGACTCCACTGGGAAAGCTAGGCTCACCCCTCGTGACAACTCGATCATTTAAAAAAAATAGATTTCTATTTGTTAACGTTGTTTGTTTGTGGTTTGTTTCTTATGTTTTGTTTTTTATTTTTTTACATGTCCAAACTGTAATATTTATTTACTTTTGTTGCTTTCATTACATGTTTGTAAGGGGGTCGATGGAAAGGAAAAGAAATGAAAAAATCTTGTTGCACGTGCACTTACGAGCATAGTCCCATTGCAAAAATCATCCCACCCTCAATATATCTAACCCCGATGCTTAGTAGTTCTACGGCTTGAGATCGTTATTTCAAGTATCAGGGATGAACACATCAAATCCAATCACCAAAAGTCAAAGTCCTAATAGAATTCTAATTAAATAATAACTTTATTTAATAGAATTCTAACTAAAATATAACTCTACCTAAAACAATTCTAATTAAAATACAACTCTACCTAAAATAATACTAACTAAAATATAACTCTAACTAAAAGAATTCTAATTAAACACTAATTCTATCTAAACAAACCCTTAAAATAATCTATAAATAGGGGTCCTCACACCCTATTTTCGTATCAAATAATAAACCCTAAGAGAAGTAGGTCAAAAAGCTTCCCTAACCTCCCATAAACCCTAATTTTAAAGTCCCAACTCCTTACCTAAGATCCATACCCCAATTTTAGATAACAAAACTCCCCGAAAGCCTTTCCAAAATACCTCAAAATCCATAAAAAAATTAGAAAACTCATAGATCTAAGAAGGAGATACTTCAACTTGGAGATCTGAAACGAATTCGGTAACAGAACGAAGCAAGGAGTGTTGTACCAGGAGCGGTTTTATCAGATCTGAGGCAATAGAATCGTTGCGTTCGAAGGTAAAATTTCTTTTATTATTTTTTTTTATCTAGATTTTTTGTTAGCAATGTAGTCTTATTTGGGATAAGTAGAGACCGACATTGGCCGGGCGGGGTTGGTGCCTAACACCTTCCAACCCCGTAATGTGATCCCCAGACTTAGTATTTCTTTAGTAGATTAGTCGTTTTTATCCGTTTCGAGTTTATATTCGGTTCCTAGACCGTAATAACTAGGTGGCGACTCCCAAACCTCAAAGGTCAAAAGTGGATCCGCGCACCCCGCGGATCGAGGGCGCTTTCAGTGGCGACTCCACTGGTGACCTTGAGGATCAGACTTGAAAATCCCCAAGTATGGGAAGTATTGCTAGTAGAGACCTTTTATTTTTTTATGTTTTGTTGTTTGTTTTTTTATATTTTATTTATTGTTTTAGTTTATCTGTCTATTTTTATGGTTTATCCCTCTCGTGCCTCTATTAATGATCATTATGTTGAATATTGTGTTTAGCCCATTTTTTATGGTTCAATAAAGGACCATTCGGAATGGCCCTAGATGATGCGAAATTTCGAAAGATAATTTTATTAAGGATAATGGTTAATAGATCATGGGGATCGTTAAAATTTTTATTTTTATTTTTTTGTCTTTCTAAGTTATTATTCATTATTCAATTTTTTTAAACACATATGGATCCATTCTTTAGCCGTGTTATTATTGAATTTTTTTTTTTTTAAAGATATTTTTTAGGTATGTGCAAGCAATTTTTTTTTAGTCTTTTATTATTTTTTTTATATTAAATTGTTTGGTTAATTTTTCAAAAAATAAAATAAAAAAAAAGTTTTTCTATGATTAGGCGTGTTGCCCCTTTGACAGCAAGGAGGAAAATTGAAAAAATAACAAAAAAAAAGTTTTTTTTAGGCTCTGTCAACAGCACAAGTTACTGGAGTGGTTGGGGTGCCTCGAGTAAAATTATTTTTTATGTTTTTTTACACCACATTAACAGCAACGATATGCTGGTGTGAGTGGTATGTTATAAGTAAAATCGATTTTTTTGCTCTACCCACATCATCTTCTTAAAAGACATTCACTTGGTTTCATTAACAGAAACCGATTTATTCTCTCTGTTCAGTTGATGGAAATCAGCTTAGATCAACATAAAATTAGCATAAAACACTAATTTCTTTCCATAAGGAGCTACGAAGTTTCCAATCGACAACCCCCTAGAAATCTATTCGAACTAAAACGATTTTAATGGAAAGTCGCCATTTCTTTCATCTGTTGAAGAACATTTCATGGTGTGCCGGTTCGAATCGTTGGGAGACGTTTTGACTTGAAATATTGGATCCTGCTTGTGAAAGTGCCCTCGATCCGCGGGGTGCGCGGATCCGCTTTTGACCCTTGAGGTTTGGGAGTCGCCACCTAGTTATTACGGTCTAGGAACCAAATTTACTCTAAGAAAGGTAAACATTACTAATCTACGAAAGAAAAAAGGGTCTGGGGATCATGTTACAGGGTTGGAAGGTGTTAGGCACCAACCCCGCCCGGCCAAAGCCGGTCTCTACTAATTTTCCAAATAAATTACATTGCTAAAAAAAACCTAGATAAAAAAACTTAAGAAATTATACCTTCCCGAAGATAACTTTATCGTTCCCTCAGATCTGATTAAGTAATTCCTTACTTCGGTCTGTCTCCGGAT
Organism: Akebia trifoliata; assembly: GCF_017979445.1. Classification (NCBI taxonomy): domain Eukaryota; kingdom Viridiplantae; phylum Streptophyta; class Magnoliopsida; order Ranunculales; family Lardizabalaceae; genus Akebia; species Akebia trifoliata. The sequence continues at coordinate 30,141,344 of NC_141385.1, read as the reverse complement.
CTGATTTCTGATCTCCGAGACGAGGTATCCCTTCCTTAGATCTGGATTCTTCGAGTTTGTTATGGATTTTGGGGTGTTTTGGAAGGGCTTTTAGGTATTTTTTAGGCTAAAATCGAAGGAGAGATGTTAGGTAAGGAGTTGGGACTCCAAAACTAGGGTTTATGGGAGGCTAGGGGGGCTTTTAGACCTACTTCTCTTAGGGTTTTTGATTTGATCCGAAAATAGGGTGTGAGGACCCCTATTTATAGATTTTTTAGAGGTTGATTTTGATGGAGTTAGTGTTTAATTAGAGTTCTTTTAATTAGAATTGTGTTTTAGTTAGACTTGTTTTAGGTAGAGTTGTATTTTAATTAGAATTATTTTTGGTGGAGTTGTGTTTTAGTTAGAACTCTATTAGATTGAGTTATTATTTAATTAGAACTCTATTATGACTTTTGGTCTTATTTGATTGACTTTTAATATTTTGACTTTAGTCTTAATTGATTGACTTTTAATATCTTGACTTTAGTCTTGCTTAATTGACTTTAATTTTGACTTTAGTCTTACTTGATTGACTTTAATATCTTGAATTTAGTCTTGCTTTATTGAATTCAACTTTTTGGAACACCCCCCTCTTTTATATCTTTAATTCTTTGAACCCCCAAATGGAGGGGTCCTTAAAGAAATATCTCACGAACCCTCAATAATTTTTCATGAGAGCCCGATTGATCGATATTTTTAGTTCAAAATTTTAAATTAATTTCATTAATGTTTCAATTTAATTATTTAATGTTTTATCTATTAATTTCAAAAATTTTAATTATGAAAATTGTGAAATTACCGTTTTACCCCCGGAGAGGACTTTTCACGTTTTAAGTTGATTTTTAATGTTCTAGGATGTTTTAGAATCAATTTTTCGTAAGGAATTCAATGAAAATATTATTTTGTGTTATTCATGAAATTTTTTGTGTGAAATGATTGTGAACTTTATGAAGGGCATTTTCGTAATTTTGTCAAATTTTGTGAAAATTGGCGAAATGATTTATTTGGTTTTTATTTGTTGTTTTATGTGTTTGAGAGAGTTTTCTTAAGCGTAACGTAGGCTCTAGGGTCATTTTGATGTTAGGGGTATTTTGGTAATTTGGTCAATTTTTAACGATTTTTATCATGAAGCTTCTTTTCGTTTGCAAGATGATGATTTCTATGTTTCCAGAGTCGTATTTTCCTAGCGTAACGTGATTTCTAAGGTTTTGTCAGTTCGAGATACCTCATCCGAATTTTTGAAACACATTTGGTAACAAAATAAAGCAATGGAATACACATCCATCATTGGGAATCATTGCGATCGGGTTGACGAGTTGATTAATCAGGCAAGTGAAAAAATGGGGTGTCTACAGATGCTCCTCTTTGGCAGAGGGTTGAAGCAAACTAGATAGCAAATCTATTTTGGTAGATAGAGCGATATCTGAATGCCAAAGCTAGTGACAGTTCATTTTGCAGTCTGATTTAGCAATTCGTCAGGATGTTTGGATCCTTGAGCGTAAAACTCTCTCCGAACTAAAAAGTTGTCAGGTCCTTGAGCGTGAGCTCTCACTGACAGTATCAGATCCTTGAATTTTAGAGAATTCTCCCTAACTAAAAAATGCAAGTGTGAGTGTATGTATTGTGTGAAACTGAGCAAAGATTGAGAAAAAAAACTAAGCATAATCTGAGCAAAGTGAGCATAATCTGAGCAAAAGTTGAATGTCTTCCTCTACCTACCCTAGGTGAACGAGTAATAAACTAATTTTTTGAAAGTCCTACTCTACCTGCCCAGGGTGAAAGAGTAATGAACTAATTTTTTTGGGAAGTTCTACTCTACCTACTCGGAGTGAAAGAGTAATGAACTAATTTTTTTCTGGAGTCCTACTCTAACTGCCTAAGGTGAAAGAGTAATGAACTAAAATTTTTTTTTTTTGGAAAGTTCTACTCTACCTACTCTGAGTGAAAGAGTAATGAACTAAGCTTTTAGGAGTCCTACTCTACCTGCCCAGGGTTAAAGAGTAATGAACTAATTTTTTTGGGAAATTCTACTCTACCTACTCGGAGTGAAAGAGTAATGAACTAATTTTTTAGGAGTCCTACTCTACCTGCCCAGGGTGAAAGAGTAATAAACTAATTTTTTTGGGAAGTTCTACTCTACCTACTCGGAGTGAAAGAGTAATGAACTAATTTTTTAGGAGTCCTACTCTACCTGCCCAGGGTGAAAGAGTAATGAACTAATTTTTTTTTGGGAAGTTTTACTCTACCTACTCGGAGTGAAAGAGTAATGAACTAATTTTTTGGGAGTCCTACTCTACCTGCCCAGGGTGAAAGAGTAATGAACTAATTTTTTTTTTTGGGAAGTTCTACTCTACCTACTCGGAGTGAAAGAATAATGAACTAATTTTTTTGGGAAGTTATACTCTACCTACTCGAAGTGAAAGAGTAATGAACTAATTTTTTGGGAAACCTACTCTACCTGCCCAGGGTGAAAGAGTAATGAACTAATTTTTTTTTGGGAAGTTCTACTCTACCTACTCGGAATGAAAGAGTAATGAACTAATTTTTTGGGAGTCCTACTCTACCTGCCCAGGGTGAAAGAGTAATGAACTAATTTTTTGGGAAGTTCTACTCTACCTACTCAGAGTGAAAGAGTAATGAACTAATTTTTTTGGGAGTCCTACTCTACCTGCCCAGGGTGAAAGAGTAATGAACTAATTTTTTTTTTTTGGAACGTTCTACTCTACCTACTCAGAGTGAAAGAGTAATGAACTAATTTTTTGGGAGTCCTACTCTACCTGCCCAGGGTGAAAGAGTAAGGAACTAATTTTTTGGGAGTCCTACTCTACCTGCCCAGGGTGAAAGAGTAATGAACTAATTTTTTTGGGAAGTTCTACTCTACCTACTCGAAATGAAAGAGTAAGGAACTAAGCTTTTTGGGGATAAATGGGGGATTTACACCGCATTTGATTTTTTTATAAATAAAAAAATGAATTTTATGAAGGTCCGGTAAACATTTTAACTCTTTTTGAATCTGAGAAGTTTTCAAAATTGCTATCAAGAGGGTAACCTTTAATTCAAAGTTAACCTTATCCTTTGGGGTTGAAATTGACCAGGCATCAGAACAAAAATGCCCCTAGTTTGACAAGGAACATTGCACTTGGGATAATTGAACATAATTTTGAAAACGAATGCCCCTAGTATAAGGGGGAAACTATATTCTTTAGAAAAATGAAGTGCCCTTGTTATGAAAGTTTGAAATCCTTGATTACCGCAAGCGCAATAAAGGTTTAACTTTTAATTTTGACTCTTTATATTGAAGATTTTGAGTCAGGCTCAAAGAAATTGGAACAAAATATTTCTTTCTGAAATTCATCATAGAATTTATTCTTTCTCCCCGTCGGTTCACTTAGGGACATGAAACTCTTCAGATCAATCATAGACAAGATACTTGTATCCCCTGAGTCTATATTTGGTTCAAACTGAAATTTGATCACTCGGACTTCTGATGTTTTTGCTCGGACTGTCTTTTCAGCTTCTCAACTCAACTGAGATTTTCTTTTATTTTTTTTATTGCTCTAAGTTTTGCCTAGATTGCCTTTTCAAGTTTTCAATCTAGCGAGAATGCTCTAGCTTTTGCCTAGATCACCTTTTTAGGTTTTCGATCTAGCGAGCTTACAATTTTTTCTCTTTTCTTTGCTCTGATTGTCGCCAAGGTCGTCCTTTCAGATTTTCAACCTTGCGAGCTTGCCTTAATTTTTGCCTAAGTCGTCCTTTTCGGGTTTTCAACTTAGCAGACTTTTTTTCTTCTTCTTCCCTTCTGAACTTCTGGAGTTACTGTCTGATCATGCTCTACTACCTTCCTTGACTTTTTTCACACGGTACTTAAGAGGACTTTTATAGGTAGGCTTAGGACTGGGCATAAAAAGAAAGGAATCTTGAGGCTCAAAAACCCAAATGCCCCTTGTGTGGCATTTTCTTTTTAATTATTTTCTTTTTCTTTGAATTTTCTTCCTACTTTGACAATTTTTTTCTTTTGAATTTTTTTCTTTTTAGATTTTTTTTTTGTCGAGGAATCTATTTTTTTTTTATTTTGATGTGGTCGGGCCTGAAGTAACTTCTCAGGTTGCCTACGTACCCCAGAATTTTGGGATCAGACCAAGACGTAGTTCAAATTTTTCCCTCCCCTAGGTTAGGTGATCAGGCTGAGAAAGAAAAATGCATCATTTTTTTTAAAAGGCTACAAAGGGCTGAGAAAGGAGATATTGAATTGGGTAGCAGGAAAATTGATTTTGCCAAAGATGGCCTCCTTAAATGTAATACCGTTTGATCAGGTCAAGGTTGGTTGACTCTAGTAATTCGATTCCATCATGATCTTGAAGTCTAACAATTTTTCCAGATAGTATTTCCTTAATGATTGAATATCTCCAATTAGGTTCAAACTTTCTATGATCGAGGAAGAATGCTCAATTTTTTTTTGGTAGTTTGATGCTTAGATCCTTGACTTATAAGTGATGAACTTTGACTTTCTTGTCAAACATGCGAGTAACTCCTCTCCATTGACAGACCCAATCTATTTCTAACAATTGACTTCCATCAAGACCTTGAGATACATGATTTTCCCTTTTAACCGGTAAGATTACTTCCATATCATACTAGAGTGACTCTAGTAGAAGACTGTATTGAAGTGTAATATGTCCATAATGCGAATGATAACTTCTCTGGCCAATCCCGGTGTGATGTGTAATTGACACATTTTCACGATGATTGTCTTGAGATTTTTACTGGCTGCTTCAACTATTCCATCGATTTTAAAATTCCAGCACTGATATATTTTATAATCCCTCCTCTGACTATGTCGGTTTATTCTGGTTTGTATATGTGGTGTTCTCACAGGATGGGTATATATTTCATGTTGAACAACACTCCAGATTTAACCGACATATCCTCATAGGACCATGTAAGCAAGTCTTTTGAATTTTCTGAATAAATTCATCATCTCTTTGTGCTCCTCTGGGGATAAGTTAGTTCCAATCTGAATTTCTTGGGAATTATTTTTGTTCCGAGGTCAATGACCTTTAGTTCCTCGAGCAAGACATTTATCTTCTCATTCAAGGGGGGTTCCTTTAGAGAAATTTCTCCTTAAAGCCAGTTATTAGTTAATTCGTTAATGCGCTCGAGGTATTCAAAAATTTTCTTTATTCAGTTAAATTTAGATGGGGCGACTGACACCAATGCAGACTCGACAAACTAACTTGACTAGAACAAAATAAGAAATAAAAAGATAGACTTGATTACTGAATTGATAGAAAGAACTGGACTCAAGACTCATAAACAACTAAAAACAATTACCCACAACGGGCTTGATTACAGACTGAGACTCGAGAAACTATTTCCACGCGATTGGACTGAGTCTTCTTCTTCAGATTCTTTGCATTCTTCAGACTTACTTTCTCTCTCTTTGCCAAGACTGCATTTGGTGGTGAAAACTTCATTAGGGACCGTCACTCTGGTAAGAGGGGGGCTAGGAGGTTTATGATTGACTGATAGGATGAGAAAGATTGGGTCAAACGAGAGTTGAGTATTGGATATCATGTTCAAAGTCTGAGGAGGTTGGTAAATGGGTAGAGGGTTGGTAATAACATTTGGCTGCTCAAGGACAGGAATAGTAACTTTTTTGGCATCAATGAGGTCTTGAACTGTATGACGAAGAGCAACGCAACGATCAGTAAGATGACCAGAATTTTGGTGAAACTCACAAAATAGGTTGGGATTGTGAGAAGTAGGGAGTGGACTTGGTAAAGGTCGAGGTTGGAGAGATGCAATGAGCCCTTTACTTAATAATTTTTGAAAGACAATGCTCAAAGGCATACCAAGATTGGTGAATTTCCTATGTGGTCGAGGTTGATTAGGGTTAACTTGGTTACTAGGCAAGATAGTAGATTGGATGGGTGTAGTAGACGTATGGGCTACATAGGCGTGATCAGCGCTAGACTTGGAATTGGTGAAAGGCTTTTTGAACTTGTTGTCCGAAGGATTGGAAAGGATTCCGGAAGCGAAAGCATCTTCCAATTGGTTACCAACTTGCAATAGAGACTCGAATGTAGGAAGGTATTGGGAGACTAGATGTCGGGCATACCCTTGCGAGAGATTTTTTAAGATAATAGCTACTTGTTCTTTCTCTGAAGGTCTATCCCACATTTGTGTAGCCTTGGCCCTCCAACGACCGATGAAGTCAGTAAATGTTTCCCCATTCTTCTGTTTAGTTGATTCCAAGTCCCTTCTTGAAGTTTCAATTTCGATACTGTATTTGTACTGATGCCAGAAAGCCTTTGACATATTCTCCCATGTACCTACTGTAGTTGGGTCTTGAGACATCAGCCATCGTAGAGCTGATCCTGACAGAGTTCGTTGAAACAGTAATGTCATATGCTCGTCGCTAAGCCCAACAATGCGCATGCTAGTAACATACACTTTAAGATGCGTTTTTGCACAACCTACCCCACTGAACTTGTCTATTTCAGGCATCACAAACTTCTCTGGCAGATGAATTCTAGGGATACGGTTCAGGGCTTCAATGCCCGCTGCAATTTCATCGATACCCTTTATACTCTTCATAGCTGACTCCAGTTGAGACATTCTATTGGCTAACACTGGATTCTTATACTCTTCGTCTCCATCGAGTTCGAAGACTTCATGGGCACGTCTCGCTGTATTTTCTTCTACCCTTTTTCCTTTAGGATCATCAATGGGATTGCCAGTTGATTCTGAAATCTGTTCTAAGACTTCCACTTTGCCCTTTATACTGTTGATATCATTGGCAAAGGTTGCCAAAATCTTACGAATTTCTGTGAGCTCAGATTCTGAAGCCATTTTTGCCTGTTGACTTGGTACCAACGTTCGTTCTAACCGACTGGACTTACGACTCCAACTAGGAGGTGGACGCTTGAGTTTGGGTGCAATGATAACCCTGAAAATCCCATCAAAGGTGGATTACTAGTTATGGATCCTAGAGTAGACTTTTAATAAATAGAGGTTTCTCTTGATAGCATAGGTTAAGTTAACCCCTAGATTCAAAATCTCTAACTAATGAAATATTTCGATCAAAAAATACTACATGAATATGATTTACTGATCTTGTTAAGTATGTAATATTCAGTCCATTAAATTAAACTGGCCGATGCAAGGTGATTGGGACAATGTACCCATTTAAGTTTGGCCCGGTTTGACCCAATGGATCTGAATATTCTACTTGCATCACTTCATCTAATATTTTTAAGTCAATTAGTTCAACCGATCCATATGTTGATCCATAAGATCCATTTACCAATTGGACAAATTGGTTTAACTTGATATTGACCAGTATGTCTCATCAATTAAGTTTATTGGGTTGGACCGATATTGCGGGTTTGATTGGAGCGATGTGGACCGATCCACCCACTTACCTTTTGGTTGGATTAAATAGAGCAACCCGGGAACACCCACGATAAGTTCGAGTTGTGACCTATAGGGGAGGTTTCTAGACTCTAAGCTTACTATGTGCAATGCATTTTATCTGGCCACCCTTGCCCAAGTACACCTATATACCTCTTGAGCGTACTCAATCAGACGGTACGTGGTGACTTGGTTTGATATACCGTTTAGGTGATAATCTAAAATCTCAACTCACTTCTCTGAAGCCAAAAACAGCCAGTTTGATCTCCAGTTGAAAGGTGGCGCACGATGCTGAGCAAGGGCCCACTTATGCTGCGTTTGGAAAAGCCGTGTGAAGGCTAATTTCATCCAAACACGCTCGGTTTTTTGGAACTTCAGTGTTTGGGATGGAGTAGGACTCTTTTTATTTGCCGATTCCTTCGTCAAAAACAGTCGACTCTCTCGACTTCCAACTCTTCAACGAGTCTCCGCAACATCACACGGTTCTTCCGCAAAAACAGAGTGTCTCGACTTCCAACTCTTCAACGAGTCTCCGCAACATCACATGGTCATCTCTCTCTGATTTTACAAGCAAGAAATCTTCTCTGCAACTCCCTCAGGTAAGTAATTTTTTTTTATTTTTCAATATTCGCGTGTTAAAGCAATCCTTCCCACAGCATGTTATTCATTGGAAATTTTAAGAGAATCTAGAAGGAAAAAAAAAAAAGAGAGAAAAAAGAGAAAAAAGAGTAAAGTCAAAAATTTACCTCCATTCACCCATTGATTTCAATGCTCACTCACCCACAAACCTTTGGTCTCAACACCATTGTCATCTTCTCCAACTCAATCGAAACCAAACTCACCCTCATTCTCTTCGTTCCAACACCTACAAGAGCATCATATTCATCTCCCTCACTCACTCATATTCACCATTAACACACAAACATCATTGTCTTCTCACCCATCACTCACAAACCTTCATCATCTCATCTCCTTTTAACTCCAAATGCTCAGCTACACAGCAACACCGCAGCCATCCATTAATGGCCAACGCAGTATCAACACCCTCTCTCACTCACGACTCACCCATGGAACCCATCTTCGTCACACTCAACTCACCTTTGGGCTCTCGACAGCATCCACAAGATTCACCCACACAACTCTTTGAATCTGAATTGAACTTGAGACAGCAATGTTCTCCCGCAACCAAAGAAACATGTGGTTAGAAACAGAGTTAAGAAAAATAGAGTTATATTGCCACACCAACTTTTGTTAACGCACGCCAACTTTTGTCTAATAGTTGACATTGACCTTTTAGTTGATTTAAAGAGTTGTGTGGGTAGAGCTCTTGCCAACGGGCTTGCCAACTTTTGTCTTATTTTTCATCCATGAGATGGATGACCTCATCTGGAGAGTTAGAAAGTAGTGGTTATCAAAAAATAAAAAAGTTTGAATTACAATTGCCTTTCAATTTCAAGAATTTGTTACATGAATATCATTTTGAAATTTTTAGAGAGTTGTATGTTGATCATTTGTAAAGAAACTTGTGTACAGTTTTTTTTCTTTTTTTACACCAATTACAAATACTAGATCCACATGAAAGGGTAGGAGCACGTCATTTTGGTCAAACTACGTTGAACCCTTGAAGGGTGGCATTGAAATAGGTACAAAAGGATGACCTCAATGGTCAATTGCCTTGGATTGGGTCTCAACAAACTAATGATAAGATGGTAAATGTCTTTTGGGAGAGCGAAAGGTCAAGGCATGAATACTTGCTCAATAAACACCATCAGCAACGGCAAGAACTCCCCCATTGTAACCACTCACTAAAAAAGCATATTCTCCACCTCTGTCAATCTTAAGAAAGACCAAAAGAGATATGCAAGTGAGATGCATTTGACAACAAATCAGTAATTGATGCAAACATGGTAAACATTGAACTTTATTATAATCACACAAAGAAAAAAATTGAGGTAAATAACAACGAATTGCTCGAACATAAATCCAGAAGACTAGAGTTTCACAATGGTCACTCTACCTTATTTGGGTGTGGTATGAGGTGAGAAGATGTTTATGACTTGGAATCACCTTTATTTTATTGCTTATTACCAAAGTTGAATTAAATATGTGATGGGTTGTATTACGTAATTATAAATTGTTGTGTTGGATGCGAACATAATGAGAAAAAATGGGGGGGGGGTGTGGAAGGCTACCATATGTGAACTACAACGTTACAATCACATCTGTACTCAGGCCCAAAGGACTCTGATCCGTTGGTAAGTGAAGGACCAAGCAAAATTTGTATTTTAAAAGGCCTTTTTGAAGCCTTAAGTCTCCTCTTGATGGGCCATTGGGCATTTTGAAAGAAACTTAGGCCTAGCCCTACCCTACGGGTGTTTGGGCTCTCAGGTTCGGTTGGTGTTTACATGTCTTGATTGTTGATATGAATATTGTACGAGATGAGATTGCTCAACAAATTTATAATGCCATATATACATGATGTAAAATTTTATTTAATTATTTATTTGATAGACATTATATATGTTAGTATAGAAAAAATGAAATTGAATTTTTATTTTTATTTTTTAATATTAAATCCTATGTTTATACTTATTGTTAACATATTATTACTTATATCAGATAAATAATCTTTTTTTTAAATATTATTTTTAATTTCATCCAACAATTTTTAGACAGCAGGTTACCAAACAGTTCAACATCTTAACAGCACAGTTAGACAGCATGTTACCAAATAATATACTCAATTCAGCATGTTGCTTCAGCAACAGCAACAGCAACTTTTTCTCAGCTTCAGCAACTTAATTCAGCATCAGCAACTTTACATACAGCTTTTCCAAACGGAGCATTTAAATACCTCTCGTCTAGAATAGACGTAGTCTATCCCCCTCGTACAGTAGGGTACAGTGGGGCAAGATCTCGCTTAGGTACCGGTTTTGACCAAGAAGTGCAGTTGATATACTTAGATTATCTTTTACATACCTATGGGTACGAGTCAAGAGTTGTAGCTTTCATAAATGATTTGGCATCCCACGAGGGGACCGACCACGTACTAGTACTACGTTGGCAATCGCGACATGTGACTGTGTGGCTTACAATAGGTCAAAGGCTCAGGTCGCTCCAGCCTGGGTGCATCAATATATCTTTCAGAATCACCTGATCAGACGGTACTAAAGTCCCAGTTTGATATACCCTAAGGTACGTGACTGGAGTTGTGGTTTTCATGAATGACATCGCATCTTCGAAGAGATCGGGCCACGCACTAGTGCCACGTTGGCTATATGGGACGTGTAAGTGTGCAAAACAGTAAACGTGCATGTGGTGTGTGCAAAACAGGGTGGGGTGTGCCCAGGGCCTTTTTCAAACATTGGGTTGGATCCAATCATCATACTATGACTATCTCATAAATATTAATCGAAACTATTACACCAAGACATGCATATCAAAATTATCTAATAATCAGGATCGCGATACATTGAATAGGCAAAAATCAATGATACAAAGATAATTAATCCTAGGCCAATCAATTAAGTTAAAAAAATGGCTTTTTCTCCATGGCCCAATCGAGGACTATTTTGGGTAGCCCAAAACAATTCGGGATTTCAAAGAATATTACATTGAAGATAGAATGATGGTTGTTGAGGCAAAGAGTGATTTATTTATTTTTAAAAAAAAACTAAATAAAAACTAAAAATAAGAGTCTAAATAAAAATTGTGTAAGAGACAAATGAGCCATTATTGCCATACCACCTTTTGTTAATGTCCCACCAATTTAGAGTTCGTAATCACAAACAAAATTAGCTAATATTTTAGTGATGGGGGATAAACAAAAATTGGTATGACAATAAAAGTTCAAAAGGGATCAACCAAATAACTACTATGTTCACCAATTACAAAAAATTATCCAAAATTAAATTCTTTTAACTGTTATTTCATCCAATCCACCGGTTTTGATCCCAAAAATTCTAGTAATTCACCAGAAGACTTCAAGTCCCACTTTCACTATTCGAGCGATGCCCCAAATTGAATTGGCATTTTCAGTAATTTCTTTGCTTTGCTTTTACTTTAAAAAGTGTAATCACCAATATATATATATATATATATATATATATATATATATATATATATATATATATATATATATATTTTAGGAAAAGCCGAGAAGAAGGGAAGGAGGTAGATTACAGAAGATCGGGCAACAGATGTAGACCGAAATTCAAACCAAGATCCGTGGAAGATTCCTCCTCATTTTCTTTGGCTAAAGAGATGATTGGGGTTTGATTTAGTTATTAGCTCCAGATTCGTTTGAGGATAATTGAACCCATCTGTCGAAGAAATTCAGCCACCTCTAACTCAAAGCCACAAAAGCTACACCAGAAACTCTAAAATCTCCGATGACAGATCTTAGGACTAAATTATTACGAACCATTTCGAATTTAATATCTGACAATAGACCCGAATTAAAATCTAAACAAACAGTTCGCCAACTGAAACACCCCTACAGATATTCAGTCTCAGTGATGCTTACCTCTCAGAAACCTCACCAATCCATTTTTTTGGGATTATGAGTCTGAGACGCATCAACAGGGGATGGAGATGTGATTTCGATGTCTTTAATTAACCAGAAGATAGTTTTTCTTCAACGATTTCTTTCGGACTCAATTGATCGGAACACTTTGACTTGAATAGAAAATCATATGGGTTTGGTTTCAACCGAGATCCCTTCCGCGATTTAACAAATTATTGTAAATGGAGCATCTTTGATCACCAGCCCTCAGATGCAGTTCGTTGAATCTCAAATCTAGAAGATACCGTTGGGATGAATGAAGAGAGTTTAGATCGAGGACACCAAAAGCTTCGACTTGCTCTATGGTCACTGGAGATGAAATGGTGACAAACTTGATCGGTTTAAGTGTTTGAACAATCTGTCAATTAGACGAAAAAAGCTCCTACAGCTCGAGAGTAAACTCCGATCTTTGATTGGGGTGGACATGTTGGCTGCTTTCGCAGAGAGAGAGAGAAGGATGAAGGAGAGACGTTCTCTCTTGTTGTGTTCTTCTTTCTCCTTTGAGAAGAAGATAGAGAATAGTAAGAAGACGTTTCTGCTAACAGCACACCCCCCAATTATACTAAACACATTAAGGGTTTGGTGATTAAAGTTAACTTTTTGCTAAAGGCACACCAATGCTTGGCAGCAACTTAAAAACCAATTTTTTTATTGGGTTTTCTTCTTGCTGCCAATGGACAGCATGTTAAAATTTTTTAATTTATTTTTCTTTAAAAAAAACAAATAAAAAATGTTGTCGAAGGGTACATCGCACATCGGCCATCAAATAAAAAAATGTTGTTGTTCCTAACAACAATTATTTTATTAATTTTTTTTTTAATCGAAATATACTTACATGTGTAAAAAAAATCATGGTCCAAAAACCATTATCCCGTCCTCAATAAGACTATTCCTTTGAAATCTCGCATTATTTAGGGTCATTTCGAATGACTTTCGATTGAACCATAAAAAAATGATAATGCAAAAGCAGAATATCCATAATCCAAAAACACAATCAATAATTGAATGAAAAAAAGAAGAAGGATAAGAACAAAACAAAATAAACAAGCAAACTAATAGCTAGAAATAAAAACAGTCCAGGTCGTTTTAGCAATGCTCCCATACTTGGGGTTTTTCAAGTCTGATCCTCAATTATCCCCAGTGGAGTCGCCACTGAAAGCGCCCTCGATCTGCGGGGTGCGCGGATTCGCTTTTGACCCTTGAGGTTTGGGAGTCGCCACCTAGTTATTACGGTCTAGGAACCAAATTTACTCTAAGAAAGGTAAACATTACTAATCTACGAAAGAAAAAAGGATTCGGGGATCATGTTACGGGGTTGGAAGGTGTTAGGCACCAACCCCGTCCCGCCAAAGCCGGTCTCTACTAATTTCCCAAATAAATTACATTGCTAAAAAAAACCTAGATAAAAAAATTAAGAAATTATACCTTCCCAAAGACAACTTTATCGTTCCCTCAAATCTGATTAAGTAATTCCTTGTATGGAATTCCTTGCTTCGGTCTGTCTCCGGATCTGATTTCTGATCTCCGAGGCGAGGTATCCCTTCCTTAGATCTGGATTCTTCGAGTTTGTTATGGATTTTGAGGTGTTTTGAAAGGGCTTTTAGGTGTTTTTTAGGCTAAAATAGAAGGGGGGATGTTAGGTAAGGAGTTGGGACTCCAAAACTAGGGTTTATGGGAGGCTAGGGGGCTTTTAGACCTACTTCTCTTAGGATTTTTGATTTAATCCGAAAATAGGGTGTGAGGACCCCTATTTATAGATTTTTTAGAGGTTGATTTTGATGGAGTTAGTGTTTAATTAGAGTTCTTTTAATTAGAATTATGTTTTAGTTAGACTTGTTTTAGGTAAAGTTGTATTTTAATTAAAATTGTTTTTGGTGGAGTTGTGTTTTAGTTAGAATTCTATTAGATTGAGTTATTATTTAATTAGAACTCTATTATGACTTTTGGTCTTATTTGATTGACTTTTAATATTTTGACTTTAGTCTTAATTGATTGACTTTTAATATCTTGACTTTAGTCTTGCTTAATTGACTTTAATTTTCACTTTAGTCTTGCTTGATTGACTTTAATATCTTGACTTTAGTCTTGCTTGATTGACTTTAACTTTTTGGAACACCCCCCTCTATTATATCTTTAATTCTTTAGACCCCCAAATGGAGGGGTCCTTAAAGAAATATCTCACGAACCCTCAACAATTTTCCATGAGAGCCCGATTGATCGATTTTTTTAAGTTCAATTTTTAAATTAATTTCATTAATGTTTCACTTTAATTATTTAATATTTTATTTATTAATTTCGAAATTTTTAATTATGAAAATTGTGAAATTACCGTTTTGCCCCTGGAGAGGACTTTTCACGTTTTAAGTCGGTTTTTAATGTTCTAGGATGTTTTAGAATCGATTTTTCGTAAGGAATTCAATGGAAATATTATTTTGTGTTATTCATGAAAAATTTTGTGTGAAATGGTCGTGAACTTTATGAGGGGCATTTTCGTAATTTTGTCAAATTTTGTGAAAATTGGCGAAATGATTTATTTGGTTTCAATTTGTTGTTTTATGTGTTTGAGAGAGTTTTCCTAAGCGTAACGTAGGCTCTAGGGTCATTTTGATGTTAGGGGTATTTTGGTAATTTGGTAATTTGGTCAATTTTTAGCGATTTTTATCGTGAAACTTCTTTTCGTTTGCAAGATGATGATTTCTATGTTTCCAGAGTCGTATTTTCCAAGCGTAGCGTGGTTTCTAAGGTTTTGTCAGTTTGAGATACCTCATCCGAATTTTTGAAACACATCTAGTAACAAAATAAAGCAATGGAATACACATCCATCATTGGGAATCATTGCGATCGGGTTGACGAGTTGATTAATCAGGCGAGTGCAAAAATGGGGTGTCTACAGCTTGAGGAGCCAAAGATCTGTGTTGGCTTTCTCCGAATATCTGATTCGTCCCTTCGGATAAAAGGGGTAGTTTCGATCTCATTCGAAACGTTAAATTGCAAGTGGAAGTGCTGGACCTTGTGTTTTAGAAACAAAAGCTTTGGGATTATTTTTGCACGGATCAAATCGAACCTGGTTTTGATCAATTCCTCTTTCAACCAAATTTTTTTTTATAGAAATTCTCCTTTTTTGCATTTTCGTTCAGAATATCAAAAAAAAAAGCAAAATTTCAGAAAATAAGAGGAATTAATCCAGATTTCTATGGATTTGGAGATGGGAAGGTCAATCTAAAATTACAGATGAATATCTGGGTTCATCAGCTTTGTTAAAAACCGTCCACTAATGTGGAAATTTCTAGATTAACATGTATTGGAAGCCTTGAGTT
This sequence comes from Akebia trifoliata, assembly GCF_017979445.1. Classification (NCBI taxonomy): domain Eukaryota; kingdom Viridiplantae; phylum Streptophyta; class Magnoliopsida; order Ranunculales; family Lardizabalaceae; genus Akebia; species Akebia trifoliata. The sequence goes on along the minus strand of NC_141385.1, from coordinate 30,126,029 downwards.
CAAGATCGATAGAATCATTAAACGGAGAAAAGAGTCTTTAGTTCGATCCAATAAAATCTAGATTTTAAAATTTCAGATCCATGGGCGAATCGAATCTCTTTGGTTATCGAACATCTTTACATTAACATGTATTGGAAGCTTTGAGCTTTGGGCTTTTCTTTCTATTTTTTTTTCCAATTTTCTTATTTATTTTTCCTTACGGTAAGTATGGTTGGCAGTAGCAAAGGTCCATTTTGGTCCCCTCATACTTCTATGAAAAGAAAATTTTTAGGAAAATCGATTTGTCTAATAAAAATAAAAAAAATCACTCTTTGCCTCAACAACGTCAATCTATTTTCAATGAAATATTCTTTGAAATCACGAATTATTTTGGGCCATTCAAAATAGTCATCGATTGGGCCATAGAGGAATAGCCATATTTTTTCTTTATTTATTGATTTGACTTATGGTTGATTATCTTGGTGTCATGATTTATGCTTATTCGATGTATCACGATCCTGATTGTTAGATAATATTGATATGTATGTTTTGATGTAATAGTTTCGATTAATATTTATGTGATAATCATAAAGTGATGTTTGGATCCGGCCCATTTGTTTGGAAAGGCCCCGGGCACACCCCACCCTGTTTTGCACACACCACAAGTATATTTATCGTTTTGCACGCTTGCACATCCCATATAGTCAAACGTGGCACTAGTGCATGGCTCGATCTCCTCGGAGATGCGACGTCATTCATGAAAACCACAACTCCAGTCACGTACCTTAGGGTATATCAAACTGGGACATCAGTACCGTTTGATCAGGTGACTCTAAAAGGTATATTGATGCACCCAGGCTGGAGTGACCTGAGCCTTTGACCTATTGTGAGCCACACAGTCACATGTCCCAATTGCCAAAGTAGTACTAGTACGTAGTCGGTCCCCTCCTGGGATGCCAAACTATTTATGAAAGCTACAACTCTTGACTTGTACCTGTAGACACCCCATTTTTGCATCCGCCTGATTAATCAAGTCGTCAACCCGATCGCAAAGGTTTCCAATGATGGATGTCTATTCCAATGCTTTATTTTATTACCAGATATGTTTCAGAAATCTGGATGAGGTATCTCGAACTGACAAAACTTAGAAACCACGCTACGCTAGGAAAATACTACCCCAGAAACATAGAAATCATCATCCTGCAAACCAAAAAGAAGCTTCACGATAAAAATCACTAAAAATGACCAAATTACCAAAATACCCCTAACATCAAAACAACCTTAGAGCCTACATTACACTTAGAAAAATCCATTCAAATACATAAAACGACAAATCGAAATCAAATAAATCATTTCGCCAATTTTCACAAAATTCGACAAAATTATGAAAATACCCCTCATAAAATTCACGACCATTTCACACAAAAAATTTCATAAATGGCAAAAACCAACATTCCCATTGAATTCCTTACGAAAAACTGATTCCAAAACATCCTGGAACATTGAAAAATGACTTAAAACGTAAAAAAATCCTCTCCGAGGGCAAAATGGTAATTTCACAATTTTAATAATTAAAATTTTTGAAATTAATAAATAAATCATTAAATAATGTAAAGTGAAACATTAATAAAATTAATTATTAAAATTTAAACCAAAAAATTGATCTATCAGGCTTTCAAGAAAAATTGTTGATGATTCGCAAGATATTTCTTTAATGACCTCTCCATTTGGGGGTCCAAAGAATCAAAGATATAATAGAGGGGGGTTCTCCAAAAATTTAAAGTCAATCAAGCAAGACTAAAGTCAAGATATTAAAGTCAATCAAATAAGACTAAAGTCAAAATTAAAGTCAATTAAGTAAGACTAGAGTCAAGTATTAAAGTCAATCTCATAAGACTAAAGTCAAAACTCTAAATCAAAACCCTAATCTAAACTAATCAAGTCAATCTCATAAGACTAAAGTCAAAACCCTAAGTCAAAGTCCTAAAGACTAAGTCCATCTCATGAGACCAAAGTCAAAACCCTAATTAAAACTCTAAAAGAAACCCTAATCAAACCCTAATGCTTCTAAAAACTTTATAAATAGGAGCCTCCACACCCTATTTTCGTATCAAAGAAAAAATCCTAGGAAAAATAGGTGAAGAAGCCTCCACAACCTCTCCAAAACCCTAATTTTGGAGCCTCAACTCCTTACCTAACACCCCTGCTCTGATTTTAGCCTAAAAAACACCCAAAAACCTCTCAAAAACATCCTAAAAATCCACAACAAATTCGAAGCACCCAGATCCAAGAAGGAGATACCTTACCTCGGATATCAAAAATCAGATCCGGAGATAGAACGAAGTAAGGAATACGGTACAAGGAGCCGTTTTCACCAGATCTGAGGGAATATCACTTTTGCAGATCGAAAGTAAGATTTTTTTTTATTATTATTTTTTAATCTAGGTTTGTCATTAGCGATGTAGATTTATTTGGGATAAGTAGAGACCGGCAATGGCCGGGGCGGGGTTGGTGCCTAACACCTTCCAACCCCGTAACATGATCCCTGGATTCAAATTTTCTGTAGTAGATTAGTTTTTATCCATTTTAGAGTCAGTTTGGTTCCTAGACCACAATAACTAGGTGGCGACTCCCAAACCTCAAGGGTCAAAAGCGGATCCGCGCACCCCGCGGATCGAGGGCGCTTTCAGTGGCGACTCCACTGGGGACATTGAGGATCAAACTTGAAAAACCCCAAGTATGGGAGCATCGCTAAAATAACCTAGGTTTTTTTTATTCTTTATTTATATCTTTGTGTTTTGTTATGTATTTTATTTTATTTTTTTTTTATTTATTGAGCATGTGTTTTAAATATTTGACTTTGACATACTATTCTTGTGAGTTAATCAAGGGTCATCTAACGTGATCCTAAATAATGAAGGATTTCGAAATGGTTGGTTGTATGGAAGATAATATGATGATTGGTGGACCATTGGCGTTTAATTTTTACGTGTGTAGGTTTTTTCTTTTATTTTTCATTTTTATTTTATTTTATTTTATTTTTTAAGGGTGCGTGCCATTGATTATTAGATAGTGTTGTGTTTTTTTTAGTTTTTTTTTTTTTAAATAAAAAAGGAATAAAAAAAACAACATGTGTAATTAGTTTTAAAATAGTTTTTTGGGTTAAGAAAGTAGTGCTGTCCATTGACAGCAAGAGGGAAATTTTTTTTTAAAAAATTTGAAAAAAAAAAGAGAGAAAATTTTTCGTTTTGAGCTTCTGTCAACAAGAGATTTGGGTCGGTGTGTCATTAATAATAACGATGGCTTTCGGTTTACACACCCACTTAATAACAACGTTTGAGAGTGTGAAATGGGGTGTAATAAACAAAATCTTTTTTCTCCTATTCCCACATCATCTTCCCAAACGGTTTAAAAACGAGATCAGCGTCCTCAATGGTGACTTCTTTTGCAAATCTGTTTTGTTTACATCTTATTTCATCGTCCCCAACAAAGAGACCATTTTGTTAAAATCTGTTTCTGCATCTTGTCTCACTTTGTTGAAGAAACGACTCCACCCGATCGGTTTAGATCATAGATCTAATCGATCTATGGGTTGGAGCATCGAAAAAAAAAATAGATTTTTTTTACAGAAAACTCATGGATTCTTCCTCTGTTATTGGGTTTACAGAATTGAAACAAGAATTGTATTCAATATACAACGAAGAGGGGAAGTGAAACCGTGGTTAGTAGAGTTTATGTAGATTTTTTTTTTTCACTTCGAGCTCGAGCTTTAATGGGTCGTTAATGGTAGTAGTCTGATTGTTCTTTATTTAAAAAAAAAATCCAATTTTGGAAATCACAAGAGAGGGATACCCAGTAGATGCAATCGGATTCTCTTTTCTTTTCCCTTTCCAATAATTAATTTTTTTTTATGAAGTCGCAAGTTGCAGCCGAAATTCACCGCTACACTTCGGTTTTTTTTTGTTCGGTTGGAGCATGTTTTGAAAAGTAATTTTCGGTTTTAATGGCTGTTTAATTCAGAAAGTTTGAGTTTTAATGTGTTTATCTCATCAGCTTTTTCGAGATTTCGGATCTTACAATATTGAAAATTGAGAGAAAATTACAGATTGTAGTGGAATCAAATATTTTGAAATCAGTTTTTGTGAGTCGCGGTTTAGTTGTACGGTTCGCGCTCTAAAGGGGAACATTGCGTGAAGTTGATTTTTGAGCTGATTGGTTTAAATCGATCTCAATGAGATTGATAATTGGTTGAGGCAACCGGCCACTTCGTTTCCGATTTGTTTCCATTTTTTTTTTTTTAAATAAAAAATGTGGTATCACGTGTTGGGTAGACGAAATCTCGCACATCCATTTTTTGTGATTTACCTATAAGATCGTGGGTGTTTGGCAAATATGGCAAAAAAATAAAAGGACTAATTAGCAGCTCTATGGTTAAATGGAGAACAATTCTGATTTCTATGTGAGTTGTTATTGACACACCAATTCTTTTTAATGTTACTTTGATCATAGTAATTATTTACTGATTTACATGGAAATTTGGGTGACATTAGCAAAAGATGATGTGTCAATAACGATCCACTTATGGGTTAAATTTTAGGATTTTTTTTTTTAAAAAAAAAAAGGGGGGGGAAAGGGGGTTATTTGATTTTAGATCTCCATGCTAGCAATTATCCATTGATCCTCGATCCATGGTGCCTTAAAATTCTGAATTATTTAGGACCGTCCAAAATGACCCTTAATTGAAATACATGAATAGATATTTCGGATTAAAATGTTTGTTTCTAATACGGATATGTGCTTGGTATGCTTATCTTTAATCATGTGTTTAGAATGCCGCTGATCTTGATTAAATATCTATGCGTTTCGAATGGTGTTGATCTTGATTAAATATTCATATGATTCGAATGGTGTTTGATTTGATAGAATATTCATGCGATTCGTGATTGGTTAGTTGGACCCATGGGCCCATTTGTTTGAAAAGGCCCCGGGCACACCCCACCCTGTTTTGCACACACCACATGCACGTTTACTGTTTTACTCACTTACACGTCCCGTATAGCCAACGTGGCACTAGTGCGTGGCCCGGTCTCTTCGGAGATGCGACGTCATTCATGAAAACCACAACTCCAGTCACATACCTTAGGGTATATCAAACTGGGACATCAATACCGTCTGATCAGGTGATTCTGAGAGATATATTGATGCACCCAGGCTGGAGCGACCTGAGCCTTTGACCTATTGTAAGCCACACAGTCACATGTCCCGATTGCCAACGTAGTACTAGTACGTGGTCGGTCCCCTCGTGGGATGCCAAACCATTTATGAAAGCTACAACTCTTGACTCGTACCCGTAGGTATAAAAAATAATCTAAGTATATCAATTGCACTTCTTGGTCAAAACCGGTGCCTAAGCAAGATCTTGCCCCACTGTACCCTACTGTACGAGGGGGATAGACTACGTCTATTCTAGACGAGAGGTATTTAAGTGGGCCCTTGCTCAGCATTGTGCGCCACCTCTCAATTGGAGATCAAACTGGCTGTTTTTGGCTTCAGAAAAGTGAATTGAGGTTTTAGATTATCACCTATACGGTATATCAAACCAAGTCACCACGTATCGAAAGGTATATAGGTGTGCTTGGGCAAGGGTAGGCAGATAAAAATACATTGCACGTAGTAAGCTTAGAGTCTAGAAACCTTCCCCGTAGGTCACGACTCGAACTTATCGTGTGTGTTCCCGGGTTGTTTATTGAATGGAGCATGTTGATTGATGAAGGTATGTGAGTGATGTGAATGGTGAGATCAGATTGTATGATTGTCCTCAAGGATCAAAAATGTTGCTTTTGAAAATAAAAATGGGTGCACCGACCCAATAAAGAATCCATTTTTTGCAATAATTTATAATGACCCAGTCCATCTCGATCCAATAATCATGATGGGTCGGGCCATTTAAATCAAAATGGAAATCAAATTCTTTTCTAAATTCGGGTTTCAACCCATTTTTAAAGAAGAGAAATGGTTTACAAAAGGAAAGTATTTTCCAGAAGAAGTATTCTCTAAAAAAACTATATTTTCCAGAAAAGGTGTTTTCCATAAGAACAAGATTTTTCAAAGAAAAAATGTTTTCTAGAAGAAAAGAGAATGAAGGAAAAATGATTTACAAAGGATATATTTTTGCATGAACCTTGAAAGTTTTCTTTTTTGCATGGATTGTAAAATTATCAAAATATGTTTTTCTAAAAAGAAAATGATTGCAAAAAATAATCAGAATTGTGAAAATCGTTATTCAATAAAAAAATTATTTTCAAGAGTGCAATAAAATTATTTTCCTTCTAAATAATCATTGAATGGATGAATTGTTTAATGGATTGGTGCACAAAATTCAATAAAATCTCAGGGTTCATTTAAAATGTTATCAAGGGGGTGACACTGAAATTGGTTAAATTCACCTTCAAAGAGGTTTTAAGGGTTATCATTGTATCTAAGCTCAATCGTTAATCGTCTAGCTAGGGTTGTAAATCCGATCAGTTAGAGTAAACGTCAATATCAAGTCAACAGTCAGAAATGACCTCAGAATTTCTCAACATCGCCCAGTTGTTCCCTAAAAATCATAGTGCTTCAATCCTACCGGTTGTAAGTAATATCTCAGTCCTTAGTCCTAATCAAACTCATGTGGGTACTTGCCTTGAGTTTTCATGAGTCATTTGGGTTAGCTCGAGTCCTTTTTTCCAGCAAGGTCATGTCTTCCTTAGATTGAGTCTACTATTTCCTATTGAGTCAAGTTAGTTCATCGAGTCTATAGAGGTGTCTGTTGCCCCATCTGAAATTGATCGGATAAAGGAAATTTTTGAATACCTCGAGCGCATTAACGAATTAACTAATAATTTGATAGATTTCATTTCTGAATAAGAAGATAAGAGTCGGGCTCAACCTTTAATCGAGAAAGGAAAGGTCTTTGACCTCGAAACAAAAAATAATTCCTAAAGAGATTCAAATAGAAACCATCTTATCCCTAAAGGAACACGAAGGGATAATGAATTTACTCAGAAATTTCAAAAGACTTGTTCGTGTGATCATATAAGGATATGTTAGGTACAAGCTTGGGTGTTGTTCAACACGGAATAGATACTCGTCTATATCGATGGAATCAAAAAAGATGTTATAAAATGTATCAGCACTATCCTTACTACATCTTGAGTTTCAAATTACATATTATCAATCGATATGGGGGTACCTTTTGAACTGATCTCTGATAATGGGTCGTACTTTAAAGCATAAATCATTACTCTATGTTTAAAGTTGAAGATCCGGAAGCACAAATCATCCCCCTACCGTCCTCAGATCAATGGAACGGTTGAAGCAGTTAGTAAGAGTCTCAAGACTATCATCAGGAAAATGTGTAAATCACATCGAGATTGGTCAGAGAAATTATCATTCACTCTATGAACATATCGAACTTCAATTCGATCATCTACTGGAGCTACTCCCTACTCCTTAGTGTATGGCATGGAAGCAGTCTTGCTAGTTGAAATGGAAATTTCGTCTCTCAGGGTCTTGTTGGAAAATCATTTGTTAGAAACAGATTGAGTTCGTCAGCAGTATGAAGAATTAAACTTGATCGAAGAAAACGAGTTAAAGCCCTGTACCATGTGCAAGCTTATCTAAGAAGAGTCACCCGTGCATTTGACAAAAAGGTCAAAGCTCATCATTTACAAGTCAAGGATTTAACTATCAGACTTCAAAGAAAATTGAACACTCCTCCTCGACTATAGGAGAAAGTCTAAACCCAATTGGAGAAATTCATTCATTAAGGAAATACTGTTTGGAAAAGTCGTCAGACTTCAAGATCATGATGGAAGTGAACTACCAGAGTCAACCAACCTTGACCGGATCAAATGGTACTACATTTAAGGAGGCCATCTTTGGCCGAATCAATTTTCCTGCTACCCAGTTCATTATCTCTTTTCTCAGCCCTTTGCAGCCTTTTCAAAAAAAAAATGATACCTTTTTCTTTCTCAGCCCGATCACCTAAATTAGGGGAGGGAAATTCCGAACTACGTTTTGGTCTGATCCCAAAAATTTGGGGTACGTAGGCAACCTGAGAAGTTACTTCAGGCCCGACCACACCAAAATAAAAAATATATATTCCCCGACGAAGAAAAAATCTAAAAAGAAAAAAATTCAAAAGAATGGGGAAGAAAATTCAAGAAAAAGTTTAAATAAAATGTCACACAAGGGGTTTTTGGGTATTTGAGCCTCAAAATCCCTTTCATTTTATGCCTAGTCCCAAGCCTACCTATAAAAGTCCTCCTAAGTACCGTGTGAAAAGGTCAAGGAGGGTAGTAAAACATGATCAGACAGTAATTCTAGAAGGTCAGAGGAAAAGAAAAAGATTAAAAAAAAATGATGAAGCCTGCTAAGTTGAAAACCCGAAAAGGGCAACTTAGGCAAAAATTAAGGCAAGCTCGCAAAGTTGAAAATCTGAAAGGACAACTTTGGCAACAATCAGAGCCAAGAAAAAAGAAAAAGATCGCTAGATCGAAAACCTGAAAAGGCGATCTAGGCAAAAGTTAGAGCAAGCTCGATAGATTGAAAACCTGAAAAGGCGATCTAGGCAAAAGTTAGAGCAATATAAAAAAAAATCCCAAGCTGAGAGCGGTTCGAGCTGAATAATCAAGTTCAATACTCAGCTTAAACCAGGCATAGATTCATAAGCCACAAGTATCTTGTCTACGATCGATCTGAAAATTCTTACTTTCCCAAGTGAACCAATAGAGAGAAGGGTGAATTCTATGATGAGTCTCAAAAGAAAATATTTTGTTCTCTTGAGCCTGACTTAAAATCTTTAATAAAATTAATCAAAATTAAAAGTTGGATCTTTATTGCGCTTGTGGTAATCAAATATTTCAAACCTTCATACAAGGGGCATTTTTCTTTTTTCTCTAAATATGTAATTCTCCCCTTATACTAGGGGCATTTTTTAATGATGTGTTCAATGCCATGTTTATTGTCAAACTAGGGGCATTTTGTTTTTGAGCAATGTTAATCCTAAAAGATAATGAGAACTCCAAAATTAAGGTTACCCTCTTGATAGCAGTTTTTCGAAAAACTCTTGAGGTTCAAACTCAGGTTTTAAATTTATAAAACTTTTGGATAAAACCTTGAGGTTCAAACACATGCATTTTAGATCTCACATAGGAGATAGGGCATCTATTCTGTCCTAGATCTATTCATTCCCGGATTCAACCCCTCTTTTTCAGATTTCATTTTCAATCATTCTTTCCTAGATTTATTCCTTCATTCTCAGTTTTACTCAGCCAGATGTCACCAAGGGTTTTCTTGGAATTATGCTCAGATGCCGCCAAGGGTTTTCTTGGAACTATGCTCAGATACCGCCGAGGGTTTTCTCGGAACTATGCTCAGATGCCGCCAAGGGTTTTCTCGGAATTATGCTCAGATGCCGCCAAGGGTTTTCTTGGAACTATGCTCAGATGCCGCCAAGGGTTTTCTTGGAATTATGCTCAGATACCGCCGAGGGTTTTCTTGGAATTATGCTCAGATGCCGCCGAGGGTTTTCTCGGAACTATGCTCAGATGCCGCCAAGGGTTTTCTTGGAATTATGCTCAGATGCCGCCGAGGGTTTTCTCTGAATTATGCTCAGATGCCGCCAAGGGTTTTCTTGGAACTATGCTCAGATGCCGCCAAGGGTTTTCTTAGAATTATGCTCAGATACCGCCGAGGTTTTCTCGGAACTATGCTCAGATGCCGCCAAGGATTTTCTTGGAACTATGCTCAGATGCCGCCAAGGGTTTTCTTGGAATTATGCTCAGATACCGCCGAGGGTTTTCTTGGAACTATGCTCAGATGCCGCTAAGGGTTTTCTTGAATTATGCTCAGATGCCGCCAAAGGTTTTCTTGGAATTATGCTCAGATGCCGCCGAGGGTTTTCTCGGAACTATGCTCAGATGCCGCCAAGGGTTTTCTTGGAATTATGCTCAGATGCCGCCAAGGGTTTTCTTGGAATTATGCTCAGATGCCGCAGAGGGTTTTCTCGGAACTATGCTCAGATGCCACCAAGGGTTTTCTTGGACTTATGCTCAGATGCCGCCGAGGGTTTTCTTGGAATTATGCTTAGATGCCGCCGAGGGTTTTCTCGGAACTATGCTCAGATGCCGCCAAGGATTTTCTTGGAATTATGCTCAGATGCCGCCGAGGGTTTTCTCGGAATTATGCTCAGATGCCGCCAAGGGTTTTTTTGGAATTATGCTCAGATGCCGCCGAGGGTTTTCTCTGAATTATGCTCAGATGCCGCCAAGGGTTTTCTTGGAACTATGCTCAGATGCCGCCAAGGGTTTTCTTAGAATTATGCTCAGATACCGCCGAGGGTTTTCTCGGAACTATGCTCAGATGCCGCCAAGGATTTTCTTGGAACTATGCTCAGATGCCGCCAAGGGTTTTCTTGGAATTATGCTGAGATACCATCGAGGGTTTTCTCGGAACTATGCTCAGATGCCGCTAAGGGTTTTCTTGGAATTATGCTCAGATGCCGCCAAAGGTTTTCTTGGAATTATGCTCAGATGCCGCCGAGGGTTTTCTCGGAACTATGCTCAGATGCCGCCAAGGGTTTTCTTGGAATTATGCTCAGATGCCGCCAAGGGTTTTCTTGGAATTATGCTCAGATGCCGCAGAGGGTTTTCTCGGAACTATGCTCAGATGCCACCAAGGGTTTTCTTGGACTTATGCTCAGATGCCGCCGAGGGTTTTCTTGGAATTATGCTTAGATGCCGCCGAGGGTTTTCTCGGAACTATGCTCAGATGCCGCCAAGGATTTTCTTGGAATTATGCTCAGATGCCGCCGAGGGTTTTCTCGGAATTATGCTCAGATGCCGCCAAGGGTTTTTTTGGAATTATGCTCAGATGCCGCCAAGGGTTTTCTTGGAACTATGCTCAGTTTATACTTACTTCATGCTCAGATTTGACTCATTTCCAACTCAAACTCTTTGAAACCTATCTCATATTTTGAGTCCACACACTTGCACAGTGGTTACATCAGTCAAGGAGAATTTTCCAAAATTCAAGGATCTGACACTGCCAGTGAGAGCTCGCGCTCAAGGACCTGACATTTTTCTAGTTTGGGGAGAGTTTTACGCTCAAGGATCCGAATACTCCGACGAATTGCTAAATCAGGCTACAAAATGAACTGTCACTAGCTTTGGCATTCGGATATTGCACTATCTACCAAAATAGATTTGCTTTCTAGTTTGCTTCAACCCTCTGCCAAAGAGGGGCATCTGTAGACACCCCATTTTTGCATCCGCCTGATTAATCAAGTCGTCAACCCGATCGCAAAAGTTCCCAATGATGGATGTCTATTCCAATGCTTTATTTTGTTACCAGATATGTTTCAGAAATCCGGATGAGGTATCTCGAACTGACAAAACTTAAAAACCATGCTACGCTAGGAAAATACTACCCCAGAAACATAGAAATCATCATCCTGCAAATCAAAAAGAAGCTTCACGATAAAAATCACTAAAAATGACCAAATTACCAATACCCCTAACATCAAAACAACCTTAGAGCCTACATTACGCTTAGGAAAATCCGTTCAAATACATAAAACGACAAATCGAAATCAAATAAATCATTTCTCCAATTTTCACAAAATTTGACAAAATTATGAAAATACCCCTCATAAAATTCCCGACCATTCCACACAAAAAATTTCATAAATGACAAAAACCAACATTCCCATTGAATTCCTTACAAAAAAACTGATTCCAAAACATCCTGGAACATTGAAAAACGATTTAAAACGTAAAAAATCCTCTCCGAGGGCAAAATGGTAATTTCATAATTTTAATAATTAAAAGTTTTGAAATTAATAAATAAATCATTAGATAATGTAAAGTGAAACATTAATAAAATTAATTATTAAAATTTAAACCAAAAAATTGATCAATCAGGCTTTCAAGAAAAATTGTTGATGATTCGCAAGATATTTCTTTAATGACCCCTCCATTTGGGGGTCCAAAGAATCAAAGATATAATAGAGGGGGGTTCTCCAAAAATTTAAAGTCAATCAAGCAAGACTAAAGTCAAGATATTAAAGTCAATCAAATAAGACTAAAGTCAAAATTAAAGTCAATTAAGTAAGATTAGAGTCAAGTATTAAAGTCAATCTCATAAGACTAAAGTCAAAACCCTAAATCAAAACCCTAATCTAAACTAATCAAGTCAATCTCATAAGACTAAGGTCAAAACCCTAAATCAAAACCCTAATCTAAACTAATCAAGTCAATCTCGTATGACTAAAGTCAAAATCCTAAGTCAAAGCCCTAAAGACTAAGTCCATCTCATGAGACCAAAGTCAAAACCCTAATTAAAACTCTAAAAGAAATCCTAATCAAATCCTAATGCTTCTAAAATCTTTATAAATAGGAGCCTCCACACCCTATTTTCGTATCAAAGAAAAAACCCTAGGAAAAGTAGGTGAAGAAGCCTCCACAACCTCTCCAAAACCCTAATTTTGAAGTCTCAACTCCTTACCTAACACTCCTACTCTGATTTTAGCCTAAAAAACACCCAAAAATCTCTCAAAAATATCTCAAAAATCCACAACAAATTCGAAGCACCCAGATCCAAGAAGGAGATACCTTACCTCGGATATCAGAAATCAGATCCGGAGATAGAACGAAGTAAGGAATACGGTACAAGGAGCCGTTTTCACCAGATCTGAGGGAATAGCACTTTTGCAGATCGAAGGTAAGGTTTTTTTTTATTATTTTTTAATCTAGGTTTGTCATTAGCGATGTAGATTTATTTGGGATAAGTAGAGACCGGCAATGGCCGGGCGGGGTTGGTGCCTAACACCTTTCAACCCCGTAACATGATCCCCGGATTCAGATTTTCTGTAGTACATTAGTTTTTATCCATTTTAGAGTCAGTTTGGTTCCTAGACCACAATAACTAGGTGGCGACTCCCAAACCTCAAGGGTCAAAAGCGGATCCGCGCACCCCGCGGATCGAGGGCGCTTTCAGTACCCATAGGTATATAAAAGATAATCCAAGCACATCGATTGCACTTCTTGGTCAAAATCGATGCTTAAGCGAGATCCTGTCCCGCTGTACCCTACTGTACGAGGGGGATAGACTACGTCTATTCTAGACGAGAGGTATTTAAGTGGGCCCTTGCTCAGCATTGTTCTCCACCTCTCAACTAGGGATCAAACTGGTTGTTTTTGACTTCAGAGAAGTGAGTTGAGGTTTTAGATTATCACCTATACGGTATATCAAACCAAGTCACCACGTATCGAAAGGTATATAGGTGTGTTTGGCCAAGGGTGGCTAGATAAAATGCATTGCACGTAATAAGCGTAGAGTCTAGAAACCTTCACTATAGGTCACGACTCGAACTTATCGTGGGTGTTCCCAGGTTGTTTATTGAATGAAACCTTTTGATTGATGAGTGTATGTGAATGATGTGAATGATGAGGTTAGAGTGTATGATTGTCCTCAAGGATCAAAAATGTTGTTTTTAGAAATTAAAATGGGTGCACCGACCCAATAAAGAATCTATTTCTTGGAAAAATTCAATAATGACCCAGTCCATCTCGATCCAACAATCATGATGGACCGGGCCATTTAAATCAAAATGGAAATCAAATTTTCAAAGAAGAAAAATAGTTTACAAAAGGAAAATATTTTCCAGAAAAGAATGTTTTCCAAAAGAAGTATTCTCTAGAAAAAATATTTTCCAAAAAATGTTTTCCGTAAGAATAAAAATTTTCAAAAAAAAAAAATTTTACATGGACCTGGGAAGTACACTAAAATACCCTTTTGTGTTAGACCAGGATGTTAGTTGCAGACAATAATCCGATCGACCAGTTAATCAAAACAACCGTCATAGGGATGCACCCTGTAGAGAAAATCAATTTTGGGAGATTCATGTTGAGGAGTGCTCTCTACTTCCACGAGTTTGAGATAGACTGGAACCTCTTACGTGCTATGGCTAAGCGCTGGAACCCCTACCTTCACATATTCCATATTGGGCATATGCATTTGTGCCCCACTCACGAGGATTATTGTGGCATCATGGGGATATCCACTTCAGGACCTCATTGAAGACCGGATATTCTGGTGACCTCGCCACAGGACTGAACATTTCCAAGGAAGAAGCCAAGACCTTAGTTCATAACGGGATATTGGACTTAGTATCTTTATATTGCTCCCGCAGTCACCCTATCAATGTAAAACCAGAAGCCTGACGAGTCACTAGAGACTATTGATTATGTCTAGGAATCCTAGCCCAATACATACTGACCTCTAATAGTGATGGCCAAACTATCCTTGAGTCCTTCATAGATATAGCCTCTCAACTCTACAGGAAAGCCAACCCAGTACCCCTCATCCTAGCTGAAATTTTCTCAGGTCTAGATGCCATAAAAAATGGTGAACATGAAAGCTTCAAATTACGCCCCTACTTACTCTATATGTGGCTTTGTGATCATCTCAAAATTGTAGATGTTCCTTCAAACCTTGAGTATGGGCCAGAACACTTTTCCAAAAGAAACCTGTTAGTGCGTCACAACTCAGTCAAGGCTTGAAACAAATGGTTAGACTCTCGCCTTGCTCGTCATATCGATTTAAGATGTCCTTGGTGGATGATTGATCCCCCTGTTCTAGGAACCAAAGGATCCTACAATGTCCGTCTGATCAGTTTAGAAGAAACATCTTTTTACCATCCTAATTTGATCCCAAAACAGTACGACGTACCCATAGAGTTATCTTTACCTCAGAACAAAGCTTTCTTTCCCCCCAAGCCTTTGACTGAAAAATTAGTGCATCTCATTGAGAAGGTTTGGAACAAACACACCTTAGGGCACCCAGACAGACCAGTAGAATTCAAAGAGCCAGTTATTAGAACTAAGAGGATCAAGCCTGACAGCAATCCTGATGACCATCAAGACAGAGCCAAGCGTCCATGTAAAAATTGTTCAAGTCAAATTTGTTGAAAGATGTTTTAATAAGAACATTTTCTTTGTCAATCATTTTCAATAAAGCTATTTTTCTTTTGAATAAATATTTATTTCCTTTTTGAATATTCATTGTGTGAATGGATTAATTAATGGATGGGTACACAAACCTCAATAAAATGATTCTTTAAAATGTTATCAAGGGGGTAATACAGAAATTGACTAAATCTACCTTTGATGAGGTTATATAGGATTATCATTGTGCCCAAACTCAAGCATCCACCTCCTAGTTGGAGTCGCAAGTCCAGTTGGTTAGAACGAGCCACAGTACCAAGTCAACAAGAAGAGATGGTTTCAGAATCTGAGCTCACAGAGATCCGTAAGATCTTGGCAGCCTTTGCCAATGATATCAACAGTATAAAAGGCAAAGTAGAAGTGTTAGAACAGACCTCAGAATCAACGGGTAATCCCCTAGATGACCCAAAGGGAAAAAAAGTAGAAGAGAAACGTCTATGTGAAGTCTTCGAACTTGAAGGAGACGAAGAGTATGTTGATGAAAATCCGGCATTATCTAATAGAATGTCTCAATTGGAGTCAGCTATGAAGAGTATAAAGGGTATCGACGAGATTGCAGCAGGCATTGCAGCTCTGAACCACATCCCTAGAATTCATTTGTCAGATAAGTTTGTGATACCTGAAATGGACAAGTTCAGTTTGACAGGGTGTGCGAAAACACATCTTAAGGTGTATGTTACCAACATGCGCACTATGGGGCTCAACGACGAACAAATGATGTTATTGTTTCAAAGAACTTTATCAGGATCAACACTACGTTGGCTGATGTCTCAAGATTCAGTTATTGTGGGTACATGAGAGAACATGTCAAAGGCCTTCTGGCATCAATATAAGTACAGTACCGAGATTGAGATTTCAAGAAGGGATTTAGAAGCAACTAAACAAAAAAATGGGGAGACATTCACTGATTTCATTAGTAGCTGGAGAGCCAAGGCTGCTCAAATGTGGGATAGACCTTCGGAGAAGGAACAAGTAGCGATTATCCTAAAGAACCTCTCACAAAGATATGCTCAGCACCTAGTGGCCCAATATCTCCCTACTTTTGAGTCCTTGTTACAAGTCGGAAGCCAACTCGAGGACGCATTTGCCTCTAGGGTTATTTCTAACCCCTCAGATAATAAGCCTAAGAAACCTTATGTTCCCAAACCCAATATCAACCATACTTATATCGCCAATACCTCAGTTAGCCCAGCTCAACCCCCTGCCTGGACTAATAATCAGGTTCACCCAAGTCAACCTCGAACTCCGTGCCAATTTACCAATTTAAGGATGACCCTTACCGTGGCTTTGCAAAAACTGTTGAATAAAGGGTTGCTTACCCTGATTCAACCCTGACCTTTACCAAACCCCTTGCCAGCCGGACACAACCCTAACTTATTCTGTGAATTTTATCAAAATCCTAGCCATCACACGGATCGATGTATCACCTTGCACCATGCCATTTAAAACCTTATTGACAACAAAAAGATCATAATCCCTAGCCCACCAAATGTCACCACTAATCCACTACCTACCTATCAACCTCCACCAACCCTGAACATGGTTTCTCACACCCCATTGCCATTCGATCCCGTCTCTCTTATCCATCCAATCCAAGTCAAACCGCCTAGTTACCCCCTTACTGGGATAACTTTTACTGATGAGGTTTTCACTACGAACTATGAATCATTTGATCTCACATCGGATGATACGTATTGCTTATCCCTACCTCGCTACAGTAGTCCTGCATTCACTAGTTACCTGTTGGCTCAAATGAACCTAAAAAAACCCTGTATCTTTGACAGATGAAGATCCATACTTGTTGACTGAAGAAGATGAGCCTTTCTCCCTCTCTTGTGATGAAGTTAGACATATGACTCGAGGAGGAAGAGTTTTTAAGCCACAAGAACTCTGTGTTGATAATCTTGTAGCCCTGGCAAGAAAAGAAGGAGAAGATCCCATCAAAGAAAATATCGAAGAAGATAACTATGTGATTAAACAGTTGAAGAAAAAATCAGGGACCAATATCTCAGTATGGGGTTTACTCATGGCTTCCACTGCTCATAGGGAGGCTGTTCTCAAAGCACTAAACACAGCCCAAGTCTCCTTTGACACTTCTCCAGATCAACTGGCCAGTATAGTAGGGGCAACTTACGTGGAGAATATCCTATCCTTCTCGGACTCAGATCTCCTAAAAGAAGGGGCATGCCATACTAAGCCGTTGCACATCACAGTCGACTGTAACGGGATGAGGGTACCGTTGGTTTTGATTGATAATGGGAGTGCACTGAATGTTTGCCCTTTGAAGACGGCTACTTGTCTCGGGTTTAAGGCTGAGGACCTCAAACCCACTAATCAAGGTGTTAGGGCCTATGATAACACCAAGAGGGATGTACTGGAAATTTTACACCTTCGATTGTCCACAGGCATAGTAGAATTTCCTGTGGAATTTCAAGTTATTGATATCCAGTCTTCTTTCAATTTACTGTTAGGGAGACCATGGTTACACCAGATCAAAACCATCCCCTCCACGCTACACCAGAAGGTCAGGTTTATCAAGGATGGGCTAGTGATTACTCTTCATGGAGATGCTAAAATTGTAGGAATCGTAAACAGTACTGAGGCCAAGAATGAGCCACTGCTTGAGATTCAGCCAGAACAACAGGGGATAGAACTTAGCGGGTTCGAATTCGAGAAGATCTGCTCAGTTCAATGGGATCACTCGGTGAACGAATATTTTCCTATTGAGAACATCTCTAACTATTATATGGACAATATGTTAAAAAAAATGAGATTTTTCCCGGGTATGGGCCTAGGTCGCAAACAACAAGGTATCAAAGAGGTACCAGTGATTAAAGAAGTCATTGGCACATTCGGGCTAGGATATAAGCCTACTAAGGAAGATTGGGCCCAATACTAGAAGACAAAGCGGAAAAAGGCAATTGCAAAAAGGCAAAGGCGCACCACGAATCTCATTAAAATGAAGCCCTATCGAAAGACCCTCAATAGTTATTTTGTGAAAGAAGGAGAAGACTTCCGTTACTGTGGGTTCCTAGAGCCGTTCATTGATCACATCACAGGCACTCGTCTGCCGGGGTTTGAAATCTTCTTTAGCATGGAATGGCCTGAAAAAGAAGCAAGCACAGAAGTTAAAGAGAAGAAAGTTGAAGACTGGCAGCTCGATCTGGACTCCCTCAACATTGATCAGCTATTCCTTGAAGATCACAGTGTCCTAATGTTGTCAGTTGAGGAGGGGATCCCAAATCCTCAGTCTATAATCAAACCCACTGTTGGGTGTCACTCTAACTATCATGTAATTAGTCTTGTGTTGCACGTCAAGGCTGGGTCTGTCAGTCCTATTATTCCTGTTCAGTCTGACATGCCAGTTGAGTCCTGTATTTCTGTTGAGTCAAGTAAGTTAGTTGTTTCTGCTGAGTCTGTTATTTCTAGTGAGTTTGTTTTTCCTGCTGAGTCAAGTGAGTCTGTCAAGTCTACAATGAGTCCTGTTACCCCATCTCTTTTCAATGAAATGAAAGAAATTTTTGATTACCCCGAGCACAATAATAATTTAACTAATAATCTGACTTCGGAGGGAGAGCCTTCTAACGAATAACCTCCCCCTAAAATAATCAAGTTACTTGAACAAGAAGATGAACGTCGGGCTCAACCTCTAATAGAAGAAGTAGAGATTATCAACCTCGGAACAAAAGAAAGTCCTTAAGAAATTTGGATTAGGGTCACTTTATCTCCAGATGAACGCAAAGGGATAGTAGACTTGCTCAGAAAGTTCAAAGACGTATTCGCTTGGTCTTATGAGGATATGCTGGGGGTAAGCATAGACATTGTTCAACATCAAATTCTGTTATATTCTGATGCTCTACCAATCAAACATAAACTTCGATGTATGAAGCCAGAATGGACTCTGAAAATTAAAGAAGAAGTTACGAAGCAGATGAACGTTGGATTTTTGAAAGTAGTAGAATACCCTGAGTGGATTGCCAATGTCGTCCTCGTGCCAAAAAAGGATGGAAAAGTCAGAATGTGTGTGGACTTTAGAGATCTAAACAAAGCAAGCCCAAAGGATAGTTTCCTTTTGCCACATATAGATGTTCTAGTAGATAGTACAGCAGGGCACGCTTTGTTGTCCTTCATAGATGGTTTTTTGGGGTACAATCAGACAAAAATGGATCCTCGATAAATGTAAAAAAGGTCGTTCATTACACAGTGGGGAACCTTTTGCTACAAGGTCATGCCTTTTGGTTTGAAGAACGCTGGAGCCACCTATCAAAGAGCAGTTACAACTTTACTGCACAACATGATACACAAGGAAGTCGAAGTCTATGTAGACGATATGATAGTCAAATCCAAGGAACGACCGAGGCACGTTGCTGCATTAGAAAAATTTCTGACAAGGATTCAAAAGTACCAACTCCGCTTCAACCCGTAGAAATACCTATTTGGAGTAACTTCTAAAAAACTATTGGGATTTGTGGTCAGTCAAAGAGGGATCGAAGTAGACCCTGTGAAGATTAAAGTTATCCAAGAGATGCCACCGCCTAAGACTGAAAAGCAAATTTGAAGTTTTTTGGGCAGAATCCAGTATATTAGCAGATTCATCTCTCAACTCACTAACGTCTGCGAATCTATTTTCAAGCTTCTCAAGAAAAATGAACCAGTAGTTTGGAATGAGCAATGTCAAAAGCCTTTCGACCAGGTCAAGGAGTATCTCTTGAACCCACCTATTTTGATCCCACCTACACCGGGTGAACCACTTCTTCTTTATCTGTCAGTCACAGAAGAAGCTATGGGATGCATGCTTGCACAGTATGACAAAGATACTCGCAGAGAAAGGGCTATATACTACATCAACAAAAAGATGTTAGAGTATGAACGAAAGTATTCGGTCCTAGAAAAAACTTGTTTGGTACTGGTATGCGCTACTCAGAGACTCCGGCACTATATGCTATCCCATTCAATTATCTTGTTATCTCGGATGGATCCTCTCAAGTATCTTTTCGAGAAGTCGACATTGACAGGGAGAACCGCGCGATGGTTCTTGTTGTTATCAGAATTTGACATCACGCACGTTACACAGAAGTCTATCAAGGGTAGAGCTGTAACAGAATACTTGGCAGATCACCCTGTAGTAGAAGGGATAAGGCCTGTTGATCAATTCCCAGATGAAAACATCTTGCATGTTGAAGAAGAGTCTAAGAATCAAACATGGCAGCTGTACTTTGATGGAGCCGCCAATCAGAATGGGTATGGAATAGGGGCAATCCTGTTTTCTCTAGAAGGATGCCACATTCCGATCGCCATTAAGTTAGTTTTTTCTAACACGAATAACACAACTGAATATGAGGCATGCATCGCGGGGCTCGAAGCCACTTTAAACCTGGACATTACAGAAATTGAAGTTTTTGGGGATTCAACCTTGGTCATACATCAGTCATTGGATGAATGGAAGACAAGGGACGAAAAGTTGAAGCCTTATCATGAGTATCTGTTAAACTTAGTGAGTAAGTTTAAAGTTATCCTGTTCCAACACTTGTCAAGGGAAGATAACAGATTTGCTGACTCTTTAGCCACTCTATCTTTAATGATCCATTTCCCCCTGGCATGGAATTGAGGCCGATCACTGTCGAAGTCAAAGACAAACCTGCATATTGCCATCAGATCAACATTGCTACTCGACTACCTGATGGGAAGCCATGGTACACAGATATAAAGAGAGTGTTGGAAAAATAAGAATTCTCAGAAGAAGCATCGCGGAAGGAACGACAAACCCTACTAAGATTAGCATCTCAATTCATCCTGTGCGCAGGAAGTTTATACAAAAGGTCTTATGATGGGATTCATTTGTCGTGTGTTGATGAAGATCAAGCTGAATAGATAATGGTTGATCTACATTCAGGAGAATGTGGCCCTCACATGAGTGGGAAAATGTTAGCTAAGAAAATTATGAGACAAGGGTACTACTAGCCCACGATGGAAACAGATTGTTACCACATGGTCAAGACCTGTCATAAATGCCAAATACATGCGAACCTTATACATGTGCCACCATCTCAATTAGTTGGTCTTACTTCACCGTGGCCATTCTCAGTTTGGGGAATTGACATTATTGGTAAAATATCGCCTAAGGCATCAAACGGGCATGAATACATTCTAGTTGCTATCGATTATTTTACTAAGTGGGTTGAAGCTGCTCCTTATGCTGTCCTCACTGCGTCTCGAGTTGCAAAGTTTATCCAAACAAACATCATCAGTCGATACAGGATACCTTCTGAGTTGATTTCGGATAACGGGTCATACTTCAAAGCTGAGGTTATTACATTGTGTTCAAAGTTCAAAATCTCACACCACAAATCATCTCCTTACCGTCCTCAGACTAATGGAGCAGTCGAAGCAGCTAATAACACATGACATTCATCTACCCACACCATCACTTTTCTCTAACATTCATCTAACCACCTATCTCCATCACTTTTCTCTAACATTCATCTACCCACACCATCTCTCTCCAAAAATTATCTCAACCCATACCTTTCCTAACCTACCCACCTCACCTTCTCTAGCACCATCAACCACCCATATCCCTTACATCCTAACCCATTACCTTTCTCTAATCACTCCACCAACTCACATCACAACCCACACTTCCCCTCATCATTTCGTACAAAACCATTATCACAAACCTAACCAATACATCTCCTCTCCTATCAAACACCTACTCTCACCAATCAATTCATATAATCACCCCATCTCCCCATCCTTTAACACATGACATCATCTCATTAACCCTCCCACAAATCCAAACACCTAATCCCTTATACTACCTATTCTCCTAAATCTAAACACCTTACCTCTTCAATCAAAATAACACTCAATCAAAACACCTAACACCTTACACCCCCATTCTCTCCATCACACATCACTCAACTCACCTCACCAAACACTCCACCCAAGTAGATTGGGTAAGATCCAAACCATTTGAATCCAAACACTACCCATTTTTACTTATTACACAATTATCCTCCCCTCCACTCTAAATTTCATACCCCTCACCTTTAAAATCTATGTCATTCTCTACTCCCCAATAATTCACCCCATTATATCCCTAAAGTACCTTTCAAACACCTATAAATACTCTTCATCCCCTACTAAAAATGATTACCAATTCTCCCTCAAGTCTCACATAAAAATATTATACTTAACTCAATTTTTCATCATCTCTCCCTACTTCTTCAATCACACAAAAAGGGGGACATTCTCATAAATCACTAAGGACATAAAAAGAAGAATCTAAGAAGAAAAAAAAGAAGAAAAAGAAGATTAAAGCTTCAAGGTGGGTTCAAAGATACCCCCCATCTATCTCTCTTTACCCTCTCTACCTTCCTCTTCTATTATCCTCTCCTCTCTTTATTTTATTTTTAGATGGACTTAGAATGAATACTCCCCCTCCCTTATCTCTGGTAGATTGGACTCCGGTTTGGTCAAAAGTATAAAGGTTGTTGTCTCTTTCCAAATAAAATCAGTTTTGAACCCTTTATATTGTTTTGAGGGCAACGGTATTTGAATCATTCTCAACTCATGAGAATGGGTCTATAGC